>NW_027397089.1:9614077-10142352 GCF_003265705.2 Callorhinus ursinus
GAATGTAAAGTAAGAAGGTAAGTACTGCAGGGGTTCTTTTTTTGCATGCCTTTCCCTTGAAAATATTAATATTTTTATTTTTTATATTCCAAACAGGGTGAATTTAAGGTGTCGGAGAGGTACCTCACCATGTATGACTTGACAACAGCCCTTGAGGGGAACCGGGTGAGGGAGATGTTTGGCTCTGGTACAGCCTGCGTTGTTTGCCCAGTTTCTGATATACTGTACAAGGGTGAGGTAAGACTATTTCTTCACCTCCTGTCATTTCCAAGCATTTGCCTATAATTTAATTCTTTAAATGTGTAAATGAAATGCTAGTTGGACCCAAGATGCAAAGGATTTTTTTTTTTTAAATATAACTTGGCAGTTTGTCCCAATGAACCTGTATTACCAAATTACTTACTCTCATCTTTCCAGTGATTTTGTGTAAGCTCCAATCTTGGGGCGGAATCAGCTTTGTCCTCGGACAAGTATCACATCTACCTTATGTCAGTTTAGGGACTGGAGATGTGCCAATAACTTTCCACCCTTATTTCTTTCTACTAGCTCACTAAAAGTTTCTACAGGTAGTTAAGTTTCAGTTTCTGGTTTCCAAAAGGACTCCTAACCTACTGGAGTAGTAATGGCAGTAAAACAGCTATAGGAAACTCATCTGAATGATCAGCTCCTACATTTATTGTTGTTATTATTGCTGCTGCTGTTATTATTCCTTAGACCATTTTATGAAAAAATTTTCATTTGGCAAAGTTGATACACCTGCTAAAATCCTCCAAAAGAAATTCAGTCATTTGGTTGGAAGAAATTTTCTTCTTCCAGTAAATTAATCTGATTTTATATGTGCTGTATTTCCATTCCTTGGGGGGTGGGGGGTTGTGGGGTTTTTTTTAATTAATTAATTAATTCATTTTTTTTAAAGATTTTATTAGAGAGAGAGAGAGAGAGAGCACAAGCAGGGTGAGGGACAGAGGGAGAAGCAGACTCCCTGTTGATCAGGGAGTGCAATGTGGGGCTTGAAACTGGGACCCCAGGATCATGACCCAAGCCAAAGGCAGACGCTTAACCGACTGAGCCACTCAGGCGCCCCAAGCTCTGATACTTAACATCATTGCCTAACTTCATAGCTTAAAGGCATGTGGGTATAATTCTTACAGTGTGAATTGGCTTAAATTAATCATATTAAATATAAATTTGATTGGTTTTTAAATTTAACATAATTATTTTTCCTCAGTAAACCTTTTCTGATTTTAATGGTGGCTGCTTCATTGCTTGAAATTTTCAAACTTGATTGTAAGGAATGACTTTTGACATGATTCCATCTAGAGATTTATCATTTCAAAGGAGAAGAACTAAATTATTATGTATCAATATTTATACTGATTACAAAGCTACTGTTTCACATTTTATTATGGTGATATCTAGGTAAGTGCATTATTGGTCCACTTTTTTAATTAACTAAAGTCGCCATTAGGTCAGATTTTTTTAAGTCCAATTATTTCACCTCTAGAAATAAGTTGATAAAGTCCAATGCATTTTTAATAGTCTTGTTTCACAGGGTATTCAGAGCTAACAGGTACATCTAATTATCCTGTTATCACAAAGCGTGTAAGAAGAAAAGTGACAGCATCGGCTCTATCTGCTAAAATCAGACTACCAAAAGCCTGCAAGCCAGTGAGGCAGGAATGGGCATGACTCAAATGTAAATTAGGGGCATGAAATCTCTCAGCACCCAGTGTAACCATGCTATCCAGCATTGTGGAGGTTGTAGCCCCCGCAGGTCTGACTTTGAACAGACATAGGTTTAGTTGCCCCTTTTATGAAGGCATAGACTTGCTTTAATTTATGTTCCTGCAATGACTTGCTTTAATTTGTGGCAAAATGTTTTTGAGTTCTCATTCCTTGCCAGAAGGATTAGGTACAGAGGCCAATCATTCATCCTGTAGATTCTCCGAATCCTGAAAGGGGTAAGATTCTTTATGTCTCGCCACTCTTTTTGGTTCCCATAGCTTCTGTTTGGTTCCTCACATCCGCCTAAAGACTGACATGTAAACCAGTTGTGCCCTCAAATCAGTTGGTAGACAAGAAACAACCTGTCATTGGCTAGTTTGTTTTTATTCAAATTCAGAATAGAAAAGAGTCTTTGGCATAAGGAGCTAGTGTACATAATCAGGTTATCATAGTGCCATTCCTTATCTCCATCGAATTGCCTTGATACACCAGAATTGCTGAGTGTCTTACTTACTGTCACCATCTACATGGATATCCTCAAATTATACTGCATGTGGTTTTCTTTCGTAGACTATACACATCCCAACTATGGAGAATGGTCCGAAGCTTGCAAGTCGGATCTTGGACAAATTGACTGATATTCAGGTAAGGGCTTCTTTCTTTGAAAATGTCATCTTATTTCAATCAGAACTTGCAGCCAAATCATATTTCAACGGAGAGAAGAGAGTAGTAAGCACTGCCATTTGGGGTTAACAAATTAGATTTATAGAATAAAGCACAGAAGAAAACTGTTACCTGTGATTTCAATGCTGAAATATAACCATCATTAATTTTTGATGTCTCAACTTTCAATATTTTCTGTTTATATACTTTTTGATAATTTTTTTCTAACAAAATAGGGTCATACATGATTTTGTTACCTTTTTTTTTCGCCTAGTAAATCATTTGCTTTTTCATATCAATAAATTTCTTAATTCCATGTAATTGAATACCATTATATGGATGCACCACAACTTTTAAAGAGATATTATTATTGAACATTTATGCTGTTGGCAATTTTTTAACTGTTATGAACAGTGCAATCTTTGATTATTTCCTTACGATAAGTTCCTGAGATTATTAACTGTTGGGTCAAAGAGTGTGCATACCTATTTTTTTTTTTATACTGTTACCCTTGTTCTGCTTATGTTTTCCTGAGCAACAGTTTACAGTAGTGTCTCATCACGCAGTTAAGCATATTTCTAGGCAGACATATCAAGTACCAGGTATTGAATGCTGGGTCATATAAAAGAGACTGTTCTATAATTTGCAAACACCTTACAAGTTGTTGAAAGTTTTTGTTGAGCCCAGATATCATCATTACCACTCACTGAACATAGCCAGGGGAAGCTGAGATTCATACAGAAATGTGAAATAAAGTCTGATAGTTTGGGTGATAGCCAACAGTGCCAGGTTTAAAAGCTAAAAAAGTTGGTTGGCAAAGCAGCAGCCCCCTCCAGAGTGACTGAGGTCCTAGGATAGTGATAAAAATGGTATTTTTGGAAGACTTACTCTGCAACATTTATGCAAAATTAATAATATTAAAAGGTAAGAATGATTGTGGTTTTTGAATCAATGAACTATCGATCTTCCCCTCTTCAGTGAAGGCTTTCTGTAAAGGAATCTTCATAAACGAAATAAAGGAATTTCTTAATATTAGAAGACATATAATTTACTGAGTTGTTTTGTACATAGAAACAATTTGGAATACATTAAGTAAAACTTTAATGAAAAATATTGGGATGTTTTAGTCATCTTAAATTTTTTTACAGTTAGCTGAGTAAATCTGATGAAAGTAGTAAGTTATTAGTGTTTTGGTCAAATAAAAAATGTAAATAGAACAAAATATATAATTGGCTAGATTATGAAAGCCTTTATCCAAAACAGAAGCTGAAAGATTTTTAAGGGGAGGGGGTATGTCGTTATGGTGATAAGAAAAGATCACTTTGGAAAATTTTCTGGAACAAGTTGTACAGAAGAGAGAAGAGAATGTTTCATTCTATTGAAAGTCAATACACAAAACAAGAGATTTCAGAGTCACCTCTTAGAGATTAGATAAAATAAGAAAATTTACACTTAATTTGATTTGGTTGTAAAGGATTAGAAGAAAAGGAATAGAAGTCAAGTAGGCTGAGGGGAGAAATCAAACTGTATTAAATTTGAATTGGAAGAAAGATCTAAGTAGAGGTGTTTGATGGACATAATCATGAAGCTTTGGCTAAGACAGACAAAAGCAGAAATGTGTGTCATTCCCAGTGAGATAGTGACAAAATATATGCATCAGAACCCTAAAGTATAAATAAAAGAGAAGCCCAAAGACATATTTTTGGGGCAAGGTGGCAAGCCAGTACAAAAGTTCTCAGAGCGTTTTTAAAGTAAGATTAGGACTGCAAGGGATGTTTTTGACTAATTCATTCAATAAATATACGTGTGGAGCACAAACAGTATGCAAGAGGCTGTTCTAGGTGCTGGTGATAGTGATAAAAGGGATAAAAAAATTAGAGATGTCAAAGCTATAGAAAGACAAAATAAATATTCAACTTAAATGTGAGACCACATGAATATGTTTAAAAATAAAAGATATGTATGAAGCAGAGAATGAGAAGAAACAATATTTTTGTCTTACCTGTATATAGTTTCTAGAGTGCCTATAGCTAAGAAGAAATTAATAATTTCTCTTTTTACCCTAGGTAGTAAAGTATAATGGTAGTAACACTGAAAATTAATGATACATTCAGAGCTCCCTAGGAACAAGGCAACAAAGGGCTAGTCACAGGATACATGATTCTGAATTAAACCACAAACCAGAAGGACCAACCCTCCTCCAAATTGTTAAGTAACAAAGGACCATCCATTCAGAATCTAAGACCACATCCTTTTTCAATTATTTTATGCCTGTGGGCATGGAACCTAAAGTTTCAAAATTACTCTCTTACAAGATGGCAAATTGGTGCTGTCAACGAAGCTACGGGTGTCTGTTTCTCTCCAAGAAAAATAACTTAGGCGATTGTTGAGAAAAGCATAGGATTGCATCATGTTTTACGTTTGATCTCTTTGACATTACATGGAAACATGGATATTTCCTACAAAGTGCTCTGGTAAATTGAAGAGGAGAGAGACAACAACCAAAAAACCCTCAAGATTCTTGCCACCGTGACCTGGGGGGGAAATTCCTTCTTAACCACAGATTTGCTTTTCATTTAACTTGTGTATTTCTGTATCTGAGTAAGAACCTCTGAGGTTAAGCATTCATTCCGTTTGGCTAATTTTCCATATAATTCCATGGGTTTGAGATTGCCCTACAAATACCTCTTAGGAGGGGAGCATTTCAAATGACAGTCTCTTTTTCTTTTTTTAAGCAACAAACAAAAACACGTTTATGTTACTTAACCAAATTGAAACTTGGAGAACATTAGCCATATTGCCAATGTTTCTTTTCTCTCCCATTCCTCTTTGCTAATCTGATTACTCACCATCATACTCACCTATGTGCCTGCCGTTTGGGGTCTTCTCTGTTCTCCAGTATGTTCTGCTGTCTGCTGCTTCTTCCTGCCTTTCTGTACCTTGTAAACCTTGTACGGTTTGCCCACTTGAAAAGTTATTGGTTGTCCTTCAAGGCACATCTCCTTGAGGAACCTTTAAAATCTCTTTTGAACAACATCCCTTTCCCCCAGTACAAACACCTATTCATTCATTCAAATGCTAGTTCTTCCTCCAGCGTCCATAGCACCTGGAACGATCACATATGGCCTTTAAATTGTATTTAATTAGTCACACACTTGTCTTTGTTCCAGGTGATTTGAATGTAAGGATTGGTTTATTCCCTTCTCGTAACCCCAATATTCAGTGCAGGGCCTGGTCTATAGTACATACTCAGTGATGTTTCTTGCATAAATGAAAAAGGAATGAATAAGTGAGGGATATACCAGACAAATACTGAAGAACAGAAACGTGTTGCTCTTATATATTAACACATTCTGAGGAGAGGTGGGAGGAAGGTCTTGAATAACGTCAAATTACTTTGCAAGAAAACTTTCAGAGGACCTGATTTTTCACTTAAAAAGAAAAGTGAAATACACACACCAAGACTGCTATCAGGATCAGATAAAAGCTGGAATCCAGGTCTCAGATACCAGGACAGTATGTTTGTGTAAATAGCAGTGCTGCTGTTGAGGTTTTAGAAAGTGGGAAGTAGTGATTGCAGAGACTTGAGAGGTCTTAAGTAGGTTAGGGCAAGGAAATCCCAGTGAGCTAGGAGCAGGATCTGTATTGATTGCAGGCCACCAGATGGAATTTCTTTCAAAAATCTGTTTTCCCCACTAGCGGCTACAGCTTTGTGAGAATAAATGACCATTAGTGGTCTTGCATTTTTCTTGTTTTCAGTGGAACCACTTGATGGTTTTTAGTTACATAAGTTAAAAGAGCCCCACCACTTTCCCCTGCTGATGTCCTGAGTTATCCTTCTCTTTGTGTGCACACTAAGTGAACATTGCCAGATTGCCTTGATGACACAGTCCCTTGACCAGCTTCCCAGCCCCTCCTTGTTCCCTAATACACACTTCTCCACGTTACAGGATTACAGAGCTTTGCGGGCCATTGAATAGGATTTAGAACAAGAATAACAAATTGTTACCTGGTGGGCAGCACTGATTATATTTTTACTGGCATCATAGAGAGTAAGTGCATGACACGTAGATTGCCCTTTATGTTGCTAAGATCTTTCTACTGAAGGTAAAAGGCATTTTAGCAAAGGCCATGTAAAATTATTTGCCATATGTGCATTGAATGGGAAGTAATGAACTTGTCATTATTCGTGTTTTGGTATAGCGTTCTTCCTGGAATTCATGAAAGGTGAAATTTCTGCACATCACACTGTTAGGCTCAGAGTATCACACCACGGGCTCAGTCTGATCTGCCATGTTGCTTTAACTTCGTCTTTGATTCCAGCGAACAACGTCAAGTCAATGTGACTTAGAGTGCACCTGCCAAAGGCTGAAGGTGTGGGCCTGCTGCTGTGGTTTTGTAATCACCCTGACGATGGGATAAGGACAGCCTCACCCAGGCAGACATTGTTCTTTCCCCTCCTCTGGACACCTGCTCCTGAGGAAAGAAGATAATTTCTATTTCTACTAAAATCTGTCTCATCTCTGCTTTTGAATTATTTTGCTTTGAAAAATTAAATCGAATTACCTATCATCCAAATGAAAAGTTTGATTGCTAACTGCCTAGGTGTAGGTATTATAAACGACCTGTATTATCACATCTCTTGGATGCATCTCAGAATGCTATAATTTTACATAAAAGCATAAATTATAGGATGTGAGGGGTAAATCTTAATATATATTATGCAGGTTCTTAGATGGCCTATGACTGTCATTGTAATCAAAATTGATTTTTGACTGTTTATAAAACTAAAACAACTAATTGGAAGCAAATTTACTTTAACTGATGAGATTCAAGATGAAATTATGGTGGGTGTGAATCACAATAATGTAGATCTGCTAAAATGTCAGTGTGATGACACTCAATTGTTATTAATGGCGTAAGTGTCTAATGTATTAATGGGAATCCAGGCACAAGAAATAAAACACGTATTTTGATCTTAGCTTAAGTCATGTCGGCACCATACATAAATCAAGCAGAATTTGGGAATGTTTTATCCAGCATTCATCATGAATCAACAACTGTAGTTGTAGTGGGAAGCCACACTCTTTAGACAACTCTTTCTGATATGGATTCAGCAAGTCACTTATAGTCACTGGGCTTCCTTCATTCTCCTTTTTCTATAAACCTGAAGGTCGTAAGTAGACCCCTTCTTGGCTTCCAGTATTTTTTACCAATTTTGATAGATTCTGCTCTCTGAGGTCTTTAAAGCTCTTTAAGAGGAACACAGCACATGGACAGTGTAACATAGGAGAAATAGCATCAAACAGAGGCAAGAGCCCTGGGCTTATGATTAAGAGTTTTCTAGAGCCTTAATGTCCTTATATGTAAAATGAGAAGCTTGGCTTAAAAAGTTCATTGCTCTTCACACTTGCTTTTAAAAAAATTTTTTTTTTAAGATTTTATTCATTTGAGAGAAAGAGAGAGCACAAGCGGGGGAAATGGCAGGCAGAGGGAGAGGGAGAAACAGGCCTCCCAATGAACAGGGAGCCCGATGAAGGGCTCGATCCCAGGACCCCGGGATCATGACCTGAGCCAAAGGCAGACGCTTAACCAACTGAGCCACCCAGGTGCCCCTTGATTTTTTTTTTAAAGATTTTATTTTTATTTATTTGTGAGAGAGAAGAGTGTTGAGTGTGAGTGGGAGAGGAGCGGAGGGAGAGGGAAACACAGACTCCTGCACTGAACACAGAGCCTGACACGGGGCTGAATCCCACAACCCTGAGATCATGACCTGAGCCAAAATCAAGAGTCAGATACTTAACTGACTGAGCCACCCAGGCACCCCACACTTGATTTTGAAGGAGCAGAACTTTCTACAAAAGAAATCTTTCCTGGAATCCCAATATAGACAACCAATCAAAGTGGAATTGTTCTGGAGTAAAAATCCAGAGCCCCACTATTTGACTCATCCCCTGCATTTTATTTATTTATTTTTAAAGGTTTCACTTTCAAGTTATCTCTACAACCAACATGGGGCTTATGACCCCGAGATCAAGAGTCACATGCTCTACTGACTGAGCCAGGCGCCCTGAATCTCCTACATGTTAGATGATCATTAAAGTTCTTTCCAATTCAGAACTTCTTATGTTTTATATGAATTTCAACTGAAGTTCTATTAGCACTGAAAGGCCAGTTCATGTGAAAAGGGGACATCATCTGAGTGATTTAGGCAAGCACATGGTGGCAGACATAATGGCATGCTGCTCTGGGTGGTAGAGGAGATACGTTCCAAGTCTGTCTCCACACATATGGCTATGTGAACACGTGGCAGGAATTTCAGATAGTAGCAAAGAACATGTAATTTGGTGTGAGAGAGACCTTTGGCTAGAGTCTGGGCTCTACCATTTACTAATTGAGTAAGTTTTTTAATGTCCCTAATACAGTTTTCTCATCCATAAAATAAGATTGATAATGGCACCCACTATCTGGGGTTACCGTGAGGATAAATTTAGTAATGAGTCTGTAAAGCACTTGGCACCATGGCCTTAACATGCAGTACTTGCTCAAAGAGTGAGAGCTCATTTACACACAGAGATGTTTGTTAAGTGAATGAATGAATGAATCAAAACTAGCTTTCTACTTCTGACATCTGGAATATCTTTATTTCATTTAATTCAGTTTTAAGTATGGAAATTCTGCTTTGTAAAAGCGAATCACTTGATTCAAATAAATTCTGATTATGATATAGTTCCATAACTTTTGAAAGAATAAGAAAAATTGGGATGCTAACATCACAGAACAACTTTAGAGAACAGAACTGCTGTTCAGAGCCACAGGGCTTGTCCATTTAATATTTTTGTCCACAAACACAAAACACTCCTGAGAAGGGGGCTTTTAGAGCAGTGACTCTCAACCTTAGCGTCACAATCACCCAGAAGTGTTGGTTGATGCATGGTTGCCTGGACCCATCCCCAGGCTTTCCTGATTCAGTGAAGTCTGAGCTAGGGCTTGAGAATTTGCATTTGAAACAAGTTGCCTAGTGATGCTGATGCTCCTGGTCTGGGGGATACACTTTGAACATCACTTCTTTAGAGTAAAGATGACAATAATTAAATTTAACTCAGTTACTTTATTTGGACAGCAGATGCTAAATACAGAATGGCAATAAAAAGGCATTACTTCAAGACTATACCAGCCATAAATTTGAGTTCAACCATAATTATGAAATTTGTGGTTCTTTCCAGGTATTTGATTCTTTCTCTCTAATCATATTTTTAATGTGAATATGCTTTTAATGTTCAAAACAGGAGCATACCTTTTGTACAATGTTGGTTCTATTACTGAGTTTAGAAAAGATTCCTCCACTGTTAGGTTTTGCACTTAAATATGTTTTCTTGCTTTTTTTGTTGTAGTATGGAAGAGAAGAGAGCGACTGGACAATCATAGTGTCCTGAATGGAAAATACAGGATATCACCAGTGTGCTGTTGAGACAGACCGTTGCGGTTGAATTATGATAGATTTCTTTGGCTACCTGTTTTTAGTTGTGCATAATGTAGTTTGTATTATCAGTGTTACTGGGGTGATTGTTTCTTCATGCCAGAGAAAATGAATTGCAATCAAGTGCTATTTTGTAAACTTGGTAGTAGAAGCTTACTTTACCTTCTCTTGGAAAGATGATCATGTAAGCCATATAGCATAGAATTTTCCTCAATAATTTTAGTGCCTCCCTTAATACTTTACTCAGATACAGAAGTGTTTGTTTATTCCTTAGCTTAAGTTATAGTCTCCTCAACCAAATGAGTTTGTGTTTGAAAACTGATCTGGGTAAATTTCATAGGTAACATTTCCTGTGATGTACCTTCATCTTCAGAAAATGGTTGGATGTTGTTTGTTTTTTTTATAATTAAGCCTTTCAAAAACTGGTTTTCTTCCCTTCACATTTATTTTTGCAGCCCCCCCCATGTCCATCTTAAGGTAAATCTCTCCCCTTCTTCCTGTTGTTGTCACAGCCTGCTCCAAGTTCTCCTTGTGCATCAGCAAGACCTGTGCACATTTCCACCATTGTCCTTTCTGCAGTGTATTGTATTTGGCTGTTTGTCAGGCCCTAATACAAGACTGAGGGTCTTGTGCCTTAGACATCTTTGTAGCCCCCTGCCTGGCACATAAGAGATACTCATTAAATAATGAATGATCGATCATTTAGCTTCTATAGAAGTGTACCACCTTTGTTTCTATATTATGAAACCTCTTTATTAGAATTTGTGGTTGATTCTGACATTGTGCACATGTACCTCATATTGTCTTAATTTTCCAGGGACTGCTAAGTCATTAGAGATACTCAAAGGCATAGCTTGTTGGAGGGATTATTTTGTATTTAAAGACCGTCTTGGAATTGAAATAATGGCTCTAGTGAGGTCGTGATATCATACCAACCAAATGGAAATGACATTTGTTAAGTGTTAAATACAAAATAAATCCTCATATCTAGCTTTTTGGTAGAAAGCAAAGGGGTATACTTTGCTTTTGTAGGCATTCATTTCTTTTGAATGTGGATTGGATGATCACGTGGTTAGGATACAGGGAAAGCAATTCTAGATGTTATTTTCCTCATTTAGGAGCTGTGAGTTAAAATTGAATCCTGGTTTATCTAGGGGAAAGTCAGATCTTGCTAGAAAACATTTACCCTTGGAAGGTCAACTCTCAGACATTATATTTTGGTTTCCCTCAGTTCTAATAACTTTCATCTTGCTGATCATATTTCATTCTCTTTTCAGAGCAAGGAAAAAAATTTCTAAAAGTTTGATGTGTTAGAAAAATTTCCTTAAGGCATTTAGCAGCACATAGCAAATGGGGCTTTGATTCTTTTCCAAGACTTTTGACCATAGGGTCCTTTTAGATAGGGATGGTAAAATGAAAATTAGGGAAGTATAAGATGAAAAGGAATAGTAAAAATATCTCTTAGGGGGCTTTTAATTGGTGATCTGAAGTCTTGGAAGAGTCTGTTCTTTTCAGGCCTCAAGTACTTTAACTGTCCTCTACACACATTCACCAAGTAGTATTCTAAGGGTGTGCATTTGCCTTGGCTAAATCCCGTGACCTCGTTTTTAATATAGTAGTCTAGAAAAGACTTAAAGGTAATTCCAACCTGTCAAGTAGCACTTAATAACTAGACTCACATTTCTATGAGAAACGGAAATCATTTGTTTGCCATAAATACATTTTATACTTTGCATCTCTAAATTTAGTATGGCAACACATGTCCGTTGTAGAAGTTAGAGAACAATATGTCTTGACATTATGTCTCTATGATTTCTTTGATCAAATCTTAAGAGCATTTTAAGCCCTTTCTACCAGATGGAGTGAAAACTAAGGATATACATTTTAAAAAACTGGAGGTCTCCTAAAACAGAGAACACAATCTGCCATTCTCTTTTAAGTAATAAGACAGAAAATTGACCTTGACACTAACTTGTTAAATAGATTTAAAAGGAACATCTGCACATCTTTTTTCCTTGTGCACTATTTGTTTAATTGCAGTGGATTAATACAGCAAGAGTGACACATTATAACTAGGCAATTATCCATTCTTCAAGACTTAGTTATCCTAACACTAATTGATCATTTATGGCGTAAGATAGTCTAGCATTAGGAACATGTGAGGCTAATCTGCTCAAAAGGATCAACAAATTAATATTGTTGCTGATATTTGCATAATTGGCTGCAATTATTTAATGTTTAATTGGGTTGATCAAATGAGATTCAACAATTCACATGTGCATGAATATAAACAGAACTGGTGGCACTTAGAATGATAATGATTAACTTATTTTGCATGTTCTCTTCCTCCCACTTTTTTTTTCAGTTTTTACATTTCAGACCAAGTTTGTCAGCTTTTTCCTAAACACATGGGTAGAAACCAGGATTTTTAAAATCAAGTGTTCAGACATAAACAAAACTTGGGCATTTCCTAAAGATATTGGCTATTAGAAATTTTCTCGGGTACAGTCATTTATTAAGGATTCCATTCATGATGTCCCAAAAGAAGCATCAGCTGCAGGAGTGTACAGCATATTCTCTAGGACCTGCAACTGGCAGGAATGAATACACTAATACCTGTTTTTACCTTTGCTTTCAAAAGTACAAAGGAAGAGTGAAAGGGAAAGAGAAATAAGGGAAGAGAAAAATTGTTAGGGAATCATGGGGTTTTTTTTCTACTTGGTAAATACTCTCTATTCTTTTCTCAAAATATTACCATAAGGAAAAAAAAAAAGGTCACCGACGGTAGCAGCAAGAAAGCACAGCGTAACACCACCTACATGACATGCAGGGTCAGCCCTCCTGGAGTTAGGGGAAGCCTATGTTAGACGCCATAGGTTAAAATTCTTCATCATATCCAGTTTATTGCTTGATGTAATTGTACCTAAACAAGGGGTCTTGCTTTCCTCGCATCAGCAGTCTTAAAAGCTTGAGGCAATTAATGAGTATATCTTGGTCAAAAGAATTGTAGGAGCCTTTTTACTAAGGTGGTAGAATCAGCTCCCTCTACTTTAGGGGCATTGTGCTATAAAATCAGCTGCCAGTAAGTTTACTTATTCTCCCCTTTCCCACTCAGAGCTCAGTCACTGTATTCTTTTTCTTTAAAAAAGTTCCTGTTTAAAAGTATATGTTCAGTTTATCATAATGATTGGGAAAATATATTTTAAGCAGAAAATGACAACACTTGTTCACTTTATCTTTTCTAAAATATTTAGGGCAATCAGTTTTCATCAGATGGACTAAAAGCAAAGGGCTTAGGGGTTGGAGAACCATTGTAAGGATTCCCTATTTCATGTTCTGATGCTAAATGTGATCCAAGAATTCTTTGTGATGTGGATTTCTTATGTGGATATGCAGAAACTTAGGTTATAAATAGTAATGCTCACAAATAGTTTTAGTGGACACTTTATAACACCTGTCACTTTGTTTTACCACAAGTAGGATTTGTTCACCTCTTTTCCAGATGTCTCCCCCCAAGGGAGACAAAGAGTACCAGCTTTTCGATAAGCATTACCTATGACAAAGGTCATAAAGATTATAGTTCCCTTTGTCATTTAATTTGATAAATGTTGAGTACCCACAAATTTGTATCTAACATAACTAGCAGTAGGGATTAGGAAGTTAGTTTTAGAAAATAAATAGTACATAGACATTATATTCATGGAGTTGATACTCTACTATGTAAGCAAATTTTTAGATAAAAAGGGAAATATTTAATGTAATTAGATGATGAGATCTGACAGCGAGAACACATCTCTTATCAAAAAGTCACAATGAATATTGTCATCTCATTTTTTAAAGGAAATTTGTCCCTTTTTTCATTCCTTCCTTCTAGTGCAAAACTACTCAGTGGGGTTAGCATTTAGAGGTTATTCAGCCACTGTCTACATGGTGTGAATTCCCTCTTGGTTTACCGCTTACTGCCAACCTACCTAGTATACTTGTTAACTACATCCTTTGGAGCAATGTTAACTTGTCATGGTTCATCTAACAAAAGATCACCTTAAATTACAGCATCCTTGCTGATCTTAAACTCAAAGTCAGGTATTATTGAAATAAAATGTTCTTAGGGTACATTTTTCTGGAAAATATAATAAATCAAACTGTTTAGAGTGTTAGCTTGAAAATGATGGATCCAGCTACTCAGAAAAATCAGATGGAAGACATATAACACTGATTTTTCATGGTTTGAGGTTTTGAAAGAAAGGCCATTTAAAGTATTGCAATGAGATTATCGTATTCATCATTGCCAAAACACATTTTAAATAATTCAAAGGTAGAAGAAAGTGATTTTTCTCTTCAACATACATACTCTATGACAAGACTTCTCAGATATTAATTTGGGGGGCTTGATAAAAAAAAGTCAACAGGATATAATAGCATTTGTGGGTAAATAATTCCCTGGGATCAGATATAAGTAAATATATTTGCTTTAGTGAATGGTAAAGGCATGAAATTCGGTATTAGAAATGAAGCAGTCTTTAAAACCTGCTGCATACAGTGACTGAAGTCTTAAGTAATTGTATTCTGTCTGGAGCTGTATTTTTCATACCACTGTAGACCCTACTAATAAGGTCTGAAACTTGAGTTGCATAATGTCCAACTTAACAGAATCCACTGCTGGGATGGTAAGAATTGACGATAAGCGGTGGTATGAGAATGAATTGACATACAGTTTCATTGACAGATTTCTCTGCACACCCACTTCACAATGGCTAGGTTTCTTGTTGCCCATTATTAAATTATGGGGAAAGAAACTTTTAATTAGAGATGTCAGAAGAAGAACAACTGAAGGTAGAGGAAGGAATAGAGGGAAAAAATCAAATTTGCTTCTGTATTGTCCAGAGAAGTCTTTTCCTTATTCTGCCAGCCATAGGCACCATTAGCTTTCAACATAGGTACCAAATACAAATAGTGCCAATTAGGAAGGGGCTAAATAGAGTGGTCAGTTCATCAGACATTAGAATTCAGCTTTGATCTTGAGGTAATAATCTGATAGTCTTGTTACATGGAAAACACTTTACTACAAATTTAGGTAAGACTTTATTTTATAATTGCAATAGTCTGTAAGGTCTATTGTGTCATTTCTTCAACCATTTAAGATTTGTGAAGCTTCTTGAGGCTGAAAAAATAAGTGATGAAGAGTAGATTGTGACTTGCCCCACCCCATCCCCCCTTAGAAAAACAATTTACCACCATCCCCTTTTCCTTGGTGAAGGTTAACTGATTTGGAAATTAGTTGAATATTGACATTTAGTCTTAAACTAAAATCATGCTGCAGTTTCCCCAAGTTGATTTCACAGTGGTCATTAAAGTCATCCTCAGGGTTAGTGCGGGAATGCAAATATCTGCCTCAATTTTTACTTCATTGATAAGTTTTTGAAGAGTGCAGGAATTCTCTCAAGTGTATGGCTATAAGTAGATTTTGAATGAGGTCTTAGAAATAAGCTAGCTAATCTGTAAGTATCTATAAATTCTGCAGATGTTTCCCTGGTGACTTCTGAGAATGAATGATGGTTCTGTAGTGGACTCAAGTAGCTAATAAACAGAGCCTAACCCACTGTTGTGAAGAATTTGCACTTACTTGGTAATGGTGGCTGAGAGAAAATAAGTTAGTTTGGGGAAGCAGTTTTTAAATCAGAGTTTACAGACAGAAACCGGAGAATATCAGCTTAACTATGGAATTTTTAGAATGTGTTCTCTTGCATCTAAATCTAATTGCAATGAAAAAGCCCAGCCATTGAGTCTCTCAAATTTCTCTAGTTGTGTAGTAATTCTTGAAATTCTCTTTAGGAAAAATCAAGTAGAAACACTTTGTAAATAAGGCTTGGCCTTCTGGAAAAGTTGTTTACAGGTTATGTGAAAGGATTCAAGATCATTGAAAGTGTAGTGGAAATGTGGAGAACAACGTGGGTAAAGGAAACTACCTCACTCTTTGAAGGTTTTGTAGAAGCACAATTAAACCTCCTAAAATGGCTTTGTCACATATGAACCTTCTGTTGTGAAAGAACTCTATATTTGTAGTGTCTAAAGGACCTGGAATAATTGTATTTTGCCGGCAATAGACACATTCTTTATTGTTTGCAGATTCCTCATCAAATCTTTATGCACTTGTTTCTGTCATCAATAAAACAACTCAAAAGAATCCTGTTTGTGTAGTCTCTTGAAATCGGCATTTGTTGGATGCATGAAATACAACGTTTAATTGTCATTTTCATGGTGTTCCAAGGCTTTTGGTCATAGGATGTAAAGGTAGTGTATTTTTTAAACCAAAATGACATTGGGAGCAGGAGAAGAATTGAGCACACCAGAAAGACCCGAAACCATACACCTGGATAGAATCTAAATAGATCTATTTTCAAACATTTGGATATAAATATAGTGGGCTTTTAAGAATTGTCCTTTCCTCTGAGTATGGATCTGTCTTCAGTAAAATTTAGCTTTGTCTTAAATTTTACACAGAATAAGGGGAATAGATTGCTGCTTCCTACTCACTGCCCTAATGAATCTACCTCACTGATACAATACACCCGTAAGGGGCTAACTAGCTTTAGAATTAAAAACCCAATATAAAGTGAAAGGCATTCCATCGAAACTCAGAGAACATCAATGATGTGTCCTTTTGGTCAAACCAGACCTTGTATAAACGGCCCTCATATGCACATATCTGAGAGAATGAAGCCAAATGCACTGAGGGTCACATATATTCATTTCCTTGTCATTTGTCCCAGTGATTGCCAAGTACAGCAAAACCCAACGTTTTTCATCAAGTTACTATAAACTGACTTAAAAGTGTCAAAGTGCTCAGTGACCCTCTTCTCCCAACCCTGTCAACCTGTGAAAATATTAGCCTTTACCAAGGAGCTACGTGCAGAGTTTGGAAGGTCCAGGTGAAGGTTATTAGTCAAGTTCTCTTACAGCATCAATGCTCAAATCCCACAAGAGTGACAAAGATAGACCTGTCATTCCTGAGGGTGATGACATACATTCACTGGAGCTTATATGATTTATCAGTTGAGACAGCAGTCTCCTTCAGGGGAGAAAGTGTCTCTTCGACATCAGTTTACTAACAAGCCAAAAAAAAAAAAGCCTTGGAGGAATGGGGAATTTTCAATCTTTATAATTATTTTTCTGCTAAGCTGATTCAATTTGATTGTAAGCATATTTTTAAAATCAAGAATCTGATTCCACAACATGGCATATCATAGTTGCCTTCCACCATGATAACTTACCTTTAGATGAAATGTTCTATCGTAGCCTGACTTTATTTATAATGGTGATGACTTGCAGGATCACATTCTTGTAACCAAAAAAACCCACAGCCATGATGTAGATGCTTCTTATGTGTATGTAGAACAATCACTGGGCTTAATTCTCTAGTCATGTCTGATTGCAACAGGGACAGTGTTGACTGAAATCCATGGTCATTCTCTCCAAAGTCACTAAGTCTCTGTGGTTACTACGTGGATAGGATTTTTGAAAAATCTATGAGAGTAACTCATAAAAAATTTTTAGGGTTACAAGAATCAGGCAGAAAGTATCCCAAGCGTAGTGTAGCTATTTTTAAACTGAACTGATTCAAGGGAGAAGAGGCAATTAAACTGCATTTGTTTTATTTTTTATTTTTAAAGATTATTTACGTGAGAGAGCGTGAGTAGGGGTAAGGGGAGAGGGAGAATCTCATACAGACTCCCCGCTGAGCACAGAGCCTGACTTGGGGCTCGATCCCAGCACCCTGGGATCATGACCTGAGCCAAAACCCAGAGTTGGACACTCAACTGACTAAGCCACCCAAGTTCCCCTAACCTGCATTTGTTTTGAAGATATCTACAATAATCTAGTAAACATTTCTTAATATTCATGATAATGATAAACAGAGGTGGTAGATACTTTTAATCTCTGGCTTCTTTCAAACCATGGCTGGAGGTAACAAAACCTCTTTCTTTTTTTTTTTTTTAAGGTTTTATTTATTTGACGGGAGAGAGAGCACAAGGAGGGAGAGAGACAGAGGGAGAGGGAGAAGCTCAGCAGGGAGCCCAACATGGGGCTCGATCCCAGGACCCTGGGATCATGACCTAAGCCAAAGACAGATGCCCAGCGGACTGAGTCACCCAGGCTCCCCACAAAACCTCTTTCTTAATATACAGATTGCCTAATAATTAAGAGAATGGTTAAGGGCCATCAACTGACCCTGTGATTTTAAACCAGTTACTTAAATTCATGAAAAAAAAATGTAGATCATAGTAGCAGCCTCATGGGTTATAAGGATTCATGAGTTAATATTATAAAGAGTTTATAACAGTTCATGTGTAAAGTGTGAGCTAATGGAATTTTATTAAAAATAGATGAATGAACCCCAAGACAGAGAGGAGCTAATAGATACTTTACAAAAATGTACAAAGAGGTGCGGTGATCAGTTCTTCCTTCCAAGCCTGGGGGAGGTGGTGAAAGTTCCTAGCTCCAGACCAGTGGCACAGGACTAGAGGTGTAATCTAGCTTCCCCAGGCTGCTTAGGGTGAGTTAGAAATGTGTGATCTAGTCAAGCCTGGAGGTAAAATCCAGGGCTAGACCAAGCAATGATTGATAAAAAAAATTGAGAAGTATTTAGATGGTTTTAGTTTTTAGAAGTAAAGTTTAGTTCAGTGTTCTATACGAATACAACTATGATGGTTAATTTTATGTGTCAACTTGACTAAGCTATCATGCCTGATTATTTGGCCAAACACCAGCCTAGATGTTGCTGGGCAGAAGATATTTTTTAGATGTGATTAACATCTAAACTGGTAAAATTTGAGTAAAGTAGAATACTCTCCACCATGTGGGTGGGTCTCATCCATTTGGAAAGCCTTACAAGCAAACATAGGTTTCCCAAAGAAGAAGGAATTCAGTCTTAAGACTGCAACATAGAAACCGTGCCTGAGTCACCAGCCTGACTGGTCTGCCGTGCTGATTTCAGACTCAAGATGGAAACAATGACTCTTACCTGAGTTTTCTGCCTAACAGCTTGTCCTACAGATTTTTGACTTGCCAGACCCCACAACTGCTTGAGCCAATTCCTTAAAATAAATAGCTCATGAGATACATATCTCTTAAAATATATAATATATATTGCATATTATACATATATATTATATAGGTTCTCTCTCTCTCTCTCTATATATATATATTGGTTCTGATTCTCTACAGAACCCTGAATAATATAAAACAAATAACATTCTTAGAGTTTCCTCTTTTTTGTGTGTGTGTCATTTATTTGAGGGAGGGAGAGTGAGAGAGAGCATGAGCAGGGGCAGGGGCAGAGGGACAAGCAGACTCCTTGCTCATCGAGGATTCTGTCACAGGGCTCAATCCCAGGACCCCGAGATCATGACCTGAGCCTAAGTCTGATGCTTAACCGACTGAGCCACCCAGGCACCCCTAGAAGCTTCCTCTTCTAAGAAAGAAAATCATGTGTCATATTTTTCCCTTTTGACTCAGGTATCTAATCTAAGGCATGCCTAGCATTCAGAAAATTGTTAATTACGTGAGGCATCAACATTAGCCTGCTCTAATTGCAAACAGTGCTTAGGAGAAAGTAAGAATTTCAGGACAGCAATGTTGCACAACACGAACCAACTAAATGAAGGCAGATATCACAAGTGAAATTTCAGATACCAGTGAGGGAAATATTTGAGTTTTTGGCCATCAAATGCCCCATAAAATATTGTTAGCTTAGGGTTTCTGGCCTGAATCTATGCCCCGAGAATGCAATGTGGCCAAAAGTAGATGGAAAGAATTCCCTCTCTGGTATAATTGAAGGATGGGGTTATTTTGACAGGTAAACGGCCTTCTCATGATAGAAATCAGCTTCATGGATTTTCTAGATGTATGACTACAGCGATCATCACAAGAGCCATCTGGACCCTGCTGACTTCACACAGCATGACAACCAGGTTCAACCCAATACTTACTGATGCTTTCACTACCGTGCTTAAGAGTCATCTTTTATAGTTATTTGGACTTTTATTTACCTATCTTCCCAATATATTTAAGTTATATTTTGCAAGACAGTTTCTGTAAACCCCTGAATAAAGAGAATAAATAGGTCTGCTTCTCCAGTGAGATTTGACAAGGCAATTTAAAAGGCAATAAGAAGCCAAATGTGGTTAAGTGATGGGGGCAGAGATCATCCAAAATAGCTCCTCACCAGTTTGGTTTTCTCACAGAGGAGAAGGTGATTTCATATTTCGTATGAGAAGGAACAGTATTTTTCTTGGACTTTTGTCATAATCTTGAGGTTAATGTTTGCATTTTTTACAAGGGTATCGCCACCCTCCAACCTCCAAGTCTAAAGCAAAACTTTCTTTAATGGCAATAGTCCTCCTCGTCCTGATGCTATTTAACAATTATTCTTGCTAATCATTTGAATGCATAGCCTTTAGTCAAGTGTATGAAGGCCACAGACAGCTCTGCATTTAAGCTTCCCCTTTCACCTAGGTGGCTTTGAGAATTTGTAATTATTTATGCCAATGTTTGCCTCTCCCACTTGACTAGTAACTCTTCAAAGGATTACAACACATTATCCTATCTTCCCAGAGAAAAAAATCTTTAATCATACATAAGCAGTATGTACTAAGCACCTTGCATAGTGCCTAGCATCCAGTAGGCATCTTCACACCTTCCTTTCTCAAAGCACCGCTTAGCTCCAAGTATTGAAGACTTCTTGTCTGAAGGCTAAATCTTACCCAATTCCTGAGGTCACTGGGAATAGGTGTGATAGTGCATTAACAGCTGAGGTTCAGGGGCATGAAATTAGCTTTGCTGCCCTAATCCCAGCATCTAGTGTCTCTTGGATGAGCCCCTGATCCCACCCAACTTTCTTCCTAACTCTCAACCTGCATGTCCATTCATTCTGATTAACCGGATTTCTGCCCTGGTATAGTTCTTCTCTGTGGTAGTTATGCTGCTTACAAGGCCTCAGCCTGTTTGACCGGGCCCAGCTACCATCTCAAGCCTGGACTTTGTCTCTTCCCATCCCAACACACACGAATCCAGTTTTGATAGAGATTGACACCTTTGGAACAAAATCACTGCCTCTTGGCTCAATTATGGTTATTGCTGGACCCTGTCAACCAGACTAACTCTTTGTTATGAAAAATGGCCTTGATTAGCCCTGAGTTTGCCATAACCCCTTGGGCATGGTGATTTGGGCTGATCCCTACTTCCTCCACAGGCTAGAGGCTTGCCTGGCACTGCTTTGTCTGCCAGCTTGCTCTTGAGGTCTCAACTTGCAAAAGCTCCCTTCTTGCCCTGAAGAGACATAACCATTTAGCATTGAAAATCATCCTAGCTTCCTGTTGCCTGGGCTTAATTTAATCTAATTTAATTTAATTTTTTCAGAGAGTGTCTTGTAAAATCTAAAATAGCAACTGCCAGATGAGTTTAGAAGTTATCTAAAGCCTTGCTACTCAAAGCATCATTACCAGACTACCAGCAGCATCAGCATTTCCAAGGCCCTTGTTAGAAATGCAGAATCTCAGGCCCCTCTGTAGACCTACTGAATCAGAAGCTGCATCTTAACAGAATGATTCATCTGCACATTCCAAATTTGAATGCACCGATCTAAACACTTTTCAGTGAACAGAGCCACATCAAATGGAGGTACCACTAAGAAATCATTGTGAGGTTAGAAACAAGACTCATTTAAAAGGCAGAATCAAGGGGCACCTGGGTGGCTCAGTCGTTAAGCGTCTGCCTTCGGCTCAGGTCATGATCCCAGGGTCCTGGGATCAAGCCCCGCATGGGGCTCCCTGCTCCGCGGGGAGCCTGCTTCTCCCTCTCCCACTCCCCCTGCTTGTGTTCCCTCTCTTGCTGTCTCTCTCTCTGTCAAATAAATAAATAAAATCTTAAAAAAAAGGCAGAATCAATTTTATAAAGAAATTCATTCTGAAGAAGTGATTTTTCCATCCCTATACTCAAGGTAGCCTTGAGTTTGCTCAAAACCCAACATATGCAGGTCTGATTATGAAATGTGCCTCCTAAATTGCTAATTCCTTCTGACTTTTTTCCTGGCACTTCCCTTCTGTCTCGGCCTCAAGTGAGTAAATTATCATGGTGGTCTCTGTGAAAATTACCACACAGGAAACAACAGGAGACTCTTAATTACTGAATTCCTCCACACTATTTATTCTTTATATTTAGAGCCATTGGAGAGCCTCTGGGCATATATACACAATTAAAAAGATAAACAAGATTCCCAGCCAAGTTGCAGCTGTTCTTAAGTTTCTTGGAATACTAAGCTAGATAAGTGCTTCCTTTTATATTAAAGTGAGTTCTCTGCCAATGACGGTTGGCTGATAACCCGAGGGACTCAAGTGTTCTTGCAAGGTACCGTAGGTACAGCCCTTGGCCCAAGTGATCCCAGGGAGTTATCCTTCCCCAGTTTTGAGTCTAGGTTTCCTAGAATCTGAAATTAGGATGTTGAGGATCAAGTCAGTTAGGGTTAGCTCTTACCAGAAACATGGTTCCTTGTTACATTTGTAGACCAGAAGTAATTCTTAGATTGGGCTGGACTGCATCTAAATCAGCAAGATATGAAGAATTTATTCCTTTATAGCTATCTCCAGAACAGGAAAAGCAGCTGGCCCTTTTTGGAGACCATTCTAATGTCTAAAGTGTTAAGATTTTTCTCTCTCTCAAGTCTAAGTCCTTTTTGATGCCAAAGACATTTTCATATTCTATCTACAGACAGGCATCTACAAACTGAAGAAAATCTAAGTTTCCCCATATAACATTCTCCCATATGATATAATATTATTATTCAGCTATCAACAATTTTTGCTTCCCTAGGTGAGATTCTAATTTCCTCTTTGCGTCTCATTTTTTCTCTTCAACTTTTGTGCCTATTCTATTAAGCCTCTGAAAGCTCTCTGCTTCTTTCACCCTTCAGACTCTGCACCTGGACAATGAGCTTTAGTTACATTCTTGTCAGTGGAAAGGACACAGTCCTTTTAAGTGGCATTCCTGTTGTACTTCCTGATATGATGCTCCTCTTCCTACATTGCTTTGCTTCTTCTAGGTAACCAATTGCATTTATTTCTTCAGTGACTTTTTCTTTTTGGTCATGGTGGTTATCTGAATCACTGTCCATTAGCATCCTGGTTTAAGATACGTCCTCCAGTTTGCCAATAAATATCATTTTGAGGTGTACTTCTAACTCACAGATGATCTTTTGTCACAAAAATGAAATTTGATGCTACCAGTGACTAAACAAAAAGGAAACTCAAAGAAGTTGTGTAATGCTGAGCACAGATGGAAGTCGGGTGTTCTGGATTTGAGATTCTTACTCCTGTGTCCTCCACCAGCTCCACTGGCTACATGATCTCAAACAGATTAATTCTTCTAAAAAGAAGGGCTTCCACTTGTGGGCCCCTAAAGTCCTTTCTTGCTCTCAGCCCCCTCAATTCTGAGAAATCTGTCATTAAAGGACTCAGTCTTTTCCATGATCTTTTCCATCCCTTCCCTCCTCCTTAATTTCCCTGTTTTAAGAGCTTACTTGTTGGAAAAATGAGTCTTAGGAGAGACTCTGAAGGTAATCATCCACTTAAAAAAACTCTTAAGAAATACACAAAATCCAAAACATTATAGACATGAATTCTTTATCATTCTTGCGTCCACATCACATCTTCAATAAATATTACCTTGAAAGTTTAATCTTCTGGATATCCTCTCATCTATAGCAATTCCCTCTCTACCACTAGGAGGTCCCCCTCTTCAAGATCATCACATAGTTTTTAATGTAAGTTTAAGTCATAATGTTGCTCCTACAAGAAATATTATCTTCAAGCCTAATTTCTAATAATAAAATAAATAGGTTGTATATACCTGTAGCAGAATTTTTGGCAGATGGAAAACATGTGGGAAGCAAGATGTCCTTCCCACTAGTAAGAGCTAGCTCTGAGAATCATAATATACTTATGTTTTGTCCTTTGTATTATCAACAAATGGATTTCCCCTGTTGCTGGTGCTTTATTTACATACATAGGACTCTACCAACCGTACTAATTCCAGGAAAAGTATTGTTTCTAAACAAAGTGATGGGGTTTTGTTTAGTTTTGTTTTGTTTTCAAAAAGAATTCATTCCCAATCTCTTTCACCAAAAGGCCTGGGGTCGTTTATAACAAGGACAAATATAATGCCATTATTTTAAAATTAATTACAAAGGAGAAAACAAGTTTAAAGGCAAATACGAAAACATATTAGCTCTTGGGGTTAATTCAAAGTTTGTGACCTGATTCTGTGCAAAATCAACAGATTCTAACTGATTTACAACTGGAAATATACCAACACTTCAGAGGAAGACAAAGACTTTTTTAGTTCCTAAAACAATAAAAGTTTTCATAAAGGACAACCAAGTATGCTTATAAGAGATACAGTTTTAATCACCTTCCCCGAATTACAGTGACTGTAACAAGTAGAGAATCACAAAGCTAAGTCATTAGCTGAATTGTTCCCTCATACGATGTTAGAGCTTGTCCTAGACCTTCAGGGTCACTTACATGTAGTTGAAACACTCAATGCTAAATTCTCAAATGTCACCAAAGTACATTGTATTCTTAAAATCCTATGTGTCAGTCACAGGAAATAGACAGAATGGTAATAATTAGAACTATTCACAAATATTCTGGTTTTCCTCCTTCTGGACCCCTGTTAAGATTGCAATTTCCTGCCCCACTGAAGTTAAACTTGGTCAGTGACTTGCTTCAGCCCATAAAATGTGAGTGGAAGTGACACAAGTCACTTCCAAGTGGAAGCATTTAATTGGTGGTGCTCAACTGCAAACTTCCTTTTTCCTACTTCAGTGATTATGGAATCATGAGTTAGCATGTGGCCTCTGTCATCCTGGCTCCCTGGCAGATCAAAGTAAGCACAGACCCCTGCCAACCCATGTTGGACATGTTGCACGAATGAGAAATAAACCTGGATGGAGTCATTGAGATTTGAGGGTTGTATATTATCATAGTTTAACAACCTCCCTCTTGGTTGTTACAGAACAAAGAAATCTCTTAAAATACATTTATATGATTATTCTGTCAAGTCAGGTTTTATTTCTTGAGGCTAGTTATGCCCAATTCCTCCTATTAATGAGTGCAAAAAAGGCTGGTTACAGTGTCTGTGAAGGGATATATATCACCACCAGTTTAGCCATAAATATGATTTACTCCTTGTTTCCTGTGAAAATAATCCACGCATGAACTCTACCTGAAAATAACTCTAGCATACACTGACACTTTGGGAAGATCTCATGACTAGTCCTATGGAAACTAGTTGACAAGTTAAGGGAGAATAGCAGATCGTTAAATCCCAAGTCTAGAGGGTCAAGTGACAAAGGAACTTGGCTGTGTCTGCCTCTGAGACACCTGGCATCTGCCATGGATGTGGACCGCTTCCTGCATGTCATCCTTATTGGCACCGAGGACTCTTTGGTGATAAAAGAAAGGTGGCTGGGGAAAGGTACTCACATGAAGCATTTTTAATTATTTGTTAATTGGATGAAATGGCAACTAAAGTGCCTAAAGGCCATATGCATATTCATAGATTATCTTCAAAAGGTACAATTACCAAAGATGATGAAACAGATTATGAGTTAATATTGGATTGTGATTTGGGGCAGAGGAGGGTGAGGCATGTTCAGATATCTTCCTCCAAATAGCTGCTAAGATTAATTTGTCTCTCTGGTTTTATATGATAATATATGGTGGTACAATTTGCCTGAGAGCATAGCATGTTTGTCAAAGGAACAAGTTCCAGAGTGGGCAGTCACTAGCAATTTTCCTGAATGCTGTATGTGTACAATCCTTTTGAGGTGCAAGGTAAGTATCTTACCCCATATAAAAGTTTAGATAATATTTTCCATGATGGTCCTGTCTAATATTATTTCCACCAGAAATAACTATTTCTGCTTGTGGTAAGGATTAAATATAATATTCACTTTGTGAATTTCCACAGGAACATAAAAACAATATTTTTGAAAGCAGTAGCAAAATTTTCTTTCAGAGCTCCCAAAAAAGAGTATGGAAAAGAGATCTGGGGATACCATGGTGAAGTCCTCCCTCTGCCTTGAGGAATATTTTGACACTTAAGATTTAATGTTCAAGTGACAATGCAGGAAGCAGAAGTTCAAATTCCACAGGGCCCAGGAATGGATGGGAATTGCAGACACATTATTCTGTCTGCCCTTGTTCTGCTCAGCTGCTGAGGTTGGTGCAGGGGGAAGAAGTGGAAGGGAGAAAAAGCCACCCGTATCCCCAAGGCACCCTCTAAGTGCCTGAGTTTTTGTCACTATTTTCCTGCCACTTCGGATAACATAAGGCAGCTGGTGAAATATAAAAGGCTCAGTGACCACAGTTAGGAGACTTCCAACAATAAAGTATTTTCACTTACTTTGTTGAGTCCATTGGAAAGAGCCATCGACTTTCTAAAAACTGTATTTTAAATTAGCAGACTTTCTTTTTTAGAGCTGTATTGAGTTTACAGAAAAATTAAGTAAAGGTCCAAAGAGTTCCCATGTACTTCTTCATCCCCCCATTCTCCTATTATTTTTTTTAAAGATTTATTTATTTATTTTTGAGAGAGTGCGAATTAGAGAGAGAGAAAGAGTACATGAGAGGGGGGAGGGTCAGAGGGAGAAGCAGGCCCCTCGCCAAGCAGGGAGCCTGATGCGGGACTCGATCCCGGGACTCCAGGATCACGACCTGAGCCGAAGGCAGTTGCTTAACCAACTGAGCCACCCAGGCGCAGTAGTGTGGTACATTTGTTACAACAGACACGAATATTGATACATTATTATGAACTAAAATCTACTTGGTGTTCACTTTCTGTGTTGTATGGTTTTAGGGGTTTGACGAGCACATTATGTCATGTATCCACCACAGAGTATTATAAGGAATACTTTCACAGTTCTAAAAATCTGCTATGAGGGACAGTGATAATATGGCTATTTTAGAAGCATGTTCCCAGTCTCGTTCCCCTTGTAACAGTCTAGTTCCACCAGGTTGTATGTTGTGTACAAAGAAGTGCTCTGAAATTAGGAGACATGTGGCACGACAGTCAAGTAAATTGGCCCTGCTCTGCCACTACCGAGTCATTCAGCCTTTCTCATCTGTAAAGTGGGGATAAGAACTGTACTTAATGAATATTGAATGAGATTACACATGCAAAGCACTTAGAACAGTGCCAGACAGATAGCAGGCACTCCATACATTTTAGCCGAAATGACTATTTAAAAATGAATATAGGTACACAACCAAAACACACACACACACACACAGGTACAAGTTAAAGTAGGGAAATCTGAATAAGCTTAGTGGATTGTATCAATATCCTGGTTATGATAGAATCCTCCAGTTTTGTAACATAGTATTTCTAAAACTGGGTCAAGTATAACCAGGATCTCTCTGTATTATTTCTTACATGTAATATGTGACTCTACAATCATTTCAATAATAATAATAATAATAATAATTTCAGTTTAGAATAATTAAAGCAGGGACAGGGGGCGGTGTTGAGGTGTTGCTGAAGATTTATAAGGATATTAGAGATAAATCAACAGCCATGTGGGATGATCAATCACACTCTGGCTGGGAACCAAAACCGGCTGTCAAGACCTTTGGGAAAAGTTGGAGAAATCTGAATATGGAATGGAAATTAAATGCTCTTAGGGAACTTTCTTCTTTATTTTTGTTAGGAGTGGTCCAGGTGTTGTGGTTATAGAAGGGGGAAAAAATGAATTTAGCTCCTCAACTCTCCATGGCCTTAAGCTGCAGTCTGTGACAAGCTGATTATTAGGAAACCTCCTAACATAACTCTTCACTTTAAGGTTATAACCACTGCCACACTTGCGGTGTCTGCTTGAATTTTCTAGGAGAGAGACTCAATAAGCCACAGCAGGCCATTATTTTGCCCAAGACCTAAGCCTTTAGATACAGCAAACAAAAAGTCTTTCTCTAAGAGGGTCACCAGCTCTCCAGGACACATTCTCAACAAGGGATTATTAATCATACATCATGTGCAGGCTTTCTCCCAAAATGAACTACCCAGATATGAAACAGAACAACAGGCTCTACTGAGCATTCGGCTTCCTTGAATTTAAATGCCACCGATGTATTGCCAACAAGAGAAATGAATGAGTAATTATTGCTCAGCACAGCGATGGCCTGTGTATTTTAGACAGCTTCCTTTCAACTTGACTTTAGCAGAGGTGTTTAATGTCCCTGTTTGTAAAACACTTTGTTCACATCAACAGCTGTATCTTGGGTGTTTCCTTATTGTCCAGCTTTCTAGTTCTTGCAATTCATGTGAGCATTTCCAAGTATGGAAGTTTGGGGAATGCCTTTCCACTTGCTGAAGTTACACTGCTTAGAAGTTTCAGATAATGAACTGCTCTATGTCTGCTTCAAAGAACTGTAAAAACATATGCATTTTTTCACTAAACAGCTTTTGTCCACTAGGCTCCTCTCTCCTTGATCATTTCTGACAGAAAGTGACCAGCATGAACATGCTTGTGGTATTCCTGCAACTGTTACATTAAACCAAAATTTTAAGAGTCTTTTGAATTCAAATATGAGAATAAGCTCCTATGAGATTTGTTCCCTGAGTATAAATACATATATATAT
The DNA here is from genome assembly GCF_003265705.2 of Callorhinus ursinus. NCBI lineage: Eukaryota > Metazoa > Chordata > Mammalia > Carnivora > Otariidae > Callorhinus > Callorhinus ursinus. The sequence goes on from NW_027397089.1 coordinate 9,642,639, forward strand.
TTCTATTCCTATTTTATAAATTATAATATATGTTTTTAAATGTGTGCTTTACAGATCAGATATTTATGATAGTAACCACCCCCCCTGTCACCCCAGTAGTAGCTGTGAATGCTCTTGGAGTCACTTTTAATAGAGTAAATAGTAAATCACAGACAAGTAACATAAGCCACTGAATTTAGTTTTTCTCTTGATTGGTATTATTTCTTTCATTAGCTTTAAGTATATATTATGGGTTGTTCCTCCTTTGTTCTCAATGATAAAATTGTCTCATGCATTAAAGTTGGTTGTTTTGTTTTGTTTTGTTTTGTTTTGCTTTACATCTTGAGAATGGGGAGGTCTTTGTTTAGGTGATAGTTTAGCCATCACAATTTTCCTTCTTGCAACAAAAAGTGGGGAGAGTAGGGAGTTTAAGCAAGTAATCTCTAAGTCTTCTTCAGATTCCATGTTCTATGAATCAACTCAGTGCTAGTCCAGAAGAATACCCAGAAAACTATCACATCTAATATCTGTTTGAAAATTATAATTTCTATTTTCCAAACTACCTTTCTCAACTTGAAACGTCCCAGTTGGTTTAGCTTTCCCCAGATTTAGATTTTTCCTGGCATGCAGTTAAAGTAATTTTGGTAAATTGTAGCTTGTTTTACCTTGATACCCATTGGAGCTTGAAGGCAAATATTTTCCAATAAATAAAATATCATTTTTCCTATAAGTAAGTGGACATGAAACATTACTGTGAGAGAGGGAAAAGGTACAACTTACAACTATATCAAGTCCAAAAAGATTTTAATAAATTGCCAAATGAGAACAGCAGCATTAGTTATGCTAAGAAAAATATGGCTCTTTAAGGTAAATCTATCTTTGGAAGATGAAACTAAGCAAAATAGTGCTATAGCTTTCACTTAGATCCTTTCATTGGGGGCATTTAATTTGAGCACTTTCCCTCCATATGTGCACACACACACACACACACACACCCCTCCTGTAGTATCACTTAGAAACCAAATACCTGGATTAAATTGTATGAATAGAGAGACAGACACATAGATAGATGGTAGATAGATAGATATAACCTAATAAGAGTGTCACTTTTATAGTTTTAATTATGGACCAAGGCAGTTATACCTCCATATAAACAAACAAACAAATAAACAATATCTTAAAAATATATAAACCAGTTTGTTTCTCTGTGTTTAATATTGACCCTTACAGCTTTAAATGCTCACTCTCATTTATCCTTTGTTATAGCTGTATGAAAGTTGGTCATACATGAGTGTCCCCCCTCCATTAAGTGTCACTTAAAACCCCCCCCCTTAAGTGTTACTAGATTTGTTTAGTTTGGTTTGGGATGTAAGCTCCTAAAAGCTTGTACTTTTCAGCATGGTCTAAAAAGTACCACGTTTAGTACTGCTGTAGCTTATCTCACAGCTCAGTATTTTGGGCTTTTTAAAGGTAAAAGAGTAACTTTGTTCTCTTCAAAGAGCAAAATCTGTCCTCATGCAAAATCGGTCCTTTAATAGAGAAATCGGCATTCTTCAATGTGAAGAAGATGATGAACAATTTTATGGAGTATAGTTTCCGTACCTTCCTCCAGTAAGAGTTGAAATTAATATTTTATTTTGAAGCCTTTCCAGGCAACCTCTGTTATTTTCACTTTTATCTTGTCCTTATTTTGGCTTTTCTAAAATAATCTAATTTTCATTGCCTGAGCAGCTTGAGCATACATTTCCTGATAAAATGCACTTTCCAACTTCTACTCATTTCACTTAACGTCTAAAACTTGTCTTATCTCCAGGTATTAAAGTGGTCCTCATTGATTTTGGCTGCCAGAATCACTCAGGGTTATTCTTTATAACAGACTTTGCATAGGGTTTTTTGTTGTTGTTGAAGTAGACATAAATTGCTTTTTTACTTTCAAAAAGCCATGTAGGCATTTCTTTCTTAAATTAGCTTTGAGGTCTGACTTGTTTCTACCCAATACAAAGCAATATTGCTCCTGCTGTATATTTTCACACTTCCTAATCAGTGACTTCTCTCTACATCCTTTCTCTATCTTTCAAGCCCTAGTCCTTGACAGTAAGTCTCTGAGAATTCTTACAGTCTAGTAAACAGAAAATGATGTCTTTTCCTCAAGAAACTAATAATTTTATGCAGGAAAGAAGCCTAAGGAAAGTCAAACATTACCAGGGCTTGTTAAGAATGGGTAGAATTAATTTGGGAATGCTTCTTAGATTATGTGGCTCCGCTGCTGTAGTTTAGGAGTATAGTTGGACAGACAACTTCCCAGAGATTTCTCACTTCCTCTTAACATTAGAATACACCTTTAGCCAATTTCTTATATTTATCAATTTTGACTTTATAGCCCTACTATGGCACTGGAGGGAACTGATACGTTTATAGCTGTGGATTGCATACAGGGACCCTCTAGTTTAACGGATGTGCGTATTTTTTCCTCCTTTAGGAAAAGCAGAGAAGTTCAGAAGATGGAATTTTATCAATGTGATTTTGTAAGTTCGTGTGAGTTGAGATGAACTCTCTTCTTCCTAGGTTTGAATGAAAGGTGATTAAGACAGAAAGGAACTGAACATCTGAGCAACAGATGCTCCGCATGAAATTCTCAGCAGTAAACCAGGGAACACAGAAGGTGTCACATGCAACACACATAGGTGGTGAGAATGAACGAATGGATACCAGGGTGGGCAGAAGAGGAATGAAGAAATAGGCAACAAAGAGGCAGGGCCAAGTGTGTGAAAAGAATGTTTCAATAACGTGGTTGATGGATTGTGAAGAGGAAGTACATTTTATTTTTACTTAATTTAGGCTATGTTTAGGTGTTAACCTAATTACTGTTTACTTCCACACAAAATGAAAGAGTACATCTTTGCACAGAATGTTTGCCTAAGGCCCATAAGTCACAAGTTTTGTGGATAAATATTGCAAAAAGAAAGTATTTTCTCCAATGGGCTTTCACTAAGGCACTGTTTGAGATATTTAGGGGTTCACTTATAAAAATTAAAATATTCTTTCTTTGGCATTCTTCTCTCCTTGTGTCTCCTAAGGCCCATACCGATTTCTTGACTTGCTTTTGAGTACCTTTTGCATACCAGGTAGCAGACAAGTATAGGGCTTATCAATGTATTATCTCTGTCCTCATGGCCTTAATTTTGCCTTATTTTTATTTATTTATTAAATTTTTAAAAAAGATTTTATTTTATTTATTCAGCATAGAGAGATAGCGAGAGAGAGAACACAAGAACAGGGGAGCTGGAAAGGGAGAAGCAGGTTCCCCACTGAGCAGGGAGCCCAATGCGGGGCTCGATCCCAGGACGCTGGGATCATGACCTGAGCAGAAGGCAGACGCTTAAAAACTGAGCCACCCAGTCGCCCCACCTTATTTTTATTTTTATGAGTAATTGGTTTATGAGGGAGTTTTAGAAGTATTTCAACTAAACACCAAGAGCATTGATTAATTTCTAGAGGCAGAAAAATGGGACCCATTTGACTATTGTTAAGGAAAGATTAAGGATTCCTCTTTGGTTACCAAGAAGTATTCAGTTTGATCATTGCAATGTAATAGCCATTGTCCTATTACATAGAAATAAATGGAAAATCATTCAAACTTGAAATATTGTGTTACATAAATAATTTTACTTATTTAGATTTAGTAGTTGATTATTTTTAAACTAAGTTTGGTGATAAACATACAAACTTGCATAATATTGCTCAGCTTATAGAAAAAGAAGAAAAAAACCCAAATTCTCAAAGGATGTGATCGTTCTTCTCAAGTGACTTGATAATGCTTAACCTTTGTGATGGAAACAAGGACAACTTGACCAAAGAAAATGCAATCACCAATCACTTTTGAAGCAACCAACGATTAAATGCAAAAAAAGCTTTTTTTTTTTTGCATTTGACTGAAGAATAAGCTGCAATGTTTCTTGCTCTAAGAAGTTAAACATCTAAAAAATAACAGAGTGTTTCTCACAAATAAGAATTACATTCTCTGAATCCTTCTCTCACTAGCTAGTTTTTAAGAGAGGTGTGTTCTCTTTTATTGTCTCCTTATTAGCATTTAAATTATCTTGAAGTTACTATAAAATCTTTTATTTTTATTTATTTGTTTATTTATTTATTTTTGAGAGAGAGAGAGAGCGCGAGTGTGTGTTTGCAGGTGCCCAAGGCAGGGGGAGGGACAGAGGGAGAGGGAGAATCTCAAGCAGGCTCCATGCCCAGCACAGAGCCGGATGAAGGGCTCAGTCTCAGGACCTTGAGATCATGACCTGAGCCAAAATCAAGAGTCAGATGCTTAACTGACTGAGCCACCCAGGTGCCCCACTATTAAATCTTTTACATTAGATGTAACAATTTGAAACACCTCATATGACTTTATAATTATTTTTGATAGTTTTATTGCTCAGGCTTTGTGTGCACATGTCTCTAGAAGTGCTTCTATATTTTAACTATTTAGTGAAAATCTTAGAAATTTTTATATGGACATTTTGTGCATTTAGGTTCCTAAGTATATTTGAAACTCTCCCTAATGCTGACATGGTTTGGTTTATCCTTTTGTATGGTTTTTATTTTTGTCTATACTTTACAATATGTACAGGGAATTTGTCATTTCTCAAGAGGATTTAATTGCCAATTAACTTAATTACCAATTTAACATGGCTTTGTGAGTTCTGGATATATTTCTAAAATGTACACAGTACTATGTATTGGTTAAGTACATCAGTCCTCTTCTAAAGGGGATGGGATGTCAGTTTAATTCTAACTTGATTTTATTTAGAATATGGACCCAGAGACAGATAAGGATTTGGACTTACTTTAAAAAATCATGGTATAAGGGCACCTGGGTGGCTCAGTCATTAAGTGTCTGCCTTTGGCTCAGGTCATGATCCTAGAGTCCTGGGATCGTGCCCCACATTGGGCTCCCTGCTCAGTGGGGAGCCTGCTTCTCCTTCTCCCTCTGCAGATCTCCCTGCTCTCTCTCTCTCTCTCTCTCTCTCTCTCAAATAAATAAATAAATAAAATCTTAAAAAAAAATCATGGTATAATGTCTCTCTTTTTTCCAAACATGACTGTTTTGGTGTGTATTTGTGTAATGATGGTGCAGAGTTATATTGGTAGGGCATAGAGTTATATTGGTACCAATTACACACGGTCAAGAACCATCAACTCATATCTCAAGTGGCCTGAGGCAATGTTGCTATAACATTTTCTCAAAATGGACTTCTCTTTGTCTGAGAAGGGTAAAATAATATAGTGTAAGTTAGCTGAGGAAATTACTATGTGCTCATGAGCCTGAGAGAAATAAGGTCATCTTCTCACTACAGAAATCAGGTAGTAAGCCCTTATGAAACTTAGTATGGTATTTCTTGCTTTTCAGTTATTTTCTTGCCAGACTTTTGTGGCTTTCATATTTGTGGTAGGCAAAGTGTAAATATTCGGCTATGGCAAATTCTGGACTCTTAATAGCCTGGTAAGAACCAGCAGGAGGAGAGAACACGGTGGGTGACTGAGCAGAGTCAGAGACAGTGAAATGTGGGAAACAGACATGGGTACACTGGATTGTCTGTTTAGCAATCAGCCCCACCACTGTCTGCTTTTCCATTCTTCTCCTGCAAGGGAGAACTCTGAAAATAAAATTCTCAGAATCCCTTTCCAATATGTTTCTAGGTTAAATTCTGCTAAATGACAGACATTTACATGAGATTTGAAGGGTGCAGAAAGGGAGAGCCATTATTCTCAGGTGGCAGCTGAGATCAACCATGGTGGCTTCTGGGGTCCCCCTAGGAGTTACCCACTGTTCCTGTGACTCCTGTACTTCCTTGTGTCTCAATTAAAAAACTTGACCAAGGCCAAACAGCTAAGTGAACGAGCATGAATTCACATGAATTCAAGCCCAGGAATGGAACTCTGGGGCCCTTGAGTTTTTTGCTTGTTTGTTTCTTTTTTGAGAGCAAGTGAGAGACTGAGAGAGAGAGAGAGAGAACACGAGCAGGGTGAGGGTCAGAGGCAGAGGGAGCGGGGATCCCGTGGCAGGACTCGATCCCAGGACCCTGAGATCATGACCTGAGCTGAAGGCAGATGCTTAACCAACTGAGCCACCCAGGCACCCAAGGGGCCCTTGTTTTTAGCCACTCTCTGTGGTGACTGCCGCACAGGGGAGAGGGGATGCTACTCTGTTCTCTTCCAGGGCACCTGTGTTTTCTTTTCATTTTACCAAATCCTCAGGCCAAGTTTTGATCACCCTTTAACTGTAAACCTTTAACCTTTTTTGATTGCCTCTATTTATCACATCAACCTATAGCACGATCTACTTTATTAAACACCTGTAGAGGTACATTATTTGTAGAATTTATCCAATACCCTGAGCTTAGAGAACTTGTACTGGGTAGCTTTATTAGCACTTCTCAAACCTTGTTATGCATCACAATCCCTGAGGGCATTTCAATAATAAATATTCCCACATCCTATATCAGACCTACTGAATGGGAGTTTCTGGGGTTGGGACCTGGACATCTGCATTTTCAACAAGCATCCCCAGGTGATAAGCATGCATTCAGATAGGTATGATCTCCAAACTGTGGTCTGAGGAAACTCGGGTTTCAACAGAGGAGAAATTTATTAGATGAAGTTCTACATGCCTGCTTCAACACAGCAACTCATTTTTAGCTTGTTTATACATTGAGGTTCCACTGGATTTTATTCCCTAAAAGAGTTCCACTGCTTTTTTCTTTCTTTTTTTCTTTCAAATAGCTCTCCCCAATTGTGTATATTTTCCTGTCTAATTTCTCAGCAGCCACATGAAGTTCCAAATGCTTTTCTTTTGCAGCTCACCAGGACACTTTTTTCCATTTTGCATTCCATCTCTTCCTGATTCTCATAGACAACTAGAATTGAGCTGTAAATACTCTCAATTAGACCTACGCTCCTTTACTTTTCCCTCAGTACTGAAATCATTGCTTGCATATAATTACAAAATGGAAACACTGAAAAAAAAAAAACTCCCTCGTTTTTCTTTGAACAGATTTCCATATATCTATGTGACCTTATTTGTTTGTCATTTATATTAATATATTCTGAAAGCAAAATGAGTATTTAATTTTCTTGACATAATATTCATGATCTGAGCCAGGTGTACTTAAAAGCTGTGATCACTATGCTAAAGTAATGGTTTCTGCCATTTAATGAAACTATTAGGTGTTATCCTTCCTTGTTGAATGATTATGGACCGTACCCCTAAGATTCTATGTTGTTACTCTAAGGAATTAAGGAGGGGAGGAGACTGAATAATATCAAGTACCAATTCCTGATGATGGCTAGAGGTGTATTTCAAAGCACACACCAATAACATCATATTCATATACAATGCACAGGATATTTCAGAATTTTTGCCTAAGGAGAATTATACTAACTTGAAATAAAATATGTACTATTTTGAAATTATAATATGTATTTGTATCACTTTCATCTCTCTCTATACGTCTCTGAGAAACTGCAGACGCCCTGAAGGGTTCTAACTTCTCCAATGTTGCACCTATTGCCACCCTCCTTTTCTCTGTGTACCAAATCTATACCTGGTACCCGATATCTGTGAACCATCATGCAAGGCACTTGATGTGCATCATCTCAGACTATCCTCAATATAATGACAGGATGTATCTATCTTTCCCCATTGTACAGATAAGGAAGCTGAGGCCTAAAGATGTTAAGAAACTTTCTCAAGGCCACACTGCTAGGAAGCAAAGAAAGTTGGATGTCAATCCCAGCTTCTAACTCTAGAAGCCACATGTCTACTAGGATGCTATTTTGCCCAGCCCTCTAGGGAAAGGAATGTCAAATGTCAGCTGTCTTTTCCTTTTTCCTCTTTTCAAAGTTCAGAAGGGGGCATGCTCTGTGGGGTAAGCACTGCCTCTGTCATTTTGGCAGATAAATGAATTTGGCAGATATATCAGTTATTTTAATCTCCAAGCTTCAAGTCTTCTGAAAAAATGGGCACACCAACTCTTCAGGGTCGTAGTGAAGATTAAATTAAGTAATATGTATGGATGTGTTATACCTGGGGCCTCATCAATGGATGTGCAATGAATGCTAGCTTGTCTTCTTGCCTACCTTCCTCTTTTTATCTTTATTATTAGCTCTGCAAGGCAAACACACAGACACAAACACCCTAAGCTGCTTTTTATTCCATGTTCCTTGACTCTCCATAATTGGAGGTGTTTAAGTTAGAAACGAATGACTCCTTGACTGAATGTTGTGACTAGAATTCCAGCCATCTGGGCAACTGGCTTAACCAAGACTTAATTTATCTCAACTGTCCAATTCTATGATTCCATGGCAAATAACTGAGCAAAATGTGTCATTTTATTTTTTATTGGAGTATAGTTGACACACAATGTTGCATTAGTCTCAGGTGTAAGAGCATATGGATTCAACAATTCTTTAGGTCATGCTGCACTCACCACAAGTGTAGTCACGATCTATTACCATACAGCACTATTATAATACCATCGACTATATTCCCTATGCTGCCTTTTATCCTTCTGACTTATTTATCCCATAGTTGGAAGCCCGTAGCTCCCACTCCCCTTCAGCCATTTTGCCCATTCCCCATCCTCCTCTTTTCTGACCCCGTCAGTTTGTTCTGGGTCTGTTTCTGCTTTTTGTTTGTTCATTTGTTTTGTTTTTTACATTCCACATACACGTGAGCTGATACGGTATTTGTCTTTTACTTATTTCACTGACTACAATACCCTCTAAGTCCATCCATGTTGTCACAAATGGCATTTTATATTTGTTTTTATTTTTAAAATTTATTTAAAAATCTAACTATATTTTTTATACTGGGAGGGAGGGAGTAGAAAAGAAAGCAGCCCCTGTACTGGGCCCTATTTGGCGGTAGTTTCCTGTTCCATAGGCTTAAGAAAGACTGAGGCGGAAAAAAGTTGTTTGGAAAAATCCTTGTGTAGCTGCTTTGTATGTTATGATGGGTAGAGGGATGAAGTGAAGTGTGAAGGTCCCTCACACCCTCCATCTTGCCACAGACTTTGTCGGGGAACCTGGGGCGGGGAAAGCGCCATTTGTATTCCCGCTTCTCGGGAGAGCTGAGGGCCACACAGGGATAGAGCAGGACAAGCAAGAAGAGCTACACCCCCGCCCAGCAAGTCCACAAAGATGGCGGGCAGCAGCCTGTGGTCGTCTGGTCAGCTGGACGCCGCTCTGAGGCGGTCTGCGGGCAAGCTCCCGGTAGGAGACTTCAGATGGGATTTTATGGTGTGTGTGTGTTTTTTAAGATTTTATTTATTTATTTGAGAGAGAGAGAGCACAAGCCAGAGGGGAGAGGCAAAGGGAGAGGGAGAAGCAGGCTCCCCGCTGAGCAGGGAGCTCGATGTGGGGCTGGATCCCAGGACCCTGAGATCACGACCTGAGCCAAAGGCAGAGGCTTAACGGACTGAGCCACCCAGGCGTCCCCTATCCTTGTTTTTTTTTTTAAGATTTACGAGAGCGAGAGCGAGCGAGAGCACGTGCACGAGAGCGTGAGCATGCGCACAAGGGCATGCGGGTGGGGGAGGGGCTGAGGGGAAAAGGAGAGGGAGTCTCAAGCCGACTCCTGGCAGGAGGTTGGGGTGGGGGGGTGGTTGCTCTATGGCACCACCTGAGCCAAAATCCAAGAGTTGTCACTTAAGCGGTTGCGCCATCTAGGCGCCCCTCCTCTAGGACTTTTATTATCATTTAGGGCTTTGGCTTTCTTCCCTGGATTCTTTGTATCTCCCCAATGTCAGGATAAGAGAACATGGAGGATCAGTCGGGAAGTATTTAAGGACTAGAACCTGAAGCTGTTTGTATCACTTCTACCCACATTTCATCACCCAGAATGTAGTCCCATAATCATCTCTATCTGGAGAAGAGGCTAGGAAATGTAATCCAGCTGTGTGTCCGAGAAGCAGAAGAAACAGATTTTGCTGAATATCCAGCAGTTTTTGCCATAGGTTATTTCCAGTTTTTTGCTGTCATAAACAACTGTGCGATGAATACCACTTTATTTCAATCTTGGTTCACATTCTTAAACTTTTCCTTAGGATACGTTATTTACAATGTAAATTTTGGGTCAAAGATATATTTAAGACATGTTTTAGCGTTTGTTATATAGTCAACTGCCCTTCTGAAAAGCCGGATTAATTTGCTGGACATTAGAATTACTTAGGGAGCTTTTATTTATTTATTTTTTATAATAATTTTTTATTGTTATGTTAATCACCATACATTACATCATTAGTTTTTGATGTAGTGTTCCATGACTCATTGTTTGTGCATAACACCCAGTGCTCCATGCAGAATGTGCCCTCTTTAATACCCACCACCGGGCTAACCCATTCCCCCCACCCCCCTCCCCTCTAGAACCCTCAGTTTGTTTTTCAGAGTCCATTGTCTCTAATGGTTCATCTCCCCCTCCAACTTACTCCCCTTCATTCTTCCCCTCCTGCTATCTTCTTCTTCTTTTTTTTCTTAACATATATTGCATTATTTGTTTCAGAAGTACGGATCCGTGATTCATCAGTCTTGTACAATTCACAGTGCTCACCATAGCACATACCCTCCTCAATGTCTATCACCCAGCCACCCCATCCCTCCCACCCCCCACCACTCCAGCAACCCTCAGTTTGTTTCCTGAGATTAAGAATTCCTCATATCAGTGAGGTCATATGATACATGTCTTTCTCTGATTGACTTATTTCATTCAGCATAACACCCTCCAATTCCATCCACGTCGTTGCAAATGGCAAGATCTCATTCCTTTTGATGGCTGCATAATATTCCATTGTGTATATATACCACATCTTCTTTATCCATTCATCTGTCGATGGACATCTTGGCTCTTTCCACAGTTTGGCTGTTGTGGACATTGCTGCTATAAACATTGGGGTGCACGTACCCCTTCGGATCCCTACATTTGTATCTTTGGGGTAAATACACTTGGGAGCTTTTTAAAAATCCCAGTGCCCAAGGTTGCACTGCAGGGCAATCAAAGAATTTCTGGGGGTGGGAGCTGGACATGAGTGTTTTAAAAAATCTCCAAGTGGTTCCAGTGAATAGCAAAGTTTGGAAACCACTGCCTTAAGGATTTCAGAGAAGAACATTTAAGTTGCCTACGTTGCTGACAGAATGCCAGTCCAGGACCAACTACAACAGGGCCATCACATGTCAGAGAAATAGACTTCTAGCTTGCATAAGCCTATTATTTGGAGTCTCAGTTATATCCACTAAACCTATATATTAACTAATAAAAGTGGGTCACGGTCATTAAAACTGACTATATTTAACAGAAAAAAAGAATCTTTTATTCCCACTTGTGTTATATATTTGAGATCATTTCTCCATATCCGTGTCAACAAGTATGCTGTTTAGAATCCTAGTCAATTAGACATGAGCATTAGTTTCTTCAGCTGTAAAATGGTATCTGTCCTACAGGGTTGATGTCATTATCAAGTTAGATGGTTGTGAACTTTTAAGTTATAATTTCTGTGTACATTCTAGTTATTTTGCAGATCTGATAGACCTTGAAGTTACATTAGTTTTCAAGTCCTTTTAAAAACAATGCCTTTGTTTTATTACCAAATTTGAGAAATTATAAAAAGAAACTGCTATATTCCAAAATGTTCATTCTCCCTATCCCAAAGTGAGGAACATCGAACACATCCCAGAGGGAGTGTAGCTAGACCAAACTATTTTTTAGGTATTTCCTCCCTGCCAGAGATCTTAGAGTGGTCAGCACTAGTTACAAATCAGTGAGGACTATGAACAATGTTGTCAGCCAAAAACTGTCTTCTGTTTCCAACTGCCACCAGTGTCTCTGGTCAGAGAGGGAATGGGTTTAAGATGGAGTATATCTTCTGAGCATTCCTCTAGCACCTGAACTTTGCTTCTTCCAGATTAGTCACGAAATGCCAGCAGCATCCTGAGCATCCACCAGCTCATGTGTCTCTATTACTGTTATAAATACAGTAAAGCTGGATGCTCAGTACTCATCATCAAAGTTGTCTATCACTAGCCTATAAATAGCATTACTATAGAAAATAAATAGTAATCACAAATGGCATTGCAGTATTGTAAGGTAGATTAGATGGGAAAGTTATCTAGACATTCTAAAAGAGACATTCCAAATAGAACCCCTCAGTAGAACAGAAATCAATCGTTGAAAATTAGTGACATTTATTGAAAATGTTAATATTTGTAGATGTGTATATGCCTCTGTGTACACACATGCATTGGTGACCAGATCAAAGGGTGGGATGGAGTGAAAGGCAAAGGCTGGGTGTTGGAAGAATGGACAAAATAAGGACTGACCGTTCCCCTAAGGAATATTAAACTTAGTTGGAATGTTCTTAAAAGATGGCCATTTTAAGAATGCCTACCTAATAGGCATTAGTAAGAGAAAATGAACAATTATAGCCTGGGTTCACAAACACAAAAATGATAACAATGACAAATGTTGCAAACATTAGAATGCAGCCTTCCTCCTCTCTGCCCCCAACGTAAATAGAAGTATACCATTGCCAACATACTGATTCCACCCAAAGTCAAAATACTTAAATTTTGGATGTTTGCACAAGGATTTAATTAATGCTCTATAAGACCTTGTGGTAAGCAGAATAATGGTTCCCCAAAGATGTCTGGGTCCTAATACCTGGAACCTGTGAATATATTATTTTGCATAAAAAATGGAAAATATGCAGATGTTGTTAAGGTTAAGGACCTTGAAGTATGGAGATTATTGTGGATAGATTGGGTGGGTGCCTCCAGTTTACTCACATGAGTCCTTAAAAGTAGAGAATGTTTCCCAGTTGAGGTCAGAATCCAAGGATGCTGTGACTACAAAAGAATGGGCAGAATGAATGGAAGAACGCTGGCTTTGATGATGAAGGAAGGGGGTTATGAGCCAAGGGATGTTGGTGCCTCTAAAAGCTCTATCCTCTACAATCTAGAACAGGCAACGAAATGGGGAGATTCTCCCTTAGGAAGAAATGTTATCCTGCTAACCTGTTGATTTTTAGCCCAGTGAGACCTGTTGCAGACTCCTAACCTACAAAATGCAAAGATTAAATTTGTGTTGTTTTGAGCCAATACATTTATGATAATTTGTTACAGCAGTAATAAAAAACTAAAACAAACCCTCTTTTTAAGAACCCCACCTCAAGAATGATTTTCCCCTTTATTTATCATACAGTTGTTTTGTTCTTGAGCAATAGATGGTGCTAAGTATCCATGTTTCTAGTGTTGTCAGCCAGCTCCTCCAATTTAAAATAATTAGGACCATATGATAACAGTTGAAACAGTTACTTGTGAAAGTCTACAAATCACATTGTTTCACATTCAGAAAACCTTCAACAGAGTAGCGATGAACACCAGGATGTTGGAGACTTGGTTGCTATAATTCAAAAATAACTACTTATTAAAAAGCCGAAGAACAATGAAACATTTTCTCTTTGCCATAGCCAACTGCTTACATCCCCTTAAAAATATTAAGATGTGAACTCCACCTCCCCCCCTTCAAAAACAGTGAACCCCCTGAGGCCACAGAGTATATGAAAGTGAATTGGAGATTAGAAACTACAGGGACAAGATGTCCACAAAAGGAGTTATGTGGCTGTTTGTTTTCTCATATGTGGTGTGGTACAACACCTAAGAAAAGGCCGTGAAAGATGCCATTCACATTTTTTCTCACAAATTATTCCACTAAAATGTATGAGTGCCAACTCTGAACAAATGCAACATTATTTATATTTAGCTCCTAGTGGACAAGATTATATCTGTTTGACTATTTTTTAATAGAATAAAGTATGTGGCTTTGTAGATTTTTGATATTTGCTTATTATAATTCTTAAAAGCATGATCTGTGCTACAATAATATTTTGGACCACAGTTCTATACTCAATTATCTTCAGTCTAATTGGATGCAATGGGTGGTTGACATTTTGGATTTGATGATGAGTGTTGTAGAATCTGGCTTTTCAGCACTCAAGGAAACCCATTATAAGAGGGAAAGGGTGCATTCTGAGGTGTTCAAGGAGCCATGTGTGTGGAAAAGATTTAGGAGCACTCAGTGATCTCAGTATCAATACAATCACTACTTTCATCCCTTTCCTTTTCTAAACAGTAAATTAAATATACTCATTTTCTGAAGATAAGCAAACACATCCCTGACGGATGAATATCTTTCAACTGAGAGTGAAAGCAGGAAATATATACTCTCTCAGAAAAACCACAAACTCATGGGATCTGAATGTTGAATGCTCTGAAATTCTGAGACCATCGACCAGAAACGTGGATAATGACAGAAATGTCAAGGAGACAGCACACAATGTCAAGGAGACATCTCATTTCTGTTTAGGTAAATAACTTCTTAATCTTCTCTAAGCACAGTTCAAGACTTTATCTATTTGAAAGCCTCTTCCATCACTCAAGAGCCAGTCCCAGGAAGGCTTCTCTCTTACTTTAGGTAAAACTGAGGAGCCAAGGGAATGACAGTACATTTGTACAAGCCACTGTTTATTCTGAGTACAATAGTTTTCTGCTTGGGCTCTTGAATTAGCAAAATCAAAGAAGTGTTTAAAGGGACTAAATCAGGTAATTGGAAAGAAATACAAGTCATCAAGGGCAATGTAAATGAAAATATTCTTTAAAAATTAAAGTTAATTTAAAAAAAATCTAAGGAAGAAAAAAAAGAGAGAGGGAAGAAAAAAAAAAAAATAAGGAAGGGAGAAGCCAGAGCTGTGATTTGCAGTTGAGGAGCCAGGGAATTGGCCGTAGTTTTTTAACTTTTAGCAGTGTCATAAAACATAAGAGCATTTTATTGTAAATCCAATGTCATGGGCAAAAGATTCTCACAACCTAATATTAGGAACTTATAGAAATTATTCATATTGTATTGATATACTTCTTAGGAATGGGGTGAGTAATTGCATGTGGCAAGGAGGAGGGGTGGCCTAGAGTGGGTGGAGTTGGGGGTACAGAGATAAGAAGGTGGATGTTGAGGCTGGTAGCTAAGAGGGGTTTTGAGAAATCTGTTTCAGTTAAGACTGATTTAAATGACCGCCAGAGGGACTCCAAAGTTCACTCATCGAACTGTACTTCAGGCAAGAACTGCTTTAGAAGATTTGGATTTATGAAATCATCATGCTAAATAGTTAAAATGTAGATAAAATACAGCAATAAGTGTTAGCCATTAATTCAGAGGAAGAAACTCAGATGCTTAAAATTGAGAGCTTTCCAAGACCTTCAGTGGGGATAAAAAAGACCCTAGTAATTGATATGAAAGATTTGTTAAATAGCCAAATTTAGTCCGTGTTCCCTCCTGACAGTTTAAGACACTGGTAGGCAGGCACTGTTGTATTTCCCTACATTTCCAGTGTCTCTGTTCTGCCAGAAGGTGTTGCTATAATATAGCTGGGCTTGGAGGACAAAGTAATGTCGAATGAAATGTGGTCAGACTGGATAAAAATGTAAACCATATAAGTATATAGAATTCAGGCACAAAGATATCCATTATATGGGGAAAAGAGGGCTTTACTGTAGTATGTGTCCCCGCTATAAATAGTTCGGCAAAATGTAAACATGAAATATTTCCCCAGTGATATTTGCAGCCGTATAAACAGTAGCCCTACTTTTCATTAACTCTCATTTCTTAATAAAGGGACTTCTGTAGGGTGAAATTTGGGCAAAAATAGCAATGATCTGTAACTTTTTTATAACAGGGTATAGCATACATGGAATAAAAACTGGAATTTAAAACCAGCAGGTTTTTTTTTTTTTTTTTACAAACACAGCTTTGCTTTAATGTATAAAGTCCCATATGTTACAGAAACAAGCACAGTGGGTGCATGAAGGAAGACAAATTAACAAAGGATTGAAGAAACTGGAATATAGTCCTCTTTTTTTTAAAAAAAGAAGTTAGGATTTCTTCCAATATTGGTAAACAAAACTCAAACTGAATACTCCTTCTAAAAATCTCGTGCAATCAAAACTGATTTTTTAAAGTTTTAAAACTGATTATTAAAAAAAAACTGATTACTAAAATGAATTTTTAACTGAGTTAAAATGTATTTTTACTCAGACTTAATCCAGAATATATTAATTTTACTCTCAAAATTCAGACCGGTGCAACTAATTTCTTTTAGGAAGACATTTATGCCATGCAAGGTGAAATAAATCAAGCATTTTAAATATGGGACTGCAGTTAACCCCAAGTTAACTCGGCAAAGGTGAACACACCAAAAATAAACTAAGACACATGGATAATCCAGCCTCTTTTAAAAGACTGGGTATCAACTCTCCTCCTCTCTGATTGTTTTTTAACAAAATTGGTAAAATGGATCAATGGAATTTGTTGTGAATACCCTTTCCACCTTGTTTTACTCAGTTTATACTCCACTTGTATTGAAATTCAGCCAGTGTATGATTCTGTCCAGAAAGTTTCCCTGAATCCTAGGGCCAGACAAGGTACCCTGTTTGTATTACAGAGCACCCTGTACCTAATACCACCATTGCACTTACTGTGTTAAAAGCGAGGCCAGGCCTTCTTGGTCTAATGATTACTTAGCACTGTGCCTGCCAATTGGATAAAGGTCTATGGGACTGAACTGAAATGAATTAAGACTAGATAATCCAGAAATAGTTCTTCGGCAGTCAGTTTTGGGTTTCCTTCAACCCCCAACTGTAAGGGCCTCTGCAGAGCTTGTGGGAAATTGAGACTCCTGCTCCTTAAAAAGAAGCGAGCCTGCAGGGGCAGGCCGGAATGCGGGGGTCCGCGCCCAGATGTGTTCGAGTATCATACTGTGAATCAGGCGGCTGCCAAAGAAGAGTTCAGCAGGATTGTGTCTAGGGTTGGGGATTTCCTTACTGATTTCTTCCTTAAAGGGGAATGGCAAGGGGGAAAGTATCAGGACCAGTCACCAGATTTCCAAGTTCTGAGAGCTCTGTGGAAGAACTTTGGAAGTGCAAAACACATTCTGAGAATAAATTTATTATGTTTTTAAATCTCAGGTATGTAAGTGACAGGGGATATAGGGAGGTACTCACATTATGAACACAATTCAAGAATGTTAAGCAAAATACCCGTAAAATTGCCATAACGGTTTTTGGTAGAGTGAAATAAAGTAATTATGAGACTTCAGTACAATATCTTTTCCAAATAAAAATCAGAGATGTCATCTATTATTTTAAATGTTTTACTTTTTCCATCTTTTTTTTTTGTCTAAGGTACATTAGTTTTCCCTCTCATATGGCTATATTTGAGCACCCCTTTTTTTAAATTGGGGTATAATTGACATATAACATATCAGTTTCAATACAAATAATGGTTCAATATATGTATATATTGCAGAATATTCAACACAATAAGATGGGCCCCTTGTTTTTTTCATCACCTCTGATATATAATGGAAAGACTCTTGATTAATACAGAGAAAGTTTTAGTCCAATTAGTAAGTCATAAAGCATTTTAAAAGTAATATTTGTTTCTTTTTCATAAGTAACCATTTTCTATTTTATATGAGTGAGTTAAAAATTATTGAATTATTGTATGTTCTCATGATAGCTTTCATTGATCCAAAAAGAAACTCAGTAGTAGATTTGATTCTATTTGGGAAGAAATAAACTGTTTATTTTAAGGTTATTTCCCAACTATTTCCAGTCACTTAAGTAGTGGTCAACCAATAATCTGAAAAATAAGCAAGCAATATTTCCCTCCATGTCAAGATTGGATCCTTAAACTGAGGCAGCAGTCAATGGAGCAGCTTTTTTATATATGAAGATATTACCAACCAGTTAAGTCTGTGCAGTACCTAGTGAGATGGAGTTTTATCGTATCTTTATTTATTTAAGTGAGACCTATATTCAGTAATTCAGATTGTGATGTCATCTGGTGGAACACTATAGATTAATTAGATTAAGTAAAAACCAAAAAGCAAAAGATTAAGGCAAATCTGCACCTAACTTTATATTAGGCAGTCATGGATTATGCTTTCATCAATTACATACTGAATGCCTAGTATGTATCAGGCACTGTTCCAGGCCTTTGTGATACATGTGTGAACCAAACAAACAAACCTGACTTTGTGGCGCTCACATTCTAGCAGACGAGTCAGGGGTAGAAGCCCACGTGGCAAGAGCTGGGTGAGCCACAGGGAGGGAAATAGGAAATAAGGTCAAAGGGGTTTGTGGGGGCCTGATCAGGTGGTAAGAAGTATTTGGATTCTGGGGGCGCCTGGGTGGCTCAGTGGGTTAGGCGTCCGACTCTTGATTTCGGCTCAGGTCGTGATCTCAGGGTGGTGAGATCGAGCCCCGTATTGGGCTCCACTGGGAGCCTGCTTATCTCTCTCTCCCTCTCCTTCTGCCACTACCCCACATCCCCGCTCATGCATACACTCTATCTCTCTTAAAAGAAAAAAGTGTTTGGATTCTGTATATATTTTGAAGGTAGAGCTAATAAGATTTCCTGCCAAATTAGATAAGGTCTGAGAGAGAGAGAGTGAAGGGTAATGCTAAGGTTTTCATCCTGATCAGCTGGAATAGAAAGAATATGTTGAATAGGAAGAAAAGAGTTGGTGACAGTAAGTACAAACAATTCTTCTGAGTAGTGTTAGTAAAGAGAGGAGCAAGGAAGTGGCATGCTAATCACAGGAGATACGCAGTCCGGAGAGCATTATTCTGGATGGGTGAAATAACATTTTGATAGTCTCATGGGGATGATACAGTAGGGAGAGAAATTTTAATGATGCAGGAGAGAGGGAAGAATTCCTGCAATAATGTCCTTAGTAGGTTAGAGGGACTGGGATCCAGAGTCCAAGCGGAGGGTTTGGCTTTACTAGGAGAGCAGACAGTGCATCTATGGGGACTGGCAGGAAGATAGCAGATGTGACTGAAGCAAGCCTGGAACTCAAATAAAGGTCTGTCGGACTCAGAGCTCAAGCTTTATCCACTATGCTACAAGGAAGGAAGAAAAAAAGTAGAGCTAATCATGGCATTAAACCACTTGCTCAGATGATTTGTACCCTTTATAATCAGAGAAACACAGGGAAACATCATGTTGTGTTAGAAAGTGTAGGCGTCATAAGACCTTGTCTGACCCTCCATTGGGTGTGTGATTTATCGTTTGGAAGGTGAGGATAATATTACCTGCAGTACCCTTATTCCAGGGTTGTTGTGAAGATCAAATGAAATTATATGTGGGAAAGTGCTCCAAGCTATAAAGAACGGTACAATACATGTTCTGATATTCAAGGGTATTAACTGTCCCATGTCCTTTGCACTTCCTGTCCCCTCTGTCTGGAATACTCTTTCCCTATTTCTTTGCATATCTCCCTTCATTTTATCCTTCTTCTCTTAGCTTAGAGAGGTCTTCTTTGACCACACTAAGGTCTTCTTCGCAGACCCCACATTGCCTCAGTCATTCTCTATCCCATTGTTGTATTTTAGTATCTTCTAGCACTTATACATATTTTTAAATCATCTTATGTTGTTATTTGTTTTATGTATCCATGTATATTGATTGTCTGTCTTTCCCTGCTGAAACAGACTCCAGAGGAGGGCAGTCTTGTTCACCATTTTTTCCCCAGAGCCTAGAATGGTGCTTTGCACATAGTGAGTCCTCAAGACATATCTATTTGAATGAATGATTGAATGGTATCAGTCCAGTTAGAGGTAACTTTCCAAAATAAAATATCAATTTAAAGAAAACACTGAAGAGTTGTTACCATTTTAAGTTTCATTATTTAGCTGTACAGCAACAATGAATGACTCCAATTTAGTGTAAGCTTCCAAAATAGTTTCCTGACAATTCTATACTGTGATTTCCCTCCAGGAGAAGAATCTTATTTGATGTGCTTAACAACTGTATTAATTCCTCACTGTGATGAACGTGAGAGAGTTTTAGCAAATTGCATGTCTTAGGAAATATTCAATAAATATTAAGCAAAGAAAGGAGAGCTGTCTCTTATTTTAATAGAGTTTGAATCTCCTTTCTTAGAGTATGTCAATGCCCTTTAGTTGTTTTACTTGATTATAGTAAAGAAATGCTAAGATGTAAGAGAATGTCTAAGAAGGGAGACGTACTCAGAGCCTGGGCCCAAGACACAGTGGGCTGTCTCCTTTCCGAAAGGGCTTTCAGAGATAGTCTTTGGACCTCTTACTCCTTACCAAGAGTTCATGTGATTGTGTATAACTTTAACTGTCTATGTGAATTGTACTTTCCAGAATGGGAGGATTATATGCTATGGTCATTAGGCTTTGCTTTCAAAGATCCAGTTATTTTTCCAGTGGGGCTAGTATGTACCACACATCAGAAGTGGCTGCAGAAAAATTAACACACAGCTCTTGCTAAAGGTAGGCAAGGTAGGAATTGACCCAGGATATTTAATAATAGATGACTGTCCAGTGACAAATTTGAATTATGAAAGGACTGTGGGCTAGCTTTTATTTTGCAACATTTCTTTACTTCTTATGTTAGTTGATGTTGTGTGACTTGTGGTTATTTTTTGTAGCAGAAAAAAAAATTCTCTTATTCCAAATACTATAGCTCTCTTGCATGCTTTTATTTCTTCTTCTCTTCCACCCTTATTCTTTTCTTTCCTTCCTTTCTCCCTTTTTTCCCTTCTTCTCTCCCTTCTAGTCTTTCTCAAATGCTCTTTCAGCATAATGAGGCCTTTCAAGGAATCTATAGTCCATCCTTCCTAGAACTTGCCAAAAAAAGAGAGAATACATCTAAAGTAATAGAAAGCTCATTTTGCCTACATTTCTGTTAGAAAAGGATTTCCATCATCTGTTTGCTTCTCTGTGTGAGCATTCAGAGCCGTGTGTGCAGCTGCAGAGATAAGCACTGTGAGTTACGCTGCAGAGTAGACTCTGTCCATGATGATGACCCATCAAGCAGCCATGTGAGCAAAAATCGATCATTTTCTTTTTCTTTCCTACCTAGGGCATCAGAGTCTAAAAAGGTAGAAATTCTCATTGAATTATCTTAATTTACCAAGAAGATATTTGCAGGGAAGTCCATGTGGACTTGAACCAATGAAAATCAAGTTCACTTCCTCTAGGAACTATAAAATACAACTGCCTCATCGTCCATCATCCATATTTCTCGCCCTTTGCACACCCTATATGAACCCTATCTCTCGGATTATAACGGTTTGCCCACCTTCCTCACTAGACTGTGAGTTCTTAGAGTAAGGTATCTTAGTTGCTTTTTGAATTTCAAGGGCTTACATAGGGTAGATCATATAATAGGTGGTGAGTAAATGTTTGAGCAATGAATGAATCAGTGAATCATGAATGAGTTACATTAGAATATACCTCTTACTGAATTCTGTTAAATTCCATGCTTTTTTTTTTTTTATTAAACCTCAGTCTGTCCCTGTGCCTTAAGATTGCTTGACCTGGAAAACTCTGTACTGCTCTTTAGCAGAGGGTGGTATATGAAGGGTATAAGTTACAGACCAGTTCACATCAAAAAGGCTTCCAAGAAACTTAGATGTATGACCACCAACACTTAGTGAAAAATTCTAGAAACTTACAAGTACATTTACATAGAACTTTACTATTTTCACACCTGCTTTTACTCTCAAAGAAAAGGGTTTATGTATTTTCAAGTGTCTGTCAATATGAATGACATATTCTTGTGTAAGCCCGGAGCTCCTGATGACTTCTCCTTCATTTTAAAGAAGGAAAAGTAAAGTCAAAACAATTTATGTAATTCTTCCTGGACCAATCAGTTGTAGTTGATGCCAAGGACACATGGTTTCTGCTGATGGAGTCAAACTATAAGAACATAGAATAGGTGTGATTCAGTAGAGTTTACCCTGTCACCATTTCTGTTTCATCCTACGGGTTGGAGAAGGGTCATTACTTGCACACTGCATGAAACCAGGGCATGCTGGAAGAAACTGGTGGATGAATGGCAGTAGTATGGCTGTGCTTTTTCTTGTCATTAAATAGCAGTTTAGGTACAGACTGTGTATTTTAAAAGAGAGGGGGCAAAAACAAATCTAAGACTAATTTATAACAAAGTCACAGAACACACACAATACATTCATAACTGGACCATGGATGTGTTGCCTGATCTTGGCAACAGGAGGCTAATCTGTTTCACCACTAGGGCTTTCACATTCAGAGGATGTAGGGGTAGACACATCACTGGCCATATAAGGAATAAGAGTAATGATGTTAAATTTTTAAAAGAGAATATATTGTAAACTGTGACTTCCTCATTGCTTTTGATAGAGGTTTTTGTTTATTTATCACCCCTGTCCAAACAAAACAAAATCCAAGCCGGTGAGGCTGAGGCTGGAAGGCTTGCACAAACAGTACAGTTTTTCTTGAACTTCAATAGGCCAAAGCAATTTAGGTCTCCCCGTCAAAGTCCGTACTTATGTCTTTCTCATAAAACTTAGAGAAGACCCTAATTCATGCAGTGCAGATTATAAGATTAATTGAAAGATGATGATTCATAGAATCTGGTACAGTGCATCCTGGGGAATAGATTAATGAGTGTAAATTAAAATTCTATCACATGACTAAGAGTTAAAAATCAGCTGCTAATTTCTGTTTATTCTCCTCCTTTTTTCAGTTTTACCTTGAAATAGCAGCAACAATGTTTATATCCACCTTTTCTGAGGACAAATGATCAGTAAGGGAAAGAGTGTTCAAATATATATATTTATCCAGTTTGGATATGAGTACTTTTTTATCTTTAGGAAGAGCCTTAATTATGATGGTAGTTTTTTAAGCAATGGTTTCGGAAGTCCTCTAGGGCGACATACCCTGTGTACCCACAGAGTTTTGATCAGATTTGCAGGGAAGATAATTTTATGTTAATGTGGCTCATATAGCCACAGTTATCCAGGTTACTGAATGAGCCTTCCATTTTCTTCTGCCTGAGAAGTAGGGCAGAGTGTCTTTGTTATACAGCTCCCCTTGAGTCTCATGGTGAGTGGAGTAACTCAGTGAGCTAAACAGTTAAGCATCCCCTAAGCCCCGTCTGCTGAAATATAGTTTTGTGGGCCTTGGCAGTGGCATTCATTTATAGTCAACTCCTGATTGGTCATGTGAGTTGGGAGTATTGATGATTAACATGAGAATTATTATATTTTTCCCACTCAAGGTCCTTTTTTTAATTAAAGATTTTATTTTTATTTATTTATTTGACAGAGAGCTAGAGAGAGCCAGAGAGCACAAGTGTGGGGTGGGGGGGAGCAGATAGGGAGTAGGAGAAGCAGACTCCCTGCTGAGCAAGGTGCCTGATGAGGGGCTCAATCCCAGGACCCTGGGATCATGACCTGAGTTGAAGGCAGACACTTAACTGACTTAGCCACCCAGGTGCCCCTCCACTCAAGATCCTTAATCAGAGAGACAAATAGATTGAAGTCTAGAGCATGGCCCAAAATAGCTATCAAAAGAGAAAATTTTTTGTCACTTTTTTTTTTTTTGCTTAATACATGAGAATTGTGCTTTTCAGTCTATCATACATCTGTTGGCAGTTCAATGTCTAAGCGGATAATTAGGTTCTCTAATTTATGTAAAGTGCTGTGCAAATGCAGCTCAAGTCCATTACAACCAGATAGCTCTCCTTAAGTCCAAAAGCAGAGCCTGAGACAAGGATTTGGGCACAGGTAGTTTATTTGGTAGGCAAAAGTGTAGGGAGAGTGAGAAAGGAAGGAGAAAAGCTGCTTGCTCCTCAGAATTGTTCCTCTGAAGGACAGGGAGCTGGGGCACTTGGCCCTTATTAGTTGCAGATTCTTCCCATGGGCATTAACTTCCCTGCACTTCTGGGTCTGCCCTGCTTGCAGCTTGATCAAGCTCCTGAGGCTTGGAAAAGGGCCTGAGACATAAAATTGAGAGATGTAGTGGGCCCTTAGGCCGGGATGCCATTAGCTTGCGTGAGTCCTGTTGTTGTTGGGGGTGAAATCCAAGGTGAGTTTGGATACTGTGAAATAGCAAAAGCATGTACTTCATCTTCCTGTGTAGAATTTTTGAGCCACAGTTCAGAAATAAAATAAATTTTAACATATTTTTCTCAATGAACATTCTAGTAAAATTGGTGCTCCAGGGAGCATGTTTATTGTGTGGTGTTGAGTAGTAGTGACATACCTATATAGAAGCCCAGCAATAAATGCTAATTTGGGAATCACGGTAGGAGATACACAACTTGTCTAGTTGGGGACGGGCAGCACTCCATGGCTTCAAGAGAAGGTAGCTTCGCACGTCTTTTTCATCTGTTTCCCTAGCTTCTCCAGATTTCATTAATCTCTCTGTGTTAGCTCCTACTATAGAATGGAGTCATTATATTTTCTTTATGTAGTTATCACTGAGAACTCTGAGGTGCTTGAGACACAACTGTGCATCACACAGCTCATAGAACAGCAGATTGGCCCACACTTTCTAATTCCAAACCCAGTGCATTTTCTGTTAACCAGAGTAATCCCAGAGAAGCAAAAATTGGTTGAAAGTTGTGTCCAGATGAAGATCTGTTGGATCAAATAGTGTGTTACACACATTACAATTTACTCACAGGCTGCAGAGCTATGCCAAGAATAAAGGACCCAGGGCACCTGGGTGGCTCAGTCGGTTAGGCGTGTGCCTTCGGCTCAGGTCATGATCCCAGGGTTCTGGGATTGAGTCCCACATTGAGCTCCCTGCTCAGTGGAAGTCTGCTTCTTTTTCTGACCCTCCCCTCTCTTGTGCTCTCTCTCTCTCTCTCAAATAAATAAATAAATAAAATCCTTAAAAAAATTAAAAAAAAAAAAGAATAAAGAACCCAGGAAATGAGTCCAAAGAAAGGAGTTGGGTCTGATCTCTATCACTTAAGGTTAGAAGAAAAAATATTTGCTGAGTACTTGCTCTACAGAAGCATTAGCCTAAGTCTTTTATATGCAGTTGATCCTTGTTATCTGCAGCAGTTAAGTTTTATAAAGTTGCCATGAACATTGAATTTGTGAATATTGAATAATTGCTCCTAGGGGAAATACAAGGTGAGGTTCCTAAAAGCCTCTGGTCACAATATTTTTGTCAACTGGTAAATATATAACCTTGTTTTATGTGTGTTTCCGTTTAAAGATGTCTTATTTAATATATATTGTTGATTCACTAACGTGGAACTCATGGTCAATAGCACTATAACTCAGGCCTGAATGAAGCTTATCTAACACATGTATTTTCTCTGTGAGGCACATCAGAGCCTTCTTGTGTTTAGGAACACTAGATAGCACTTTAGCACTACACTTGGGTAGGAGGGAGTTATAAATGGTGAAATCACCAACAAAAGCCACACAAATGCAAAACGACATGACGTTAAATAGGCCATGAAAAGGACAGTGGTTTATAGTAAGAGAGCAAAAAAGGAGAAGGCAGAGCATTGCTGTTTTGCATCTCAACTAGGAACACATGCTTCAGTTGACTTAAAATTTGTTCTGCTTTGTGCATGTCTGTAAATGATCACAGAAGCACCATGAGTATTGATTTTGGTGTTATAAATACATTTTAATGAGTAGGGAAAGTCACAAATAATGAGGATTCACAAATAGTGAATCTACAAGTAATGAGGATCGATTATGCACATCTCATTTAATCTTTACAAAAACTCTGGGCAATATATTGCCTTTCCCCAGGTTTATAGGAGAATAAAGTCCATTAACTGGCCCCCAAACACAAAGCTAGTATGCAGACAATAGGAATATTATATCTATTGTATGTTTTCTTTCAGCTCAATAATTCAATATGTATTTTAAAGATAGTATCTCTTTCAAAAACATAAACACAATCCTACTATCACACCTAAAGTACTTAGCAGTTCCTTAATATACAAAAAAGGTGAGTGTTAAAATTTCTCTAATTGTTTTATAAATCATTTTTTACATTTGGCTTGTTTGAGTCAGGATCCAATAGGTTCCACGTGTTGCATTTGGGTGACATGTCTCTTAATTGTCTTTTATCCCATAAGTTCTACCTCTTTCTTTTTTTTCCTCCCTTGCGATTTAGTAATCGAAAAAGTGTTATATTTCTGCTTCCATTTTTTTCACTAATAGCCACAAAGCTCATAAAAGATTGGAGCCTCAACTTTAGTAATTATGAAAGATCTTAACATAGTTAACATGCATACCTGTTTTCTGATTTGCTGTTTGTTTTCAGCTTTCCATTCTACTCCTATTGCCCCTTCATTAAGCTTCTTTCAATCCTTTTATATTTTTTCACCTTATTTTATATATTGCATGTTTTATTGTAAACACCTCAAAAAAATTTTTTTGCATGTGCAAGGATATTCCTATCAGGATATATATATGGAAACAAACCCGAGTCTGCTTCGCTCTAAAGCCTGTTTTTCTATTCTGCTTATTCTGTATTGCTGAGCTTTATTTTCCCCCCAAACTCATCTGGTAAACAGGTGTGCTAATAATATTTGCTCTCTTCTCAGAGTTGCTTTGGAGAGAGAGGAGATGATATATGGGCCTGACACACATAATTAAATAATAAATGCTTGCTGAATGAATGAGTAAATGAATGATTAAATACGAATGCTTCTGAAACTGTAAAAATGCTATATAAATGTTGTTAAAAATTATAAATGACTGGATGAAGCAGCCTGAATAGAGGAAAGAGAATTCTCTCTCAGGCTAAGATTTTTATTGCTTACTTGTAAAGCTAACTTTATTAATGGAGTGGATTATTTAAGGCTTTGGGTTCTTTCCTCTCTCTTTCTACCTCTCTGGCCATTTCCCTGCCTATTAGTACCAACAGGAGAGGATGAACAGAGAAAGGAGGTGAAAGCTCAACTTGCTTTGACTTTTTGTTTGAGGACCTGGAAGTTTTATCAGGGAAAATGTGTGAATGTATTGAGATTGTTGTTGCTCTTGTTGAATTTCAATTATTTATTTTTTTTCTGTCCTATACACTAAAATGTGAACTCCATCAAGGCAGGAGTTTTGCCATTTTGTTTACTGTTCTATTCCCTTACCTAGAATAAGACCTAGTTAATGATGTATAATAAATATTTGTTAAATAAATACCTACATATCACTGATACATTGACTAGAATTAGACCTGGTTCATAAATGCTGTCTTAGCCAGTCCAGGCTATTACAAATTACCATAGACTGTGTGGTTTAAACAAAATACATTTATTTCTCATAGTTCTGGAGTCTAGGAAGTCCAAGATGAAGGTATGGCAGATTCAGTGTCTAGTGGGAGTCTCTTCCTGATTTGTGGATGGCTATCTTATTGTATCCTCATATGGTAGAGAGCAGAGAGAGGAATAAGCTCTTGGGTCTCTTCTTATCAGGGCACTAATCCCATTCATGAGGGCTGCACCCTCATGACCTCATTACCCCCAAGGGTCTTGTCTTCTAATACCATCACATTGGGGGTTAGGATTTCAATATATGAATTTGGGGAGACACAAACATTCAGTCCATAACATGCAATGGACAGGCTAGTCACAGTGCCAGTCAAGTCTACCTTCCCTGCTAAGAGAAATGGTCACATTCATGGTTCTCTCTACTGAGAAAAATGCTTTGAACTTTTTCTTAAGCCGGGGTCGCCATATTTTATGCCTTAGATCTTCTCCATCTTCCATCTAGACAAACCAGAGTTAGGTACCTGAACCCAAATTAGCCAAATCCAGTATTGCCAGTGACACAGGAGATGGTTGTCTGGCACAAAATCTCTGCCTAAAGGAGATTGATGGTAGGCAAACCATGAAGGACCAAGAGAAAACTAAAGCTGTGTGTAAATCAGTTAGGTGTATGCAGAAGCCATCAAAAATTGGAACCATGATATAGGGAAAAAAAACAGTATTTATTCAGGGGTGATAATTTAGGTTGGTAATGACAAGCAGAAGAAGCAAAGGCAGAGGAGGGTTGAGTGAATTACAGCAAGGCTTTGATAAACCTCTGTGCTTTAGAGGGGGTCTTAGGTCAGATTCCCTGGAAACAGACTCTGAGATGATTTGTGTACAGGAGGTTTACTGAAGACAGTTGTCTGGGAAATCAGCTGTAAGGGAGAAAGGAAAGGAGTTATTAGGTAGAAGGAGAGACTGAACTCAGATGCAGTGGCACCAGGGCCCCTTCTGATCCAGTGGAAGCTCTGGAGCTGGGATGGCGCATCAAAGTTGTGACTAAGTGAGGTAGGAGGGAGAGCCTTTGACCCCTCCCATGAAGGGCTCCTTGCATGGGGGCTGCTTCCTAGGAGGGTGTGTAACTTTGAACAAGGTGGCTCCCTTTTTCCAAGAGCGATTCCTGGGGAGGGACTCAGTTATCAGCTGTCAACAGCCAACGCAGAGGGGGTGTGGGAATGAAAACCTCAGTTCTAAAAGGGGGGACTTGGCAGTGAATGCTGGTATCTGCAATAAGAAGTGATAAAATAATTCAATTTCTAGAGCTGTCTATGACCCTTTTTGTTTTTAAATTGTGCTTTCATCTCTGTGAAGCCCAGGTACATGATCGTTTTCAGATCCCCCAAAGATTCAGGTTTTGAATATATATATCCCTATAACATCTCCTCCCATTTCTTCAGGTAACTTATCTCTTACCTAACATAAGGAGAGAATGCAATCTATTAAGCACTAAGGGGAAGAGCATGGACTAAAGGCTTAAGGCTGGAAGAATACAATTAATCAGCTTTAATATTAATAGACCCTAATGTTAAATCAATATTGAACTTTCCTGTTTATGAATGAATTCACTGAAATCTATGAATCTGGTACCTACATAATGGATATTGATTCTTTCTTTATGAGAATTTCAGAGTGTGGAATATCCATGAGGGCAAGGTTTGGATTAATTTCTGTGAGTAAAAGGGATCTTTCTGAGACAGTTGCCAAGTCCCTGAAGGTACAAAGACTGAAGCAACAAAGTAATTTTAGGAGAAGACTGTCAGCATGGCTTCTTGGCACAGGGATGACCTTTGGATCTGGGAAGGCCCAGATGTGACTCCTGGCTCTGCCACTATGTTACCATGGGTAAGCCCTTGAACCCCTCTAAGTCCCCAGTCTTCGTTTCTAAAATCGAGATTGCAACACATTACTCCGAGCACTGTTGTGAGAGCTAAATGAAATCACATGTAAGTCTCCCAAGATAGTGGTTCCCCTGTAGTAGCCCGTGTCTACATGGTAGCCATCCTTTTGTGTTTCTTGCTGTCAGTCCTTACTGACTGCCTGGAATCCTGATTCATCTTGTTAGCAGTTGAATGCAGTTAATACTCATGGAATTGATTCTTATCCTGTAACCAGATTCCAGGGGGCTCTAAAGTTGCTTTGGGAATATATGGTGGGAGGGGACTCAGACCCAACTAGAGTCTTGACTTAAGCCATAGCCTTCCTGTAAATCAAACCCAGCCCAGGAATTTCCTTGTCTGGAGCAATCTCTTATAAGTGGATCAGACTGAGGGCCTCTCCCAATGCCTCAACTGCAGGAGGATTTGGTTAATTTAGCATCACTTATGGCATATGCTAGGTGTTCAGTACATACTGGATCTCCTTTTCCTCTTTTAGTACAGGTACATTTCTTGAACTCTTCAGAATCCCGGGAAGATTCCTTGAAATTTCACTGAACTCACAGAGAGTTCTTCAAAGCAGGGTACCGATGATTGATGGAAATTCCATAAATTGTCGGCGTCTAAAGTTTCCCTGCTGGGCCCTCCAGGTGCTAAATTATTACAGTACCATAGTCAGAGCTGGATCCCAAGGAGTGGGAACTTCTGTCGCAAGTTCAGCCCCAGGGAATACTATTTCTGGTTTTAGGTCAGTCCTCTAACAAAAACTGTAACACCCCCAGCGGAATGTGGTGGCAAACAGCAGCACCCTGGGGGGCCATTACAACTGCTTGCATTCAGGTCTGGAGTCTCCAAGCACAAAAAATAATCCTGAATTAGATGTGTTCTTATAATCTAGGGAAGGCCTTTAAAAAATGTTGGAACAAATAGTGTCCCAAATTGGTTCCGTAATTAAGGTATGCAGAGCTGGGCTTCAAAGATCCCTTACGTCTGTTTTAAGGGATGCTGTTAGTGAGCAGATAATTGTATATAGTAGCTGTAGAGCTGTTAGAGGAGCTAAAGCTTTGGATATTAGGTGCTTCTGGGACATTGCTTCTACAGTAATGTCTCATCTGCAGATATTACCCCAAATGTGCACTTTTCTCCATTATAGTTTATTTTTTAAAGCCAGAGAGTTTGCATTTGGGTACAGTTTTGTAACAGGATGAATAGGTACCCAAAAGATACTTTGATTGCTACAAAAGGTAAAAACATAATGAGAAAACTAATAAAGATTGCAAGGATACAATTCTCCCGACCTGTTAAACTTATGTGTGGGGCGGAGAAGCAGTCCCAGGACGGCCCAGAGAGGGGGCGTTATATTTGGTTTAAAGTCAACCACGTGTCAGCCACTGTTTTAGGGCCCATATCTTATCCTCAAGAAGTCAGGACAGTAGGAGGTGCAAAATTCAAAATGAGTCTAGGAGTTTTGTTTTTGCTGAGGGTTTTGGTGGAGAACAGATTAAACAAACATGGGACTATGGCTAAGAGAAAAAGATGGAGGACAAGTATTCCTTCTGGACAGTCAGCTTCCTGTTTGTATCAACCAAAAATCTTTCTTCCCGATTTGTAATAAATATGCTCTTGTAAGTAATAATTTTCAAGGAGTAAAACCAAACCACCTCAAACAGGTTTAATGAGAAAAATAATCCAAATTCTTTGCTCAGCCACTTTAAGTAGTATAGGAATTATTATTATTATTATTATTGTTGTTAATTATTATTTTTAGTGTCTGCTCATGTTCAGGTTCCCCTCACCCTCAACGCACATACACATTTTCAACTTTTATGGTCTAATCTCTTGCATAACGGGTCACATACAAAGACCTGGTTAAAAAAACCTCCTCCCAGCCTATTGCAATATTTATAAAGCCCTTGCTTTTTAACACACTGTGAGAAGGGCTTAGTAAAACAAAGGGCATCATAATTTATTGTTTTAAGAGTATTGATTCAATAAATTAACAATAATTTCCATGAAGGGTAGGAACCCCAGTGCCATAAAAGTTTATTTATTCCTACTTTAACTAGCATTGATCAGAGTATTCAAATCATGCCGGTGCTCTATAATTACTCTTTAGAGGTGAAATGCCCTGCGCAGTGCAGGAGACAGTAAAATAAACATTCAACCAGAAGTGACAATGGCTCCTTTAAAAACCAGAAACACTAGATTTTTTTTTTCAAGAGGGAAGGAATAGTTCAGATAGTGCTTTTAATACGTGCTGTGTGCATGTTGGGCCCTGTTCCCTGATCAATTGCAAGGACATAGTTTTAAGAGGGTATTGCAATTGTTAGCAAACAGATCGGACCTAAATGGTGATATTCACATTCCATGCTTCAAACAAAGAGATCGTTTTGTTGTTGTTGTTTGGGTTTAAAGTATCATTATATATTGTGTTTAAGAACTATGTGGATTTTTTTTTTTTCCAGGTATTGTTTCAGTGCTTTTGTTCCTCAAGCAGTGACTAAACATCCAGGGTGACTTGGTGAGGGCATTGTAAAACTGTTAATGACTTGAACAAACAGGTACTGCCTTTTATTCCACAGCCACAGGGCAGATTAGTTTGAAATAACTCTCTGAATAGACGAGAACAATGGGCAGGCTCCCTCCTCAGGCACCATAGACCTGCACTTGGGTTTCTCCTGTCCTCAGGATCGATTCTTCTTTATAGCACACCGATAGGGTAGGGTCATGTTTCCCTTTCACATAGTCACCCCTGCTGTTTCTCTCCTCTCTTTGACATCTGTTTAACATGTTTTATTTTTGAACTTTCATGCTATATTTTCCTATGGAATTTCTTTTCTTTTCCACCAACAAGAAATCTCTAACTGCAATATGATTTAGAACCAGGCATTTGCAGTAATTAATACAATGAAATGAAATAAAATACAATAAAGCTCTTAGTAACCAAAGGCTTATGATTTACATAGGCTTGAAATGATTGTTGGTGTTAAATTGTTTCTCAGAATGCAACTCAGGAATTTGAAGTTGTCAGATTAACTGCTCTATTTACTGGTCTGTTTGATTAGGTGAGCATAGTTTATATTCCCTCTTGGAAACCTAAATAGCAACCATTTCCTACCAAAACAGCCCTGAGAACAAAGGCCCCATTCACAGGGCAGTGGGCATTGCTCTATAGGCCTTTGTATCTGAAACAACATGGTTACTAAGCACTTCGAAAGGAAAAGGTGCAACTAATTTTTTAAATGTACATGTAATAGGCAGAAGAAGAATTGCATAGCACACCAAACACATATATTCTTTCAAAAATGAATGGAGTGTTTTTTCTACTTCTGGCCTTCTCTCCAAGGCCGTAATAAAAAAAGTACTGTGGTCATTTTTGAAGGACAACAGAAAAGCAACATTGGCAGGGGTAATCTGGTCTCATCATTTTAAACACTCTCAGGATTGATTAACATTCTTGTAGTCCATAACCATCTCTTTGAGAACCTTCCACAGGCCAGGCTCTGTACTGGGCGTTGGGGGCATAAAAGCCAGTAAGTTCCCTTTCTTCCCTTCTCCTTAGTCCTGTAGCTCACATTTTAGAATTTGGACACTCTCATGATATTGATTATTTCAATGACAAAGATGGAGGATAGAAGAGGGTTGGCTTCTTGGAGATGATGACCCCTCAGCTGAGTCCTAAAGGCAGGGGTTGGGGCAGCAATTACAGGTAGAGGTGACTATACCAGCAAAGGGTGGGGAATATAGGATTTTCTACAGGAAGATTTCCATAGGAAGCTACAGGAGGTTCCTGATACTGAATCATCAACAGTAGGTTAGGACTGAAAGAAGATGAAGGGGAAGGAGAAATTTGGATCCGCATGTGTGCTGAATAGTTTGGAACTGATCCTGTAGGAGACTGTGAGCCTTTGAAGAGTAGGAAGGAAGATAAAGCTGGCCAGTCTGTACAAGTTCAACTCCAAATTGATTAACTGGTCAGTTGTATGTTTAGGGTCCCAAAGCCAATCTCATCACACTGATAATATATATTTTCTTGACCTGCCTTTCCTCCCCCCGTCATTGTCTACAGTGTTTGAGTTCACCAGATAGCCACTCAGTATTTCACTTGTCTTGGAAAGTTAATGCATCATTCGTTGAGAGAACTCATTTGTCATCCACAAAGATACACACCAGTCATTTTATCAAAAGACTTTCAAAAGGATAAATATGTGATAACTCCAAGTCCTTACTTAGCATCTGGAGAATGTAGCTGTGTGGAGTTTAAAGGAAACTCAGAAGCAACCCTCAGGGTCATGGAGGTACTGCAAATTTGCATAATGAAAGTTTTCCCAAATGAGTTAAACACAGCCTAGCCTCCTCCATTGCAGCTGCAGTATTTTGGCTGTTATTTTCCCTTTCAACTGTATTGAGATGAAGGTGATATTTTGAGTGAAGCAAATGGTCTTGCAGCTACATATATTGGAAAAACACATCTCCTTCACATATCGGCTGTGTAATTCAGATGTAAAGTGTTTAACTTTTGATCCCAAACTGATGACACCCGCTATGGGCATTTGCCAAGACTCCCAAGTTTTTAACCTCTTGAGTTGAATCGTCCCTCTACAATAAGAGAACTACACAAAGGGTAGAATGGGGAATTGGCATATTAATCGGGATGGACACGATTTACCTCTATCTCATGGTACTCGCCACTTCCATGAGGATAAAGATCATCCCAGGGGCTCGTTAGGTATGCAGATTATTAGACATGCCCTCTGTAAATTTTGGTTCCGTGGGGTCTGGTTTTGGGTCCAGGAATCTGTTTTTGTCAAGAGTTCCAGGTGTTCCTGATCTTCAGGGAACTGTGGGAAACATTGCAAAAATGATTAAGTAAATTGGGTAAAACAGCATTCTTCAGCTTACCATCTATTTTTTAAGCTTTAAGAGGAACGCTATAATATAGAACCTTACTGAGCATCAAAATAATGAGGAAATAGTTGGGGTTGCACATTCTATAATTTTGCAAGCCACTTTAGTAGGAGGAATGACGACAATATAAAAAGCAACCGTGCCAAATTTTTTATTGGGTCTCCAGATTGCTTTACTAAAGTTAGTACCACCAATTAGGTTGGGATAAAAAGGTGTGGGTCAGGCTATATTTTCCTTTCATTACAAAGTGAAATAAATTTGTTATTGGTACTATACTTAAGAAAAATAAATCCTTTGTTCCTTCCAAATACACTTTATTACGTGCTTATGACAATGAAGGTCCTCTTTTGGGCCTGTGGTACCCATCATGTAATCTTCCTCACTTATGCCATCTCTCCAGACAGTCCTATAAAAATCAAACTCATTTAAGGCAGAAAAACATGCTTTCCAGGAATGGTTTTCAAACTGTTATTCTAGCCGCTGGACATTTTGCCCAAACCCCAGTATATAAATGAGTAGAAGCAGCTATGTTTTCAGCAGGGGCTGGAGGGGTGGGGGCCTGGGAGAGGTCTACAATGTCTTCCCACCTCTCAATCAGCACTTCACAAAGGCACCAGCCTCCCATGGTAGGAGAGGAGAGTTCAAGGCATTAGGATAACAAAGAGTTGATGTTACGTGAAAAACAACGAGGCTTCTGACACACCTCCACAGACAGGGCAGAATTTTTCCTCAAGGGTGGTAGCCTTGGTTCACTCAGTCAACACAGTGCCTGCCACATGCCAGATACTAATGAAAGGTCTGTGGTAGCGCATTGTCAGCATATGCTATCAGAGAAAATTTTCAGAGTTCATCCTTTCATAAAGAATGATTACGATTTTAATAAAGCACATAGGATCTGTGGATGGGAATGGAAGAGAATGTTTCTGCTCAATTAATAAAATGTGCATGCACTTTCAGAATCATGTCCCACCAGTAACGGTGATAACCTAACTTGGTGTGTGGGCAGCCTCTGGTGTGCAGCAAGATGGACTGGGATTAGAAGGCAGGACTGTTTCTGTTTAACTTGCTTTGCACAGGGCTGTCTGCAGGTGGGCACTCAGCAAAAGCTGCCAGTCTTAGCATCCAGAGATGTGGTTGTGATCAGTCATTATATTATTAAATCATTCATCTCATATTAAGTGACCACAATTTCAACCTTGGCTTCTCTTGATAGATGGACAATTCATGTAGACCGTTGGAACTGTATTCAGGGTGTGCTGTGATTTCATTTGCAATGCCACTCATAGTGGAAAAAATATGCCACACTTTTTTAAGCAAACAGGCTTCTTTTCACAGTGGATAGAGAATACTGTTCAACAGAGGAAACACAATATCCCTTTTCATAGCAAGAGATCAAATGTCTGCAGAAGAGTTTAATTTATACTTCTCCATGTGCCAGACCCTAGTCTGAGACATAGCAGCATTTCAGTACTTTCAATCAGGTCATAGTTTCCACCCTGAATGACTTCATCCCTTTTAAAATAGAATAAATGGAATTCCACATTATACTATGGGTAGGGATTATAGGAAATTAAAAGACGTATAGTGCTCAGCACACTAAATAATTGTGACATTGAGCTGGGAAAATAACACTTATGCAGCAAGTTCTTCTTGGGTGTTATTTGTTAGATTTTGCTCCAGCTTTCCAGGAGAGCAGAAGTATTGCAGTGTGGGCCAGGAAGTAAATTCTGTGCTGTGCTTTCTCAAAGTTTTTCCTTTTGAAAATATATGTGAGCATTAAGTTAGATCAGAGGTGTGACTTGATTTCATTGTCCACCAGCCCTGCTGTCTGACTCTCTCTAGATTCAGTTTTTTGGTTTTGGTGTGTTGGCCATGAGGACTATGCTGAATGAAGCTCAGCAGCCTGCAGCTTGGGTTGGATGCAGTTAAAGACGGTGGGAGGAGTCCTGCTCAGCCAAAAGAAAGCTCTGAAGTTAAAATATGATAGTGTACTCTGCGAATGCCCTAAAATGTAATTACCCTAGATGAGCTGAGTGGTTATTATAAAAACTAGAATTTGTTGGTTTATATACAAACTCCCTAGAAGAGAAAGCTGTGACAGTCAGAAGTAAGAGGGAGGCAGAGTCCTCTCTGGAGGTCTTTTTCTTCACAACGTACTTTTTGGCTGAGTTTTGACCTTATTTAATATGGTTCTGTAAGTGAAGTAATTTGATGTGTTTCCTGAACAAATGAATATACACACTAGACCCGCCTGCAACGGGTGTATTCCACATAAGCCTTCTGTTGATGAGTGATGAAAATACAATATTTTCATTCTGTTGTGCTCTCTTTACAATCACGTTTGTGGCATTAAATGGTTGCGGTGTTGAGATTTGCACGCCTTTTTAAAAAGAGCCCAGTGAGCAGGCCTTCCCTTTGGGAAGATTACTGCTGGAAAAATGGGGGTTCTGAGAGAGAGTGAGTACAAATCCATTGCAGGTGAGCCAGCACAATTTAATCACATAATATATTTATAATATATCCCTAGGAATTCATGTTTGCTTTGAATCTGCCTACCAGATAGGCCACAAGGAGATAGAAATGACTTAGAGTGGTTTCTAGTGCCTAGAGCTGAGCGTATGCTATGTTTCTGTTCACACATAATCAACAAACAAAGGAGGAGGTGCAGCTGCTCAAGAGAGTTTAAGGGAGGGCGATGTACAGGTGGGAGTTTTTAAATCTTGACATACTGATAAGATTTCAGCATGGCTTCAAAGCTTGTTCAGAAAAATGACCTACATTGCCAGTATTTCTTTGAAAATCCTAATCTGTTGCTAAAACAGAGCAAACCAAGTTCTCTTTTGTGAACTTGAGTAAACACATTCTTCATCACCATCAAAGATGTGGCAAGAAGAGGGAAGGACCTGCCTTTGTGATTCAAGAGTCCTCAACAAGTATTCTGTGCATATTTGTGGGTACAGTCATATCTTTCAAAGAACAACCCAAACCAAATACTTCTGGTAATCTCCAGGCTTTTAATATGTGACAAAGCAGGGTAATGGGTTCAGGCATGTTATTTGGAGCCTTTCTGTGAGTGCAGTACCAGATCAATAGCTACACTTGCTCTTCTGGGGCACCTGCTTATGGAAGGAGTTCAGAATATTGGGGAAATAAGCATTACACAAACAGATGGGGAAACAAAAGCAATGAAAAGCTCTTGACCTGGCCAAAGTCAATATGAATGGTCAATAGAGTGGAGAGCAGAGAGCTTGCATTGTGGAGCTCTTTGTTAGGATACCGTTTACAGAATCTAATGCCTTTGAGTTGGTGAGAAGGGTGATCAGGGTGAGTTTTAAGGCCATAGAGACTAATGTGTTCTGCCTCAGAGAACAGAGTCTCTCCATTTACCCATATTACAGTCATTCTTACTCTTTGTGCAAGTTTAAAACAGGAAAAATGAGCCTCAGTCTTGTTAGTAGTTTCTATGGTACTCTTAAAAAAATGGGAAGCAAGTTGAAAATGGGTTGGTGATGGAAGCGGTGTTAGTCAGAGTTCTCCAGAGAAAGAGAATGAATAAGATGAGTGTGTGTGTGTGTGTGTGTGTGTGTGTGTGTGTGTGTGTATGTATAGTAAGAGAGTGAGAAAGAGATTTGTTTTCAGAAATTTGCTCATGCAGTTGTGGAGGCTGACAAGTCCAAAATTGGCAAGTAGGCTAGCATGCTGGAGACCCAGAAAGAGGTGATCCTGCACTTTGAGTCCAAAGGTAGTCTGCTGTCAGAACCCCCTTTTCTTTGGGTGTCTGTCTTTTTCTGTTAAAGCCTTTAACTGATTGGAGGAGGCCCATCCACATTATGGAGGGTAATCTGCTTTACTCAAAGTCTACTAATTTAAATGTTACTCTCATTTTAAAAAACTTCCATGGAAACATTTAGAATAATGTGTGGCCACATATCTGAGCATGATGGCCCAGCCAAGTTGACACATAAAGTTAACAATCACAGAAACAGGGTAATTATTGAGATGGGAGATGCCATAGGAATGTGGGGTGCCAGAGACCAGGCTGCAGGGACAGCACCCTGATCTGATCACACAGGACATAGGCAGATATATTCTCTGATGGCAATAGATACTTTTCCTCTTTATCAATGATGGTGGGAAGTTTTCTGAAAGTCATTTTGTGTAAATTTCATACCCAAAAGGAAGTAATATCATGGGGAAAAGGAATGCTGTAAAATTATCATCAAAGAATGTTGACATACTCATACATGTATAAATCCACAAAGCACTGACCCAAAATTTGAAGTAAGTAAACCATATCCAAATGAAACCAGACAAGTCAAAAAAATAAAATTCAAATAAATATTCAAGACATGTAAAAATCCATTAACAAATATATAATTGAGCTTATGTAATGTGACACATTATCAGGTTTTGATTAATCATTCCCTTTGATAAGGCTGGCAAATTTTCAAATATGTTTTCTAGTGTTGTAAGTAGAAAGATGAACTTTGGCGATCATTATTTCAACAAATCCCACAGCTAAGTAACTAACCCTAAGTCAGAGTATCAATGTATGTATGTTATCTATCACCTTTACACCAAAAGATGCATATGCCACAGCCACTACCATCTCATTGTGTCTGTTGTACATGCTCACACAGATATGTACTTTTCTTTTCCCTGTACACATATACATCCATATACATATACAAATGCATGAGGATATGCACT
Source organism: Callorhinus ursinus (assembly GCF_003265705.2). Classification (NCBI taxonomy): domain Eukaryota; kingdom Metazoa; phylum Chordata; class Mammalia; order Carnivora; family Otariidae; genus Callorhinus; species Callorhinus ursinus. The sequence goes on from NW_027397089.1 coordinate 9,681,291, forward strand.
TGATTTCTATTGTGATAATACCAATCGATCAGCAGATTTCTTTTGTAGTGCCTACTATGTGCTAGGCCCTGTACTAATCTCTAGGAATGCAATAAGGCATGTGATGGCCATGATTTATTTTGTGTACAAATTGGAGCTTATACTCTGGGGAGGGAGACAGACAGAAGCGGAGAGGATGAGAGTATTCCAGGCAGAGAAAACAGTCATTTGAAGCATTGACAGAAGGAAAGACCTGGTGCATTAAAAAAGGTAGCTACAAACGGAGGGTTCTAGAGGGGAGGAGGGTGGGGGATGGGTTAGCCTGGTGATGGGTATTAAAGAGGGCACGTACTGAATGGAGCACTGGGTGTTATACGCAAACAATGAATCATGGAACACTACAGCAAAAACTAATGATGTAATGTATGGTGATTAACATAACATAATAAAAAAATTAAAAAAAAACCAATGATGTATGGTGACTAACATAACACAATAAAATAAAATTAAATTTAAAAAAAAGGTAGTTACTAGAGTGGTCCGTTCATACTAAGAGCAGTGGCAGTTATATGAGTTGAGACTGGGAAGGTCAACAGAACCTCAAGCCAAGATAAGGACTTTGGATTTTATTCTAAGAGCTATGGGAAGACACCAAAGCAGTGGGCCGGGACATGAGACAAAATTTACATTTTAATAAGATGACCTATTGCTGCTGTATAGAGCATGGCTTGGTAAGGGCTAAGTATGGAAGAGGTGAGATCAATTGAACTTCAAGTAGTCCATTTAATGAGATGACAGTGTACTACTCTAAAGTGAGGGCAGAAAAGATGTAGAAAAACAACTGATTAATATGTATTTTGGAGATAGATTTGGCAAGATTTGCTGTTGTATGGGTGTGGGGCATGAGGAAATGGAAAAATCAAAGATGACACCTACATTTCTCACTAGAGCAGCTGACTGATTGGTGGTGCCATTTAAGGAGAAGACTGGAACATATGATGAGGCAACAGGTTTGAGGAGGAAATCAAGAATTCCATTTTGGATTTATTAAGTTTGAAATGTCTATAAGATATCCTATTGAAGTAAGCAATATTGTGTGTGGGTATGGAGCTTAGAAGTGAGGTATCATTTTAAAGTCATCAGAATTAAAATGGTATTTAAACCCACGGAAATGATGAAATATCTGAGTAGATTAGAGAAGATAAGAGGCTTCCCATTTCAGTCTTGGGAGTTTTATTTAGAGATTAGTTATAGGAGACGAATCCAGCAAAAGAGAATAGGAAGGAATAGCCAGAGGAAAAAAGGCAAGTCAGAACAATGTGATATTTCAAAAACTAAGAAAAGAGGTCATTTCAAGACAATTGCAGTATTTACCTGTAACAAATACTGCTGCAAAATTGCATATATTAAGGATAGTTAAGAGTCTGTTGAACTGGGACTCAAGGAGGTCATTGATGATGTTGACAAGTGGTCATGCCCCTCCTTCAAAAGTACTTGGAGCAGGAATCGGTTTGCAGAGAATTAAAGTATAAATGTGAGGTGAGGAAATAGAGAGCAATGTATGTAGGTCATTCTTTTGAGAGATTCAGATATTCAGGAGAACAGAAAAATGGGGGATAATTGCAGGAAAGAGGTGATTTCATTAATGGTAGATACCAAGCATCTATATTTTACGATAGCATTGATTTCTAATGCATAAAAGTGTATAGCCGAAAGAACCAAGAAGTAACACTTGAGATTAAAGAAGAGAAAGAAGCAAGAGCACACAAAGATAAACTGAATGGCAATATGTGATATGGGAAAAACCTAGAGTAAACACTCTAATATACTTTTCCCTTTCTAACTCAAAGCCATTCTAATCAGATGGTTCAAAGCTTAATAGAATAACTCAACCCATGAAATGATTTAATGTCATTGTAGTGTAACTCTTCAGGGAAAGAGAGACCATTGTTAAGAAAGTAACTCAACTATAGTATTTCTTTTTGTAAAAAATGTAAACGTATCTTTAATTTCCTGATTCTTTCCTTCTGAGTCTGGAATACCCAGTTGATCTGCCTCAAGAGGCATAGATGGCAGAAAAATCTCTCTCCATCCTCTGTAAAAACCAGCCCACTGTAGCTTGTAGCATTCTGGATCTGAGGCTTTCATGATTTCATATGCTGATTTTAAAAGAACTGTATTAGACAAAATTTCAATCTCTAAACTCGGTTCAATTGATGTAACTTATTTCTTTGTTTAAAACTGAACTTGATCCTTCATTGGGATAAAAGGCAAAAAACATACTCAAGTCAATTCAGGGTCTCCTTCATTTGTCTTGGGACTGTCTTTAAGATCAGGAAGGATTATGTAGTACCAAAATGTGGGCATGGAAGTGGACACATGTTCCTCTTGTTTGCAGTTTACTCATGTGGCCTTCTCCTGAGGCACCCTCATTGCTATTTGGCTTTTGGTCATTAGTTCACAAAGATTACTGCTCTAAACCTCACGTCCCTTTTAGGCCCTGGGCTTTTGGTGCAATATCTGAGCTTCTCTTGGATACCAGGAAATATTCCACAAATACCATATAACTCTGCGCTACACCAAACTCAGTGAGACTGTCTCATTGCCAAGTTCCTGGATACCTGTATAAGACTTTCTGCACTGGAGTCTTGGGCTGTAGGAAACAGAAAACAGATTTGTCTCTGTTCTCACATTCCTCAAATCTAGCTGGGGATTTCAACCCACTTCCTCCTAAGAGCTGACCTGTGTTTAGGAGGTAGACAAACCAGGAGGCCCGTTTATCAAATACTCTACATTGTAAGCCCTGCATTTCAGATTCCTCTCTTTTCTGAGTCAGAATTAGTTTGAGTGCAGCGTAGCCTGGTTCTTTCTCTTCCAAGCTGTATGGTTTATGGCCTAATCTAAACTTCGTAACTATTTACAAACAACTTTATTGAGATGTGATTCTGAGACCATACAACTCATTCAGTTTCAATGGACAATTCGGTGGTTTTTAGTATATTTATAGAGTTATACAACCACCACCACAATTTATAACCTAGATGTTTGAAACTTCCCAAAGCCAAGGGTTTGATTCCTTTTTAAAGTCTTTAAATTACCTTTCCTGAGGCATTGGAAAGGTGCCTGAATGAGGAAAAGAATAAGCAGTAAAAGAAACTGAGTGGGGAAACCTTGATTAATATGTGAGAATATTAACCTGCCATAGTACGCATGGGTGTTGAAGGTCCACAGTCGGACTTCGTGGTGTTCTTCAGTGTGGTGGAGCTCTCTGTGTAACAAGCATATAGACTGCTACATACAGCCTGGTTTGGCTTGTTTGCAGAAGATCTTCACCTTTTTCTACCTTTGCGCCTTCCATTTTTAAGTTCATTGATTTTTTTATATGAGTCATCTAAATTCAGAAAATGAAACAGCATAATGAAGCTATCATTAGGACATTTTTTCCACCTGCATATTTCTATAGCCTCAGCCCCAGTTGTATCTCATATTGTGCTTATTCCAAATTCAAATTTAGCTGTGTGGTTTTTTTTTTTTTTTCTACATCCAGGTGTTGCCACCATGTTAGAAGAGCGTTTTGGCTTGGGGCAAGTTTTGCCTCTGTGATAAGGATTTCTGAGAGTACACTGATTCAAGGCACAGTCAGATTTCAGGAGCGCATGAGTCATGAACCCACACAAGTGTTGCAAGATATGCCTGAAAATGTAACGCAGTGTTTTTCAGCTAAGCAATTTCATGCCATGTCTCAATCATGAAGAGCCATAGCAGAAAATCTTGGCCCTACGTCTACAATTTGTTAATTTTCATAGATATAGGCCCTATAGCTCAGGGGTTAGAGCACTGGTCTTGTAATTTTCATAGATACAGGCAAATCCGAGTGTATGGTATATCTAGGTCTCTTGATGATATAAACCAAAAAACTGAAATCTTGTCACAAAATCTTGCTTATCTGGTCTCCCATCAATATGTGGCCAACAGAAAGAAAGAAAAAAGCAACTCTCTTTTCATGGAACTTTGATGCTTACATTTCTTATTTTACTTGAGAAAGGGAGATGGAGAAAGAAGTAAAAATAAATCTTGAAAAACCTGTCAGTCTATCGATTAGCATTTTCTTGGATCATAAAGAAACTTCTGGCTACATTCCGTTTTTTGTTTTTGTTTTGCTTTTGTCAAAGGTGGAGGCCAGCATTGCAGGTAAAATATTTTGCTCTGTGTTTTGCCAATATTTATTCCTTATGCCTGTTGTGACCTCTCTGTCATATCTCAGGATAGAAATTCCCTTATGAGTAACATGATTAGAAATGCAATGAGCACTATTAAATGTATTTGAATACGGGCAGCAAAATTGCCATGCAGCCCATCTCAGGAGACTGTCCAAAATATTATGTGTGCTCACGAACGAATCCTGCGCATACATAGTCCCTTCATTTGGACTCCGATTGTGTCCTGCCTTTCACATCTAACTCCTTCCACGTAAGTTTAGCCCCTTGGTCCCCCAGCACCCTGACTCCTAAACTTACGCCAACATCAGGGAGCAAGCAGAGATGGGAAAAGTGAGGGGTGAGAGTGAAGAATAAGAGAGAACAAGAGGAACGGAATGAGAAACAAAGGGGAAGCAGATGTGTGAAACGCTTCTTCCCTGTGGTCTGTTTGGTGACAGGCTCCAACATACTACTCTGCCACAGTGGCTCTGACACCGAAGGTTCAGCTTGCACCAGTGAACACAATTCTCAGGGTACCTGTGGTTATTTGAAGATTATATATGATATTTGATGACCTTCTAATATGGGCAGCCAGGATTCCATTTGTTATAAGCCCCATGCCATGGAAAAATCTAGATATGAAGTTGAAAACTTTTCAAGAGCAATAATCTAATAGCAACAATATCTAACATTTACTGGTTGTTGACTGTGCTTCGTGCCAGAATAGAATGACCTGCTAATCTTACTGTTATCTCATTTAATCCTTACAACAATTATATAAGGACTGCTCTATTATCACCTCCATTTCACAGCTAAGAAGCTAAGGCTCCTAGAGATGGAGCCCAAGGTCACACAGTCATTTAGAGGCTGTCGCACCTCTACTCTTTTCTCATTGCCCCTTCACCACTTCATAGGTTGCTGCTTCTCATTCTGAAGAATTAAAAAAAAAAAGAAAAAAGGAATATTCCTTTCAGATTTTTTATTTATTTTATTTTATTTTATTTATTCGAGAGAGAGAGAATGAGGGACAGAGAGCACGAGAGGGAAGAGGGTCAGAGGGAGAAGCAGACTCCCCGCTGAGCAGGGAGCCCGATGCGGGACTCGATCCCGGGACTCCAGGACCGTGACCTGAGCCAAAGGCAGTCGCCTAACCGACTGAGCCACCCAGGCGCCCAGGAATATTCCTTTCAGTTAAGAGTGTTATAGAATGAACAGTATAAGCTCCTGGAATGGAATATTTTTAAAAAGATTGTATTTATTTATTTGTCAGAGAGAGAGAGAATGCACAAGCAGGGGGAGAGGCAGAGGGAGAGGGAGAAGCAGGCTCCCTGCTGAGCAGGGAGTCCGATGCGGGGCTCAATCCCAAGACCCTGGGATCATGACCTGAGCCAAAGGCAGATGCTTAACCCACTGAGCCACCCAGGCATCCCTGGAATGGAATATTTTTTAAGGTTCCCAATTTTCCATTTATTTATCCAACCCTCGAGTGCCACACGGAAACCCATGAGCATGACAAGCGGAAGTCTTCTGTTGGGAGAGCCAGCAGAGCCACTGTCCCACGTCCGTGAGCACAGCACAGTCCCATGGGAGGCTGTGGGTGGCCAGGGACAAGCCTTTTGAAATCAAAGCCCTCTTCCCTGCCTATATTTGGCCCTCTTGTGAGATATTAGCACCACATAGCTTCATTATGTATTTAAAAATTGCTCCTCGTTCCCCACCAGCAAAATCCCAGACTTCAGTAGTTTTTGGGCAGCTGAAAACTAGATACGTACCTCCAAAGATATCATAAAAATGTGGGTAACTGAGGTTGGAAGTGTGTACACATGTGCACGCATACTTCACCTTATGAAAGTAATCTCTTGTGAGTGTCAAATGGTTCCTGGCCAAGAGAAACAGAAATGAGGAAGTATCCAGGACAGATAAAACTGAGTTGATTACAATGGAAACATTTCTAGGTATTTACTGAAAAATGCTCAGGACACTGAGTATTTTTTCCTTTTCATTAAAGTATGATATCATGCAAAAAAAGTGTATAAATCATGAACGTACAGCTTGACAAACTTTCACAAAGTGAACATACCAATGTAGCTGGTGCCCAGATTAAGAAAGTAACAGGGCCCAGAACCCTCCATCTTCCCCCTCCCAGTCACTGTCCACCCCCAGGTAATCACTCTCTTGACTTCTAACCCGTAGACTAGTTCTGTTTATTCTTTAACTCTACCTAAATGGAATCATGCAGTATATATACTTTTTGTGTGTGCCTGCCTTCTTTGGCTCAACCTTATGTCTATATATTTGTATGTAGCAGTGTTTGTTCATTCTCATTATATAGTATTTCATTTTGTAAGTACACCTCAACTTTTTTATCTATTCTATTGCTGGTAGACCCTTGGAGAGTTTTCAGTTGGAGGCTATTATGAATAGGGCTCCTATGACATTCTTGTACATGTCTTTTGGTAAACATATGTTTCCACTTCTGCAAGGAAAGTCATAAATGTTAAAAACAGATTTCTTACCTGCTTTATACTATTTTCTGGGTAATATTTATCGCATGCGTTTCTGACTCTATTACTAAAGCAATACAGTTATATTCTTCTCTTTTTAATCTTGCCTCCTTCTGAACTTTGTTTTCCCTCTTCCTGAACTTTCTTTCTTCCTAAAACAAAATTGACCTCAGACACTGGAAAAATCTAAAATGCATAGCTCCAAGCTCATCATCTGAGGATGTAATAATGAGTGTGTTGTTTTAAATTACTTTTCATCATGGTCCATGCTGCCTTCAAAGGTCAGGCCTTCATCCCTTGTGTGTGTTCTGTGGGAGTATACGGTGCATGTGACCAAAAGTAGAGTCGTTTCCAACAAAATTCAAAAACATTTCTCATCTTCTAACAAAAGTTTTTTTCTAAGGTAAAAATCTACATTTGATTCTCTGAATCTAGCTCATTTTAATATGAGCCATTTTTGTATGCAAAGGACTGCTGACACGAGCAAGTTTTATAGTACTGATTACTATGGAAACATTTATCTATAAATAAAAAATCCTTTAAAGCTTAGCCTTTTATCTTTATAGAAAAAGGCCTGTTTATGTCACTTCTAAGATTCCAGCTTTAATGTAGACATGAGCTATTCTAATGCCAAACAAGATAACCTCAGTGTTGGAGCCGTGTGAGCTTTAAAAAGTGGAATTTGTGCTAAAACTATTATTTTTTGATAAAACATTAATAGTGAAATAAAAATATTTAAAGAAGCTTACTTAAACCTATAGCTCTGATTTATTAAATTCTCTTATTGAATTTAATATTGTGAATATGTCTCCTATTTCTTTCTCTTCTAATGTGTTATTCCCCTTCATTCTTTGGGCATGTGTATGTGGGTTTATGTGTATGTGTTTGTTGTAATGACGGCCAACATGGAAGTAATTCATTCATTAACCTTTTCCTTTGACACATTTATGGATTTTTCTTCCTCAAAGTTCATGTACAATCAGACATGATGATGTAATATCTTTGTGTTATTATCACTTTCTTTTTCTTCTTTTATTAAAAAATATCACTTTAAATAACTAGAGGTTTACAAGAGGAAAATGCTGCAAAATGAGGGGGGGAGCAATTTCCGTATTACCCAAGGCAGGGCATTCTGTGTTTCCTTCTTCATTTTGGGAGTGAGTAAGTGAATTGAGATGGAAGTAGGAGATCCTTGGGTCTGTCTCCTTCCAGGTACATCTTCACCTGAATGAGGTAATTACTGTCTTCACATTTCTTTCCATACAAATTGGAAAGTCCAGGAATTCTGAGTCTTGCCCATAAAAAACATCTCTCTCTCTCTACCCCCACACAAATATCTAAATTTACCATCATTATTTCTCATATCTCTTCATGCCTCAATTCTGCCTCTATTCCAACAATTTCAAGTTATGCCAAAATAATAGCAGTCCAATTAGTTAAAACCTTCTGAGATACTTTACAATCTCCATTCTCTAACTAACCCTTATTCTTAAAAAGTTATAATACAACAAAATATATAATTGTCAAGCTTTCAAGCAGTGCTTTATCAATGCAGTTGTGCAGAACCCTAGAAATGACAGAAATAAAGAGGAGGGGGGAGAGAGACGCCGAGGTGCAGGAGAAAGGCGTGTTCTGCAATCTTGCATGCCTACCAGCTCTCGCTGAGGAGTTAAAGTGCTACATGACAGACTCCAGAGGAGCTGCTTCTCATCATGGCTCCCAGGATGGGAACGAGATGCCAAAAGAGTGTGGCCATCACAACTGACCCAGTTAACTTTTTAATTGCCAAATTCCTACTTATTTATCTTGGCGGCGTATAAATACGGGTTTAAAATTTTTCTTTGAGACGCCATCAGTTTAGGCATTTTCGGTGTTGTCAGGATTGTCTTCATTGCTAGGTAGATCTTCAGTCTGAAGGAAGTAGGAGCCCATTGACAGAATCTAGGGGAAATTATTATGGCAACATGGAATTGTAGAATCACATGGCTGGAAGAGGGCCAGAGACTTATCTATTCTGACCACCCATGTCTTAGCTGTAATGTTTTAGACACAAAGGGAAAGAACATATTTAATAGATACTAAACAATGAGGGCCACAGAGTCAAATCTCTTTTCATCATTTTCCTTTGATCTTCTATTTTCTAGTTCCTTTGAGCACCAGGAAAAGGGATTCCACTATGGAATATTTGTCTCATGCTGCAGATAACAACACATATGGGCTATGTGTTGCTATGAAGGGGCACAGAAGGGGCTGACTCTGAAGGAATTGTGACCCAAAGAATGCTCGTTGGCCCCCCCCACCTTCCCTATACCTCTTTGACCTTCCCCTCCCCTCCCCACCACCCCCCCCCCCTTTTCCTGTTCCACACCAAGATTTGCATTGCCCCAGGCTTAATCTATCCCTGAGGCCTCCACCTATTATATTGAAATAATAATTTTATGCACTTCGCAGTGTTGAGATTACATGAAATAATGGCTATGATGTTTTTAGTCCCACATCCGGCATCTATTAAGGCCCCAATGAGGGATAGTTTTTATTATTTTTGTTCACTGCTAAAGAGGTAACCCCCGTAAGGGTGTGTAGAACGTATACTAGGACTTGAGGACAGGAAAAGCCAGTGATGGATGGGATGAAAACTTGTCAGCAATGAGCTGCTTAATTCAACAGTTATTCATGGGGCATCTACTGGGTACCAAGCCTTTTGCTTCAGGGCTGGGAATAGAGGATTAAAAAACATTCACTTTTCTTCACTTCCTGGAGCAAATGGCCTAATGAAGGAAACCAACCATGAGTGATAACCACCCAAGTATTTGTATAATTACAACTGTAATAAGGGCAATGAAGGGAAAAATAAAGGGGGACATGAGTATACATCATATAGTATACATCACTGTTTTCAAAAGTGAAGATCAGAGAAGCCTTTCCAACAAGCGCCATTTAAGTTGACTTAGGCAAAGAATAGGGGGTGGGGTGGGAGCAGATGCTCCCTGGCAGCAGAAATGGGTGTGCTCCTTGGGAGACTGGCCTTGGGTAAAGTGGAAGGAATCGTGAAGAGAAGAAATTGGCCTGTGTGGGGTTGCTGACCAGCTTCCCTCCTCTATCCAGCCTCCACTGTCTATACTTCCACGACCAGGAGCTCCAGTTTCATGCTACAGTGACTCTCAGGTTGAATTGCAGAGGACTGGGGCACTTTTCCTCCTCACACAGCAGACAGCTGGTCCCCCTTCGATCCCTCACTTTAAGAGACACAGGATGCTGTCTCCTAGTATGGGCCCACCCCAGTGCCTCCTGGGCTTCTGAGGCCAAAATTTGACCTGAAAACACCTCTCAATCCCAAACCATGAGAAACTGCAGGGTTTGCTAAACCTGATATGAACCTGACTTTCTTGTTATTTTTTAACTGAACTGTGAACTGAAATTAAACCATTGAAAGAAAACCTAGGGAACTTGTTTGAGCCAGACCTAAGCTCATGTGGTTTTTTTCAAAAACTAATAAACCAGAACTAAATCAGAACAATGAAATATTTTATAACCTGAACCTAAACAATTATTTCATTTAGTTTGAGCACCCATCCTGAAGAAATATCAATTATGGGGCAATTGAAAGATTTTTATGGTTGGATTCATTGCAATCAGAATCATGCTACTAGTTGTTTGGGAAGTTTGGGAATTAACTTTCATTTTTCTGAAGAAATTTTTGGCAAGGAATATGTATATTTTGTTGTCAGGCTAGGAATTCTGCAGTTCCCTCCATAATTTTCAAGAGCCTCTAATTCCTCTAGAACCCAAACATCAAGATTTATTTATTAAAAAATAAGAACTTAAGTTTTGATTCCTTCTTGGTGCACCTTCTTGCTTTCCATAAGAATTGTGGTTTGTTTCAGATCTGGCAAAGAAAAAAGGATTTGCGAGTATTTTATTTTTAGTCAAAAGATTCTTTTATGTGAGGAGACATGGAAAAATCAGATATGTGGTAGCCTAGTGATATGCAGAAAAATTTACTGAAAACATGAAGTCCATTTGAGAAAGCAATGACTGACAGCGACCACTCTCTGGCTATAGATACTACAATGAGTAGCATCTTCTCCCTTGGGTGCCGTAAGAGCTAGTTCTATAGGGTCAGTGGTTTCCACTTAGTGTTTCATCATTTGTGAGGCATTTCATAACTTGCCTTCAGGTTTTACACTCTGAGTCCTGGGTAAAAGCATGCAATTTCCCCTTCATTTGAGCTTCAGTTGACTGGGCCATAGGGCTTAATGATAACCTCTCAATTAGTAATGCTAACAAAGAAATTTCAAGTTGAGTTACTCTGCATTCCTAATGATCTAAACTAGTTTTTGACTTTTGAACTAAGTGGAGTTCTGTGAGGGATCTTTCACAGATTAATTTGGATTCAATTGCAAACAACGAAACCAGTTACACAAACACAACTCTGCCAAACCCTCTCGCCAGAAAAGTCTCTTATGTTGAAAGGAAAAACAATGTTTTTGAGTCCATTAAGTTCTAGAATTTTAAAATATTTTACCATTTAATCCTAATAATAATGCTGTGACATGAATTTTATTATCCCAATTTTTCAGATAAGGAAACAGAACTTTCTTTGGGTGTAGTAACTCTTTCTATATCACACAGCTCGTAGGGGGAAGAGCCAAGATTTGGCCTGTTTTTCTGATTCCACAGTTTATTTTTTATGATGCCATATACACAGATAACACCAGTACAAAGTAAACAGCATAGAATGCCTTTTGTCACGATTGGTGCCTCCATCTGGAGAATGTGGTGTTCACACACCACATTGTGTCAACTTGGTTTGGAGTGCTGGTAAGGTTGGACTCAGATTTGCTCTGTCATTATCTTCTATGCTAGAGAGGCCCAGACTGCTAAGGCTTATTCCAAAAAAGTGTCCTCCTTACTTCCTCACTCCAGTTTGAACTCTTAAATTGGTGGCAGTGACACAGGAGTGGCTACTTAGAAGAGACATCTGTGTCCTGGGGCAGAGAACTCTGAGGCTTCTCCCCCTTTGTTCCCAGGCATCTCTGAACTATGGCACCTGCTTATTGTCAAACCTGATGAGCCATCACTTTCTGGTTCTCTTTTTCTCTATCTTTTAAATGAGGGCCATAATTCTTAGGTCTTATTGCATCTCAGTGATACGGTGAGCTTTAGTTAGCCAATCTCTGAAGTCTTTGAACATCCTAGATGGGAACAAAGTGCCAAATACATCTAACATTTTATTTAAAAATTTCTCTGGGAAGTTAGTTAAATGCATAACTCTTAACATAATAATCTCATGGCAATCTTTGTTCACTTACATTAATGAATTGAAAATTTTTACAGATGATTTTTTAAAAAGACTTTATTTGAAAGAGAAAGAGACAGAGAGCACAAGCAGGGTGGAGGAGCAGAGGGAGAGGGAGAAGCAGGCTCCCTGCTGAGCAGAGAGCCCCACTTGGGGGCCTGATCCCAGGGCCCCGGGATCATGACCTGAGCCGAAGGCAGACGCCCAACCAGCTGAGCCACCCAGGCGCCCCAATATAGATGATTAATGTCAGTTTCACAAACTTAAAACTAAAAGAACTTTAATATTTTCATTTCTAGCCTTTGTTGTTTATATTTGTATATCCAAATTATAGTGACTGCAAATGCAAAGTTCCCAGCCTTAGTCATGTTTGGGTTAAATCTTTCTTCAGAGACTTTAAAGTTACTACCTATTTGAAATGAGTAAACTGGGAAGACCATTTATGCTCCTGCTAGTATAAAGGTGGGGACATTTACATTAAACCATCTTGAAGGATTTTCTGCATACGTTGATATGAAGTGATTATCATTTCTTTAAGTATTTTATTTGTTAAATTTTTTTATTTTTTAAAAGATTTTATTTTTTTAAGTTATCTCCACACTCAATGTGGGGCTTGAACTCACAACCCCCAAATTAAGAGTCATATTCTCTACCAACTAAGCCAGCCAGGTGCCCCTCTCTTTAAGTATTCTAGATGTAGCTTTTGAACTATAGCTCTGAGGCAACCAAGAGAATAGTCTACCCCCCAACCACTGCTCACACACATGCATACATATCAATCCCACTGGAACATGGAGGAGGCAAGGTCTCATTAACTCAGTAAAATGTAATATAAGTAATAGCATTGCCTTTCATTTGGAGTTGCCAGATACTTTTCTAACATCACGTCCCCATAAAGAACAAGCCAGTTGAGAAAGTACAAAGAGTTGAGTTTTTAAGTGATGAATATAGTCCTGAATTCCAATTTACATACCCTGCCCCCTCCCATTCAACGGACTTCTAAAGTTCAGAGATGTGTGGTAATGAGACAGGAAAATAAAAAAAAGGTAGTGACTTACACATATCACATACTCAATAAAACTTTTTTTGAATTAAATTGAATTAAACAGTGACCAAACTAATCCAGATTAAGACATTCCATCCTTTAGCAGTTTCATTTTTTGTTGTTGTTGATTTTGGACTCACTTCAGAGAAAAAGAACAAAGTATCCTTTTAGGAACTTATTTTTTAAAGTCTATTATGGTTTTGTTTTTTTTTTAAATCAAACGTGGAGGCTGGAAGAGTTTGAAATTATGCTTCTATTGCCTTCAGCTCAACAAATGACAAATCACCCGATGAGAAATTGATCAAAACCACCAAAAAAAAATCCCCTCTCTTCATCATACTTCCTCTTTCTACATCTTTCTCCTTCACTGCAACATATCACTTCTAGTCTTTATGGAAAAAAACTTCTTTCCTTTGAAATAAGCTTGGTGGTTTTGACTCCTATCTTAAGTAGGAGAACCATAAAACCCTTGATATTTTCCAGGGAAGTTATCTTCAAGAGATGAAAATGTAGTGGCCAACTTTGCTGGAATGGGTGGTGGTGCAGGGTAGGTAATGAGTCCTTGAGCCTCAGTTTCCTCATCTGTAAAATAAAGGCCTTAGAATAAAGTCTGTTCATGCCCTAGCATTCAGGGAGGTTAGCTCAAGACTGAAACCCCAAAAGGCTGAAGTTCAAAGGCCTCCCCAGGGAAAAATATGCAGAGGAAATGCCACTTAGTATCCACAGATGCTGCCCTCCTAGAAGGGGAAAGAAGATTGTGAGACTTGAGGAATCTGAGAGATCCTAGGTCATTCCCATACACACAGCTGTGTATTTTAAATAGCAGAATAGGGGTTTTTTGTTGTTGTTAGTATGTTTTTTTTGTAGTGCCATTGGTCTACTATGTAACAGCAAATCTATTTGGCTGACATGTTCATTTTTCAACTGATTAGATGACATTGTGTGAACATAACCTTAGACCTACCTACTTAAGGTTTGCTTTATACAAAAAACTGAACTTTTAGTTTATCCTTCTCATCACGTAAAAATCTTAGACTGAAGGAACTGAAATGTACCCTAGAGATTTAGCCCACTCCAATCATTTCCTAGTTGAGGAACCTGTCAAGAAAGAGAAATAGAACTTAGATTTCCTTTTGCACCAGTTTTATACTTCATTTGGCTTTTTTGTAAAAAGATTTATTTATTTATTTTAGAGCGAGAGAGCGAGCAAGGGGGAGGGGGAGAGGCAAAGGGAGAGGGAGAATCCTGAAGCAGACTCCCCATTGAGTGTGGAGCCCAGCTTGGGGCTTGATTCCAGGGACCCTGAGGTCATGACTTAAGCTGAAATCAAGAGTTGGCTGCTTAACCGACTGAGTCACCCAGGTACCCCTAGTTTTATACTTGATTTTGTAGGTGACTCTGGCATCATGTCTTAAGTTTATGTGACTATAATAGTGGGAGATTTTTTTATATTCACAAAACTGTCAGATTGAAAACAAACATCCTTGCTTTAGAAAAATTAAATTCTCCATGGTAAGAAGTTTCAGCTGAAGCTTTCTGATATTTTATTCTAATAATTAACTTTATCTACATATCATCTATCTATCATTTATCATCTCTTGCACTTTGAAAATGAAATATCACATTTTTTAAGATGTCTCCTAGTAGGCACCCAACACGTGTAAGTTCCCTCTTTCGTGCAGCCCACTCATGCCCTGTCATCTACAAATGAGTGTGTTCTGTCCCTGCCTTCAGTTGAGAACACAAAGAGATCTGGTTCTTAGCCATCATCATAAAGACAGCAGTAAATGTTTAGAAAATACTTTAGTGGTAGTGGGCAGAGAAATGTATTGTGAATTGATCATATTTCTCAGATATCGTAGGGTTTCATTTTGCCTTGTTTGTATGTGCAGTGATTGTGGCTTGCACAAAATTTAGCATATGTTTCTTGATTCAACGGTTAGTTGCAGAGTTGGGGCTAGGGGAATTTTCCAAAGCAACAATATTGACCACAAGAATTTGTGTAGATTTCTTGGGTCAGTTTTACCCTCTCCAGTGGATCATCTTCAACACATACAGTGTTATATTAGTTTCAGGTGTACAATAGAGTGATTCAGCAGTTCCATATATTACTCAGTGCTTTTCAAGATAAGTGTGCTTTTAATCCCCTTCACTGTTTCACCCATCCCCCACCCACCTCCCCTCTGGTAACCATCTGTTTGTTCTCTATAGTTAAGAGTCTGTTTTTTGGTTTGTCTCTCTTTTTTGTCATTGTTCATTTTTTGTTCATTCGTTTTGTTTGAGAATAGCCATTTTCAGTTATTGATATGGCAGGCATCAAATCCACAGGAATGCTAAAGGTCCCAGGTGACAAAACTATTACAGGTAGGCTCAAGGAAACCATTGATTAAAGATAGTTTGTGTTGTTTTATTTTAGTAGAACAAACATTAAAAGAAAGTGTGTGTTTAAGAGATAGTTTGAACATAGAACTCAAGCTAATATATCCTCTCTACCATATTGAATTCAATTTGAATCAGTAGATATTTACTAAATTCTATTATGGGCAAAGCTCTTTTGCTTAAACTGTGGGAAAAATAAGTTATTAGGCTTAAAGATAATTTTACAGACTGTCTTTTTTGATTGTCTGAAAGAAATATATCTTTGTTTTAACTCAGTTATGGAAAATGATAAGATTTGTATGAGAGATCTAGAAACCTATTTCTTCTATAATATTTTCAAAATCTCTAAGCAATACTGTGTTTTATTTCTATTTCTGCTGGGAAAAAGTTAAGTGACTCAATTAGCAATTGTACTAATAGACTTAATTTCAATGAAATTTCAGCTACCTTAACTTTGTCAGAGTATGCTTCTTAAGATTGGTTTTTCAAATAAAAACAAATATTTATTGAAACTTTTCTTAAAATTGGACCCCTAGATTATTATGTCAGTACGTTAACAGTGTAGTCGAAGGTGATAAAAAATGCTTGGACTGTCCATATTTACTACAAAACTCATCTTCAAAACCTGGTCAAGAGTGGTTCTTAGGCGTACAGTTGAGAATTCAGCCTCACTGAATCTTTCAGCCACTTTATGCCTATGGTTTCTGCATCTCTAGGGATGTAGAAGCAGTTTGTCTCTAGTGACTGTCCACTATCATTTTTGTTGTGCTTTTTCTGGGCATTTTCCTCTAAGTATATCTTACAGTCATACTGCATTATGGCTGCTAAAACCAGGTGGGATAATGCAGGCTAAATATTACTCCATTATTACTCTTTCTTTTCCTTTTGTTCTGCCTCCCTTTACTTATCCCTCTATAAACACATTAAGTTGTCATTATTTCTGGGTAATGATTCTAATTAGATGGAGAGAAGGAATTGTTTTGATTACCTTGAAGTATGAATGACCACTAGTTGCTTAGTGTATTCCATTTCCGGGAGCACTTTTGTTTACAAGTCAGTCTTTTAAACCTAAACTGAGGAAGCTCAAATGGTGAGTTCTCAGGCAGTAGAACAAGAAAAGCTTTAAATCTAATTTCAAGAGAAAAGCTGTATTTCATTGGCATTTTTTCCTTTGCCATTTTACTTACATTAATGAAATGTTTCTTTCTATCTTAAAAGTTTTTCTAGACATCAACAGAAAACACACAATAAGCGTACCTCTATTCAAATTCTTACCTCCTTACAGAATGTCTTAAATGTGTTGGGTGTCAAGAACTGTGAAGAATCTGAGTTCATCTTTTTTTTTTTTAGGTTTTATTTATTTTACAGAGAGAGAGAGAGAACACAAGCAGGCAGAGGGGCAGGCAGAGGGAGAAGCAGGCTCCCCATTGAGCGAAGAGCCAGATGCAGGGTTCCATCCCAGGACCCTGGGATCATGACCTGGGCTGAAGGCAGAAGCTTAACTGACTGAGCCACCCAGGTGCCCCGAATCTGAGTTTACCTTACTTGCAAGCTAACAAATTAACCTGTCATAGTTTCATGGATGCTGGTAGAAGACACAAGACTCGGGTTAGAGACAAACGACAGTTAATATTCACAGCAACAACAGAAGCCGGAGCATCAACATTTTTGCATTAGCTTCCTGAGCCCCAGTTCCATAGAGTGATGCAAAGAGGGCCACATGACACCTTCAGATCAGTGGGTTGTGTTATAGGAGAGGAACCTGCACATGGAAAACTTAGATCTTTTAAAATGGGCAGTAAATATTTATGCTCTTTGTTCTGGAGGGAGACATTAACTTTCTTATACAGAGCTCATGGCTCCAGTAAACAAATTTCTTATGTTCTTTTTGCTATACCAAAAGCCCTATGTCAAGTGGCAAGGACACTTACATCGTTACTGGTACCTTCTCTTTCAACTTTAGGCACCCCTTGACTGCAGCCACAGACACATTGCTCTCCAGCTGGGACTGCAAGGTTTACATTCTCTGGGTGATTCGGGCTTGACTTGCTGTACACCATCAGCCTTCTTTGAGGATTCACCTTACTCTGGGGAAATGGCTGGATGTTACTAAGAAAACATCTTAAATTCTTGCTCATATTCATTCTAAGGGCTAGGGGAATTTTCCAAAGCAACAATATTGACCACAAGAATTTGTGTAGATTTCTTGGGTCAGTTTTACCCTCTCCAGTGGATCATCTTCAACAGCAATGTAAAGTCAACTGCAGCAAAAAGAACCCAGTTCTCCTAGGAGTCTGTCTCAGGGGAAATCTCCCTGAAAAAGCCAAAGGTCCCTTTTATCAGTCAGAACCTATCACAAAAAACCCTGAGACATTGACTGTCATTTCCAAATGGTTTTAATGTTGTCATGGTAGAACAGTGTGGAACATCCAATGGCCAACTGTTGCCATTCTTCCTTAACAGATTTTCTGCAACCTGCCCCCCTAGATCCTAAGCATAGTAGGCCAGGTTTTAATGATGTGCCTGGCTTCTATCTCTATGATCAGAAGTTTTCCTCCTTCCATGCCCAGTGTAGGTGCTATGTCTCTATGATGTTTGTCTGAAAGGGGGCACACTGGGATGAGTCTTACTGCTGTTTGTTAGAATATGGAGGATCTGAGGCTGACCACTAAATAAGAAAATAAGTCCTCTCCCACCCGCAACCTAGAGGAGAGTTAACAATAAGCAGAGGAGCATTTGGGCAGCTCTTTTTGAATTACTTCCTGTATGCAGCCTTCAATCACTTTCCAAATGCCTCCTCATTTACAGGCAATAAAGAGAAGGAACACTTATTGCCCCATACACCATACAATTTGGCAACATATTCACTAGTGAGCATATGGACTCCTTTGGGTCCATTTGCTTTGTCTGTGACACCCCCCACCCTCCCTCTTCTGTGAAGCCACGCCTCGGCATCCCACCCTCATCTCTGAAACTGCCAAACATTGTGAAGGGCCTGGGATTTTACCCCACTTGCAAGTGAACAAATTAGCCTGCCATTGTATCAGAGACAGAGAACAATTTGTTACTCATCTTAATAGAAGTAGCCAGAGTACTGGCTTTTTTATGCCAGTTCCTCTAGCTCCAATTTGCACAGGTTGATGTGAAGAAGGTCAGATGATACCGGTATTCACAGTAGGTTATGTCACAGGAGAGGAATTCTGGGCTTAGGGAACCAAAATGTTTTACAATAGTCAGTAAGCAAACCTGCTCTTTGCTCTGAAGAGAAATACTGTTTTTTTTTTTTTTTAAAGATTGATTTATTTATTTGAGAGAGAGAGAGAGAGCGTGTGTGCAGGGGGAGGGGCAGAGGAGAGAGAGAGAGAGAGAGAATCTCAGGCAGACTTCCCACCAAGCAGGGAGCCTGACTCAGGGCTCAGTCTCACGACCCTGAGATCATGACCTGAGCCAAAATCAAGAGTTGAACGTAACTGACTGTGCCATACAGGCGCCCTAAGAAACACTGTTTCTATATTCAAAGCCTGTTTGGGATGCAAACTTCCTTGAAAAGATAGTGTGGAACAAAAGTCAGTCAGTGCTTCTCTTCCAAGATATGCAGAAATACAATAGACCTGTATTGTTTCTCTATACTTGGAAAGAAGGGGAAATAGTGCAACCACAAGTAACCCTTGTTTCATGATTATAAAGACCCAACTGAAAACAATAGCACAGGAAAACAAGCCTTAGAAACATCAATAATTGAGTTTTTCTTTCTTTTTTGATAGTTGGAAAGTATATTTTGATAAACAATATATTTAGCAGTTTATCAATTATTTATGTTATAATTACAGGTTTACAAAAGATATGCACTGAGATTTCTTCTGACAGTTTTCACATGACACATTCTCACCAACTGTCAGTCTTCCTAATGAGGGAGACAAGATCATAACATTTTAGTGAATGAGCCTGGACTCAACCCATTTTAGTGTATTACTTAGATTGCAAAGAACCATTGAGCTTCACAACAAAAGTGCAGTCAGTAGATGTGCACTGAAGTATTGAATTGGGTCTCTAGGGCAGTGGTGGCAATCTGACTCTTTTATTTTTCTCTTAAGAAACACAATAGGTTACAATTTTATTTGTCAATTATACCTTAATAAAACTGAAAAAAAAGAAACATGATAGAATTTTGCCTTACTCATAAAAAGTAGCAACACCTTTTTCCTCACCCTGAGACCTCAGACGTGTATATGTTTCCATTCAGAAGGGGCTTCCCAATAGCTGGATAAATTGTGTAAGATTTGGATAATGGCTAAGTGTACAGCAGTCACTTGTTTGCCGGGTAGGTAGATTTCATGCACACTCTAGCCATGTTGATTATAGGGAATTTTCCATTGCTGGGGTAAATTGAGTCTTACAGTACTAATGTCTTTGGGACTTTCAAATTTGGACACTCCTCGTTACAGTGTAAACTTGGGCAAGTTATGTAAGCTCTGAGACTTTGGGTTTTTTTCTATAAAAACAGAGGGTAGAAAACTCACTATGAGCAAACTTATGAGGTCTCCTGGGATAAAATTAAATAAAATATTTTTTAAGATCCGTGTACAGTGCATAGTATATAATAAGTTCTCAATTACAGGTCTGTCCCCTTCTTTCCGATGGGGTTTGACTACATATGGACAGAAGTTCCTCGTTCTTCATTGTCATGTTATTCATTGGTTTGCAGATTTCTCATTGATCCAGGAAAAGAAATTAATTCTCTCTGGAAGGACCTTGCCTTCTACCAGAGAACAGACTTCTCTACTCACTTACTTGATATTCTGTTGTTTATCATGACCCCCCCAGGATTGTAACCATGTTGAATAATGAAGACTCACTATGTAGACACCAGACAAGTCCTGGGATTGAGTCCATGTGAGAGCTCCTAACAGAGGGGAGTGTGTCAAAAAGCTAAAGAACAGATTTGAAAAGCCTAAAATCCTTAGAATCACAGCTTCAGATCCTGGCAAGATTGAATTTGCTTTTTTTCCTCTGGAGTAGTTAAACTTAGTTTCATGTGTTTTGTCTGAGTACTGCGTGTGGGAGTAGGAATCTATATCATTCAGATGGAAGCTTTCATCTGTTTCAAGCCTGTATGTATATTAAAACAGCCATGAAATTTTATATGTGCTCAAAGCCTAAAAATATCAGCACAGACCTTAAGAGAATCAGACAGTGGGCTGAAGAAAGATTTAATATTCAGTACTTCTCCTTTCTATTTCTTTTTGCATCATTTTTATAAAAAGTTAGGTTGACAGGAGCCCTAAAAATATACTTTGAAAACTGGCAATTGTTCACTTAATGCATTGCATTAAGATGACAATTACAAACACTTTAAAATAAAACAGTCAGAACCTTTTCCTCAATAGCAGGGTTTTAGGGCCCAATTTGTCCAGATGAGAGCCTTAAGTCTCTTTTTTTTAGTTTTTTTAAAAAAAAACAACACCCAAAACCTGTTCCAGTAGTGTTATCAACATAATCTTGAGTTCCTTTAGTCTAAACACACGGAGAGCACAAAGAGGAAGTAAGGATGTTTCAGAGGGACAAACGGCCTCTGCGGATGAGAGTCTATCCTGAAAATGGGTATATTGGAGTCTTAACATTCAGGTCATGTCCTAGTTCCCAGGAATCTGTATCATTGGTACTTCAGGTAATTTATCAAGTTCAGGCTGCTTTTTTTTTTCTTTGCTACAGAGCAATGTAAACATCTGTCAATCTCCTAAAGCAATAAATACTGCTTTATTAAGTACAGCTGAATGCATGTTTTCATCAGAACAGGATCCCAGTATGCTGGAGAGCTACTTTTTCCACCCAAGACATCCTAAACCCAACTCTACCTGAATCTTGTGCTCCCAGGCCAATGCCTCATGCAGAAGGAACTATAGATATGTCACTGAACACATCTACCTCTTTGCCCCATGATCTTGGGAAAAACATGCCTTTGCTGCGCTCAACCCCATAACCCCCACATCTTCCCCTTCTATATCTACTCCTCCCCATGAAAGTAAGAGCTAGAGCATATGAATACCTATTTTTGGTAAATGTCATGGTTTTTCACATCACTAAGCATGAAAATTTTCTCTAAATATTTGAATTACTCCATTTATAGTCAAGGACACTTTCTCAAAATGAACATTTTAAAGCCAACCAATTTGACTATACATCTGGGTTTGAACCCAAGAGAGGCAGAAACACTATAGTTAATCAAACTAATTTGTATTACTATTCTTATCTGGTGGTCTCACTTTGAGGAAACCACAAGGATGTCATTTTGGGAAGTCGAAGCTTTAAGGGAGGGGTCAAGTGGGAGGTGTTGGATCTTTTGGTGGTCAATGATTGTATAAAACACAACATAAAGTTGTGATTAAAGATATTTAGTGCACTTTTTTTTTTTCTTAACACGTTTGCCTTTTCAGAGCAGTAATTTTGAATTATGACAATCTGGAAAGAATCAGTTCAGTGTGACATCATTCCCCGCCCCCCCCCAAAAAAACCCCACTAAATTTAGGGATTAGGAAAAACTGGGACCTAGGCCTGTCTATGAAATTTTTTAGTTTTGTTGTGTTGAGCAAATTAAATACCAATATGGTCTCAATTCCTTCTCTATAAAATAAGGAATTGGCTTAAATCAGAGTTCTCAAAATTTGTACTTTAGACTTGTGAATTATCTGAAGAAGTAAAATTATAAAATAAAATAAATGCATACTATATCTTCCAAATTAATACTAGCATATTAAGGGGTATGAAAGTGTCTTCAGTTAAAGACCCTAGCTTAACTTTGATTCAGTATTTTCCAAAAATTTTTTTCTAGTGGCATATCATAGTATCTTTTGGGAATAGAGTATAACAAATATCTTTTGGAAATTCTGGATTCAATAGTCTCGAAAACCCTTTCCAGCTAGCGTTTAATTATACTACTCTGCTTTTGTTATTTTTTGTATTTTGTCAGTAAGAGAGTGTTTTCTTTGTTGAATTTTAGTAATACTCAGATAAAGAATAACAAGAGATGAAATAATTTGGTTGCCTAAGGATTCATTAGAATGAGTCATTGGTCCCTCTGCTTCATTTAAGGTACTTTCCAGTATTAAAGTTTATGATTCTAAGATTCTAATTTGAGACCAGGGACAATTCTTCCTATAGGAAAAATTAATTTTATTTTTTTACCTTCTCAATAGCCTTATGGTCCTATGTCCATTAGCCTGTGCAAATGTTTATTTTTCCCATAAATTATTATTTCAAGACAATGATAGATTTATCTATGAGCAATGGAGACATTTTGTAGTCTCATGACTAGTACTGTTAATGTTTCTGAAAAATTATGTTTCTTATTACCTAATATCTTTAAATTTTAAGCTACGTGTTGGTACAAGTTCACACAGGCCTTATAATTTCTTAGGACATTACATTAGAGTCTGTGTGTGGTTGATTTTATTTATTTATTGTTTGAGTGCATTTTTGTCTAAACAATCTATATCTTTTGTTCAGACAAATGAAAAGGAAAGAGTGCATGTCTGCATCTTTAAGATGTTCGAGTTCATTTATAAAGAAGATGATCTTTGTTTTAAAACATATCCTCATCACCTACAGTTTCTTTAATCAAAGTCGTTCAAGATGCATTGCATTTTGGTATCAAAAGCTTCCAATAGTTCCTGCATCAAAAAGTGAGTACCATGTGTTTTATTTACGGTTAAAAAAATTGCTGAAAATCTTTCTAATTACTGCTTCTCTAATTGGTCACTCTTTCTCTAGTTATATATCGAGGATGGTAAAATACTCCCAGTACCCACAAGGTGGCATGGCCTTCTTGTGGAATTCAGTTTCATTTGGTTTATTACTGCTTTAGCTGCTGCTATATTTTAGATTCTACTCTTTTATTAAAGTTTTGAATTGCACTTTATGGTTTTATTTTTCCTCACTTGCAGCCAATGTACAGGGCTTGAATTTTTAGAGTGAGACATATTTTTCACAAACAGAGATATTCAAGTAAAATTCTCCAGACTTTTCTATTGTTTTAGTACACTTTGGAGCTGAATTTAAATTATTTGACTTTGTATAATGCCTCGTGCCTGATAAATACTAGGCACTCAATAAATTTTTGCTGTGGAATTTAATGACTTGTCTTACTGAAAAAAGTATTCAGATACTCGGTATTATCAGAATAATTTATGGATACTTTTTATCATTCTACTTGCGAAAAAAGATCTGCCTCCACTCTCCAGGAAACACTGTTATTTTATAGTATTACAAAAATGTGTTACAGATTAGGGTAAAATTTCCATCCTTTCTCAATTGCAAAAAAAGTCATGGCTAATTCAGTTTATCCATCTACTCTTCCTTGGTAAATATTAGTGGATGCACCCAGCCCTGTCCTAAGGGGTAAAGAACATATGAGAATGAGTAGGGCATAGATAAGTGGGTAGATATATAATTCAATAATGCTGTGCACCAAAGAGAAACAATAAAACAGAGAAAGAGCTAGTGGGATTAAGAGTCATTATACTCTTAATTTTTTTTTTAAAGATTTGATTTATTTATTTGATAGAGCGAGGAGAGAGAGGGAGCATGAGCGGGGAAGAGGGGAGAGGGACAAACAGACTCGCTGCTGAACAGGGAGCTGATGACGTGGGGCTGATCTCAGGACCCTGGGATCATGACCTGAGCTGAAGGCAGACGCTGAACTGACTGAGCCACCCACGCGCCCCTATACTCTTAATTTGAGTAGTCAGATAAGGCCTCTCTCAGACAGTAGACTTTGCAAAAAGACCTGCAGAAGGTACAGAAGTGCAAAGACTCCAAGGTGGGAGTAGGCTGCTACTTTAATGTGTCCCACCACAGAGCCTTGTGTGAAATGACATGGGGGCACAGGGGAATGAGGGGCTCCTCAGGGCATGTGAAAGAGGATTTTGTAGAGGAAGGCAAATTCACCCCAAAGTGGAGAGAAAGGTACTCCGGGCGGAGAGAACAGCAGGAGCACAGTCATAGAGGTGTGAAAGTGAAAGACGTGTTTGCGTGGGAAGCAAGAGAACACAACAATGAATGGGACCAACGGGCAACAGTCATATATGTACAACTCTATTTTATATCTACTTGGGAGGAAAAGCAATGATTTTACCAGACTTATTTTAGGAAAAATAAGATGGCTCCAAGTTTTAATTGAGGCAAATCTTGAAAAAAAAAATAAACTGACAATATACATGCAAGGTAATCCTAACCTATAATTTGGATCTGTTCTTTGCTCCAAAAAATTTATGTTCCTTGTCATTGGGATCAGGAAACTTTGAGTTCAGAATGCCTAAGAGGACAGATAGTAGAAGTTTTGAGCACCCTATATTTTTTAGATGTCAGTTTTCCTTTTGAGATAAGGCCCCCAGGATGCAGTGTCTACCTTGGAATGCACTAAATTTTATACATCTCAGATCTCTACAATAGATAGTGTAAGTCTCTTTTATGAGAGGTTTCACCAGAGGGAGAGCTCAAGTGATTATATCTGATGGCTTCTTCTAGGTTTTAAACCTTTAGCAGGGATCGGATATGGGGATGGAAAAATATCCCTTGCTTGTTTTAGAGAAACAGAATCTGACACATGCAACTGTAACACCTATAGTTCTAAATGAATGTATATGAATGTTCTAAATGAATGTATATATCTACTACTGCCATTATGTTTCCTTTCCTTTTTTTAAAAGTATAAATGTTTTTATTTTTACTTACTTATTTTTTAAAGTTTTTATTTAATTTTATTAAATTCCAATTAGTTAACATACAGTGTAATACTAGTTTCAGGTGTACGATATAGTGAGTCAACACTTCCATACATCACCCAGTGCTCATTACAAGTGCCCTCCTTAATCCCCATCACCTATTTAACCCACCTCTCTGGTCCACCTCCCCTCTGGTAACCATCAGTTTGTTCTCTACAGTTAAGAGTTTCTTGGGTTGCCTGGGTGGCTCAGTTGGTTAAGCATCTGTCTTCGGCTCAGGTCATGATCTCAGGGTCCTGGGATTGAGCCCGGCATCACATCCGGCTCCCTGCTCAGTGGGGAGTCTGCTTCTCCCTCTCCCTCTGCCCCTCCCCCTGCTTGTGCTTTCTCTTGTTCTCTCTCCCACTCTCTAGCAAATAAATAAATAAAATCTTTTTTTTTTAAAGGAGCCTGTTTCTTGGTTTGCCCCTCTCTCCCTTTCTTTTTTCTCCCTTTGTTCATTTGTTTTGTTTCTTTTTTTATTATGTTATGTTTGTCACCATACATACATCATTAGTTTTTGATGTAGTGTTCCATGATTCATTGTTTGCATGTAACACCCAGTGCTCCATACAATACGTGTTTTGTTTCTTAAATTCCACATATGAGTGAGATCATAAGGTATTTGTCTTTCTCTGACTGACTTTAGCATAATACTAGCATAATACATAGCATACAATACATAGCATAATACTCTCTAGCTCCATCCATGTCACTGCAAATGAAAAATTTTCATTCTTTTCTATGGCTGAGCAATGTTCCATTGTATAGCTATATACCACATCATCAATGGACAGTTGGGCTGTTTCCATAACTTGGCTATTGCAGATAATGCCGCTATAAAGAGTTGAGTGCATGTATCCCTTTGAATTAGTATTTTTGTATTCTTTGGGTAAAGCTAGTAATGTGATCCTGGATCCTAAGGTAGTCCTATTGTTAACTTTTTGAGGAATCTCCATACTGTTTTCCAGAGTGGCTGCACCCGTTTGCATTCCCACCAACAGTGCAAGAGGATTCCCCTTTCTCTACATCCTCACCAACACCTGTTGTTTATAATTGATTTCCTTTCTTTTCTTTTTTTTTTTGAGATACAACAATAGGTTTAAATCTCAGTTGTTCAAGCTACATTTATTTTTCTAAAATTCAATTTAATTTCTACTTTCAGACATTATTTGGCTGGCATGGCAGAAAACTTCGGGACTTTTGGTGGTACCCTTCCTTCCTGAAGTTGTGGTAAGTGTTTGAAGGTCATGATGAAGTTTAAGGCCCTAGTGGGGTGGGATCTGCTCCACACAGACTGCCATCGAGAAACTGCCAACCATCTATTCATATGGCACCTGCAGGCCTGTGGCTCACTTGCTGGTTTGGTGACACCTCTGGAGGTAAGAACTTGTTGCTGCTTCCCTAGCATAGTAGAGCCATGGGTCCTTGCTAGGCCACCCTTTGTCCCATGTGCGTGAATGTAGATTTCCTGCTGAGGTTGATGTTATCTCTCCTGGGCTCTGCTCTAGACATTCTCAGCCACTATCTTCTGAATAGGGCCAACTTGTCTGTTCTGCCTCTTCTCCCCGTAATCCAGAAGAAACTATTTTGAAGTCTAGAAGGGAAATCTTTCTGCCTTTGTGTTTTCTCCACTAGCTGGCCTATGCCACAAATCATCAATATTCTTCCAAGAGTTAGGCTCTTGGAAACCAGGTATAGGAAAATCAGAGGATGTTTTCTGCCCCACCCCCCAAGCAGTTCTGAGCCAGTGGTGGAGATTGATTCTCTGCTCTAACCAGTGAAGGGAAAGAGGGAAATACCACAGGAAGAAAAAAGTTATTATTTCACAAATATTCACATGATTTCATACACATAGAGGCCGTGTGTTCATAGTCAAAGTATTTATTCATATCTGGATGTGTGTTTTTTGTGGGAAGGCAAGGTTACTGCTCTCTGCTGGGCAATCTCAGGCAACTCCTTCAACATTTTAGAGCATTCGTTTCCTAATAGATAAACAGTGGATGCTAAGGCTGCAATTCCTAACTGGGAGATTGTTGTGAGGAGTAAATGAGGCAATTGTATGAACATGGTTAATCATTATGCACGTATACACACATCTACAGCACCAAGAGCACATTTCTGGCTTTAGTTCAAAATTTTGTGTTTTGAATCTCAAGTGACCTATGTCCTCAAAAGTAGTAAACCTAGTGATGAAACAAAACAAAATTATTAGACTTACCAGATAAGATATTAGTTTACCTTCTTTTTTTCTAGGAAGAGTAGGAAATCTCCCTATTGCTATAGATCCTCCTCTTTGCCCAAACCATAAATCTTTTCCATTCTGCCCATTTAAGTAGCAGCTTTGTGAGGGCATTGTTTTGTCCTCATCTCTGAGAATGTTGTAGCATGCTCAGGGCTGAAGAATACGATGATGTGTGGAGGTTTCTGTGCCAACCTTGGTTGAGTAGAGGAGATGGAACCAGGGGCTTGCACCCGCCTTGCGACTTAGCCCAGCACTGAGTACTAGCCAGCTTCCACATTACTGTTCCTCAAATGATAAGACCCTGGAAAGTGAGGTCCAGTCATCTGAATGGGTGCCCACACAAAGAAGCAGTAGGAGTCGGGCAACAGAAGAGAGCCTGGCATCCCAGGCATGCTGGGTGCTGCTTTCCTTCCTGGCCCTATCCCTGTCTATGCTTCCCGTGTCCCCCCAACAGATCCATGTGCACATACATAGGGCCCAAGTCCCGTGACCTAGAACAAACAAATGAGCATTTTCAGGGACTGTTACCCCCACGCTTATGAACATGGTACATTTCAATTTAGTCTTATTTTTTTTTCTCCTGACACTACTTAATCATTTCTCCCTTACACCATTTCTCTGAGAAAGATAGACGTCAGATTTAGTTATGTTATTTTCCCATAGAAAAATAACAGTCATTTATTGAGCACTTACTATATGCCCAGGAGTGTGCTAAGCACTTTACATTCATTATGTCATTTGATCCCTATGACAAACCTCTGAGGTAAGAATGGTCATTTCCTTCTTTTGTTAATAGGTAAGGAAACTAAGGCTTAGCCAAATGTGGCTTGCCCCGAGATCACACAGTAAGTGCCGGAATTACCACTCTGAACCCAGATGGTGTGACTCTAGGGTTTATGCTCTTAAACACAACAGTATCTGGATAAGGGAACTGAGGCACTGAAGGTTCCAGGAACTCACTCAAGTTCTCAAGGGAAGATCTGATCATAAAAACTCTTTTCTCTTGATCTTCCATCCAGTATTCCAAATGCAAAGCAAACCAGGAAGAACCAACTCTGTTCAGGTGCACATTGCACAGTCACCTTCCAGCAGATCACGGAGACCTGGTTTCTCAGTGGTGAGTAAGGTCATGCTGCCCGCTTTGCCTGATCAAATGCCTTTACTCTTATTCTACTTGCTGTCCTACAGGGCTGACTTCATGGGACCTAAAGCTTACACTCTTTGGAGGAACCACTTTTAAAGATACACAATTATGGGTACAAAGTTATGAACATTTGTGTATTTATTATGAGAAATAAAATCATATCAAATAATAAACTTGTCAGGAAGCTGACAAGTACCACAAATACCCTAAAATCGATAGACATAATATTTTTCTCAATTAAGTGCCTGATAATCTCTATAATACTTTGTCTCCCTATATTTTTCCCTATGTAATTGGATTATTTTCAAATAACAACCAAAAAATAAGTCTGTTATTTCTTTAGGATGGTTGATTGATTTTTTAAAAAAATTAATAGTTGAGATGCACAAAACATCAGTGACTTTATAGATGTACTCTGGTTGGTGTCACTACAGGTTTGTTCCATATAAGCACAGGAATTTTAACATTGTTTCATGAAATTCATATCAAAAATGAAGAGATGTGTAGTGCATTTGTAATTGTATACACAACATTATCAAGTATGTTCTTGACATGAGAGAACTTCTGTTAGGATTAAGTTCTGCTATCAAGGAGAACTCAATATCCTACTTAAATTTACATGTTACAGAATTGTTCACAGACTAACTTCTGATTCCATATATTTGAAACATTGGCTGTCCTTTCCTTTCCATGTATTTCCAGGGCTGGGTGTGATGGGACATGTTTGTATCATAATATAACCTCTGACCTTGTACCTTCATGGTACAACACCAGGGAAGTCAGCCCAGTGGGCAGGAGGAAGCCTGGAATCCAACACTACACTATTTCTGGCAGGACCTCAACTATGCACGAATGTGCAAACTACATTAGTATATCCTACTGAACCAAAAACATGCGTCCACAACCCAACCGCACCTTAGCCAGATCTGAGAAACACCTGTGGCTATACCAACACCATCTGAGTGGAGGAAAGTGGGATAGAAAATTAGAGTGCAAAGAGACAGCTCCCTTAATCAAAATGACTTTGGTTAATATCTTATTTTTTCAAATGTTAGAAAAATTCATGGCCATGTAAACATTCTTCTAGAGCCTCTTCCAGAACCTTGGACGTAAGTTGCATATGTACATAAAGGGCGCTGAAGCTTGTGCTTCGTCAGCCTTGGGCAAAGGAAGGCTTTCCATTATATATTTTTATATATATATTTCCATATAATCTCTTTTTCTGTGTATGAAAAACACATGAACATACTTCATTTTGGATCATATATAATTATCATTGTCTCAAGGTCCTTTGTAACAAAAGCCTTGACTGCTTAAGATTTTCTTTAAGAAGTTTTTTTTTAAGATTTTATTTATTTATTTGACAGAGAGAGAGCATAATTAGGTAGAGTGGCAGGCAGAGGGAGAGGGAAAAGCAGGCTCTCCGCTGAGCAGGGAGCTGGACGTGGGGCTCGATCCCAGGACCCCAGGATCATGACCCGAGCCGAAGGCAGCCGCTTAACCGACTGAGCGACCCAGGTGCCCCTGCTTAAGATTTATTTACACTTAGTCTACCATTAGCTATAGAAGTATCTTTTGCATATCTTGAGGTTATGAACATAGATAGCTTCACAAGAATTAAGTAAAGAATCACCAGACCTTTAAGATTCTCAATTTATTTCTCTGACCCTAGGTTTTAAAAAAAGCAGAGGCAGAGTTGGAACTTTTCAAGCAGACAACGGTAGTCACAGTTATAATACAGTTTAATTATGACATAAAAATGCAATGAGTCACAGTGGGATACCAACCTAACTTATTAAAAAGTGAAAAAATTGTTAACCAGTTGTTTTGTTTTTCTACACAGACAACTCGTTTAATTTTCACATTGGATAAATCCATAGTTTTCTCATCTGTAAGGAACATAATCCTACCTCCTTCTAGATTGCAAGTTTAATGGAACAGAAATCATGTCTATTTAGCTTACTCCTATATCCTTGATTCCCAGAGTATCAACAAACATGTGGTAGCATGGAAATATTTGGTAAATGAATCAACTTAAAAGGTATCAATTATTCAATTTCTGCTATGGCATATAGTGATACAAATTTCCTGTTACTGTTGTAACAAGTTACTACAAATTCTGGCTTAAGACAACACAAATTTGTTATCTTATAATTCTGGAAGTCAGGTCCAAAATGAGTTTTATGGAGGCAAAATCAAGGTGTCAGCCGGGGTGCATTCCTTCTGGAGCTTCCAGGGAAGAATTACTGCCTTTTCCAGCTTCTCGAGGCCTCTTGCTTTCCTTGGCTCGTGGCTTCTTCCTTCATCTTCAAAGCACACCACTCCAGCCTATGATTCTCTTGTCCAGTCTCCTTTTTCTGACTTTGATCCTATTGTCTGCCTCTTACAGGGATTCTTGTGATCTCATTAGGCCCACTGACATAATTCAGGAAAGTCTCCCCATCTCAAAATCTTTAATCCCATCTGCAAGGTTCTTTTTGCCATGTATGTATAAAGATTCACAGGTTCCGGAGATTAGGATGTAGACACCTCTGGAAGATTATTTTGCCTACCACATGTACAAAGTAGAGTATTTGTTTTTAGGAGTAATTACTGGAACCCACAGAGTTTAGACTTTCTGACTTCTGGGCTAGTGTGCTTCATTGAAATAATACCTTTATTAAAGTGGAAATTTTTAAAAAGCTTTTTAGTGTGCTGGTGATGGGTATTAAGGAGGGCACGTTCTGCATGGAGCACTGGGTGTTACGCACAAACAATGAATCACGGAACACTACATCAAGAACTAATGGTGTAATGTATGGTGATTAACATAACATAATAATAATAAAAAATAAATAAAAAGCTTTTTAGTGTCCAGAGAGATTTACTGGACACAAAGACCACAAAAAGGTTTATGTTCATACCAAGAAGTAGTACAGATGTTGGGAAATTCGCTCTGGTGGGGGGG
Organism: Callorhinus ursinus; assembly: GCF_003265705.2. Taxonomy (NCBI): domain Eukaryota; kingdom Metazoa; phylum Chordata; class Mammalia; order Carnivora; family Otariidae; genus Callorhinus; species Callorhinus ursinus. Next base: position 9,712,790 of record NW_027397089.1, read on the forward strand.
CGCTCTCTATATTAGCAATTTATAGTCCAGATGATGGATGAATCATACATACTTGATTCTCACACCACTCTACCCTATCAGTTCTTTTCTTGTTGCTTATTCAATTCTGGGAGAAACTCAATATGCTCTATTACTAAGGACTTACTCCCTTTTCTCCATTGTGTCTCCTCTTCTCTATATGAGTTACACAGAAACTAACTTGACCCAAGTGATAAGATTAAGATATTTGTTTAATGATGCTTCTTAGAGAGCTAATAGCAACTTAATTTAAAAGGGCATATGATAATAACTGAAAATGTTTTCAGAATATGGGTTGCAGACTGCCTCAACATGAACTAATAAGCAGCAGAATTCTTGACACATTCTAGGTGCTTGATAAATATTTCTGAACTAATTACATATTTATAGATAATGAGGGGTATATGAGGATCACTTCAGTTCCATAGAGCAGCTGACTGCTTGTAGATAGCCTGGCTGGGGGATGTAGCAGTGACTCCGAAGGTACAAATTCCACAATTAAATGGTGAAAAGGTAGAAACAAGAAGGAAGTGGTCTGAGAGTCTAGTGAGCACCTTGTGGACAATGGACATGAAAAAACTTTTTTGAAACGTGGTATCTACCATTGCACATCGAAACATCACAGTATCAGTTCCCAAGCCTGACTCAACAAAGCGCCACCATTGAGTCATCTGACCGCTTCCTGGGTTTTCCCCCTTGAAGCCTTCACACCCAGGGTCTGCTTGTACCCCACCCTGATGGGCTATGATCTCAACAGCGTTCATTAACTAAGGCCTTGACAGACCCAGCTTATGTAATGGTCCCTGTGGAGACCAGCGTCCCATCTCTGGAGACAGACATTGAGGAAGATTTAAACAGCAGCAATTAGTTGGGAATTTTCTCCTACATGTCATCTGTGAGAACCATCTGACCTCACAAGCAGGACTGTCTGTGGTGAGGAAGGGTGGTATGTGCCTTACAGGAAATGCAAAAATGACTTCAGGGTGTTACATAGATGAGTAGCCAGAGAGTAAGGCCTAGCACTGGAATCTTGCTTCAGATTTTTAGAGTAGAAAGAAATGTGGGGAAGTCGAGGGGAAGACAGGTCACTGACAAAGAGTAGAGTTGATGGTACATTCTAAGGGAAAAAGTGCTCCTGTGGCCTTGTTCCTGCAGCACTTGTTAGGGGGCAAGCCAACATTCTGGCCCTTCCTCCTCACCCCTCTGTTTCCTGCTGCCAGCTCTCTTTTTGTTGTTCCCAATTTGAATATTTTTTCATACTCAGAGCTGTATAAACTTCTCTTCATCACCAGATTCTTTGATCTATGAACAATAGCAGCCCTTTGAATAGCAGAATAGGAATATTTGTTTCATAATTTTACTTTTTCCAAAACTTTGAACATAACCAAGTCAGGAGAATTTAAAGTTAAGGGTTCCCATGGTTTGACCACACCCTGACCTCTTTTTGGTTCTCTTATTTCCTTTTCATAGTGTTTTTATTTTTTACCCAATTTGGTCACACTCTTTTGAGGCTAATTATATACTGGCCTTGCAATCTTCACAAGATTTGCACATGACAAGTTCTGATTTGCTTGTTAGTCAGTGAAGGCAATCTTCAAAATGAAGCTTCATAAATAACCAAAAGGAAGATTTTATACTCAACAGTAAAGCTAATTTATACTTACAAGGATTTTTCCATGATGCATTATACAGTGTTAGGCATAATATTTTAATCTCCTACACTTTAACACACATTTCAGCCATCCTGACTTTGATTGACCTATGGCATCTGGATGCTTCATACTGTATTGTGAGGCATGCAGCACTACATCATATTATGGGCTGTAATGTGTTATTATGCAATCTCTTAAGACTCTCCCTCTTTCCCTTACACACACTTACATGTGTGCACACACACATGCATGCACAGACACACTTAGGTGTTAATATTCAGTGGTCCCCAAACTTAAGTGATATTTCTCCCTCTTCTATTATCCACGAGTTATTCTGTTAGTGGAACAAAAGCAACTCCTTTCATTTCTGAGAAACTCTGAAGATGTGTTTATATAGATAGCAACACATGCCACCAACCTAAATATAGACAAATTTTTCCTAGGGTTCTCTCAGCACTCATCATAAAGTTCCACAAATGACTGGACCACTAGGTAACCTATTAGGAGAAAACGTGTTGCAATAAACAAGGTGCATAGTGATCTGGGTTATAGAAATAGTTCAACTACTAATTACTATTGTGATCTTCAGGAGATCATTTAACCTTTCTGAACTTCTTAAATAGACTATTCACTATTCTACCTACTACCTACCCAGGTTATGGGGACAAAATAGAGCAATGCATGTGAAAGCTGTTTGGACAATTTAATCTTCTGCACAGACAACTTTTATTTATCTTATTTTTTTAATAATCTTTTTAAAAAATATTTTATTTTTAAGCAATCTCTACACCCAACGTGGGGCTTGAACTCACAACCCAGAGATCAAGAGTCACATGCTCTACTGACAGAACCATCCAGGCACCTCAGCGTGGATAACTTTTAAAGTCAACTTTATCTATGGACCACATCTTCTTTATCCACTCATCTGTTGAAGGGCATCTTGGCTCTTTCCACAGTTTGGCTATTGTGGACATGGCTGCTATGAACATTGGGGTGCATATGGCCCTTCTTTTCACTACATCTGTGTCTTTGGGGTAAATACCCAGGAATATTACTCAGGAATATTACTCAGCCATCAGAAAGGATGAATACCCAATGTTTACATCAACATGGTTGGGACTTGAGGAGATTATGCTAAGTGAAGTAAGTCAAGCAGAGAAAGTCAATTATCATATGGTTTCACTTATTTGTGGAACATAAGAGCATGGAGGACATTAGGAGAAGGAAGGGAAAAATGAAGGGGGAGAAATTGGAGGGAGAGATGAACCATAAGACACTATGGACTCTGAGAAACAAACAGGGTTCTAGAGGGGAGCGGGGTGGGGGGATGGGTTAGCCCGGTGATGGGTATTAAGTACGGCACGTACTACATGGAGCCCTGGGTGTTATAAAAAAACAATGAATTGTGGATCACCACATCAAAAACTAATGATGTATTGTATGGTGACTAACATAACATAAGAAAATGTAATAAAAAAAAAAGTCAACTTTATCTTAGTTTGTAGAGCTGCTTTTGAATGAAAACTGTTTATTCTGTGCTTAAATATATCTGTTGCAAAACCGTTTTAAAAAAGAGAATTGATAAACTTTTAAGACAATCATGCTTATTAAAAGAAACTATATGAGCCTTGCTATATTCAGCACTACAAAATCCTTTGTTTATATTCCAAGATGCAAATTCAGGCCCCTTGTATAACACTCAAAAGTCTTCACCTCCACACCTAATCAGACTTGGACATTTTACAAAATACTGACAACTTGCGATGGATCTAAGTATAACTATCCTTCAAAAATCCAGGTGGACAGAGCCTTAGCTTTTCATCTGATTTCCTGCATACACAACCAATTAAGAGATTAAAAGGACATACCAATTTTAAAATGTGTTATTTACTGACACTGGCAGTGTGTTGGCACTATGTTTTGACTGCACTGACAGGAGCATATTTATAGGGAAGAATTCTACCTAGATTCTTTTGTTCAGCTCATTACAATTGATTTGTTACTGGTGTAAACTCAGGGTTATTATAATAATTAGCACAGACATTAATGTAAGAAAATAGTGTTTTCCAGCTAAAGTAATCTCCAAATGCAAGCCTGGTTTTCCTCCTCTGTTAAGTGAAGTTCTTACAATGCCCTGATACCAAGGAGGTTCTTGATGCTCTATGTCAAGCTGGGGTCCCTTTACTTTTATTCTTTTTTTGGTTTCCCTATTGAATCTTTCCAGGTCACACTGGCGCATAGTTTGTATCATTCAATGCCAATGAAGTGACAAACACTCTCACATAAGTCAAAGGCAGGATTTGAAGAGTGCAGGTGTTCAGAAGATTGCACGCCATGCCCTGTTTGACTGTGGGATTCGTTATGGCTTATGGAAGGATAGCAGCACTTGAAGGACTCACGTGGCAGAAACACATTTGCAGCTTGCTGCCAAACCATACAGATGTGGAGGGAATGTTTAAATTCATCTAAGAGAGACATGTTCAAGACCACCTGAGCCACCTTTGTGGCTCTTGTCCCTGGTTTGTTAGAGCCACAGGCTTACATACCTGCCGAGAAGAGTGCACACCCCTCTAGGCCTTTGTAAAATGCATCTGTGTGCAACTTTTGATAGCTTTTACAAAACATGCAATTACTGCTCAGAGTAAGCTCCCTTCAGCTGTTTTCTAGTCAAGGGAAGTAGGTGTAAACATTTCTCAGCGGGCTGGAAATTCCAAATGCCACTTGGATCCCGAGCTTCAGGCCTTTTTATATTGTCTGTGCATGTATTCCAGGCATGCTCCAGCTGAGATGGTTAGGGTTCAAAGGATGGGAAGTTTAGCAAAATCGGTTTTGTGTTAAAAATTCACCTCTGTAATAATTCGGGGAATGGTGATTTGAAGTAAGCAATAATAAATCGTTCAGTTGTGGTGAACCAAATATGGCAATATGCTTTGATATTCCTATTAAGCAATATCAATTGCCTTTTTATGTACAAAAGTAATAAATAAAGAGATTTTTGGGGAAATTGGAATGATATGTTGAGCTGCAAACTCATTCACACTTGGCTTTTGAAATGGAAGGAAATGGTGTTCAAGTGGTTGCAGCAGTCTTCCAGGCGAAGAGAATGACGAGACTTCACACAAGCTCTTTCTCTTGTTGCCTGAGGCCTGAGACCCTGGAACACCAATACCATTATTCCAGGGCAGTCTCCTGCCAGGCTGGCCTTCAGAGCTGAGGGATTCTCCTCCCTTTAGACAGTCAGAGACTTTAGAGTTGCAAATCGAATTCTTCACACTCGGCCATCTCAGAAACATTCATCATTTTCAGAAAAGTTGAGCAGGAACAATGGCGACTATTTTATGTTAATTTATTTTGGTCTGTGGTCAATTAATTCTCTGCCAGCTTCCCTTAGTATTGGAGTCTTTTAGGTCCATGAATTCTTTCTTCTGTTGCGTAAACCCTTTTTTGTCCTTCACCCTCCAGATCAGGCTCTGCCTTTTCTCAGATGCCCCCGCGTGGAACTTCCTGCTCTGTGGTCCACCAGAGTTATATTTGCACTCAGGCCAGAGGGTACAAAGTGCTTTCTTAAGGTTACGGTCTTCCCTCTTCTCTTCCCATACTTCCAGGAGGTCAGAGTCCTCCCAGTGCAGTTTTCACAGATCACTCTCTTGGAAACAGTAAAGAGCAATGACAGTACCCACTAGCCATAGTAAAGGATCACAAATGTAAGAAGTGCTCAGGGAATCCAGCTCAGGAAAGACCTTACGTAGAGATGCTATTGTTTACTCTTTCCCTTCCCTTCATTCCCTCTTTACTTCCTTCCTCTATTCTTTTCTCCTTTCCTTGCAAAATGGTGATTAAGTTACTTCTATGTGCTGGTAAATCAGAGTGCATTTAAATGAAGTGATTTGCCTCGAGTTTAATAAAGAGGAAATTTGAAAAGGTGTGGGCTGGGGTAAGGACACTCACAAGGTGGAGTTCAAAACTCTAGGTCTTGGTAACAGTGGGGCACCATTACCACTCCCAGGCCCAAAGAGGCAACAGTCCAAAGGGGCTACTACAACCCAGAAAGGAAGGCTGGATGGAGAGGACCTCCTGAGAGGGACCATGGCTCCAGAGAGAGGGGCATAACCAGTTCACAGCAACCTGGTTTATTTCCAGATCTTATTCTCTTCTCACTTCCAGTCCCAGCAGGGGCCTCCCATCGGCCTACACTACTGGCAGCCGAATACAAGAAAACCTGCACTGTGGCCTCTGAAGACACAAAACTAGGAGGGGGTGAAAAGTGGAGGTGTGGGGACAAGCTGAGGATACGCAGCCCTGCTGGTCACTGGAGAACACCTGGTGACATAAACATGACAGAGGGAAAGCTCTGCTACTCGGGAATTTTACATCCTTGGTGGGAGCAATAGAAGATGTAATGGGGGATGACAGTATGGGCACAGAGAAGGGAGGGGGATTTAAACCAGATTGAAAACTGCAGTGCTGGAGCAGGGGCAGTGGGGGGAGACTGAGGAGCATTGTCATCAAAGGCTTCTCAGACGAAGCATGGTCTTGGCTAAGTCTTTAGTAGAATGTAGGTAGAGAAGGATGGGAAAACATTAGAACTAATGGGGAAGCAGCATGCATGAAGGCCAAGAATTGAGACTAATGATATGTTGCAAACACTGAACCACGTCATAGAAATGACAAGAGGTTGTAGATGAAGCTGGAAAAGAGGACAAGGCCCAGGTCCTGGAGCTCGAACTTTAGACAATAGACATCCATTGCCATTGTCTTCGAGGCAAGAGACAGAACCAAATGTCACTTAAGAAGATGACACTCTGGGCAGTGAAGCAATGTATGTGCTGTTTGAAGTGAGTTAGACTGAAGCCTGGAGCCAAGTTAGGAGTGTAACATGGAAAATTAGGGCAGTGGCTCTCAAAGAGAGGAGTGTTCAGAGCATGTTTGTCCAAAAGCCCCAGTCCAGCTCCATCCACTCTGGCTTCCTTTTTCTGCGTACACAAAATGCACATATTCCTTCCCTAGTCTAAACTCTCTTATTCCTGACCCTGCTAAGAAGGAATGTGCCTTTCCAACTGCAGAGTCTTCTGAACTTAACTTCTTCTTGCTTTCTGTCATGCTTCTTTCTCTGTAAAGGCTGGGCAGACACCTTCCTCTGGGGGTCCCAAAGGACTGAGTCAACACCTATCTTGTAACGTTTATTTTGTTACAATGAAATAGCCTGTTTATGTCTCTATCTTACCCACTGCAAAGTAAGTTTCTTGGAGACTGAGAACTCATCCTATTTACTTTTGTATCTGTAGTCTTTGACCCACAGTAGGTTTTCAATATGTATTTACTAAATTGAGTTGAACTGAACTTCTGACCTCCTTCTTGTCTAAGCTTCCAGTTTTTGGAAGAATGGAGTTGGGAAAGAAAAAGCATAGCCTCCTGATTGGCCAGATTTACTGACTCTATACTGGGGCTCAGAGTTGTGACAGATGGTACAACAAGGTCACCATCACATCTGAATTTCCACCCAGGTATCTGGCTTCTCTAAAATTCTCTTTACCCTAGAGTTTTTTTTTTCCCTTACAAAGACCCAAGAGCCGCATTGAGTGAAATGGTATTTTGGAGAAATTTGTAAGCTGTAGAACACATACAACAATAATTTCATGTATACCTAGCTATATGTAATTAATAAGTTATTGTTATAAGTTATGTTATAAGTTAAAATCAGTCTACGTACAAAAATAGGAAATACTTTGAAAACATACCAATGAGGTCAAGCAAAGTCTCCGGCAAAGCCTGAAGGCTAGGGATATGTATCTGTCACGTGCATTCTCCTACTCTTCTATCCTAAGTAGTCCTTAAAAGATGAAAGAATCCAAATAGCAGAGACTGGCAATCCTAAGGGACATAGAAGATAGTAGTAGAAGTTGTAGAAGGATGCATCCCAAGGAGAGAAATGCTAGGAGGGTAAAGGAAAATTACAACAGTCACAATGTGTTGGGCAAGATAATTTATCTATACTACGTTTAATGCTCATGATAATCCTGTAGGATAGGTGTAATTCTTACCTTCATTTCATAGATAGGTTCACTGATGTTCAAAGCAGTTCTTTTGTGCAGCAGACATTTACTGCCTCCCGACTAGGTGCCAGGCACTGTTTCCAAAGCTACCCAGCAGATCTGGCTTCTGAACCCTCATCTGTCTTGAGTCAAAAGACTGCTCTTTTAACTACACAGTGTTCCTTTTCCAACTCACTTGGTTGTAGCTTTGGAGCAACACTTCCCTGAATCTATTGTATTAGTTTTGGAGCAACATTTCCTTAATGTTGTATTAGCACAACAGTTACTTTTTGGAGCTCTGTGTTGCTGTAATATGTGTGCTGTAATAAAGTTCAGACTTCTAGGGTTCAGATAGCATCTAACCTAAACATTTTACCATCATGCTTGCTTAACCTGCATACAATCCATTGCAGCCTTGAGTGCAGTTTTCTCTGTGGGTAGAATGCATATGCAAAGGCTTTCAGTGGGAGAGATTGTATTCTCAACACTTTTAGTTCTGTTGTTATTGGGATTTTAATATGTCTTGAGTTTTGATAGAGAGATTATAAAATGCATGGGAGTTATTTCTTTAACAAATGCAGGCACGATGGGTGCCTGAATAAGGTTTTCTTCCCTTCATACTGTAAAACCCCAAGTCTCCCCTTCATGGCTGTCTGTGGTTTGCTTCAAGGCAATTCATAAGAAAAATATATTTTCTTTTCACATGTCCCACAGGTTTTTGCTTGAATGGGGGACTCCCATGACTGGAGGCCACTAGCTTCAAATAATACTCCATGCTATTTTCCAAGGATGGTTGCGGAAAGTGTTGGGAAAGGTCACAATGCTGACCACTGCATTCTTAGCATCAGGCCAGTTGCAGGCCATACTAGAAAGAACATTTTAAAAGCAGAGAGTAACATATTGGGTTTGATGTCATCAAAAATGCCTCTCCTTCCTGTGGGTCTCCATCGTCACCCACCCCTATTCCACCCACAAAGAGAGCTGTGCAGTTAACAATGCAAGGTCTTTTTTTGAAGCCATAGTTGGAGAATTGTATTAATAACTGTGTTTGTTAAAAGTGATGGGGGATGAAGAACTGATTGTCAGGAAAATTAAGTAGTTGGCAGAATGTGTGTTCAGTAGCCCAGCTGTCTTAGGGTGTCCCTGTGCACCTGGCTTCAGACACCCTTTTACCCTAGAATTAATATCCTGGACCAGTGCTTCAGGAACTCCATATCTTGTCACCACTGTTTTGCTTCTTTTTCTCTCCCTTTCTAACTTGTGATCTCTTATCTTACTCAGAAAGTTAACTATTCTCAAATGTACGCCTTTATGTTGTCACATTTTCTATGGAGTTCCTTGATCAAAAAAATCTACTTATAAAAAATAACAGCTATATATTTTTTGCTTTGTTATGGGTATTTTTGAGTATTTGCTATGTGGTAGACAGCATGGTAAACAGCTTACATGCATCATCTCATTTAGTCCTCAGAACAACTCCTATACTGTCACAAAATTCAGCCATTCATTCATTCAATTGGTTACTCAAACAATATACCCTGAGTATCTACTATATGTGAGATAGTGTTCTGGGCCCTGGAAATACGGTATTTAATAAAACACTGGTTTGATTCAGCTTACAGTCTATATAAGGACACAGATGACAAACAAAAAGATAAATAAGATCATTTCAGATAGTGATAAGTGGCATCAAGAAAGTAGGCTAGTGCAATAAAGATGGACATTCAATAGAATGATGAGGGAAAACTTCTCCGGGCCTGTAATTTTTAAGTTCAGACCTAGATGATAGAAAAGTTAGACATACATATATCCGGGAGAAGAACATTCAAGAGAAAGGGAACAATGCAAATATATAAACTAAGAAAACAGGAAGAATGTGGCTGGACCATAGTGAGCAAAGGAAAGAGTATCAGATTTGGGGATGAGATTATAGCTGGGGTGAGCATCTATAAAATCCTGTGGGCAACAGAAGGGGTTTGTATTAAATTCTGAGGATTAGAATAAGGGAGTGGCATGGTTTGATTTATAATTTTAAAAGCTCATCATAGAGAATGGATTGTAGGGGCCCAAGATTATAAATAGAAATTGTAACAGGACAAATTGAAACAGGACAATTTAATAGTCCAGAAGAAAGATGATGGTGGTGGCTTAGATGTTAGTGGTAGACATGAAAATGATTCAGTATTCAGGACAGATGCAAGAGAAGTTTTCCTAATACTGAGTATTAGGATGAAGGTGGGCGAAGATGATGAGAAGAGAAATGAAAGATGACTCATAGTTTTTAGTTTGGGCAGTTAGGTTATAGAATGACTAAGATGGGGATGAGTGGGGGCAAGAGTTGGAGCTTTTTTGTTTTTTTGGTTGGTGGGTTTTTTTTATTGTTGTTGTTGGTCTTTTGGGTTTTCTTGGATGGGGGACTGAGTTGAAGAAGATCCAGAGTTTTGCTTGGCATGCCTTTTAGACATCCAACAAAGATGCCAATTTGGATATGAGTCTAAAACCCAGGACAGTAGTCAGAGTTGGACATACAAATGGGAGTTGTTAGCCAGGATCAATACACGTTGGAATTTGCTGGTCAGTAGAAGTGTTATAGGATTCAAAGAAGAAATTCTTTAATTTGCTATGGAAGAGGTAAGATGGCTTCATAGAAGTACTGCCAGATTGGCTTGGTAGATTCTAAAGTACAAGGTTAGGAACAAGGAAGGGCAAGTGTTACAAGATATTTAGGATAGATTCTTCAGACAGGAGTGAAATGAGGAAGGGCATGGAAGGGTGAAACAATAATTGGTATGCTTGTGAAATTGCAATTAGCAAGGCATGGCTGCACACAGTTTAGAGACAGAGAATGGGTAAAGTGAGAAATGAGATTACCTAGGCATTAGTAATAGCTAATTATTACATACAAGAATTATTTCTTTGAAATTTCAGAAAACCCAATGATATGCATACTAATATCTCATATTACAGATATGGGAATTGAGGCATAAGTAATTTGCTGAAGATCACAGAGTTGGTTGAATTGGAATTTGATTCCAGCAAACTGGATTCAAATCCAGGAAAAATTGTTGCCATTCCTAGCCCTCCAGTGCCACATTGGGTGCCTCTTATGCAATTCTGAAATGTCTGGGCTTCGATTTCTAGGAAATGGAGATCTGATGAAACTCAAATACCATCACTTCCATAGAATCTCATAGTTCCTGGGGTACAATTTAGCCATAGATCAAAGGATCTATGAATCTGGATGGAAAAAAAGTTACACAAATGTCTAACTGTACTGTAGCACTTCCTCAAATTATGAATTAGGTAACAAGCCTCAATAACACTTGTGGTTGAGATGTTTTCACGTCGCATCAGATTTGTTGCAGGTATCCTGAAATATCATTTACACCCATTGATATTCAAAATTACCATAGTTATTAGACCTGCTGTTAGATCTTATTATTTAATGCATTAATGAAGACACACATTTTATCACAAACGTTTTTTAAATTTTGATAACTGCCTTTTGATATCCTTAGAGTTAGTTTTGTAATCTTTTGCACTTAAAATCATTTTTAAGAGAAGGGATCCAATCAGGCTTCTCCAGACTGCCAAAGAAATCAAGGTACACACATTTTAAAAAGGTTTAAAAACTGATCTAGTCCAAATTCCCATCTAATGTAGGAAATCTCCTTGGTTCTGTTACTCAGAGGTAATTGTGGAGAATTTATTTAATATTTCCAGTGATTGGGGAGTTCACTCTCCAATAAATGAGTATTTTTTGTTTCTTTAAAGCTCAGTTTAGAAAAAAAAGATATTGGAAGTAATAACTGCATAGTTAAGCTTTCTCCCCCTCCCTCTTTTTAGAACGGCCCTTCCCTCCTGAACTATGTTCCTTTAAAAAATGTGAACTATTTCTGTCTGGTTTCTTTGAAATCTGTTTTCCTGAAGGCCAGGGTATATTTCTACCTCTTCCCAGAATTCCCACCCCTCACTCTTACAAATCTCTAAAATATCGGGGTAACCATCTCACAATTTCCTATCACTGACACATCCCCATCTAGTCCTTCCCTGAAATTCATAATTAAATTGAGTTGCAGTTCTCCTTATTGCTTCCTCAGCCATCTGAAAGATGAAACTATCAGTAGAGCAAGTCAAGAATTTATCAGATACATGCTTTTAGCAAAATGGAACTTTCAGCAGCTGTCTTGATAAAGCCCTACCTCCGTCACTTCTGGATGCTGTGTCTTTGCCAGCATTATTGGCTGCATTCGGGAAACACCACACATCTCCTGTCTTTGGCCATTTAGCATAAAGCTTACTCCCACAACAATATCAATTCTGTTTCTCTCCTTGCTCATCAATGGCCAAATGGTCTCCACCATATTCCTACACTTCGCTTCATGAATTTTCATACAGGTGCATGCCTTCCTGACAAGTTAGATCTATTTCTTTTGAAAAAGTAGATCTTTCCACTGCCACCTTCCAGTTGGCAATTGTCTCCTTCTTCCCATCAAGTCACAGTGATTTCTGTTTTTCTTGGCTGCCACTGTAAATTTGCAGAAAGGAAAGAATTTGCAGTTCCTGGGGACTATCTGTGCTGCATTGGGTGTAACCGCAGAGTTAGAAAGGACTGCTGCAGGCACCACTCAAAGGAAACTTGGCAACAGAAATCCACTTCCCATCCCCTTACCACAGCTGTGAATGCCATTGTCAAGCAATTTATATTGAACTTTAAAAAAGTGTTTAAAGACAGAAAACTGTAGTGGGAGTTGGTACAGTCAGTGCTGTTTTTACACTTCTCATTTGTTCTTTGGTGTCTGAGATATAAGTTCACTTAAAAGAAAATGTTAAGAACCAGTTTTACTCCAAATGCCAAAAGAACAGCACTCTTAGTTATTTTCTGACTATAGAGGACTAGAATATTACATAAAAAGAATTCATCAATACTACTTCTTTCTCTTTCCCAAATCTTTTGTTTCCATTTCTAAGGCTGGAATCAAATCTTTCAGGAAAAAAATAAGAAAATTACGATGCCTGGGTGTCTCAGGCAGTTAAGCGGCTGCCTTTGGCTCAGGTCATGAGCTCAGGGTCCTGGAATCGAGTCCCACATCGGGCTTCCTGCTCAGTGGCAGGGAGTCTGCTTCTCCCTCTGCATGCTGCTCCCCCTGCTTGTGCACTCTCTTTCTCTCTCTCTCTGACAAATAAATAGAATCTTAAAAAAAATAAGAAAATTGAAGGGTAAAAATTCAAAGTACCCAGTTCTGGAGTCTCTCACCCTAGGTATATATACATTTTTTTTCATAGTAGTAATGGTATTTCATAATTTTTTTTTTTTAAGAGCCCAACACGGGGCTTGAACTCATGACCCTGAGATCAGACCTGAGCTGAGATCAAGAGTCAGACGCTTAGTGATTGAGCCACCCAGGTGCCCCATATTTCATAATATTTTTGAAGTTATATTTCCAGAGAATAAATCCATTATAATATAATTATATGCATTTTTTGCAGAGACCAGGATAAAACCAGTATAATTTTTAGACGTTAGGAGCCCAAAGCAATAAGAGCTTTGAGTGGCTGAGAATGTCTATGTGGCTGGGATGTTTGAGCATAGAAGGTAAATAAAGATGCTGCAGTGCTTACTGTCACCATTGAATAAAACTTTGTGATAGCGCATTTGAAGGTCAGGGCAATAGGAAGTAGAAGCCCAGTAATGATCACAGAATGATTGTTGAATAAGCTATTACTCTGATGTAACATCTCTCCTTCTTGGGATTCCTCTTGTCTTCTGGCCATTCCCTTTATATCTCAGGCATTATTTCTTCAACCATATAATTTTGCTTTCTTAAATGTTCACACTGTCCAAATTTCCACCTCCAGGTTTCTTCTCTTTTCAGCTGACACGCTCCTCATCGGCATGCTTGTCTCACTGCTATTGCTTCATTTATCAAGGGGGATGGGGAAAGTGAGCAACTGCATCAACTACAGCAGAAAGATTCTCTAAGGATGAGAAATAGCCCCAAAATTTGGCAGATGGGGAGTTATTTATGACCAGATTTCAGTAAAGTTGTGGGTCAGAAGATCCAGTGATTAAGGAAAATGGGGGGAGAGCAAATGTGGGTTATTTTCAATTTAGAGAGATTTGGAAGAGAGAAATATGTCAGTCTATTGAAAGAGGAGATTTTTTTTGTTTGTTTCATTTTTAGGATGGGAGGTATTTGAGCATATTTATAGGCTGAATGTAGGAGCCAATTATGGGGGAGGCTAAGCATGAGAGAGTGAGAGAATTGATGGAGTGAAGTCCCAGAGGAGTTACATCCCCAGGACCAGGGGACAGATGGAGGGGTGGGCCTTGAACAATAGGGGCCCCTCATCCTCTGAGAGTAGAGAAAAGAGATCAAGATGTGTGAATGTAAGTATATTTATACATGTGTAGGGGGACAATTGGGACAACTATGCCAGGCTATTTCCATTTTATAAATAAGAGGCATGGTTTTTCTGCTGAAAGCGAAAGAAACCTCAGCCCCCATATTTGAAAGGGAGTGGTATTTGAAATAAAGAGGCCATAACTAATAATATGCAGAGTTCATACATGGCACTGAGGAACCAGCTGAAGCTAGGAAGAGTAAATTTGTAGTGGCTCAAATCTGCATGCTGATTTCCTTTTCCCCCCTCCAGAAGAGCTTTTTGACTAAATATAGGAGAAAAAGAAAAAACTTAAGTTATTGATCTAGCACTTTCCTAAGAAGAATTTGGTACAAAGGAAGTGGACTAAAAGAGACACATTTAAGTGATTATCACATATCCAAGGAGTAAACTTGAAAAGCATTTATATTCCATGAAATGCACTCACTTAAGCACCTACTTTATAGTTTGATGAGTTTTACCAAATGTTTACTCTCATGTAATATTCACCACACCCAAGATATAAAGCAGTATCAGTCCAAAATTATTATTTTTGCATTTACCCACATATTTATTACTTATAGCGCTCTTCATTCATTTATGTAGATACATTACCATGTGGTGTTTTCCTTCCGCTTAAAGAACTATCTGTAACCTTTCTTGTAGTACATTTCTATTTATGACAAATCTCTCAGGTTTTCCTTTGCTGAAAATATTTTTATTTTGCCTTCACTTTTTGAAGAGTATTTTCACTGGATGTAGAATACTGGGAGGGCAGTCTTTTGGGATGCTGTTTTCCTTTCAACACTCCAGAGATATTGTTTCATTATCTTCTGGCTTGCAAAATTCTGCCAAGAAATTCATGGTCAATCTTAATCTTCATTCCTTTATTCAGACTCCCTTTATGTCACAAAACACAAATAATGTCTTGGTCTTTAGCTGCTTTTAAGATTTTCCTTTTTACCTTGGATTTCAGCAATTTGATTGTGATGTTCCTTGGTGTGCTTTCTTTGTGTTTACAATATCTGGGACTCTTTATACTTCCTAAACCTGTGAGTTTATAGTTTTCACCAAATATGAAAAATCTGGCTGTTCTTTTTGCAAATACTTTTCTGTTCCTTCCACCCAACACACACACTTCTGAGATTCTAATTGCACGTAGGTTAGACCACTTGATATCATCCTACAGGTCACTGAGTCTCTGTTAAAATTTTTTCAGCTTTTTTTTTTCTTTTCATGTTTCATTTTGAATTGTTTCTGTTGATTTGTCTTCTGGCTCACTGGCTTCTTATTCTGTAGTTCCTAATCTGTTAATTTTTTGGCTGTAAATTTTTCATTTCAGGTACTGTATTTTTCATCTCCAGATGTTTTATTTCATTCTTTTAATATCATCCATTGCTATGTTATGTTTATGTTTTCCTTTAAATATTGTAATATTTGTAATAGCTTTTTGAACATCCTTGTCTCTAATTTCATCATGTTGGCCAGTTCTGGGAATGTTTCTATTGACTAGTTTTTCTTCTGGTTGTGGGTCACATTTTCCTATAGCTTCATGTGGCGAGTACTTATCTTTTAGGTACTGACTATTTTGAACTCAATATTGTTGCATTTCTAGATTGTTTTCTTCCTTTAAAGAGTGTTGGACTTTGTTCAGTCACGTAGCTAGGTTCTTGCTGGTGAGCCTGATCCTTCCAAGATTTCATCTTTCTCTGTTTTAGAGTTGCCTCTTCTCTAGGGCTAGAATACTCCTACATCTGTTCTGAGATCTCTGAAAATCCTGAGTTTCAACTCCATTTGAGTACTGAGAATTGCTTTTCTTTGTTTGTTTTTGTTTTCCCAACCTTATGGAGTTTCACCCTAAGCATCCATAGCTTATATTCAGCAACAGACTCAAGGAGACTCACAAAGATTTCTGTAACTATTTCTTGATATTCTCTTTTACTGTCTGGTTGTCTAATTCACATGTACCACTTGCCTCAGCCTGCTCGAACTCCAGTGTCTATCTTCTCAGCTCAGCAAGACCACTGTGCTCTGTTTGGATTTGCCTTCCCTGCCTACATCATTGTGCAGAAAGTATCTTTAGGCAGAAAGCCAAGGCAATCACTGGGCTCATCCCATTTGTTTCCCTTCTCTCAATGATCACAGTTTTGACCTGCCTATTATCCAATGTTTAAAAACTGTTTTTTCATAGATTTGTCCATAGTTGCTCAGGATGGAAGAGTATATCTGGTCTCATGACCAGCAAAAGAAGTCTCAGTACATGACATTTTTGAAGAGCCTATTTTGACACAGCTCTTTGGACATGACAAACTATTGTTATCAAAATTATACTTGTTGCAATTACCTAAATATTACCAACAGGAAGAAACAAACATCTCCCCATCCTGGACATTCTCCTACCATATGATTTATTGTTGAAGAGTAGAATGCAAATGCCTTGAAAAATGGAGTTGTTGGGGGTGCCTGGGTTGCTCAGTTGGTCAAACATCTGACTCTTGGTTTCAGCTCAGGTCATGATTTCGCAGTTATGAAATCGAGCCCTGCACTGGGGTCCCCATTCAGTGTGGAGTCCGTTTCAGATTCTTCCTCCCTCTCTATCCCCCTCTGCCCCTACCTGCTTATACTCTCTCTCTCTTTCTCAAATAAATAAATAAATAAATAAAATCTAAAAAAAAAAAGAAAAATGAAGTGGGGACCATAGATAGTGTGAACAATGGAGTAGGATTTAAGCAACATCTAGCAGATGAATCAGATTTAACCAAGTTATTTCTTTTCCAGTTTTGCTCATTTAAGGAAGTGTCATCAGTCTCTCTAAGCCTTTTTTAAAATTTAAAATATAATAACATACCATAAAATTTATCTTTTTAAAGTGTGCAATTCATTGGTTTTTAATATATTCACAAAGCTATTCAGCCATCACCACTATCTAATTATAGAACATTTATCACCCCAAAAGTAAACCCCATACCCATTAGTAGTCATTTCCTATTTTTCCTCCTTTCCCAGCCCCTAGAAACTACCAATCTACTTTCCATCTTTTTTTTTTAATTAACATATAATGTATTATTTGTTTCATGGGTACAGGTCTGTGATTCATGAGTCTTACACAATTCACATTGCTCACCATAGCACATACCCTCCCCGATGTCCATCACCCAGCCACCCCATCCCCCCCACCCCCTTCCCCTCCAGCAACCCTGTTTGTTTCCTGAGATTAAGAGTCTCTTATGGTTTGTCTCCCTCTCTGGTTTCATCTTGTTTCTTTTTTCCCTCCCTTCCCCTATGATCCTCTGTCTTGTTTCTCAAATTCCTCATATCAGTGAGATCATATGATAATTGTCTTTCTCTGATTGACTTATTTCGCTTAGCATACCTTCTGGTTCCATCCATGTCATTCCAAATGGCAAGATTTCATTTTTTGATGGCTGCATAATATTCCATTGTGTGTGTGTGTGTGTGTGTGTGTGTGTGTGTGTGTGTGTGTGTGTATCACATCTTCTTTATCCATTCATCTGTTGATGGACATTTAGGCTCTTTCCATAGTTTGGCTATTGTGGACATTGCTGCTATATCTACTTGCCATCTTTATGGATTTGCCTATACTGGGCTTTTCAAATAAATGGAATCATATAGTATCTGACCTTTTATGCCTGGATTTTTTCATTTATCACAATGTTTTCAGGGTTTGTCCATGTTGTAGGATGTAAAAATACTTCAATCCTTCTTATGGCTGAAAAATATTCCATTATATGGATATACCACGTTTTGTTTATACATTTATCTATTGATAGACCTTTGGATTGTTCCCACTTTTTTATTTTGAACAATGTTGCTCTGAACTTTCATGTACAAGTCTGTGTGGTCATCAGCTTTCATTTCTCTTAGGAATGGAATTGCTGAGTCATATGGTAACTCCATGTTTAATTTTTGAGAAGCTGCCAAACTGTTTTCCAAAGTGGCTGCCCAATTTTGTATTTCTATCAGCAATGTATGAGAGTTCCAGTTTCTCTAAATCCTTTCCAACACTTGTTATTGTCCATCTTACCATTTATAGCCATTCTGGTGCATGTGAGGTGGTATCTCATGAATGTTTTGATTTACATTTCACTAATGACTAATGATGTTGGACATCTTTTCATTGGCCCTTTCTATATCTTCTTTGGAGAAAGGTCCATTTAAATTCATTGCCAATTTTTTAATTGGGTTATTTGTCTTTTTATTGTTGAGTTGTAAAAACACTTTCTGTGTTCTGTATACTAGTTACTTATCAGATATAGGATTTGTAAATATTTTCTCCCATTCTGTGATTGTCTTTTCACTTTATTAGTGGTGTCCTCTTACACACAAAAGTTTTCCATTTTAGTGAAATCTGATTTATCTAATTGTTTTTCTTTGTTGCTTGTGTTTTTGTGCCAGATTTAAGAAACTATTGCCTAAGTGAAGGTAATGAAGATTCGTGCCTAGGTTTCCTTCTAAGAATTTTATACTTTTAGCTCTTACATGTTAGTTTTTGACCCATTTTAAGTTACTTTTTATATGTGATGTGAGGTATTCTAAGAATTTTATATGTGATGTGAGGTATTCTCAGAATTTTGAATGTTCTACATTGCTATAAGTATTTTGAATGGTCTACATCTTAAATACTCTGACTTATCTCATAAAGTTATGACGATGATATTACTTTACTTTCAGTTAATACATAGAGCTATCTGTGTAATAGTCAATTTTATTCTCCTCTCTCTTAAAAATATAGAGAATAAACAGCTCTGTATTTTTTAAGCTTTCCCTTTTTGGCATTTTTCTTTTTTGCATATATACTAAATAGGAGATCTGGCCATAATATGTTTCTTAGTCTCTGCTATAGGAAATCCTCAATTAAATTTTAAATAGCTCTCTTAGTACTCTATTGGAAGACAGATTTGATAATATTTTTAGAACCTAGCTCTAGAAGATCATTACCAAATATATTTTTTCTAGATATGAAGGTTATTTATATACCTATAAGAGTCATATAATTGAAATGGAAACCCCAGACCTCCTTTAGTCAGGGTAGATGCTAAGGATAAACAGGGTCATTAGTGTCTACTGGAGATTTTTTAAAGAATGAATTATTTTAAATTTGCTCTTTTGCCATAGTTACATCAATATGACTTTGTGGAAATATCTGTCATTAGCAATAAGACTTTCTTTAAATTTTTTTAATGAAGCTCACTTTAAATGACTTCAGTGTATTCCAAAAATGGACATATCATTCTATACTTACTTTCTTTTTGTTTTAAAATTTTATGCTTTAAGTGTGTTCTAAATTGATTTATCTTATCTTGCATGAGTATGTCTAATATTTGGGTTAGCTCTAGCTCAGCTTATTGGCTCAATCTATAATTGGCTAAATCAATTGTGTATTTTCTCTCTCTTGTGGTCAATTTGTAATGCTCTGTATAATAAGTAACTATTATATACCCAAATGATATTTGGTTATATTAAAA
This sequence comes from Callorhinus ursinus, assembly GCF_003265705.2. Classification (NCBI taxonomy): domain Eukaryota; kingdom Metazoa; phylum Chordata; class Mammalia; order Carnivora; family Otariidae; genus Callorhinus; species Callorhinus ursinus. The sequence continues at coordinate 9,732,362 of NW_027397089.1, forward strand.
GAGCCATTTATAAAAAGTTATTTCTCTAAATGTGAGTTTCTATATGGTTTCGTTTAATCATTTGTATTCTCACTTTCCAAAGTTAATGAACCAAATGGAAAATTTTTTTTAAAAGTGGGTCTTTTAGCCTAAAAGAACAAAAAATTATTTGAGTACTTAGCAAAGAGACATAGAGATATTATTTATCTGGATGAGGCAGCAACTGGTGAATGTAAAATAGTGATTTTTTGAAAGTTTTACCAACATGACATTCATTGGTCTCTCATACTTTCTGTCAGGCTCTCCTGTGACATTGACCTTCACACTGGTCTCTGGTCCACAATGCAAATCATAGGTGCTTGGACAGATTGCCCTGTGAAACTACCACAGTAGAAAGAAAGTAATGTAAATGCCTAATAGATGGAAAGGAAAGAGTAAAGAAATACTTAAGCTCTCAACTTAAAATGTGCAGGACATTTGCTTATTTGCTTTGTCAATATTAGAGAATTTCATGTTACAGGATATTAGCTGAGGTTGAGAAGCCTTAAAAGGCCCAAGTAAGATATTAAAATCAGTTAACATTTAAGAATCTCTGAGAGGCTTTTTTCCTTATTTTTCAAGGCATATGCTAATCATCAGCTGGAATCAAGAATTTCCTCTCATGGAGTACTATTCCATAGTTAAGTAAAGATAGGATTTCCTTTGAAGTGTATGATCACTGCTTATTATAGAAGAACTGACAAGGCATTCATTATTTTTTTTACCATATAGAAACTTGATTTAATTGTTCATAAAGATGACATTTTTAAGCTATTGTATTGAATATAATATTTCCCTAGGACTGTATTTTCCTTCACTCTTGGTATAGCATCCATTATTTTATTTAACCAGTCAACTCTTTAATTCAAATTCCTCATTCACTCAAGAAATTTGCTCAGTGAGCATTTATTGAGTAGTAAAACCAGCAGCAGGACTGGGGTCCATGTTACTCTCTGAGAGAGAGAGACCCTTGGGTTATTTCGGGGCTTAACAAGGAATTTGATAAGGGCATAATGGGCCACTGTATTCAAAACATAGATTTTCATGAACTCCTATACTCTATCTTTGTATCTCCAGTTATACTGTAGGCATTCAATTACATTTTTTATTACATTTTTTATTATGTTATGTTAATCACCATACATCATTAGTTTTTGATGTAGTGTTCCATGATTCACTGTTTCCGTATAACACCCAGTGCTCCATTCAGTACGTGCCCTCTTTTTTTTTTCCAGAGCAGATTTTTTATTGTTATGTTAATCACCATACATTACGTCATTTGTTCTTGATGTAGTGTTCCATGATTCATTGTTTGTGCATAACACCCAGTGCTCCACGCAGAATGTGCCCTCTTTAATACCCATCACCAGGCTAACCCATCCCCCACCCCCCTCCCCTTTAGAACCCCCAGTTTGTTTCTCAGAGTCCATAGTCTCTCATGGTTTGTCTCCCCCTCCGATTTCCCCCTCTTTCATTTTTCCCTTCCTACTATCTTTTTTTTTTTTTTAACATATAATGTATTATTTGTTTCAGAGGTACAGGTCTGTGATTCAACAATCTTACACAATTCACAGCGCTCACCATAGCACATACCCTCCCCAATGTCTATCACCCAGCCACCCCATCCCTCCCAACCCCCACCACTCCAGCAACCCTCAGTTTGTTTCCTGAGATTAAGAATTCCTCATATCAGTTAGATCATATGATACACGTCTTTCTCTGATTGACTTATTTCGCTCAGCATAATACCCTCCAGTACCATCCACGTCATTGCAAATGGCAAGATTTCATTCCTTTTGATGGCTGCACATATCTTCTTTATCCATTCATCTGTTGATGGACATCTTGGCTCTTTCCACAGTTTGGCTATTGTGGACATTGCTGCTATAAACATCGGGGTGCACGTACCCCTTCGGATCCCTACATTTGTATCTTTAGTGTAAATGCCTAGTAGTGCAATTGCTGGGTCATAGGGCAGCTCTATTTTCAACTTTTTGAGGAACCTCCATACTGTTTTCCAGAGTGGCTGCACCAGCTTGCATTTCCACCCACAGTGTAGGAGGGTTCCCCTTTCTCTGCATCCTCGCCAACATCTGTCGTTTCCTGACTTGTTAATTTTAGCCATTCTGACTGGTGTGAGGTGGTATCTCATTGAGATTTTGATTTGGATTTCTCTGATGCCAAGCGATGCTGAGCACTTTTTCATGTGTCTGTTGGCCATTTGGATGTCTTCTTTGGAAAAATGTCTGTTCATGTTTTCTGCCCATTTCTTGATTGGATCATTTGTTTCCTTGGGTGTTGAGTTTGATAAGTTCTTTATAGATTTTGGATACTAGCCCTTTATCTGATATGTCATTTGCAAATATCTTCTCCCATTCTGTCGATTGTCTTTTGGTTTTGTGGACTGTTTCTTTTGCTGTGCAAAAGCTTTTTATCTTGATGAAGTCCCAGTAGTTCATTTCTGCCCTTGCTTCCCTTGCCTTTGGCGATGTTTCTAGGAAGATGTTGCTGTGGCTGAGGTCAAAGAGGTTGCTGCCTGTGTTCTCCTTTAGGATTTTGGTGGACTCCTGTCTCACATTGAGGCCTTTCAACCATTTGAGTCTATTTTTGTGTGTGGTGTAAGGAAACAGTCCAGGTTCATTCTTCTGCATGTGGCTGTCCAATTTTCCCAACACCACTTGTTGAAGAGACTGTCTTTTTTCCATTGGACATTCCTGCTTTGTTGAAGATGAGTTGACCATAGAGTCATAGAGTTGAGGGTCCATTTCTGGGCTCTCTATTCTGTTCCATTGATCTATGTGTCTGTTTTTGTGCCAGTACCATACTGTCTTAATGATGACAGCTTTGTAATAGAGCTGGAAGTCCGGAATTGTGATGCTGCCAGCTTTGCTTTTCTTTCTCAACATTCCTCTGGCTATTCGGTGCCTTTTCTGGTTCCATACAGATTTTAGGATTATTTGTTCCATTTCTTTGAAAAAAGTGGATGGTATTTTGATAGGGACTGCATTAAATGTGTAGATTGCTCTAGGTATCATTGATATCTTCACAATGTTTGTTCTTCCAATCCATGAGCATGGAACGTTTTTTCCATTTCTTTGTGTCTTCCTCAATTTCTTTCATGAGAATTTTACAGTTTTCTGAGTACAGATTCTTTGCCTCTTTGGTTAGATTTATTCCCAGCTACCTTATGGTTTTGGGTGCAATTGTAAATGGGATCGACTCCTTAATTCCTCTTTCTTCTGTCTTGTTGTTGGTGTATAGGAATGCCACTGATTTCTGTGCCTTGATTTTATATCCTGCCACTTTACTGAATTCCTGTATGAGTTCTAGCAGTTCTGGGGTGGAGTCTTTTGGGTTTTCCACATAAAGTATTATATCATCTGCAAACAGTGAGAGTTTGACTTCTTCTTTGCTGATTCAGATGCCTTTGATTTCTTTTTGTTGTCTGATTGCTGTGGCTAGGACTTCTAATACTATGTTGAATAACAGTGGTGATAGTGGACATCCCTACCATGTTCCTGACCTTAGGGGGAAAGCTCTCAGTTTTTCCCCATTGAGAATGATATTCACTGTGGGTTTTTCATAGATGGCTTTTATGATATTGAGGTATGTACCCTCTATCCCTATACTCTGAAGAGCTTTGATCAAGATAGGATGCTGCACTTTGTCAAATGCTTTTTCTGCATCTATTGAGAGGATCATATGGTTCTTGTTCTTTCTTTTATTAATGTATTGCATCATGTCGATTGATTTGCAGATGTTGAACCAACCTTGCAGCCCAGGGATAAATCTCACTTGGTCATGGTGAATAATCCTTTTAATGTACTGTTGGATCCTATTGGCTAGTATTTTGGTGAGAATTTTTGCATCCATGTTCATCAGGGATATTGGTCTGTAATTCTTTCTGATGGGGTCTTTGTCTGGTTTGGGGATCAAGGTAATGGTGGCCTTATAAAACGAGTTTGGAAGTTTTCCTTCCATTTCTATTTTTTGGAACAGTTTCAGAAGAATAGGTATTAATTCTTCTTTAAATGTTTGGTAGAATTCCCCTGGGAAGCCATCTGGAGGCCCTGATCTCTTGTTTGTTGGGAGATTTTTGATGACTGCTTCAATTTCCTTAGTGGTTATAGGTCTGCTCAGGTTTTCTATTTCTTCCTGGTTCAGTTTTGGTAGTTTTTACATCTCTAGGAATGCATCCATTTCTTCCAGATTATCTAATTTGCTGGCATACAGTTGCTCATAATATGTTCTTATAATTGTTTGTATTTCTTTGATGTTAGTTGTGATCCCTCCTCTTTCATTCATGATTTTACTTACTTGGGTCATTTCTCTTTTCTTTTTGGTAAGTCTGGCCAGGGGTTTATCAATCTTATTAATTATTTCAAAGAACCAGCTCCTAGTTTCGTTGATGTGTTCTGTTGTTCTTTTGGTTTCTATTTCATTGATTTCTGTTCTGATCTTTATTATTTCTCTTTTCCTGCTGGGTTTAGGCTTTATTTGCTATTCTTTCTCCAGCTCCTTTAGGTGTATGGTTAGGTTATGTATTTGAGATCTTTCTTGTTTCTTGAGAAAGGCTTGTATTGCTATATAGTTTCCTCTTAGGGCTGCCTTTGCTGCATCCCAAAGATTTTGAACAGTTGTGTTTTCATTTTCATTGGTTTCCATGAATTTTTTAAATTCTTCTTTAATTTCCTGGTTGACCCATTCATTCTTTAGTAGGATGCTCTTTAGCCTCCATGTATTTGAGTTCCTTCCGACTTTCCTCTTGTGATTGAGTTCTAGTTTCAAGGCATTGTGGTCTGAAAACATGCAGGGAATGATCCCAATCTTTTGGTACTGGTTGAGACCTGATTTGTGACCTAGGATGTGATCTATTCTGGAGAATGTTCCATGGGCACTAGAGAAGAATGTGTATTCTGTTGCTTTGGGATGGAATGTTCTGAATATATCTGTGGAGTCCATTTGGTCCAGTGTGTCATTTAAAGTCTTTATTTCCTTGTTGATCTTTTGCTTAGATGATCTGTCCATTTCAGTGGGGAGGGAGGTGTTAAAGTCCCCTACTATTATTGTATTGTTGTCGATGTGTTTCTTTGCTTTTGTTATTAATTGACATATATAATTGACTCGTCCCATGTTAGAGGAATAGATATTTACAATTGTTAGATGTTCTTGTTGGATAGAGCCTTTAAGTATGATATAGTGTCCTTCCTCATCTCTTATTATAGTCTTTGGCTTAAAATCTAATTTGTCTGATATAAGGATTGCCACCCCAGCTTTCTTTTGGTGCCCGTTAGCATGGTAAATGGTTTTCCACCCCTTCACTTTCAATCTGGGGGTGTCTTTGGGTCTAAAATGAGTCTCTTGCAGACAGCATGTCGATGGGTCTTGTTTTTTTATCCAATCTGATAGCCTGTGTGTTTTGATTGGGACATTTAGCCCATTTACATTCAGGGTAACTATTGAAAGATATGAATTTAGTGCCATTGTATTGCCTGTAAGGTGACTGTTAACTGTGTATTGTCTGTGTTCCTTTCTGGTCTTTGTTACTTTTAGGCTCTCTCTTTGCTTAGAGGACCCCTTTCAATATTTCTTGTAGGGCTGGTTTCATGTTTGCAAATTCCTTTAGTTTTTGTTTGTCCTGGAAGCTTTTTATCTGTCCTATTTTCAATGACAGCCTAGGTGGATATAGTATTCTTGGCTGCATATTCTTCTCATTTAGTGCTCTGAATTTATCATGCTGGTCCTCTCTGGCCTGCCAGGTCTCTGTGGGTAGGTCTTGTTGCCAATCTAATGTTTGTACCATTGTAAGTTACAGATCTCTTGTCCCCAGCTGCTTTCAGGATTTTCTCTTTGTCTCTGAGACTCATAAGTTTTACTATTAGATGTCGGGGTGTTGACCTATTTTTATTGATTTTGAGGGGGGTTCTATGTGCATCCTGGATTTTGATGCCTGTTTGCTTCCCCAAATTAGGGAAGTTCTCTGCTATAATTTGCTCCAATATACCTTCTGCCCCTCTCTTTCTTCTTCCCCTGGGATCCCAATTATTCTGATATTGTTTCATCTTATGGTATCACTTATCTCTCGTATTCAGCTCTCTTGATCCAGTAGTTGTTTATGTCTCTTTTTCTCAGAGTCTTTGTTTTCCATCATTTGGTCTTCTATATCACTAATTCTCTCTTCTGCCTCATTTATCCTAGCAGTTAGAGCCTCCATTTTTTATTGCACCTCACTAATAGCCTTTTTGATTTTGCCAGGGTTAGATTTTAGTTCTTTTGTTTCTCCAGAAAGGGTTTCTCTCATATCTGCCATGCTTTTTTCAAGCTCAGCTAGTATCTTTAAAATTGTCATTCTGAACTCTAGTTCTGACATCTTACTAGTGTCCGTATTGATTAGGTCCCTGGCAGTCGGTACTGCCTCTTGTTCTTTTTTTTGAGGTGTTTTTTTTTTTTCATCTTGTCATTTTGTCCAGAGGAGAATAGATGAATGAGAGAACAGAAAGCTAACAGGGTAACAACGACCCCAGAAAAATATACACTAAAGAAATCAGAAGAGACCTTCCAGAAAGTGGTTGCTTTTCTGTTCAGAGAGTTGCTGCTATTCTTTTCTTCGATCTCCTGTTGAGTTCGCAGGTATTCAGAATGGTTTGATCCCTATCTAGCTGAATTCCTGGGACCAGACAAAATTTAGGTCTCCTATTCCTCTGCCATCTTGCTCCTCCCCCTCAATTACATTTTTGTCAAATGGAATAAAATAGAATCCTAGTGTTGGACTTGGGAATGTGTCTACATGGTTAATAGAGGTGCCCCAGGGATTGCCAAAAGGTAGGTGATGAGGCAGATTCCTGGACGTTCCCTATTTATATTTTACTAGAATATCCCCCCCTTTATCTATTGGGCTTCTATATAAAGTTTCATTTTATAAAAATGTGTCTACTGCTAAAAAATATTGGAAAGTCATTGATAATTCAATTGCCTCATTTACAAATGAGGCTGCAAATATTTTTCAGTAATCTACATGAATTACAAATTATTTAATCTTTCTAAACAACAGATAGGGTTCAGATCATGTCCCCTGCCCTTTTTTTTCCATGGGATGTGTGTTTTGGAGGGCTGATTGTTTAAAAGAGAAAAAGTGGGGGAGCTCAACAGCCTAAAAATAATTTTCTCAAGAAATGATGAAGCAATAAAATACAAAAGCCTTTGAAGATCTCTAGCAAGCTATGTCAGTGTCTGTAATGTGAAACTGCTTGAGGTCTCTTCAGCGCTGTGTGCCCTCACACTGTGAGTGAATTCATTAAAACAATGCAGAATTCATCTGGGGCAAGAAAATAAGGAAACTAATATTTAAATGACTAAAGACTGAGAATACGATTCTCTCTTAATTTCTCTGGCTTAATGGAGAACACATACATATGCTATCAACTCATCTCTAACATTAAAAATAAGTTAGAACTGACAACATGCACAATCGCATCAAGGCTTGTCAATTAAAAATCAACTCAAGAAAGATGTTTTGGGTATTACTGAGACTGTCAGCTCCCATCAAAAGTGAGAGGAGTTCCAGAGAGCAAAGCATTGGTTAATGTTGAAATCTCTGTTATAAAGAAAGCAAAGTTGCCTCCTCCAGGTAACTTGGCATTGATATCAGCTGTCTTGAGAGGATACTTCTAGATGATCAATCTGATTATGTGTCATACAATTAAACTTCGGGTACTCTAGGTTGAGTACCCAAAGTAAGCCCACAAGACTGATTCAGAAATATGAGAGCTAAATGTCATGAGAGGTATATCCCTCCTTTTCAAAGCAGAAAATTATAGAAAACACTGGAATAAGTGTTTTTCCTACAACTGAGGTTGTGGATTTTTTTTTTTTAAGTTCAGAGAATGGAATGCAACTCTCTGATGGACTTTCATCTTGAATTTTTGAAACTGTTTCCTAAGCTGAAAATTTCAAAGGCATGATTGGGAATAAATGTGATTTACAAATTCCAGAAGCCTGTGAACTACATTTCTTTACAAAATGACCATATTGACCCCAACTGAATATTTTGAGCTCATGTGTCTATCAAAAATGTAGGTGAAATAAATTTCTAAGGGGTCAGCTGAGGCCACATGATGGGTTAAAAACACAATACAGATGTAATGAAATGAAGGCAGTCTTCATGATACATTGTGACATGATAGGCCAACCATGCCATTTTAGTATTAAAAAGTCAGGACGATGATGAAGGAAATGGTTGGGTAGCCTACCAGACCAGAGGAGGTGGCAGCACAAGCAAATGTCATTAGTCTTCTGTAGATGGAAAGAGAATGGCTGCAAAATTGGCAAGGAAGGAGTAAATAGGGAGTGAGGGAAGGATGGCACATTGCAGCCACAGAACGAGGCATTGTGAGACAGGGTGCAGAGAAAGGCGAAGAATGGGCACATGGCCAAGGATGGGGAAGCTGAACTGTGAAATGAGGGATCAGAATATATAAGACACAGAGCATTTATCCAGATGGAACTGAGTACCAGAAGCAATTGGTAGAAGAGGAAGGGGATGAGTCAGTGTAGACCCTCTCCCCGTATTGCGTTCTGTCACAGGAGAGGGGAAAATGTTATGAGTGAATTGTTTTATACAATGAAAAAGAAATGACTACCTATGCAAGGTGTTTGTTTGCTTTGAGTGTCTCAAATGTGTGCTGTACATGTCTTGGTAAGAAAAGCTATCTTGTCCTTGTTTCTTAAATACATTCTAATTCTTTTTATTGCATAAATATTCCCCAAAGAACAATGCACCTTTGGTTGCAGAACCATAATCTTTAAATTTCTTGGTAAGATTAGTTTGAGTTTTATTTTGTATCCTCCTCTAAGGGGATCATTTTGTAAAAATAAATTTTTGTGCTTTACAACATTGCATAGGCCTATAATAAAGCCTAAAGCAAAACAAAGCAAAACAATGTTTACTGTACTCTTTCAGACTCTGCTTTCTACAGAGGCAGCTACTTTCAACAGAGTTTTCCTCTCCATTCCTAAATCCCATGCTTATACTCTATTGTACTTCTGTTGCACACACACACACACACACACACACACATGCACACACATGTTTGCCTGGAACAGGTATAGGGAGTTTTTCCCATGTGAACTGTAGACTTGCTCTTAGAGCTCTCGCTGGATGGTGTTCCAATTGAACAACTAGAAAGAACTCTACCCTGGTTTCTCCAAGAGTTCTTTTGATATGTGTGGCACTGGCCCAAATAGATCCGAAAATCAGTTTGAGCAGAATTTAATGCTCATAAACCTAGACTCTGGACACAGTCTCCAGCTTTTCTGGGAGAAATTTTAGACGCAACTTGCTAATTTGGATGGTGTTTTGTTATTCAGAGTTCATCCTTCTAATTTGAGTCACATCTGTGACTGCTTAGCTGAACTGGGAGCCTCAGCATTAAGCTCTATCTTCATTTGCTCAGGGGACACATGGTCTGTGTAGGAGCCATCATGCTTTGTTTTTACAAATCAAACTCTTAATTAATTACTGAACATACTGCAATTCACTAATCAAGCTGTATTTTTTGAGACATTTCTGACTGATAAATATCTAGTCATCTGGCTCTGTAATATATCCTCTTGTCCTTGCTTTAGACAAAAATGGTGGGAGTCATCGGAAATGTTTCTTTTTATATGTGATTTGTTCATCCTTGTGCATGAGCTTGGAAGAAAACAATTTCCCATAGAACTTTATATTCTTCTGGTCCACATTAAGGGGCAGTGTTTTCAAGTCAGAGGGGGCACTGTATGCAAAATCATAAAAGACTCAGGTTCAAATGCTGGCTTTCCCATTTCCATCTGATGGAGCTTTAAATCTCAGTTTCTTATTTGTAATATTTGTTTTGAAAATTAAATGAGAAAAACATAAAGCACCTACTACTGTACTAGCGGTGATGTTTCCAATCATTCACTCACTCCCACAAATATTTATGGAGTACCTACAATTTCCTAGGCTCTTAGCCTGGAGAAGACAATCAAGGGCAAGATAGACATAGCACCTTTTCACGTGAAGCTTATACTCTGGGGGAGGGGGCTGCATGATAAACCAGAAACAAGTGACATAATTGCATGTATATTATTAACAGCTCTCTATTTTTTATAAATAATTGTGTTCATATTTCATTTTCCATTAGATGGAAAGTTTTGTGAGGACATTATCTTACACCCTTTTCTGTATCACAGTCACTACTGCACATATTAGGAAACATATGTCTGTTGAGTCAATAAGTGTACAAGTGTAAACAAATAATAGTACAGAACAAAGGCTAAGAACAATGAATGCCCTGCACTCATATTTCCTGGGTTCAAATCATGGTGCAGCCAGGTAAGCTCTCTGTGCCTCACTTCTCCCACAGAAAAAATGTGGATAACAAATACCTGTATAATATCATGTTCATGTAGAGTCAAGGAGTTGTTTCACACAGAACATTTAAGGACAATGGCATATGGCAAGCACTCAATAAATGTTAGCTATTTTTCTTTAACTAGAGAGCTACTTCTCAAACTGAACTCTATAAACAAATGGGAGTTCTTGGGAATATACTCAGAAGTCTTCTATTTTGTATAAGAATTTTAGATTTTGTACTTTCATTTTGACAAAAAAAGTTTTAAATATTAAAGTTAGCTTATTTTGGAATAGCTGCCAAGCAATTTCAGTGCCTATTTGCCCTTACACTTAAAATTGTTTAAAGTAATCATGTGACATGACTGTGTTTAACTTTTAGTTTCTCAAACTGGGATACCATATTTTGGGGAGTTTAAAATTTCTCAATATTGAAAAATACTATTCTTTTTAAAGATTTCATTTATTTATATGTCAGAAAGAAAGAGAGCACAAGCAGGGGGAGTGTCAGGCAGAGGGAGAAGCAGGCTCCCCACTGAGCAAGGAGCCTGATGTGGGACTCGGGACTCAATCCCAGGACTCTGGGATCATGACCTAAGCAAAAGGCAGGTGCTTAACTGACTGAGCAATCCAGGGGTCCCTGAAGAATACTATTTTAGAGCATCAGACATTTGTGTATCATAGACCATAACATAAATGTTTACAATGTACAAAACATGTCATTGAACACATACTTATTACAGTCATCATTCATGATGCTTCCCAATTCTTTTGGGTTCTCTGCCTTCAGGGCAAATGGTACATGGTAGGATTTCATTTCTTGGCCTTGTTTGTGTTTGGATGATGAGGGGGACCTGTGACTCCTTCTGCCCAGTGAATGGTGAGCAGAATTGACATGGGTTACTTCTTTTTTTTTTTGACATGTGTTACTTCTGTGCCAGGGTGTTTAATTACTGGTTCAAGACCTTCCAGAACCCACTTTTTCAAGTTTTAGTTGTTCATTGGCTGCAACCCTGAGCCTCCCTGCCAACTTACGTTGGACATATAACATGCATGAGAAATGAGGTATTTGTTGATTTAAACTATTGAGATTTGCACATTGTCACCATCACGTTCTGACTAGTAGGTACCCTAATTGCACCTATTGTATCTAAGACATGATGATAGTTGCTTTATAAATCAAAAGTCAGCCGGTTTCTCGGCACAAACTTTCCTCTCAGTTTATCCCCTGCCAGATGATATTCTGAGAGCTCAGATAATGTAAGCCTTCTATTATCTTAAACTTTCACTCAACTTGTAGTTCCTTCAGGTTCGGGTTACTCTCCTTCATCAGTGAAGACAATAATAAAATACTTAAAATATCTACCCTTCTCACCAGGTGCTATGTAAATAGTAAAGATTTAGACTTCATTTCCCCCAAAGGCACAGAATGCTGCTACAGAAAAAATACATATTGCTTGGCAAGATCGTCTCTCTCAGCCTGATGTGCTACCCCTGGTCTGGATCTCTGTGGAGTGTGCTACCCCTGGTCTGGATCTCTGTGGAGTTGCCTAGCAGTGGTTCCTAGCAGCAGCTTGAGCCAGATCCAGAGAGCAGTGGTTTCTGTTGATAGTGATTCCTTGATGCTCCATTTCCTGCTCGTGGTTCTCAGTAAAGGCTCAGAGATCCTTCAGAAGTCATATTTGCTTCTATTGCTCTCAGTCAGTCATAAGACCCAACTGAGTCCACTGGGGCCAATTTGATGTTCTTTAAAAGATCTTTTAAAGAATTACCTATAGTGTTGCTCTGGCAGCAAGCTTAGGTCCAGCGAGCTACTGGGAAAAGCAAATGGTTTTTTTGCTTTTATTATCATGCAGTCTAATAACATGTCTGCTCTGCCCTAAAATGAAAAAAGGGCCCAATGTCCTATAGGCTCTTCTTTGTCTCCAAGTTAATTGTCTAATTCCCTCTGAAATATTCTTCCAAGGGGCTGGAGTTTATATCCCAACATTTTCTTGTGGCAGGACCTGAAATCAAAGAAAGAGATTTGATCACAACCAGAAAATGTACTTCATAAACCACCCCCTCCCATATGTTCAGTCCAGATTAGGTACTTTAAAAAATTTCCCCCAAGACATAAATAAAAAGAAGTCTAGCTCATATTTAAAACTCCAAAGCATGAATTTTGAAGTGAGATACTTTCTCTTTTAGCAACATTTAGACCTTATGCAACATTGATTAATACATTCAAGCATTTTTTTCAGTATATGCAAATAAGCCACCATATTGAACAAAAGGGGGAAAGTGGAAAGAAATAAGGCTGGAGCATTTTATGGGAACATGATCATGAAGGACTTGTAAGATATGTCAAAAAGTTTGAATCTATTCTAAGGGCAATAGGAAGCCATTGAAAGATTTGGGGGTGGGTAACATGGTAAGATTTGAATTTTCAAATAATCGCTCTGGCTATAGCAAGATGGTGGGGTCGAGACTGGGAGTAAAGATAGAAATAAGGATGTTTCAGACATCTAGATGAGAGAGGATGGTGGCTTATGACTTGAAGACCAAGAAGGAGATTTTGTATGGAGGCACGAATTCGGCAGTTAGCATAGACATGGGCATTGAAGCCCCATAAGTGGTTGATAACATGAGGAGTGTATGGAGAGAACAGGATTAAAAACAGAAGCAAGAGGAACATTGATCCTTAAGGGCCTGGCAGGAAAAAGAACTGTGAAGGAGACTACGAAGTATCAGAAAACAGATATAATAGGAGAATGTGGTATCACAGAGCATAAGGAAGAGTTTATTTCAAAAACTAGTGTTATTAAAAGCTTACATATACTGGGGACCAAAATCTTTCTATTAGATTTAATAACTAGAAGGTTTCTGTTGGAAGAAACAGTGTCAATGGACCATGGTAGAAAAAACTCATGTTGTGGTAAGTTGATGAATAAAAGAAAAGTAAGTAAATCAAGAGAATAAATATAAATAATTCTTTCAAGAAATTTACCTTTGAAAGAAAAGAAAGAGAGAATAGCTGGAAGGAGATAGAGGCTAAAGGAAATTTTCTTTGGTTTTAAAGCTAATATTAAGGAGACTACAAAAAAGGAAAGGTAGAAGACCGAGAGAAAGCAGATAGAAGGGTTTTTTTATTTTTATTTTCTTATTTTTTAGTTTTTATTTAAATTTCAGTTAGTTAACATAAAGTATAATGTTAGTTGCAGGTGTACAATTTAGTGACTCAACACTTTCATACAACACCCAGGCTTATCTTGACAAGTGCCCTCCTTACTCCCCATCACCTATTTCCCCCGTCCTCCTCCCCTCCTCCCCTCTGGTAACCAGCAGTTCTCTGTAGTTGAGTCTGTCTCTTGACTTGTCTCTTTCTCTCTCTCTTTTTCCCTTTGCCTCATTTGTTTTGTTTCTTAAGTTCCACATATGAGTGAAATCATATGGCATTTGTCTTCTCTGACCGACTTATTTCACTTAGCATAATGCTCTCTAGCTCCATCCACGTCGTGGCAAATGGCAAGACCTCCTTCCTTTTGATGGCTGCATAATATTCCATTGGGTATATATACCACCTCTTCTTTATCCGTCCATGGACCGTTGGGCTTTTTCCATAATATGGCTAGTGTAGATAGTGCTGCTATAAACATTGGGGTGCATGTTACCCTTTGAATCAGTATTTTTGGATTTGAGTAGATACCTAGTAGTGCAATTGCTGGGTCATAGGGCAGCTCTATTTTCAACTTTTTGAGGAACCCCCATACTGTTTTCCAGAGTGGCTGCACCAGTTTTCATTCCCACCAACAGTGCAGGAGGGTAGATGGAAGGGTTCTGTTAAAGAAGCAAGAAGGAATGGGATCCAGGGCTTGGGTGGAGAAATAAAATTCAGATATTACGGGCATCTCTTCTATTGTAACTAGACAGAAGCAGAAAGAATCGCTATGAAAACAGCTAAATATCTAGGTTTAGTAGTGTGCAGTTAGGGGAGTTCTCATGTCTTGGCTCTTTTCCCTTTATGGATGGAAGGTAGATCCTCTGTTGATTTTGAGTGGGGAGGTTAAGACTGGAAATTTGGAGAGAGAGAATGGAGATTCTTTGAAATTATTATTGTAAAGAATTAGAGCTGATGATGGAAATATAAAAAAGCTTCTTTTCCAAAAGGGAATGATTATTGCTCACAATTGGGAAGTTAAATGAGATGATATATGGAAACTTGTACTTGGTTGGCACAAAATGACTCAATAAATAGTAGCTATTATTATTACCAGCATCACCATTTCCTTCTCCTGTTTTATACAATATGAATTCTAGCTTTTATGTGTAGCTCCAGCTCTTCCTTGAAACACTTTCATCTGTTTTGTTTCTCTTAGTTTCCTCCTTCACTCCACTTCCAGGCTCTTGCTTTCATAGCCTCACTTTCATCTTTTTCAACCCTTTCTGCTTGGTAATTTTACATAATGTCTCCTTTTACTGTCCCTCTTAAGATGGCCTGGCCCCAGCATATCTCCTTCTGATTCTTTCCCCATAGGACAGCTCCTCACCTCTGTCCCGAGCTCATCATCAGAACTCAAACAATACTGAGGCCAGGAAAATCCATGAGCATTCTGTAGTTTACCAAAGCTTATTTGCAAGTGAAATCATAATAACGGCCCCAACTCCTAATAGTATGATGCTATGAAGACAATCATGTAGATTAGAGGATCAGATTTAATCCTTTATAATATAGGCATACCTTGGAGATATTGTGGGTGTTTCCAGACCACCATAATAAAGTGAATATTGCAATAAAGTGAATCAAATGAATTTTTGGCTTCACAGTGCATATAAAAGTTATGTTTACCCCATACTATAGTCACACTATATATTAAGTGTGTAATAGCATTATTTTTTTAAAAAGACAATGTACATAGCTTAATTAAAAAGTTCTTTATTGCTAAAAAATGCTACCAGCATCTTAAGCCTTCAGAGAGTCATAATCTTTTTGCTGGTACAGGGTCTTGCCTCGATGTTGAAGGCTGTAAACTGATCAGGTGGTGGTTGCTAAAGGTTGGAGTGGCTATGGCAATTTCTTAAAATAAGACAACAGTGAAGTTTGCTGCATCGATTGACTCTTCTTTTCACAAACAACTGCTCTGTAGCATGCAGTGCTGTTTGATAGCATTTAACTCACAGTAGATCTTTTTTCAAAATTGAAAGCAATCCTCTCAAACCCTGCCTCTGCTTTATCAACTAGGTTGATATAATATTCTAAATACTTACTTGTCATTTCAGTGATCTTCATAGCATCTTCACCAGGAGTAGATTCCATCTCAAGAAACCACTTTGCTCATCAATAAGAAGCAACTACTCATCCATTAAAGTCTTGTCATGAGATGGTAGCAATTCAGTCCCATCTTCAGGCTCCACTTCTAATTCTAGTTCCCTTGCTATTTCCACCTCACCTGAAGTTACTTCCTCCACGGAGGTCTTGAACCTCTCAAAGTCATCTGTGAGGGTTGGAATTAACTTCTTCCAAACTCCTATCAATGTTGGTAGTTTGACCTCTTCCCCTGAATCAGGAATGTTCTTAATGGCATGTAGAGTGGTGAATTCTTTCCAGAAGGTTTTCAATTCACTTTGTCTTGATCCATCAGAGGAATCACTATTCATGGCAGCTATAGCCTTAGAAAATGCATTTTTTTTTTAATAATAAGACTTAAAGGTTGAAATTACCCCTTGATCCATGGGCTGCAAAGTGGTTGCTGTGTTAGCAGGCATGAAAACAACATTAATTTCATTGGACATCTCCATCAGAGCTCTTGGTTGACCAGGTGCATTGTCAACGAGCAGTCATATTTGAAAGGAATCTTTTCTTCTGAGCGGTAGATCTCAATAGTGGGCTTAAAATATTTGGTAAACCATGTTGTAAACAGATGCGCTGTCATCCAGGCTCTGTTCTTCCACTGATAGAGCACAGGAGAGTAGATTTAGCATAATTCTCAAGGGCTCTAGGATTTTCAGAATGGTAAATGAGTACTGGCTTCAACTTAGAGTCACCAGCTGCATTAGCTTCTAACAAGAGAGTCAGCATGTCCTTTGAAGCTTTGAAGCCAGGCACTAACTTCTCCTCTCTAGCTTTGAAAGTCTTAGCTGGCATCTTCTTCCAAATAGAAGGTGGTTTTGTCTGCATTGAAAATCTGTTGTTTAGTGTAGCCACCTTTGTTAATTATCTTAGCTGGATCTTTGGATAACTTGCTATAGCTTCTGTATCAGCATTTGCTGCTTCACCTTGCACTTTTTTTTTTTTTTTTACCTTATACTTTTATATAAGTTACTGAGACAATCTCTTTCCTTAAACTGCATGAACCAACCTCTGCTGGCTTCAAACTTTGTTTCTGCAGCTTCTTCACCTCTTTCAGCCTTCACAGAATTGAAGAGAGTTAAGTCCTTATTTTGAGTTAGGCTTTGGTTTAAGGTAACGTTCTAGCTGGTTTGATCTTCTATCAGACTCTAAATCTTTCTTCATATCAGTAATAAGAGCTTTTGCTTTCTTATCATTCATGTGTTCACTGGAGTAGCATTTCTAATTTCCTTCAAGAACTTTTCCTTTGCATTCACAACTTGGCTAACTGTTTGGTGCAAGAGGCCTACCCTTTGGCCTGTCTGGGCTTTTGACTTGCCTTTCTCACTGAGCTTAATCATTTCTAGTGTTTGATTTAAATTGAGAGTCATGCAACTCTTCCTTTCCCTTGAATACTTAGAGGCCATTGTAGGGTTATTACGTGGCTAATTTCAATATTCTTGTGTCTCAAAGAATAGGGAGGCCTGAGGAATGTGGGGGAGAGATGGGGAACTGACGGTCAGTAGAGCAGTCAACATTTATTGATTAAGTTAACTGTTTTATATGGGGTGGTTTATGGGGTCTCAGAACAATTACAATAGTAACATCAAAGAGCACTGATCACAGATCACCCTAACAAATATAATAATACTGAAAGTTTTGAAGTATTGCAAGAATTGCCAAAACGTAACACAGAGACATGAAGGGAGCAAATGCTGTTGACCAAATGCTGTTGACCAAATGGCACCAATAGACTTCCTCACAAGGCAGGGTTGCTACAAACCTTAAATTTATAAAACAACACAATACCTGCAAAGTACAATAAAGTGAAGTGCAATAAAACAAGCTATGACTACACAATGAAGCTGGAAGCCTTAGAGATGTTTATGGTTCTAGCATGTAAAATGAGGTAGTTATTTTGTCTTCTACATATTTGCTCTTGCCAACCCATATCTTAGGTCAATCTGTCTTTAAAAACCTCTTTTTTGTAACGAACCAAAACTGGTCTCCTCCATAATTCTGTCTCTTCTACTGTTTGAGCTGCTCCCCATTTGTCTGGCGCCTTTCTCCCCAACTTGAGCTCTTAGCTTTAGCCCATGACCTTCATGCTCCATGACTGGAATCCTGGGGTGTTTGTAGTCTGAGAAATTGGGGCAACCATCCTGCCTATCTCAGTTCCTTCTCATTTATTATATGACTAAGCTTTCCCGGCTCTCACACTCAGGGCGCACCTATGTGCTCCTCACCAGTCACCACTAGCAAGTGCATGATATGAAATTGAACACTTTATAAATGACAGTGAAAATGCCTACAATAGATGATTACTGGTGATCCAGAACAATATTTCATTTAGGTAGTGCATATAGCAAACCCTAAAACTCTCACAGTGCACACCTTGGCTGCATTTGCGGGGATATCGAGTATATATTTCAAATTTGATTATTAAGGCAGTGCAGCTTCATCTCTGTTCACTGCACAGGAAATCATATGAAAGTCTGTTATAACTTCAAAAGTATGCAAGGCATGTGTTTTTGAAGTCTAGCAGAGGACACGTGTAGACCCACCAGCAACATCAGCAGCTTCTCGGTCCCAGTGAAGTTTGTTTGGAAGAAACTGAGATGCAGGTACAAAATGGCTGAGTGAATTTTTTTTTTTTTTGTTTCTGACCAACAGTGCTGCTCGTTAGCAGCTTGAAAGGACGCCTAGATCCAAAATAGTATTAAACAAGTGTTTCTTCAATATGAGATCATTATGTTTCTCTTCTAAATCCAAATACTAATTGCAACCTTGCTGTGAGCATACAATATTAAGGCCTTCATAGTCATGGCAACAGAATGCAGCATGAAGTGGAATCCTATCATCTGCACAGCACTGCTAGTGGTCTGGGTGGCAGATGAGCACTTTCTTACAACATCTCTAATGTTCAACTCCAAAGAGGGGATTGCATTGCATACCTTTAGGCAATTTTGCCATACAGATTCTGTTATCTTTGAATGTTTTGTATATCTCTATAATTAATTTCAATACAGGATGGCTTGTTAATCCATAGACAAAAATACAAGCACAAATTAAAATTTCAACAGGCACTTTACAATGGCCATTTACATTTCAAAATTAAACCCATAATACAAACTTTTGTGTACTTATAATTGGACTGATTTTTAACACCCAATGATAAACATCTATGTAAATAGCCTCCCAAAGATTTTACACTTAAGAAAAAAAGCTCTTTAAATGAGCTGCTTAAAGTCACCTTCTCTGCTTTGCATGATAATTGTAATGCAAAATAATAAACAGCACAGGGCAGGAGTACAACCCTTCTAGGATGATAGGGTGCCATTTATATGAAGATAATTAGGCATTTAAAACCTACCAATACCAATTTTAAAACCTACCAATTAAGAAAAAAAAAGTGTGCTTACAGTAAACTCATTGAAATAAATTTCCATTTGCTTTGCTGTGCTTTCATTACAAATATGTCCACAGGTTGTACAGCCCCAAGGACTCTGTTTTTGTGTGTGGGAAGTGAGGTGCAGATTAAGAGTTCATAACCCAGCCTATCTTTCTATAAAAACAAAGAAGTATTTTGTAGAGATTTGCTGTAAACATATGAACCATATGCCATTGTTAAAAAGAAAGGAAACAGTTGTGTTGGCGGAAAGACTTGTTACTATTAGAAAGATTGATGCGTGAACAGAACTCCATACCCATGTTCTCCTAGATTATGCTGAGAAGAGCAAAGGAGACAATGGGATCTGCTGTCCACATTCAGAGGTAGATGCATGGGGGCTTTGCTTTCATAGTTAATGAAACAAAATTTTTCTCCTCAAGAATTTACCTGAACATGGACTGTGAACTCATGTGAAAGCAAGAAAGAGGTCATGTGGCTTTCTCAGACAGATAAAACATATCATTTAGACTGCAAGAAGATATTAACACTTGAGCAATGAAGAAATTCCTAACAGATTGGTCCGTAGATGATTTTTACTATTTTTAGTGCTACATTCATTCATTCCTTTGCTCCTCCCATTATCAAACATTTATTAGTCACCTACTTAGGTATTTTACTACATGCTGGCAATTCAAATTAGAATTCAACTCCCAAAGAGATGAAACACACGTTTAAACAATAATTTCAGTAAAATAGGGAAAAATTATGAGCGAGACCTATACAAAATGCAGTGGAAGCAGAAAGGAGAAAATGACTTAATCTGCTACAAAGGAAGGTTTCATAATAAGCAATGTTTGAACTGCGTTTTGAAGGGTAAGCAGGTGTTTGTTGGAGAATGAAGAGGAAAATAGGTAGAAAAGTCTGGGAGGGGCTTTAGAAGCTGGAGACACCAAGGTGTTAGATTTTCGTGCCTGTAAGTAGTTATGTCTAAAACAGAGTGTTCACATGAAGGACAATCAGTGTTCCCTACTTATCTTTCCATTATATCTTATTTCTTCAGTGTGGTCTACAAAGCCCATCAGACTAGGTTGGGGGTGGAGGGGATTATTGACTTAAATAATCGTAAAACTCAGGAGAATTATTTCAGGCATCGCTGAATTTAAGAACTCAGAAGAATCTGTCTCTATCTTTTGAATCTGCCTTCCTCAGTGTTGGTTCCACTCTCAGGGTTATACTCTATGAGTCTAGTAAACCCAGCAGAAATTTGCATTTGTGTAAGGAATGATTTTCCCCAAAGGAAAAACTGGGATGTTGATCCTGAATTGTTCACCAATTTTCCAGAACCATTTATTGAATAGTCAAAACTGTTTATATATACCAAAAACTTTTATAATTTTAAAAAAGGAAAAAATAAAAAGTTATCATAAAAAGGTAAATGGCCACATTTTCCTCAGTGTTTGTTTTTTCAAATATACACACATGTAGGCTTTTAACAGTGTAAAAGAATCATCGTCAGGCATGAAGATGGGAGAAATTGACATTTTCTTTCACTGTGCCTCTCAATGCCACAGGCTTTGCCTTGGCCTTTTCTGTTATTTTCAAAATTAATGCATACCAAGTGATAAATAATATATCAGACAAATAGAGAAGTAAATCTTGACATACTGAAAAAACTGAACTATTTCTGCAAGCCAAAATATTTGGATATTAAAATGCTGTAAATATTAATTTAGCAGGAAATAATAAATGGATCCTAGCATGATTTACTTAAATTATTTTTACACATCTTCATAATTGTACTCCAAAAGAGGAAAATATGGAACAAATTAGAAGTGGAAGTTTTATTACAGTGTTAATAATAGTTCATATTTAATTGAGATCACATCTTTAATCTTATCTTTCTCCCACCAATGGCTCGTTTTTATTCTTATTATCTTGTTTTCAGTACAGAATTATCACCCACTGGTTTTCAATTACAGAGATGCCCATATTGATTCTACTCTTGATTTTAAATCACAACTGAAAAATTACTCATTTAGTTCTATAAAGCTGTATTCTGTAGCTAGTTTAAGCTCTTTTAAAAAAATTATGTGGACTCAAAATACAGAAAGAGAAAACTCATAAACAGAACTGTTCAGTTATATAAAGCTATTGGGAAACAGACTTTAAATTATTTTAACTCAAATCACTATTAAAATGTAAGAAGACAAATAGTAATCAAAAATGTCATCACCATATGGAGGAAAACTTGATGTCAGTCACAGCATTTATAAAGAACAGGTGGCGCTTAAGCAATCAAAAACCCCTTATGGAATTATACAAATGTAACCTAAATTCCATAGATCTGTAGTAAAGTGATATACATAAATTAGACAAAAGATCTTTCATTAACACATACATTCTAAGGTGTATGACTGTGATTTCCAAAGTTTCAGAAGGAACAAAAATATTCTCCTGCACATCACATTGTTTACTTCTACATTTTAAGGAAATAATTGCATCCTTTGTTTCCTCTCCAAAACTGTGCATATTACTTATTTTAAGAGGGATCCGTGTCTCTGAAACTACCATAGGTGTTCTAATACCTTCTGTCAGGAGGATCTGGCAACAGGAATGGGGGGAGGAAATGGATACTGTGTTTGGTCTGGTCTTGAAGATCATCAGCTGAGTCATTTGGAGTCTGACAAATACAAAAGTATCCAGCCATTCTGTGTGCTGTCCAGAGAAGATGTTCTGAATCCCCTCAGTCCAAGAGCAGTGCTGAGTGTATAAATCCTAAACCAGAACCAATTTTCCTGAACTCAAATTTTATGTGATTCATAGAAAGCCATTTGGGGGATAAAGAAAGCTTTTTGGAGCAAGTGAAAACGTTGAAGCAAAACCGTAACTTCAAAATGTTTTGAGGAAGAGCAGATTGATATTTTGAGCTGTGCTTTTGTAGTACTCTCATAAGAAAATGTCTTTATACTTTGGCATTTTCAAATAATATTGGTGGCTATGCCCATTGATAATTGGAATAAAACTTTCATTCTGAAAAAACATCCTGGGGTTGTACTTCATTTGAGGTCTCCTATCTGACTTGAGGAGAGCAATTAGTGGCTGCAGATTTTCCACTGTTAATAGGTGAGCCTTGTAATTACCTCGGAAAGGAAATTCCCCGTTCTGAGTTCCTCCATATTAATCTAATTTCTGGAATCGACTGAGTAGTGCAAAATCCCAGATGGCGGACTAGAGTGCTACTGACTCAGTTTGTTTCACATTTTTATTCAGAATTCACACAAATGTCAATTTTCCACTAGTTTTTTTTCTTTAATATGAGAAGAAATTCAAGGTTAAACTTTTTGAAGAAAATAAATTGAGTTTATTTCAACCGCACAGATATACTGAGCAGAACTCAGGCATAAAGATCACAACTACGCTGCTTCCATTTTTTATGCATTTTATTGCCTTTATGTCCACTTTCTTTTTAGACTACGTTAAAAATATGTTACTTGCTTTTGAACCACCTGATTTCTTGATACCTTCTCTGTGCTTATATTATGTTACACTCAACCATAGATTTATAAAGTAGTTGTTATCACTAAAAGTTGCAGAAATCAAAAGACAAAGTTGCAGATTCAGTTATTTCCCACATACAAAATCATTTTAATCATAAGGTGTAATTAATATTGACATTTCCACATACTCATTCTTTCAGCACTTAGTCTGTACGTCTCTTGGGATGCTTGCCACTTTCTATTTGACTCAGTGTACATTTGAGTACCTCCAAATGAACTTCTGCTAGTTCCTTGAGAAAAGGATTGGGACCTTGCTTATGTTTCTGCTCACTACACTGTTTCTCACAGCACCTGATATGAAATAAACTCAGTAAATATCTGTTGAATAAATGAAAGAAAGGATGATGGAAAGTATATTATGTTAGTCTTCTGATCATTTCTCTAGGTTCTATTTTAAAAATTTATCAAATCAGATACAACAATTTCTTCAGTAGTGAATGGATGTGTTATTCAGCTTCTGATTTGGGGAGAACACTGAATATCAGTATTTGGGTAAAAATTCTCATATCAGAAATATCTTTATTCATATTTCTAGATTTATTTAGGTGGATACAGCTTTAACTAATTTTTTTAGTTGGTAAAATGAGTATACTACTTCCTACCTAATATATTCATAGTAAGTGAGGAGATAAGAGCTGTTTCTAAATTATATCAAGCATCTTTAAATACCATTTATGGTGAAGGAAAGATTTGCTTTCCTTTTTTTTTTCAGAATATTTTAGGGCACACTGAGTTGTTAAAATATAAGGAAATAAATACAAAAATATAAATATAAATTATGTAAAACAAAAACAGGAAAAATTAGAGGTAAAAATATACATTCTCCTGTTGAAACATGTAACAAAAATAATAATAATTGCTGATATTTATTTAGAGCTTACAGTCATTCAGAATGCACTGTGCTAAGTGCTTTATATGCAGTTTCCAACTTAATCCCAACAATCATCTGATGCTATAGGTACTATCATTATCCTCTTTTTCCAGGTAAGAACAGCAAGGTTTACAGAGATAAAATAACATGTCCCAGAATAAGGATTCAAAACCAGGTATACCTCACCCAATGCCTTCATTCTTTACTTTTCTATATGGTCCCTGTGTGAGAGGCTGCTGAAAACACATTAGTGTGACCAGTGGGGACATCCTAGCCAATCAAAGATACCTGTGTTTATTTCCTATGTTAAATATTTTCTTCCTTCCTTCACTCATAAACATGGGGCAGTCAGTACCATTCGGTTGCCAGTGAAATTTCAAATAAAAATCTCTCTCTGGAAATGGGCACTGAGGTTAGAGATTTAAGTGTCACCCCCTCACCCAGAGGATGTAGAGCTGGTACTCTTCTATAGGAAGCAGGAAGAATTTGAATCCATCTGCAGAATAACCTCTTTCTGGTAATCAGGGGGTCTTCCCCCACTGGGTTCAAAGGGCTTCCCTCTTCTTTGTTGTGCAATTTCTAAAGCATTGTGCAATACATAAAGAAAAGACCAAGAACATATCATTGCCTTGGAAACTGCTATGGAATTTGACAGACTGTAGGTTGTTCAGAGCAAATGTTCAGTTGCTGCACGGAGTCCATGCAGTAGCAGTGACTGGCAAAGTGGCTGAATGCTCATCTGCTAATCTTGATGTCAACTTAACTTCTCATCCCTGCCCTACGGATAGGGCGGGAAGTTTGTCCTGTGCTTTCTTTAAATAAGGACTTTTGAACTCATTCATTTCCAGACTATCAATGATGAAGTAAAAAGAGAAGAGCTGAAGACCAAACAGCATCTCTCTGTTATCCATAGCTCATGGAGATGAGAATGTACAACCTATATTTTCAATAAGCGAATTCTTATCAAATAATCTTGGGAAACTAGACTGCTTCTTTTTTTTAAAAAAATAATTGTGACTCTTATGCCACATTTATAATAGCAAAAACTAAGGGGGAAAACCTGGGTGCAGAACACCACTCACGGAAGTCCTTTCTGATAAACGCCTGGGAAAACAAAACTCTGTATAACATAGGAGGGGAAAAAAGTAAGAAATGAAGGTAGGAAGCCAGTCCTTGGGAGTTGTTTACCAAGAAGCAAATGTGACTCTGGCTAGTTGTAGCATTTTATTTATTTGTTTGTTGGTGGAAGCATTGAGAATAAAAATAAAAGTGATCCTTTTGTGATCCGGTTTGGCCGTGACAGATTCCTTCAGCATTGCCATAGTAACTGAAAGAAGTGCATTTATGAATAGACTCAGATTTCTAAGGCTTGAGTTTCCTGCCAAGAAGAGCACACAGGGTGGAGAAAACAGAGGAAAGTCAAGGCAAAGGGAAAGAAAACAGATTGAGGTGTTGATTTCCAAGCGCTCTCATTTGGAGAGCATGGGCACACACCAGGTCGAGACACTCTTACCTTTCTGGGCTCTCTTCTTCTTTGAAGATTTTGAGATGTTGAATTAGTCCTCTTCAGCAGAATAAGTTTAGGCAATTTCTGCAGCTCTTTTTGATGCCAGGAAGGGGAAACCAGTACTCTGGATTACCAAAATTTATGCATAAGAGGAAGGAGAATCCCCTCCAACATGGTTAGATAAGGTCATGGAATAGAGATGGCAAACACCAATGCTTATCGGGCCAAGAAAGTAAAATTCACACTTAATGAGTGTAATGACCTCGACTAAGGAAAAAGCCCCCAGCCACCTTGTCTGACTTGTCATTTTGCTAAGTGCCTTGGGAAATACTTATCTAAATAATAATGGCAACAACAATGAAAGAGCGGGATAAATGGAAATGGACGCTCTGTCACAGAGAACAGAGAGTGGTGGGGACAAGGTGGTGGCCAGCACAGGCCTAAGATGGGTAGCCTCTGTGCAATTCCAGCCAGTTCCTGGCAAGAAGGAATGAGAGCTCAGTGTTGCCAGATCTTCCTATTTTTCAAGAGAAGCTGGAAGTTGAGATTTTTGTGTGCAGTCTTCTGATATTTTAGTTATGCTCAAAGATTTTAAAATACCGTTAAGCCAAACAAAATATGCCTAGAAATTACATTTAGCTCCTAGATGAACAGTCCCTGACTTCCAGAGTCTGACTCTAAACTCATAGCTGTGTCTCTGCAGCATGAGCCAGGGGTAACAAGGAAGTGGCCAGAGATGAGAGAGATTCAGGAGATGGAGATGGACCAGAGGGAATGATGTCCTATGAAGCCTGGAAGAACTGTGACCAAACTGAAGGACAGGCACTACCAATCACCAGAGCTTGAGGTAGAAAGCAGATGCTTTGGGCTTCATGTTTTAATATTCAGTATTTGTCCAGGGCCTGATCCATGTCAGAAAATGTGCTAATCAGAAAACTTTCTTAGGCCACTTGATTCTCCATAATATATACATATTATATATACTAGTATTATTAGCATATTATTATATGCATATAGCATACTTTTTTATAGTTGCTTTTTATAGGCATTTGATTTTTCCCATATTTAAATTCTACATAATTGGAATCATACTTTTTATATTTTTCTCACTTGATTTTTTTTTGGTTCAACAATACTTTTTTTTCAAGCTTTTATTTTAATTCTAGTTAGTTAAGATACAGTGTTATATTAGTTTCAGGTGTACAATATAGTGATTCAACACTTCCATAAAGCACCCAGGGCTCATCATGACAAGTGTGCTCCTTAATCCCCATCACCTATTCAGCCCATCCCCCTCGCACCCACCTGCCCTCTAGTAACCATCAGTTTGTTCTCTACAGTTAAGTCTGTTTCTTGGTTTGTTTCTCTCTCCCACTTTTTTTTCCCCCTTTGCTCATTTGTTTTGTTTCTTAAATTCCACATATAGGGGCCCCTGAGTGCCTCAGTCGGTTAAGCATCTGCCCTCACCTCAGGCCATGATCCCGGGGACCTGGAATAGAGCCCCACATCAGGCTCCCTGCTCAGCAGTGAGTCTGTTTCTCCCTTTCCCTCTGCCCTTCCCCCCTGCTTGTGCTCACTGTCTGTCAAATAAATAAATAAAATCTTTTAAAAATAAATTCTACATATAAATGAGGTCATATGGTATTTGTCTTTCACTGACTGACTTATTTCACTTAGCATAATACTCTCTAGATCCATCCATGTTGTTGCAAATGGAAAGATTTCATCCTTTTTATGGCTGAGTAATTCCACTGTGTATATGTGTGTGTGAGTGTGTGTGTGTGTGTGTGTGTGTGTGTGTGTGTGTGTGTGATCAGTTCGTCAGTCGATGGACACATGGGATGCTTCCATATCTCAGCTATTATAAATAATGCTGCAATAAACTTCAGGGTGCATATATCCCTTTGAACTAGTATTTTCCTCACCAACACCTGTTGTTTCTTGTGTTGTTGATTTTAGCCATTCTGACACATGTGAGGTGATATCTCATTGTAGTTTTGATTTGCATTTCCTCTATGGTAAGTGATGATGAACATTTTTTCATGTGTCTGTTGGCCATCTGAATGTCTTCTTTGGAGAAATGTCTGTGCATGTCTTCTGCCCATTTTTAATTGAATTATTTGTTTTTTAGGTGTTGAATTTAATATAAATTCTCTATATATGTTGGACACTAACCCTTTATCAGATAGGTCATTTGCAAATATCTTCTCCCATACTGTAGGTTACCTTTTAGTTTTCTTGATTGTTTCCTTGACTGTGCAGAAGCTTTTTGTTTTGGTGTAGTCCTAATAGTTTATTTTCCCCTTGTTTCCCTAGTGTAGGAAACATATCTGGAAAAAACTTCCTGTGGTCAATGTCAAAAAGGTTACTGCCTGTGTTCTAAGATTTTTATGGTTTCAGGTCTCATATTTAGGTCTTTAATCCATTTCAAACTTACTTTAGTTCAATAATACTTTAAAATTCATCCACACTGATGTTTATAGCTATATTAACTATATTCTCATTGCTGTGTATTTATTCCATTGTATTATGGAATGTAGATATCCTTTCTACTGTAAAGAGCCCTTCAAGGTGTTTCTGGTTTGTTTGTTTGTTTATTTGTTTTTTAAGATTTTATTTATTTATTTGAGAAAGAGAGAGAAAGAGCACGAGCAGCAGAGGGAGAGGGACAGGGAGACTCCCTGCTGTGTGGAGCCCGACACAGACCTTCATCCCAGGACCCTGAGATCATGACCTGAGCAGAAGTCAGACACTTAACCAGCTGAGCCCTCCAGGTGCCCCTGGGTGTTTCTGGTTTTTTACTGTCATGAACTATGTTGTTATGAACATTTTCACCCATGCTTCCTGTATTAGTCCAGGTTCTCCCGATAAACAGAAGCAATAAGATAACTGTAAATCTATATGTATAATTATATCTGTATATCCATATCTACCCAGAGATAGAGATAGGTTTATTATAAGGAATTGCCTTTGCAATTATGCAAGCTGTCAAGTCCCAATCAGCAAGCTGGAGACCCAGGGGAGTCGATATGTCATTCCAGTTTGAAAGCTGGCCAGTATAAAATCTAAGAAAAGCCAGTGATGTTGGAAAGAAACAATGTCTTAACTTAAGCAAACAGACAGAAGGAGTTCCCTTTCTACTTGTTGGAGGGTCAACCTTTTTGTTCTTTTTAGGCTTTCAGTTGACTGTATGAGGGTCATCCACATTAGGGAAGGCAATCTGCTTTACTCAGCCTGGTCTATCAATTCAGATGTCAGTCTCATCCCAAACACCCTCACACACACACACCTTGAGTAATGTTTGGCCTGGGTACCTAATGTGCCAGTCAAGTTGACACATAAAATTAACCATCATACTTTCTGATCCACTTGTGCAAGAATTCCTCCAGGAAATATATGTGGAATATAGTTGTAGAATCATATAGTATGTGCCCAATAAACTTCAATTTGTTTTCAAAGTGGTTGTACCACTGTACATTTTTACTAGAAATCTATGAGAGTTGCCATTGCTCCACATGTTTGCCAACATTTTTTTTCAGGCTTTTTGACAACATGTTGAATGTGAAGTAGAATCTTACTGTGGTTTTGATATGCATAAGCTAAATATCCTACTAAAAAAAATTGAAAACACAAGCAAAATATGTCCAAAAAATGTAAAACAAAGGAAATAATAAAGATAGGGGTAGAAATCAATACCATATATATATATAAATACCATCTTTTGTAAAAATGTTCAAAAATATCTTCTAGCCAACATGATACTAGAGTCCCTGACCAGCAGATAAGGCAAGAAAAAAAAGATTCAAATTATTAAGGAAAATAATTGCTATTATTCACGTATGATTTTATTGTCTACATAGAAAACCTAAAAGACTCATGGACAACTTATTAAAGTTAATAAGAGAGTTTAGCAAATCTTCTAGATGTAAAACTAACATGAAAGTAAATTCTTTTTATTATTTATATAAAAATACCTAGAAAATGCAGTAAAATAAGAAACTACTTAAAATAGTAACAAATTTGTAAGCCATAAAGGAACAAATCTAAAAATATTTCACAAATTTTAAGTAGATAAAATTTAAATTTTATTTTAAACCATTAAATAAGATTTAAATAATGCAGAGACACATCATGTTCTTGGGTAGAGCGACCTAATATTCAGTATATGGGTTCAATATTATTCCAATCATAATCTTAATATTTTTTCATAAAACTTGGTAAACTGACTCAAAAATGCATATATAAGAGCAAAGGGTCAAGAATAGCTAAAACACTTTTAAAATTACTTTCTCTCCCAGAAATCAAAACTTATTATTACTGAGTGTCTAGCATATTCTCCACTCTGGCTGGCTAAAACTGAGTGTCTCCTAGATGTATTCCAGCTCCAGAAACATTCAGGTCATAACTTCCCAGTAGTTAGCCTTTCCCTGGCCTCCCAGAATCCTACCCTATGTATATGCAGTTTAATATTCAGTCATAGACTTAGAGATCTGTAAGTGTATTTCTGGAACTCTTTGTCTACTTAGCTACTCTCTGGTACTCTTTTTTCATCCATCTAAACTCCAGTCTCTGTCTTTCGAGCTCAAAGAGACTACTAGGCTCTTCTTAGGCTCCCCTTTTCTGTACTGTCTCTGGAAAGTGCATCTAGATAGAAACCTTGGAAAGCTCACCTTGTTTATAACCTTCCTCTCAGGGATCCAGTCCTGTGTTGCCTACTGTCCAATATCTGAAAACAGTTTCAAATATTTTGCCCTGTTTTTTAGTTGTATATGGAAGGAGATTTAGTATGGTACTAGTTAGTCCATGATGACCAGACTCTCATGATTCTGTTGTTGTTGTTGTTGTTGTTGTTGTTTTTAAGATTTTATTTATTTTGAGGGGCACCTGGGTGGCTCAGTCGTTAAGCATCTGCCTTCAGCTCAGGTCATGATCCCAGGGTCCTGGGATTGAGCCCTGCATCGGGCTCCCTGCTCGGCGGGAAGCTTGCTTCTCCCTCTCCCACTCCCCCTGCTTGTGTTCCCTCTCTCGCTGTGTCTCTCTGTCAAATAAATAAATAAAATCTTTAAAAAAAAAAGATTTTTGAGAGAGAGCACAAGCAGAGAGGAGGGGCAAAGGGAGAGGGAGAAGCAGACTTCCCGCTGAGCAGGGAACCTGATGCGGGGCTCAGTGCCAAGATCCTGGGATCATGACCTGAGCCGGACAAAGACAGATGCTTAACCGACTGAGCCACCCAGGCACCTTCATGACTCCTTTTGACACAAACCTAGAAATGCAAAAATTTCTTTGCTAGTTGGTATGAGAAGATATCCCAGGTTAATCTTGTATGTTTTGGGTAGCAGATCTGTCATCAGTTTTTTCTCTAAGAAGCCCTGGTTCCTTTTATGGGAAATGGTATCTGGAGACCACAATCAAAATGCTAGAGAAATTCATAGCTACTGAGTTATTTTTTGTTTCCGGATTATTGCAGTTGCCAGAGCAAAGATTTATCTAGATCTATATCTACAGCTATAGCTACATCTCGATATACGTTGAATTCACACTATTCTTTCTTGAACCCAGTCCATCAGGCTTTTACACACCTTCTCTACCAACACTTACGTTATCAAGATCACCAATGTCTTTCTGTTTTCTAAATCCCATTGTCAGTTCTCAGTCTTTTAACTTTTTCAACGTAACAGAAGCTTTTGACACATTTGATTTCTCTCCCTCCTCTTTGAAACGCTTCATTCCCTTATCTTCCAGGACACATCATTTTCTACTCAGCATCTCCTCTTGGATAGCCTAAAGGCATCTCATACATAACTTGTCCAAAACCAGACTCTTGATTTCTCTTCTGAAATTTTTTCCTTACATAGTCTTCTTTATCTCAGTAAATAGTAAGTCTACCCCTTCAGTTTCTCAGATCAAAACCTTGGAACAAGCCTTGACTCATCACTCTCTTCCAGACTTCAGAAATCTGTCTATAAGATTTAATCCTCTTGGCTCCACCTTCAAAATATATCTAGGATCTGACCATCTCTCACTTGTGACCTCCATGACTACAATTCTTGTATAAATCACCATTATTTCCTCAACTGAATGATTTCAATAATCTCCAAACTTGTCTCCCTGTTTCCCTACTTACCCCTAAGGCATAGGCAACAATAGCTCATTAAAATATAAGTCACTTTATTCCATAGCACCACTCAGTACTCTTCAACATCTTCATATCTTTACAGATTAAAAGACCAACATTATCAAAATGGCCCCCAAGACTCTGCATGTATCATCTCTTCTGACTTTACTTTCTTTTACTGTCCCCTCTCTTACTCTACACAGCCACGCTGTTCTTGCTATTTCTTGAGCATGCCAAGGATGCTCCTATATTAAGAGTTTGTACTTGCTGTTCCTACCACCTGCAGTATTCTTTTCCCAGATATTTTCATGGGTCACCTCCTCCTCTTTACCCTCACCATTAGCGTTTAGCACTTATGATTACATAATATTTTACTTATTTATAGGTTTATTGTATATAGTCTTTGTCACTGGACTCTTAAGTTCCATTAGGGCAAGGAAAATGCCTAGAATACTACAGGAATTTAATAAAGATTTTGTTTAAAGAATGAATAAGCAAATATTTACTGAATTCCTACTGTGTGCCAGAGACTGTGCTACTTGTTAGCACATCTATATGGCATCTAATCCCTGCCCTCAAGGGAGAGACAGACAAATGAACAATTTCCTTATAAAGTTCCTGACAATAGCCTCACAGGTCCACGCACCTACTCTATTGTTATTCCCGTACATTGCTTAAAGTTTTATGCGTGAGTACCCTTGGTATATGATAGCCCTTTGACCTTTGAGAAAGCCATGTTCTAAAAATAGTCTAGAGGGTCAACTCTGAGAGAGCCAAATTGGGAACTTATGCCACCTCTCTTTGGGGCCTTGGGCAAATATAAGAACCTTTCTGCTTCTGTTTCCCCAGCTGTAAAATAGGATTAATAGTTCCTGCTTCACAGGAGTCTTTTGAGGATTCTTTCATTCATGTAGTAATATTTATTGAAAATGGTAAGTGCTAAGTGGTATTATGCCTAATTAATTAGGTCCTCATCTCCCTGGTGTGGGTTATGGTGTCTGGCTGGTCATTAATAAAATATGCTGGAAGCTTTGCAGATTTTCCTTTCAGAGCTCTCCTGATGGCTGCATAAGCAGTGCACGAATTGGGCATCCAACCTTGTAGTTAAATACATACAGCTGTTTGAGTTCTAGCATGCTCACATTTATTTAGTTCTCAGACAATACAAAATTGGAAGGTGCTGAAAGCACCAGTTAAGAAAGAGAAATACTACAAAGGATCCTAGGGTGGTTAGTAATAAAGCCAGGAAATAAAACCAAGACTCAATTTGGATTTGCCAGATAATACCAATGGGAATCCTAACACCTCCTCTGAAAAATTCAAGTGGGAGTGAGATAATAGTGAAATAATAAGCAATATCATAAGGTGTCATGGATGACATTATAGAGGAAATTATATAAGATGTAGGGTAAAACATCGATAATAGGTGATACTTATACTGTTGTTATATCACATCACAAGAGATTCTTTTTTCTGAGACATACTTATGATAAAACTGTTAAATCTAAGTTCCCCAGAAGGCAGTCTGTGTACTCTTATTTTATAATCAAATGCAATCCCAGAGAGAAGGAATGAGGCATAAGCAGAGTGAAGCAGATGGCTCTTGCTACATGTAATTGATTGCTCAATATATGGGGCCATGTCCTTCTGGCCCTTCTCAGGAAACAGCAAGGTTGTGAGGTATCAGGACTTACACCACGTATCCATATATACTCCCACCTCTCTGAGACATCCAACTCTTTCTTGCATACTATGCCAAGGAAGGTCTGGTGTCTTGACTTCATTTACTGTTGCCCATTATTGCATCCAAGTTTCAAAGGAACATACTGATAAACTATTAGGGCTGGTTCCAGAAGTCCTTGACTGACTATTGACTCTTGAGTGCCCCCAGCAATAAAATCTTCCCTGTCCAGCCTTACACTTCACCCCTTCCAAACCTTTTCTCTCTCCCTGAGTGAGAACAAACTATCTTAGTGTTGGAAGGATGGACTGAGAAGATTAATAGAACCTCCTACCTAGTGGAAGAAATCTTCCTGAAATACTATTCAAAGACAGTCACTGAGTCACTGCTTGCATAATTCAGTGACAAGGTGTCCATCTCATAAGGAAACCTGTTTCCTTTTCCCATTTTTCCTATTAGGAAATTTTTTATACTAAGCAACAAATCAATCCACCTGTCATTTCCAACCATGTTCTCACTGTTATCTTTATTATTCTTTGTTTATTTGGCCTCCCTCCAGCTTTGAATATTATGTCAGAATTTTCTTTTTCCTTAGAATTCTATCCACTCTTAGCTTCTGTGATAGTTGATTTTTTTTTCTTCTCTATCTATGACTATTTCTTATCAGGTCTTCTATGGCAGTTTCTCTTCTTCAACTTGTCCCTTAACTGAACATATTTCCTAAGCTCCTTCTTTGGTCATCTGATTTTTTTTCCTTTAATACATAAGTCCTGTGTGTCCTTTTATAAACCTCTGACTTCAACTACCAACACCCAATTTTCTTTTTCTAACCCAGAGCACCCAGAAAACTCCAGCACTGTAATTTCAATTCTCTGTTGACCATCTTTGCTTAGATGTTTCATAGGTCCCTCAAACTGAATGTGTCTCAAACAGAACTCATCTTCTTTTCCTTCCCAACCCTTTTTCCTGTTGTTTTCCTATCCTAGTGAATGGGATTATCAGGCAATCCTCTACCCAAGCCAAATATCCAGGGGAAAAAATCTAGGTACTTTTCTTCCCTCACCAGTCTGGCCTCCATGTAAACCTCCAGGGGTTTCTAACTCCTTAAAAATCTTGTACTCAATTAAGTCAATGCTCACCTTTTGTAAACAGATTTTTAGGAGTAAATTCATTGTGCCTCAAAAACTGTTTTACAAGTCAGTGTCCAAGGTAGGTATCTCTGCCAATTAATCAGTCTCATCATCACTCCTGTATTGCTTTGTACTTTCTTGAGCTAGCCCAGACCTTTCCTTATCCTCCGTCTGCTAAGCCCCCGCTCCCCCAACAGTGCCCTCTAGGATTCAGCAGCAGAAAGAGCAAATTTTAAGATATCATCAAGCAATTCTGGAGGTACTCCCTGTGCCTTTTTTGCCATATGTGGTATCTACCTCTTACTAAAGAATATACCTTTCCCTGCAATTCTTCATCTCCCCTGCAGTTCTTATTACCTCAGGGTTGAGCAGCTCCCCCATATTCTTGGTTCTTAGCACTAAGATGTGTACATAGTTGAAATGCAATAAATGTTTTAAATGAATGGACTCGTCCTCTTCACCTATATCACTGCTGCTGTTTTAATTCAGGTGTTCATCAGCTATAAGTTAGATTACTATTAAGTAGAGTTGATTCTTATTATTTGTGGATTTCATATTTGAAAATTCTCCTACTTGCTTCAATTTATTAATAACCCCAAAAATCAATATTTGCAGGTTTTTGGAGTCATTCCCGGACATGCTCAGAGTGGCAAAAACATTTGAGTCCCACAGCAAGTGTGTTCCCAGATAAGGTCAAACAAGGCAATACTTTGCTTCTCGTTTCAGTTCTCATATTGTAAACAAGTATCCTTTTGGCAGTCTACTTAGTGCTACATTTTTCGCATTTTTTGGTCTTTTTTTTTTTTTTTTTTTTTGGTGATTCTGCTGTTTAAAATCACCAGCAACTATAGTGCTGAAGAGCTGTCTAATGTTCCCAAGTGCAAGAAGGCTGGATGTGCCTTATGGAGAAAATACATGTATTAGATAAAAATTGTTCAGGCATGAGTTCCAGTGCTGTTGATCATAATTTCAATGTTAATGAATCAACAGCAGGACACATCCAGATAAAGAAAGATGATCTATACATGAGGCACTCCAGAAAGTGCTAAAGTAATATCTATAGTACATGATGAAGTTTTGGAAAAGTGGCTAAATTTGTGGATTCATAGAACGGTGACTGATTTTTTTTTTTAAAGCATAGTGGACAGCAATGTTGTGAGGCTGAAAGCCAATGAAGTTAATGGTCATGTTGCTCAGAGTCAGGAAAATGTTAAACCTTTCTCAGCTAGAAATACTGCATATAACTATTTATAAGACATATATAGAGATGTATATGACATTAAAGCATCTTTAAACATAAAGCAAAATTATGTATTGGTCAGTTGATGAAAATACTGTGACAAGAGACTTGCAGGAACATAACCCTGTACTTCTCCCAGAAGTAATGACTCGGTATCCTCTAATTCAGTGTTTGCATGTCTTTATAGAGCATAAGTACCACAAGTGATGAGAATTGACTGAACATCCTAACAGGTCCTAATGCCTCCAGCCTGGCCCCACTGTTGCTTGAGGGAGCTTCCTAAAACTAAAATCTAATCCTGTCATTGCCCAGTTTTAAATGCTTCGAAGCTCCATATAGATTTCAGGATAAAGTTCAAATTCCTTAGTTTAGGATATGTTAGGCCACATTCCCTATCAATGCTCCACATATGTCCTTTTTTCCAATTGCCAGAACTATTCGTTTTTTCACCAATTCTTTTATGCTCTCTTGATTTTCCCATACATTCACACATGCTGTTCTCTCTACTTACAGTGTCCTTACTTTTCCCCCTTATTTTTGGCTATTTAATGCCTATTCTTCTTTCTAGTCTTATCTCAAGTGCAGTTTTCTCTGGGACCTTCACTGACCTCCACAGTCTGATTGAGATGCCTTTTCTCTGTGCCCTAGGAATACCTCTAATACAGCACATACTATAGTGTTTGCTTTTTCTTTTTCTAGTCTCTCTCACTAGATTAAAAAGTCTTTCAGAGCAGGAGTCATGTCTTTTAAAATTTTTTCTTCCTAGTACCAAAGACAGTGCCTGACATATTTAGCATATAGCAAAAGCTAAATATATATTTGTTCAATGAATTCACACAGCCTTCTCTTGGCTTCTCAAATGGACCAAGATACTTTCCATTTCACCCTCTAGGTCATCACTCTGTCCTCACTCCTCTGTCCACTTAGCAACTACTCATCCCTCAGGTCTCAATTATAATAAAATGCCATTCATGGAAGATCCTGCAGGTCTCCCAGACAGGTTCCCCTCTCATAACTCCTCATTGGATATTGTATTTTTCCTTTATAATACTAATATTTTTATTTTTGTGTTTGTTTAAAGAATCTTGCACCTTTTGTGCTTGAATGTAAGCTCCATGATGGAATTGAATGCCCCATTCCTAGCACAGTACCTAACATAAAGGAAATATTCAATAAATATTTGTTGAATAAATAAGCCTATAATTCTAAAAAAAAAAGAAGAAGAATAAATGAATGACTAGTTTCATGAAATCTACCCCCTCTAAATATTTGAGGAACTTTCAGGCTAAACATTCTAAATACTTATAACTCTTTCTCAATGGACATGTTATCCAGAGCTTTTCCCATATCTTATCACAGGACACATCCTGGGTCACATTCCAATTATTTACAAGTTCATTTTAAACTGTGGTACATCTGGAACACTGTAACCCATATATGAGATATAGTATGAAGCATGTAGAGTATAATGGTCTTTTATTTCCTTTGATTAGTATACACTAAGTAGAAATAAATGAATAAATGAGTACTAATGCAGCCTTAAGATTTCTTTTTCCTCCACCTTCTTCTTGTTCATGTATTATGCTGCTCACTCCTATCGAGGTTGCTATCAATTAAAATCCCTATGTCTTTTTTCGTATATATAGCTGATAAACCACGTATCCTCAGTACATATTTAGAAAGATTATATTTTTTATTCCAAATGCAGGATTTATCATTTAATCCCTATCTAGTTTTACTTGGTGAGTTTTGGCCCATTGTTACACCTTATACTTTTAAGTATTATTCTTTTTCATAAAGCATTAATTATCCTCCTCAACTCCATGCCGTATGCCTTTACCCAAATCATGTATAATAACATTAAACAGGTCCAAGGACTTTGACCTTGGTTTTATACCTGACATTTATCAAAATTCTTTTAGTATAGTTGTTTACTTATTTAGAAATCCTCCTAAGGATATAATCAACTGGCCCCAAATTCACACATATAGTTCATAATGGAAAATGAGCAGTGCAGTGGAACAGTATAGGCCTACAGCAAACCTGTATTCAAACCCAACCTCCACCTCTTACTAGCTGACAACTCTGGCCAATAACTTAACAACTCTGAGCCTCACTTTCCCCATCTATAATTTGAAGATGACATACCAATACAAGGGTTTTGTAAGCATTAGAGATAATGAATACAAAATGCTTCCCACAGTGTGTGGCATAAACAATCGTTTATAAATGGCTAAAATGAGAGCTTGGTTAGATGCCCTCCTGAAATCTAGATGTCTATAGCATCATATTGAACTTCAGTTGGTAAACATATCAAAGGAAACTAAAAGACTTTACCATTCAATCTGTGTGATCTTGATAGAAACTTGCCTCCTGATCAGGTTTTGCTACTTCAAGTAGTGCAAAGATCCCTTTTAGCACAAAAATTATAGGTTGAGATAATTTACTGCTCTGGTCCAATTGATTATTATTACCCCAAAAAATAGTCCAGAGAAAAGTATGCACTTTGCCCTATATTATTAACACAACAATGACCAGGGATGGTGCACATTTTATCTTCCATTTTCCCTCCCTCCCGCTCCCCCATTTCTTTTTACTTTGCTGCTTTTCTTTAGGTCATTATTAATCCCACTCCCTTCCCTTATCTTGTTCTTAATAAAATCCAAGAGGCATTTTGATGTGCTCTGCTCTCAGCAAACCCATACTGTTCCCCAAAGTTTGCCACACTCTTCTCTACGGACTTTCAAAAGATCTTTTTAATGAAATTCACAAACACTTTCCCAGGGATTATCGGTGAGCCCAGCATTCTCTTGTGTTTGCAATATACCATTTTCTACTTGTAGAAAATCAGGACATTTACCTATTTCAGTCTTTTGCCCTCACATCTCTTCTCCATAAATACTCAGCGGCCGCTGCCAACAGTGTTTCTGAGATCACACGTGTAAATTCTCCTGGTTCCCAGGGAATAATTTTCTTGAATCTGGGGACTTGAATTTATTTGAAACAGTTAGGAGCTCTCTTTTCATCTCTTCAGCTAATTTGAGCATTATTTTCCCCTTAACTGTGTTTGTTCTACTCTTTTCAGTTTGGAGATCATTTTCCTAGATAGAGAAAATAGAAGCAAATTAGGAGATGAGTAGTTTTTTCTTGCTGTAATCTGTTAGCATAATGAGATGAAAATCAAACACTGAACCCATTTTTACCTTGTTCCTTCTTCACTTTGTGATAGCTTTAAAAGTTTTTTCGCTCTGGTCTTTGGCAATTTTACACACTCGGACTAACCCTGTGGTTCAGTTTTGTTGATAAAATTCTCTAGCTTGGGGCACCTGGGTGGCTCAGTTGGTTAAGCAG
Source organism: Callorhinus ursinus (assembly GCF_003265705.2). NCBI lineage: Eukaryota > Metazoa > Chordata > Mammalia > Carnivora > Otariidae > Callorhinus > Callorhinus ursinus. The sequence continues at coordinate 9,770,903 of NW_027397089.1, forward strand.
CTGACTCTTGATTTCTGCTCAGGTCATGCTCTCAGGGTCCTGGGATTGAGCCCCATGTGGGGCTCCCCATTCAGCAGGGAGTCTGCTTCAGGATTCTCTCTCTCCTTCTGCTCTTCCCCCAGCTCTCTCTCTCTAAAATGAATAAATAAAAAATTTTTAAAAAATTCTCTAGCTTAACTTTTTCTATTTTTTCATTTTTGGTTGTGTGTCCTTCTTATCTTTTACATATGACCCCAGCAGAACTCCCCAAATGGCCTAAATAGTTTTGCTTGTTCTCTACCTTCTTTTTGTCATAATTTTGAGATGATCTAAAATTAAATTTGAGATTTTTATATTTGAACTTGCTCCCATCCCCACAGAACTGAGCCATGGCAAAGATTATCTGTGGTGGAGCCCCCATCCTGAGCTTAAGCGTCCATGAGGACAAGTTTTGTAAGCTAGGGTGGCAAGATTTCTAGAAGTCTATTTAGTGTGAGACTGAGGAGATTTGCCACAGAGAATACCTCAGAGGAGATGGAGACAGACGTGTCAGTTGGCCCCATAACAAAACCTCTGATGAAACAGATTCTGTTCAGGAAAGGAAGAATGATTTTGAATATGATGTAAGGTGGTGGCTGTCACTTGATTCATCCCTGTCCTTATCTAGTTCTTAGGGAGAGACAGGATTCTTAGCTGGGGCTATCAGATTTATAGATAAACTTGGCTCACACTCCCAATTCCATGAATGAGAAAATGCAAATGTCTCTTTTTGATTTCTGTAAATTCCCAGAATTGGGTCATTTTCTGAATACACCCAGTGTGTGTGTCTCTGTGTGTGTGCGTGCGCCTGTGTGTGTGTGTGTGTGTGTGTCTGTGCGTGTGTGTCTCTCTCTGCATGTGTGTGCATGTGCGTGCGTGCGTGTGTGTGTGTGTGTGTGTGTGTGTTGGGGGAGTAGTTGCAGAGTCTGAAATCTTCTGCAAGTAGTTTAGAGACTAGATCCAGGGAAATACGAGTTATTATCATTTATGTGATGTGTTTAAATTCACAGTGTGGTGAATCTGTGGTGGGGGTAGTTCTGTTTTTTTCTTTAAGCTTTCTGACAGTACTCAAGGGTAAAGACTCTCTATAAACGCACACAGACACACACTCCTGAAGAATAAGCAAGTATTCTTATATGGAATACTTCCTATACAGTATGGGATAGTATAGTGCTTGATAGGTACACACAGTAGGTACTTGATAAATACTTCAGATTTAATAAAACCATTCAAATGGAGGCCATAAATATATCTGGCATTACTTTATTTGGTTGTTATGAATTCTAAAATGATATAATTCTTTTCTCCCAAATTCCCTGTGATGCTCACCTGACCGAGTAGCTCTCCTTATATTCAGAATTAATTTCAGAGATGTAGCTCCCTCTGTCACTACCTCCTCTTTCTGTGAAATGACACAGTCAGCAGGCAAGCCAAGAAATTATCAGACATTTCACTTTTAGCAGAATGATTTTCCTAGCAGCTCCCTTGATAATGGAAGTCTCTCAATACCACTATATTTGATCTCCTTGCCAGTTATGTCATGTGGGTTAGAATTACATTCAGAATCACATAAGTGAACATAATGTATCAGGATTAGAAAGAGTTTTATTTGTCACTATTTTCTTTTTAATCCTATTATATCAAAACATCTTAACAGAAATACATACATTTTTGTATGTAACCCTATAAAATATTAGCTGTTCCAAAGGAAATGTCCAGTTCTCTAGCCTGTACATTTCTACCATAGCTTTAACCAGGATATAAGCTTCATAGTGGGAGAAATGTGTTATCTTCAAGGGCTTTCGTTGGTTTCCCTAATTTACTCAAGTCCAAAGATATATAATGAAATTTTGTCCTTCACCACAATCCCTCCTTCCCTGCCAGACAAATTTTTATTACAGTATTTAAAAAATTTTTTATTGTTATGTTAATCACCATACATTACATCATTAGTTTTTGATGTAGTGTTCCATGATTCATTGTCTGTGCATAACACCCAGTGCTCCATGCAGAACGTGCCCTCTTTAATACCCATCACCGGGCTAACCCATCCCCCTACCCTCCTCCCCTCTAGAACCCTCAGTTTGTTTTTCAGAGTCCATCATCTCTCATGGTTCGTCTCCCCCTCCAATTTCCCCCCCTTCACTCTTCCCCTCCTGTTATCTTCTTCTTTTTTTTTTTTTTCTTAACATATATTGCATTATTTGTTTCAGAGGTACAGATCTGTGATTCAATAGTCTTGCACAATTCACAGCACTGTCTTTGGGGTAAATACCCAGTAGTGCAATTGCTGGATCATATGGTGGCTCTATTTTCCACTTTTGGAGGAACCTCCATACTGTTTTCCAGAGTGGCTGCACCAGCTTGCATTCCCACCAACAGTGTAGGAGGGTTCCCCTTTCTCCGCATCCCCGCCAACATTTGTCGTTTCCTGACTTGTTAATTTTAGCCCTTCTGACTGGTGTGAGGTGGTATCTCATTGAGATTTTGATTTGGATTTCCCTGATGCTAAGCAGTGTTGAGCACTTTTTCATGTGTCTGTTGGCCATTTGGATGTCTTCTTTGGAAAAATGTCTGTTCATGTCTTCTGCCCATTTCTTGATTGGATTATTTGTTCTTTGGGTGTTGAGTTTGATAAGTTCTTTATAGGTTTTGGATACTAGCCCTTTATCTGATATGTCATTTGCAAATATCTTCTCCCATTCTGACGGTTGTCTTTTGATTTTGTTGACTGTTTCTTTTGCTGTGCAAAAGCTTTTTACCTTGATGAAGTCCCAGTAGTTCATTTCTGCCCTTGCTTCCCTTGCCTTTGGCAATGTTTCTAGGAAGAAGTTGCTGCGGCTGAGGTCGAAAAGGTTGCTGCCTGTGTTCTCCTTTAGGATTTTGGTGGACTCCTGTCTCACGTTGAGGCCTTTCAACCATTTGAGTCTATTTTTGTGTGTGGTGTAAGGAAACGGTCCAGGTTCATTCTTCTGCATGTGGCTGTTCAATTTTCCCAACACCATTTGTTGAAGAGACTGTCTTTTTCCACTGGACATTCTTACCTGCTTTGTCAAAGATTAGTTGACCACAGAGTTGAGGGTCCATTTCTGGGCTCTCTATTCTGTTCCATTGATCTATGTGTCTGTTTTTGTGCCAGTACCATACTGTCTTGATGATGACAGCTTTGTAATAGAGCTCGAAGTCCGGAATTGTGATGCCACCAGCTTTGCTTTTCTTTTTCAGTATTCCTCTGGCTATTCTGGGTCTCTTCTGGTTCCATACAAATTTTAGGATTGTTTTTTCCATTTCTTTGAAAAAAGTAGATGGCATTTTGATGGGGATTGCATTGAATGTGTAGATTGCTCTAGGTAGCATTGACATCTTCACAATATTTGTTCTTCCAATCCGTGAGCATGGAATGTTTTTTCCATTTCTTTGTGTCTTCCTCAATTTCTTTCATGAGTATTTTATAGTTTTCTGAGTACAGATCCTTTGCCTCTTTGGTTAGATTTATTCCTAGGCATCTTGTGGTTTCGGGTGCAGTTGTAAATGGGATCGACTCCTTAATTCCTCTTTCTTCTGTCTTGTTGTTGGTGTATAGGAATGCCACTGATTTCTGTGCCTTGATTTTATATCCTGCCACTTTACTGAATTCCTGTATGAGTTCTAGCAGTTTTGAGGTGGAGTCTTTTGGGTTTTCCACATAAAGTATCATATCATCTCCCTGACAGACAAATTTAAGATCCATCACAACTAAGTGGCAAAATGTCCTTGGCAACGTCTTCTTTATACTTCCTTTAAACTAGTACTCACCCTTGTACATATTTCTATTACAAGATTTTTCACCCTATTTCATGGTACTTTTATATTAGGCAAAAAATAGCATGTAAATAATTCTAGCCTTTTCTCCACTCCTGGCTGCCAAAGAGATTACTGGCCTACCCAAATCTGTTTCTTCCCTTACTCCTAGCATTCTCTTGGGTAGGTTTACAGCAGAATCAGGAGATAAGAATGTTTTGAAGCAAAATTTCATGGATGGTCATCCAGCTGGGGGTGGGAAAAGGAAGAAATATTTGGGGAGTTTGGAAGAAAAGCAGAGGCAGCTGCAGTGAGAGTAAAATGGATGAGAAAGGGATTTTTAAAAGTTGTACTTCATTTCTTAGAGTTTAAGATACACAAGTTGACTTACTTCAAAAGTACTTTTTTGGTTGTCTGACTATGCTTCTATAACTGCTGTCAGACTGGACCGCATAAGAGCATGGTTTCCATAGAGTTACATTTTGTTTACTCATCTCTGATCCCTTCTGTAAGTTCCTTGGAGACAGGGCTGTGCCATTAACTTCTATATTCCCTGTTCTTAGCCCATAATAGTGTTTAATAAATATTTGTTGAACTGAAAACCAGAAGCATTTTATTTAACAAATAAGGAAGTCAGGAGGTCCCCCAAATCTGTATAGCTGAGCTCTTTAGCAAGCTTGAAGTGCTTGAACTTTTAGTGGCATCAACGCTTAATTCAAAATTTCTCTTTAATACCATTTTGTTGCTGCCAATTATAGTAGAAAAATAAAAGGGGATCTTTTAATGTGATACAGTGCTATGCCACAGTGAGCAATTACAATAGATTTAGGGAGAGATATGAGACCTTCTGATCCTAGGGCCTGTTAAATATAATTGTTAAACATAACTGCTCTATGACATACTGCTCCTTCCACCCAAGACATGGTTCTGTTATATAAATGGTCTTTCCAGTCGGTTCAGTAGAGGTCCTAGTCACTAAAAAGTTTAGAGTGCCCCTCTCCCCAAAAATATAATTCAAAGATTTTTTAAATTACTAAACTGCAAAACAAAAGTAATAATAACAAAGTTCTGATTTTTTTCTGTGATATATATTTAAAATTTAAGAAACTACCAGGCTTATTTTCTTATCTTTTTGATCTTGCTCTCTTAGTACTCTCCTTATGAATGTACAATTTTTCAGAACTAAAGGTGGCAAATGTTCATCATAAAACTAACTTTTTACCATCCTCTTATTAATGAAGGAATGGTGAAAGTTTGTAGTGTTGAGAAACATATGTATTTCAGTTTGGGGGACTTAAACACTTTTTCAGGTAAGGAATTTGAAATCTGGAGAGCCCAAAGCAGGCTTTTTTCAAGTGCCATCAAGTCTGTTTTCAGAAAAATAATCTAGACTTTTAGACTCCCATTCTAGCATTCAACCATACCCAGTACTTTAATACAATCCTAATTTTTCCAGAGGAAAAATGTAACAAAAGCTGTCATATGTCTGTCTTCTCTGATGTTTTCCCTTATGTATAGTGAGAGGAGAAAATATCACTCAAGTATTTATTGAGTCTCTATTCTATATTGAGAATTACATGAGGAGTCATGAGAAGTGAAAAAAAAAAGGAAAGAAAAAAAGCAATGTTCCTGCCAGCTCTGAATGTATTGCATTGTAGCAATTGATTATAGAAAAACTGTAGCAGTTTAGAGGCTAGAAATAATAATAATTATGCTAAAAATCATTAATTGTAATAATCATAATACAAACTCTAATTTGTGTTGCACTTCAGACTTTATAAGAACATCATCTCATTTATCCCCACAGCCCTATGTAAATTGTTATTTCTTCCATTTAAGTGGTAAGGAAATAGGCTCTGATTGTCTCGAGGTGGCAAAATATTTGAGTGATGAGGAGAAACAGACTAATCAATTCTTATTTGTACAGTAGAGCCAACATGAGGTAAATTGCTTAAAAATGACAATCTTGTAACTTAATATTGAAAAGTTGTAATGTACAAGAAAGTTGAATGTCCTTAAACATAGAGTATTAAAATGATAGAGTGGTCAACCAAACGAGGAACCCCTCATTTTATTTTTTAACAACTTTATTGTTGTGATGGCATACAATAAATTGTGCATATTTAAAATGATGATGAATGACAACTCGGCTTAATATGGCAGTCATTTCATAATATATACAAATATTGAATCATGTTGCACAGCTGAAACTAATGTTATATATCAATAATGCCTCAATTAAAAGAAAAAGTGTATGATTTGATGAGATTTTATATATATATATATGTGTATATATATATATATATATATATATACATATACACACATACACACACCTGTGAAAACATCACCACAATCAAGATAATGAACATATCCATCATCCCTGAAAGTTTCCTCTTGCCCCTTTGTAGTCTCTCCTTTCTGCCCCTTCCCACCCCTCTTGCCCTTTTCTGAGGCAACCACTGGTCTGTGTTCTGTCACTATAGATTAGCTTGCCTTTTCTATGATTTCATATAAATGCAACTATATGCTATATATTCTTTTATTTCCACTGGCTCATTTTACTCAGCATAATGATTTTATGATTTATCCATGCTGTAGCATCTATCAGTAGTTCATTCTTTTTTATTGATGAGTAGTGTTTTCTAAGATCGATAAAACACAGTTTGTTTATCCATTCACCTGTTGAACTTGTGTGTTGTTTCCACATTTCAGGTATTATAAATAGAGCTGTAATGAACATTTGTCTACAAGTCTTTATGTGAACACATACTTTTATTTCTCTTGGGATAGGAATGGAATGGCTGCATTAACTTTTTAATAGGCTGCCAAACTATTTTTCAAAAAGACTGTATACCACTTTCCAAAGGAAATACATTTACATTTCCACCAGCATTACATATGAGTAACAATTTCTCCATGTCCTCACCAACATTTGATATGGTCAGTCTTTTTAATTTTAGCCATTGTAATTGGCATATAATAGTATCTTATTGTGATTTTAATTTGTTTCTCTAAGAAGTAATGATCTTTTCTTCTGCTTATTTGCCATCAATTTACCTCCTTTGGTCAGGTGTATGTTTAAATCTTTTCCCATTTTTATGGTTGTTTTCTTATTAATGACATATCAATTCCTTATATATTCTGAACACAGAATATATAATTGAAAATATTTTAGATATATAATTTGAAAATATTTTCTTCTGGCCTCTGCCTTGTTTTTTCATTCTATTAACAGTATCTTTCAAAGAGCAGAAGTTTTTAATTTTGATGTAGGGAATTTATCAGTTTTTTCTTTTAAGGATTGTGCTTTTGGTGTCATATCTAAGAAATATTTGCCGAATTCAAGGTTGCAAAGGTTTTCCCTACATGTTCTTCTAGTTGTTTTATAATTTTAGATTTTATACTTAGGTCTATAATCCATTCTGAGTTAATTTTTGTATCTCATGCAGAGTTAAATTTTCCAATTCAATAGTGGGGTAATTTGCCAAGAACAGTTGTGGAAACTGTTCTACTGGAGTCATTTTCTATACAACTAGAAAAAGTATTAGGGAATTGACTAAGAAAACAGCTCTGCATGTGCAGAAGATGGTACCAATCAGGTATGCTTTCTATTATGCCATTTGCCTATTTTCTGATTATTTGCTTGCTTTTCTGAAACAATTTTGATCATATCAAGGAAGGTAAAAATCCCTAACATTTACAAGTTGATGAATTTCACATAATCTAAGGCAACTGGATAATATTTTCATGCATATTTTAACTGGTACTCATTTATCTCCTTAAAAATATAAGAGGCGCAACTTCTTATATTTTAGTGATATTTTAGAGTTTTCCTGAATTCATTTACTTCAGTTTTTGAGAAGATTCTCTTGAGTGCTAGCCTTTATATCGGGTTTTAGCTGAGAGATACTATCATTTCAAAAAATGGTAACTGTCATAACCATTGTTTCACATAAATTTCTTCTTTATAGTTTAATCTTTATGATTAAATGTTTAGGTAAAAGATAGGCTACCAGAGTTCTATTTAGAATAATAACTAATGTCATCTTATCCAAAATTGGGGTCATGACCCTTAGGAAGTCCTATAGTGTTTTTTTTTGAAATATGGAAATTTCCAAAAGTCCAAGTTTTATAGAGCATTTAGCTAGCTTGCATGTAACCATCAAGGTTACATGTACTTAGGAGAAAGATGACCACTCCCATCTCTAGGGTTTTCCCCTGCCCTTTGTAATTCTCTGCTTTGAACATACCTTAAGGTGTCCATACAGGCCTTGAAATTGAAACATTCAGTCTTAGCCCAACTAATGCTTATACTTGCAAAATGAGTTGTTTGAATTTTGTGAAAGAAAGATGACACAAAATGAAATATGGATTTGAGGATACTATAGGAGAAAAACTTTAAACTTATATGTGTGTGTGTATATATATATATATATATATATATATATATATATATATACTATTTATGTACATCCAGGATTACCAAAGTAGTATCAAGTAATTATTTTTTCAACTGAAGTAATTTGCCAAGTTAAATTTATATAATTTGGTAGAGGTTTTGCTGATTAGCACAATAGTCCTCTGTCCATTTCAGTCCTGCTCTTCCCTCACTCCAGGGATAGTACCAAGGCAGAAAGTACACTTTAGCTGCTAGGTTAAAAATTATGTACATGCTTATTATAGAAAATATCAGAAGCTCAGAATATAGAACGAAATGGAAGAAAACATAACCCAATTCCAACTACCTGAAAATAACTGTAGTTAATATTTTGACATATTTACCCAGTGTCTATTTCTGCTGAGTTTCTAGAACATACAAATATATTCCATGTATGATTTGTACTGTACTATTTCGCTCTTAAAAGATGATAAAATATTTTGATGTTTCTATTATATTTTGTTGAGTGGGTATAGCATTATCTACCTAATTATTCACACACTTGGATATTTTGGTTTTTAACTGATGAGGTGATACACAACGATACAAAAGATTAGGGGTAAAACCCTACTGAAGTTGTGACTTACATAGTTTGGTCCCAGATCTGTGCACAGTTAAAGAGGTACAATCTCAATAGGCAAAAAATAATTGGAAAGGTTCTATTGTTTATTCATATCTTTTAAAGTAGTGCTTCACCAATGTATCCATGCACAAACTTGCTAAAATGCTGATTGCTGGGCCCCACCCCTGAAGATTTTGTTTCAGGAGATCTGGGATGGAATCTGAGAATTTGCATTTCTAACACATGCCCAATTGAAACTAATGATTTAAGTCACAGTCTTAAAAGACATTAAAAGGATTAGTTCATGTCCTTCCCTCATATTTTTCATACTTCTCTCCTCCCCAAATCTTAGTCCTTAAATTCTCTTGTCTTCCTTTTGCTAATCTCTCTCCCAAAGCTTCCAGGATCCTCAACCCCAATTTTACAAATCACATGACTTTTACTCTCTGCCAACATCTCTCTCTCCATTTTCCTGCCCACCTCTAATTCTTGACTCCTCTTACTTTTCTCAGGTTCTGTATAACATTAGCATTCTGACCAAGATAGATTCATCTAAGAGGCTGAGGGGAGGGATTGACCTGGGATGACAGAATTCTCTTTACACTGGGGGAAAATCTAAGAACCCTTTAATATCACTACATTCCATCCCATCAGAAGTACTAAAGATTATTTTATTAGAATAGAGCCCCAGGAACAGAATTCCTAAGAGTCAACGATGTGAGGTGATTAAATCTTGATCTAGATTGCAAGGTTTAGAACACAGATGCTAACGCCTTACACACGTGAGTCCAGATCCCACTTCTGCCACCTGCAGTTGGGAAAGTCAACCCCAGTGAGTCTCAGTTTCCTCATATGTAAAGTATAAAAAATTTATAGCCTCTGACTAATATATTTGACAATAAAGATAATGCTTAGCAAATTTCCTGGTACTTGGTAAGAGCTCTGTTGGTGTTATTATTATTGTTGTTGCTAAGCTACTTCCAGAGAGTTATTCCAATTCACACTCCTATGAATAATGGAGCAGATGGTAACTGGATAGTTATTAAAGTCTAACTACAACACACAGTCTTCATGTCTATGTTGGGGGTGAAAAGAAGTTCTTTCTAATTAATTAAGAAAGTCTACTAAAGGGGAGCCAGGGTGGCTCAGTTGGTTAAGCATTGGACTCTTGGTTTCTGCTCAGGTCATGACCTACCAGTGGTGTGATTGAGACCTGTGTCAGGCTCCACACTCAGTGAGGAGCCTGTTTGAGATTATCTCTCTCCTCTCCTTCTGCCCTCTTCCCTCCCACCTCCCCTTGCACACTCTCTCTAAAAAAAAAAAAAAAAAAAAGTCTACTAAATTTTGAAATGAACAGTGGAACAAATGATTCACAACATAAGAAACTTACCACGGTTAATTCAAGTTTCATGCAAAGTGAAGTCAAATTAGATGAATAATATCATATCCATTATGTTATAATATCCTTTTAATAATTTTCCCCCCATCTGGCCAGAAAGTTCTTCAGAGTTTTCGCAATAGTAAAGACTTTAGTATAAATAGTTAAGACCTTAGATCCTGTGTGTTACCAGCATGTGAAGCAGAGTATGTCATGTTCTGTTTTTCTCAACCAAATAACTCCAATTCTATTGATTCTATGATTTTTTCTTTATAGCTTTTGTTTTTCAACTATGCACTCATACTGTTAACTAAAATCATCAAAGTGGGACTTTTTAAAACGATTTATTTATTTATTTAGAGAGAAAGAGAGCATGTGAGCAGGGAGAGAGGCAGAGGGAGAGGGAGAGAGAGAATCCCAAGCAGATTCCATGCTGAGTGTAGAGCCTGATGCAGGGATTGATTCCACAACCCTGAAATCATGACCTTGGCTGAAATCAAGAGTCAGAAGTGTAACCAACTAAGCCATTCAGGCGCCTCTCAAACTGGGCCTTTTATTTTTAAATTTTCTGATGCCTTATGTGATGCTCAGAAAGAAGTCAAATTCCTAGAGCCTCAGTTTACATTTATCAAATATGTACATTATAAGAACTACTTTATGGTTGTACTATACCTGAGCCTTGTAGCCCATGAAAATGAACTTCTAAACTCTTGGTGAAATGCACCATAAACTGCAAAACATATTTGATCTTCTAGTTGTTATTGGTGAAGTCAGAAAACCTCAAAATCATGAACAGTAATTTGTTTCAGGAGTGGCAAGTAAGGTTTCTATTGCATACATTAAAGTCTATTATTCAAGAGAAACATAAAGTAAATCTTGTGTAAGCTGAGTCGATTTTTGTCTTACCACACAAAAAGGCAGCTGGATAAAGAAGATGACCTTTGTTAAAAGGAAAAAATCTTCAATACCTGGTGTTCACTGCCAGTGGGTGTTCTGGTGTTGGCTCTTAAAAGAAGCAGGAATCCTATTGTCATTTCTTCTAGCTTTAATGATGAAATTTACTTTCAAGTTTGTGTTTAGTCTCAGGCTATAAAAGTTCAGTACCTCCCCAGCACTTGATTCTGGGTCATTTCTTGGGGACCCTCACCATACTCTGAGACAAAATAAGTGGCTACAGATAAAAAAGCTCCAAGCTTCAGCACTCAGTGCTGAAACTGGTACAAGAGCAAGGCTGTTAATAGCAACCAAATTGATTTTGAACTTCGGGAGATTTGCCTTCCTCCAGACTTCCAAGGCTTGGCTCTGACTTAGATTAAAGCACTTTCTATTTAAATAGAGGCTGTACTGTAGGAGAGGAGGGGAGAGAGAAATAAATTATGAATTACGAAAGCACAAATGTGCATGCAAAAGCAATCAGAGGCTTTGAGGGACCAGTATAATTTATAAACCATCCTTAGATATTGAGTCTATATTATTCTTGAGCATTTTAGCAACAGATTACAGTTGGGTTGACCCAGCTTCTTAGTAACTGAAGGCAAATTAATACCCTTACTCTGATAAAACATCCATGATTCTAGATGACTATATTTAAGGAGGGAGAATGGATTGTTTAGCTTGCAAAATTTTGTCCAGTGAGGACATAAATGTTCTGGGACCTACAGAATATATAACTAAAAGATCTTTTATATGTCTTTTAGTAGATCAATTACGGCTTCTCGTCAGGAAAACGTTGGTGAACCCTGATCAGTATACTACATCCTCTCTCTCTCAGGTCCTCTTTTTCCCCCTTGACACATTGTGGAATTAACATAGTATCAACTGATTCAACGATCTTGTGAGATTCAGTATATGCTGGTTCATTCATTCTTTCATTAATTTAAGTGGATGGTAGTTCATTCAGTTAATTAAGTGCTACTTTATTAAAGTAATACTTGTTAAAATGCCTGATACAAAACTAAGTGCTGGAGATACCAATATAAAACAAAATCCCTGCCTTCAAGCAGTTTCCAGTCTGTTGAATGGAAGGCCAAAGTTTTCTAACTCCTCTACCTCAGAGGGGCCCAAAGGTCAGCAATGCTTATAGTTTATCTTCCAACCATGCAAATCAGGAATTAACACTCAGGCTGGTTTCTATAGCATGGGATAGCTTTTGCCTAGGAGTTCACTCATCACACAGTGAAGGCAGTCTACTTGAGAGGAAAAAAGCCCTTCCCTATACCTCCATCTCCACCCCCTTTGGCAGGTAGAGTTTAGATACCTGTGCTAGTTTTCATAATAATTTAGAAAATGAAAGTTAGCCTTTCCTTAGGAAATGACTGGGATTCTCTGTTCTAGATACATACTACTTTGTCTTCCCTCTCCTCACTTTTTTTTTTAATTTTGAAAAATGAGCTATACATAGGAAGGAGAAATCGCAACCATTAAATCTCAAATAATAGAGATAATTTAAAATTATTAGGTGAAGACAGATAAAGGGAGCTCATTAAAATTCTAATAATCGTAATTTGTATAAGAAGTGAAAAACAGGTCGCCTCCCCGCCGCTGGCCACCCGGGTGCATCCTGGCTCGCTCTGCTCCCTGTGGCCCATATTCTTGGCTCGCCCCCGCCCTGCCCTGCTGGTGCCCGCAGCCAGTGGTGCAGCCAGGACCACCCTGTGCAGCCCAGGCACTGCCTGGAGCTCCTGCGGAGGGTGGGGATGGAGACCTGGCCATTGCCGCGGGGACCTGCTGAGCTTCCTGTTGCCCGCCTGGTCCGGTTGTGCAGTAGCATGAAAAGAAAACAACAGAAGCAGTTATGGAAATCTAAAGAATGGAACTTATTTTGCTTTTCAATGACTTTAAGAAACTCATTCAAGTTAATATATATCTCCTAGGTAGATGTGGAATATTTTACCAGCCATTAGATATATTTTATGGGGGGGTTCAGGAAAAGATGGTGGAGGAGTAGGGGACCCTATTCCAACCAGTCCTGGAATTGAGCTGGATATCTACCACACCACTCTGAACATCCACAAAATCAGCCTGAGATGTAAGAAGATAGATCCTGCATCTCTACAAACAGATTATTGCAGGTGGTTGGTTTCAGGGTATGAAGTGGGGAGCTGTGATTCCGCGGGCAGATATTGGAAGATAGAAAGGGGAGGGAGCTGCCATAAATGCTGGCCTGGGAAGGTGAAATAACACAGAAGCGCAAAAGCCTCCCACGCTGGGGACGGGGCACAGACTTGCAAACTGGTAGCGGTGGGGAAAGGACTTTAGGGCAGCCCCCTGGACTGAAACCTGGAGTGGGGGGCCACCAGTGCGAACTGGGGGCAGCTGGGGGTTTTAGAAGCACAAAGGGCAAAGATGTGCAGACCTGGAGGCAAGGACTGGGAGTGCTGCTGAGGGGTGCACAACCCAGGATGCTGCAGTTTATAGCAGCACAGATGGAAACGCAGATAGTGTGGCCTGCAGAGCTCACTGAAGAACAGACTGCGATCTCTCTGTTCTGAGACAGAGAGGTGGAAACAGTCTCTTCTGCTCTGCTCTGATTCTTAAAAGAGATGCGGAAAGCCACCAGGGAAAGCCGTCAGAGAACAAAGGCCCCCCAAAACTGGTTTTCACTGAGCCCATCCCCCCCACAGGGGGTAGGGCAACTCTGACCAAACAGGGCTGCCTGAGTAAGAGCATGGCAAGCCCCTCCCCCAGAAGACAGGCTGGGTGAACAAGAGGCCTGCAAACCTCAGGTCCCTATAAAACAGGTGCATCTTGCTTGGGTTGTGGTCAATAATTTGGACTTTGTACATTCCCTCAACCACCCTTCAACAGAATGACTAGGAGGAGGAACCCCCAAAATAGGAAAGAGTCAGAGACTGTGACTTCTGCCACAGATTTACAAATGGATACAGATATAACCAAGATGTCGGAGAAGGAATTCAGGCTAGCAATTGTGAAGACAATAGCTAGAATGAAGAAATTAATTAATGACAACATAGAGTCTCTAACAGCAGAAATGAAAGCTAAACTGGCAGAACTTAAAAATGCTATCAATGAGATCCAATCTAATCTAGATAATCTAACAGCTAGGGTAAGTGAGGCAGAAGAATGAATTAGTGATCTAGAAGACCAATTAATAGACAAGAAGGAAAAGAGGAGGCCAGGGAAAAACAACTCAAAATCCATGAAAATAGAATCAGAGAAATAAGTGATACCATGAAATGTTCCAGTGTCAGAATTATTGGGATTCCCGAGGTGGTGGAGAGAGAGAGGGGACTAGAAGAGATATTTGAGCAAATCATAGCTGAGAACTTCCCTAATCTGGGGAATGAAACAAACATTTGTTTCGTAGAGGCAGAGAGGACCACTCCCAAGATCAAGGAGAACAGGCCAATGCCCCAGCGTGTAATAGTAAAACTCGCAAATCTTAGAACCAAGGAAACCATCTTAAGGGCAGTTAGAGGGAAGAGATTCCTTACAAACAGAGGGAGGAACATCAGAATAACATCAGACCTGTCCATAGAGACCTGGCAAGCCAGAAAGGGCTGGCAAGACATATTCAGGGTACTAAATGAGAAGAACATGCAGTCGAGAATACTTTATCTGGCAAGGCTGTCATTTAGAATGGATGGAGAGATGCAGAGCTTCCAAGACCAGCAGAAACTGAAAGAATATGTGACCATCAAGCTGGCCCTGCAAGAAATATTAAGGAGGGGTTCTATAAAAGGAGAATGACCCCAAGAGTGATATAGAACAGAAATTTACAGAGACAATCTATAGAAACAAGGTCTTCACAGGCAACATGATGACAATAAATTCATATCTTTCAACATGAATGGCCTAAATGCTCCCATAAAATGGCACAGGGTTGCAGATTGGCTAAAAAGACAGGACCCATCCATACGCTGTCTACAAGAGACTCATTTTGAACCTAAAGATACATCCAGACTGAAAGTGAAGGGATGGAGATCCATCTTCCATACCAGCGGACCTCAAAAGAAAGCTGGGGTAGCTATTCTTATATCAGACAAATTAGATTTTAAACTAAAGACTAGTTAGAGACACAGAAGGACGCCATATCATTCTTAAAGGGTCTATCCAACAAGAAGATCTAACGATTGTAAATATCTACACCCCCAACATGGGAGCAGCCATTTACATAAGCCAACTGTTAACCAAAATAAAGAGTCATATTGATAACAATACATTAATTGTAAGAGACCACAATACTCCACTCTCAGCAATAGACAGATTATCTAAGCAGAAGATCTACAAAGAAACAAGAGCTTTGAATGACACACTGGACCAGATGGACCTCATAGATATATACAGAACATTCCACCCTAAAGCAACAGAATACTCATTCTTCTCAAGTGCACACGGAACTTGCTCCAGAATAGACCACATACTGGGTCACAAATTGGTCTCAACTGATACCAAAAGATTGAGATCCCTGCATATTCTCAGACCACAATGCTTTAAAACTGGAACTCAATCACAAGAAAAAATTTGGAAGAAATTTAAACACTTGGGAGCTAAAGACCACTTTGCTCAATAATGTTTGGGTCAACCAGGAAATCAAAGAACTTAAACAATTCATGGAAACCAATGAGAATGAAAACACATCGGTCCAAAACCTATGGGATATTGCAAAGGTGGTCCTAAGGGGGAAATACATAGCCATCCAAACCTCACTCAAAAAAGTAGAAAAATCCTGAATTCACCAACTAACTTTACACCTTAAAGAACTAAAGAAAAAGCAACAAACGATGCCTAAGCCACGCATTAGAAGAGAAATAAAGTTTAGAGCAGAGATCAATGAATTAGAAACAAGAAACACAGTAGATCAGATCAACTGAAACTAGAAGCTGGTTTTTTGAAAGAATTAGTAAGATCGATAAACCACTGGCCAGACTTATCCAAAAGAAAAGAGGAAAGACCGAAATTAACAAAATTATAAATAAAAGGGGAGAGATCACAACTAACACCAAGGAAATAGAAACAATTATTAGAAATTATTAACAACTATATGCCAATAAATTAAGCATCCTGGAAGAAATGGATGCCTTCCTTGAAACCTATAAACTACCAAGACTGAAACAGGAAGAAATGGACAACCTGAATAGGTCAATAACCAGTAACGAGATTGAAGCAGTGATCAAAAACCTCCCAAAAAACAAGAGTCCAGGGCCTGATGGATTCCCTGGGGAATTCTACCAAACATTCAAAGAAGAAATAATACCTATTCTGCTGAAACTGTTTCAAAAAATAGAAACAGAAGGAAAGTTTCCAGACTCATTCTATGAGGCCAGCATTACTTTAATCCCCAAACCAGGCAAAGATCCCATCAAAAAGGAGAATTTCAGACCGATATCCCTGATGAATATGGATTCCAAAAATTCTCAACAAAATCCTAGCTAATAGGATCCAACAGTACATTAAAAGGATCATCCACCATGGCCAAGTGAGATTTATCCCTGGGATGCAAGGGTAGTTCAACATTCACAAATCAATCAGTGTGATAGAACACATTAATAAGAGGAGAAAGAAGAACCATATGGTCCTCTCAATTGATGCAGAAAAAACATTTGACAAAATACAGCATCCTTTCCTAATTAAAACTATTCAGAGTACAGGGATAGAGGGAACATTCCCTTTGTTCATAAAATCCATCTATGAAAACCCCACAGCGACTATCATCCTCAATGGGGAAAAGCTGAGAGCCTTTCCCTTAAGATCAGGAGCACGTCAAGGATGTCCACTCTCGCCGCTATTGTTCAACATAGTACTAGAAGTCCTGGCAACAGCAATCAGACAACAAAAAGAAATAAAATGTATTCAAATTGGCAAAGAAGTCAAACTCTCTCTCTTTGCGGATGACATGACACTTGATATGGAAAATCCAAAAGACTCCACCTCCAAATTACTAGAACTCATACAGCAATTCAGTAATGTGGCAGCATACAATATCAATGCACAGAACTCAGTTGCTTTCTTATACACTAACAATGCAACTGTAGAAAGAGAAATTAGAGAAATGATTCCATTTACAATAGCACCAAAAACCATAAGATACCTCAGAATAAACCTAACCAAAGAGGTAAAGTATCTATATTCTAGGACCTACAGAACACTCATGAAAGAAATTGAAGAAGACACAAAAAGAAGGAAAAACATTCCATGCTCATGGATCGGAAGAATAAACATTGTGAAAATGTCTATGCTACCCAGAGCAATCTATGCCTTCATTGCCATCCCAATCAAAGTTCCAATGACATTTCTTAAAGTGCTGGAACAAACAATCCTAAAATTTGTATGGAATCAGAAAAGACCCTGAATTGCCAAGGAAATGTTGAAAAAGAAAAACAAAGCTGGGGGCATCATATTGTCCGATTTCAAGCTCTATTACAAAGAGTGATCACCAAGACAGCATGGTACTGGCACAAAAACAGACATATAGACCAATGGAACAGAATAGAGAGCCCAGATATGGACCCTCAACTCTATGGTCAAATAATCTTTGACAAAGCAGGAAAAAATATGCAGTGGAAAAATGAGTCTCTTCAATAAATGGTGCTGGGAAAATTGGACAGCTATATACAGAAGAATGAAACTCGACCATTCTCTTACACCATACACAAAGATAAACTCAAAGTTGATGAAAGACCCCAGTGTGAGACAGGAATCTATCAAAATCATAGAGGAGAACATAGGCAGTAACCTCTTCAACATCAGCCACAGCGACTTCTTTCAAGACACGTCTCCAAAGGCTAGTGAAACAAAAGCAAAAATGAACTTTTGGGACTTCATCAAGAGAAAAAGCTTCTGCACAGCAAAGGAAACAGTCAACAAAACAAAGAGGCAACCCACAGAGTGGGAGAAGATATTTGCAAATGACAGTACAGACAAAACACTGAGTTCCAAGATCTATAAAGAACTTCTCAAACTCAACAAACAAAAAACAAATAAGTCAAAAAATGGGCAGAAGAAATGAACAGACACGTCTCCAAAGAAGACATACAAATGGCTAACAGACACGTGAAAAAATGTTTAGCATCATTAGCCATCGGGGAAATTCAAATCAAAACCACATTGAGATACTGCCTTACACCAGTTAGAATAGCAAAAATTGACAAGGCAAGAAACAACAAATGTTGGAGATGTTGTGGTGAAAGGGGAACCCTCTTAACTGTTGGTGGGAATGCAAGTTGGTACAGCCACTTTGGAAAACAGTGTGGAAGTGCCTCAAAAAATTAAGAATAGAGCTACCCTATGACCCAGCAATTGCACTACTGGGTATTTACCCCAAAGACACAGATATAGTGAAAAGAAGGGCCATATGCACCCCAATGTTCATAGCAGCAATGTCCACAATAGCCAAACTGTGGAAAGAGCCGAGATGCCCTTCAACAGATGAATGGATAAAGAAGATGTGGTCCATATATACAATGGACTATTACTCAGCCATCAGAAAGGATGAATACCCAACTGTTACATCAACATGGATGGGACTGGAGGAGATTATGCTAAGTGAAATAAGTCAAGTAGAGAAAAGTCAATTATCATATGGTTTCACTTCTTTGTGGAACATGAGGAATAGCATGGAGGACTTTAGGAGAAGGAAGGGAAAAATGAAGGGGGGGAAATCGGAGGGGGAGAAGAACTATGAGAGACTATGGACTCTGAGAAACAAACAGGGTTCTAGAGGGGAGGGGGTTGGGGTGATGTGTTAGCCTGGTGATGGGTGTTAAGGAGGGCACGTACTGCATGGAGCACTGGGTGTTATATGGAAACATTGAATCATGGATCACTACATCAAAAACTAATGATGTAATGTATGGTGACTAACATAACATAATAAAATTAAATTAAATTTAAAAAAAAGTGAGAAACACTTTGAGTCAAGCAATGGAGTAATTCTTAATTGTACAAATAATGGCAATTGGATATTAATGATATGATTCAATATCGCTGAAATTAGAAAATAACATTAGGTGTTGTTTCCATTGTAATTTCAAGATTTGGTGATCATAAAAAAATAGGACTTTAGATGCTCTAGAAGCCGTTTGATTAAACAAAAATTTAGAAAATATTTTTTTAATTTTTATTTCCAATATAGTTAACATATAGTGTTTTATTAGTTTCAGGTGTACAATATGGTGATTCAACATTCTATAGATTTCTTAGTGCCCATCAAAAGTGTACTCTTAGTCCCCTTCATCTATTTTGCCCATCCTTCTATCCACCTCCCCGCTCTGGAAACCATCAGTTTAGTCTCTATAGCTAAGAGTCTGTTTATTGATTTGTCTCTTTTTTTCCTTTGTTCATTTGTTTTGTTTCTGAAATTCAACATATGAGATCATATAGTATTTGTCTTTCTCTGACTGACTTATTTAACTTAAGATAATACTCTCTAGCTCCATCCATGTTGTTGCAAATGGCAAGATTTGATTCTTTTTTATGGCTGAATAATATTCCAGTGTGGTGTGTGTGTGTGTGTGTGTGTGTGTGTGTGTGTGTGTGTTCACCTCATCAATAGATAGACACTTGGGCTGCTTCCCTATCTCAGCTTCTGTAAATAATGCTGCTTTAAACATCAGGATGCATGTATCCCTTTGAATTAGTATTTTTATATTCTTCAGGTAAGTACACAGGAGTGTGACTGCTAGATTGCAGAGTAGTTCTATTTTTAGCTTTTTGAGGAAGCTCCATACTGTTTTCCACAGTGAGTATACCAGGTTGCATTCCCACCAACAGTGCACCAGTGTTCCTTTTTCTTCACATCCTCGCCAACACCTGTTGTTTCTTGTGTTGTTGATTTTAGCCATTCTGATACATGTGAGGTGATATCTCATTGCAGTTTTGATTTGCATTTCCCTGATGGTAAGTGATGATGAATGTCTTTTTATATGTCTGTTGGCCATCTGAATGTCTTATTTGAGGAAATGTCTGTGCATGTCTTCTGCCCATTTTTTAGTTGCATTATTTGTTTTTTAGATGTTGAGTTTTATAAGTTCTTTATATATTTTGGATACTAATCCTTTATAGGATATGTCATTTGCAAATATCTTCTCCCACTCAGTAAGTTGTCTTTCACTTTTGTTAATTGTTTCCTTTGCTGTGCAAAAGCTTTTTATTTTGTTATAGTCCTAATAGTTTATTTTTGCTTTTGTTTCCCTTGCCTCAGGAGACATATCTAGAAAACGTAGCTATGGCTGATGTCAGAGAAATTACTGCCTGTCCTCTCTTCTAGAAGTTCTATAGTTTTAGGTGTCACATTTGGGTCTTTCATCCATTTTTAGTTTATTTTTGTGTATGGCATAAAAAAAGTGGTCCAGTTTCATTCTTTTGCATGTACTGTCCAGTTTCCCAACATCATTTGTTGAAGAGACTTTTTCCCATTGCATATTCTTCCCTCCTTTGTTGATGATTACTTGACCATATAATCATAGGTTTACTTTTGGGCTATTTTGGTCTAGTGATTGATATGTCTATATTTGTGCCAGTAACATACTGTTCTGATTAATACAGCTTTGTAGTATATCTTGAAATCTGCAATTGTGATACGTCAGGTTTTGTTCTTTTTCAAGACTGCATTGGCTCTTTTGTGGTTCCATACAATTTTTAGGAATAAATCCCACTTGATCATAAAAAAATGATTTTTTTAATGTATTGTTGGATTTGGTTTGTAATATTTTGTTTATGGATTTTTGCATCTATATTCATCAGCATATTGGCCTGGCAGTTTTCTTTTCTTTTCTTTTCTTTTCTTTTCTTTTCTTTTCTTTTCTTTTCTTTTCTTTTCTTTTCTTTTCTTTTCATCTGGTTTTGGTATCAGGGCAATGCTGGCCTTATAGAATGAATTTGGAAGATTTCCTCCTTATTAAATTTTTTGGAATAGTTTGAGAAGAATAGGCCTTAACTCTTCTTTAAATGTTTGGTAGAATTTACCTGAGAAGCCATCTGGTCCTGGACTTCTGTTTGTTGGGACTTTTTTGATTACTGATTCAATTTCATTGCTGGAAATCAGTCTGTTCAAATTTTCTAGTTCTTCCTGATTTAGTTTTGGGAGGTTATGTTTCTAGGAATTTATCTATTTCTTCTAGGTTGTTCAATTTGCTGGCATATAATTTTTCACAGTATTCTCTTATAATCTTTGTATTTCTATGGTATTGGTTCTAATTTCTCCCTTTTCATTTCTGAATTTGTCTGAGTCCTCTCTTTCTCTTTCTCTCTCTCTTGATGAGTCTGGCTAAAGGTTTATCAATTTTGTTTTGATCTTTTCACAGAACCAGCTCCTGGTTTTATTGATATGTTCGATTTTTTTTAACTTCTTCTTCATTTATTTCTGCTCTAATCTTTATTATTTTATTCCTTCTACTGATTTGGGTTTTGTTTATTCTTCTTTCTCTAGCTCCTTTAGGTGTAAGGTTAGGTTGTTTATTTGAGATTTTTCTTGCTCTTGAAGCAGGCCTGTATTGCTATAAACTTCCTTCTTAGAGGAGCTTTTACTGTATCCCAAAGATTTTGGACCATTGTGTTTTCATTTTCATTTATCTCCATGTATTTTTTATTTCCTTTTTGATTTCTTGGTTGACCCATTCATTCTTTAGTAGTATGTTATTTAACCTCCTTTTATTTGTGTTCTTTCCAGATTATTTCTTGTTGTTTCTAGTTTCTAGCATTATGTTCAGAAAAGATGTATGGTGTGACTTCACTCTTTTTGAATTGCTGAGACTTGTTTTGTGGCCTAATACGTGATCTCTTCTGGAGAATGTTCCACGTACTCTTGAAAAGAATGTGTATTCTGCTGTTTTAAGAAGGAATGTTGTGACTATATCAGTTACATCCATCTGGTCCAATGTGTCGTTCAAAGCCACTATTTCATTGTTGACAGACTCCACAGCTAAATGTAGAGAAGAGGCTACATTGAAAGGTAGGAGGGGCAGAGATGTGGTCTGGAGCTAAACAGACGTGCAGGACTGTCCATAGGAGGAACAGGGACTCCATGGAAACAGAGAGGGGAGAGGAGCAAATCTCCATGCCAGGCAATCCAGGCATGAGGAACCCCCTCATGGGGGGGTTGGACGTGGGGGTGGGGAGATGAATACCCATAACATTTGTCTTTGAAAATTAGAGGGGTTGACTTTTGTGAATTTTTACAATCAGCGGGGCTTAATCTTTCCTCCATTGAGCTTCTTCTCTACATTTAGCTGTGGAGTCTGTTCTACTAGTCTTCAGGTCGTTTTCTGGTTTATTTACACTGATGTCGGTGTTATTGAGTTGTATCCATGTGACAAAGTGATCTTAGGGTCCTCCTGCTCTGCCATCTTCCCTGAAAGTCAGTAATTTAGTAAACTGTTTTGGCATTTAAACTGAACTTCAGTGTGAGCACAACTTTCCAGTACAGGTCAGAAAATAAGCAATTGATAAAACATGACAATGATAAGACTATACATCAGATTTTAGATTTTGGCAACAAAATATATTGTTTTAAATTTAAATGAGTAATGAAAAATATGTACATATTGTAAAAAGTTAAAATACACAAAGGTATTTAAACTAAAACTCAAAGGTCTCCATCACTTCTATTCCAAATTATCCTATTCTTCCCCCACCCCCATTTCTCACTTCCCTTCACAAGATGAAAATTCTATTACCAGTGTGGTATATATCCTTTTCATGGTATTTATATACATATATGTGTGTATGTGTGTACATACATTTAAGTAAAGATTGTTTTGCTCATAAATGTGATTATATCATTCTATAATTTGATTTTTCACTTACTAATAAGTCTAAGAGATTGCTAAGTATCAGAGTATGTGTATTTTCATTCTTTCTGATACATTGTGTTCTGTATTATAGATGTACATTAATCTACCTAATCATTTCTCTTAATATGATTACCTATATGGCTTGTTATTTTTCACTATTATAAGCTATGCTGAAATGAACATCTCTGCACATTCATATTGGTGTACATATTTATGTATTTCTGTAGGGTAAGTTTTAAAGTGGAGTATTTAGATTTAAAAATACCACCAAAGATCTATGCAAAATGCTGTACCAATTTACCTAGCATATATGTATGTTAGTGTCCATTTCTTTTTTTTTTTTAAGATTTTATTTACTTATTTATTTGACAGAGAGAGACACAGAGACAGAGGGAACACAAGCAGGGGGAGCGGGAGAGGGAGAAGCAGACTTCCCATGGAGTAGGGAGCCCAATGCCGGGCTCGATCTCAGGACCCTGGGATCATGACCTGAGCCGAAGGTAGATGCTTAATGACTGAGCCACCCAGGCACCCCTTTAGTGTTCATTTCTATCTTATCAATACTAGGTAGTATAATTCTTAAAATTTATGACACTTTGGAGATTATATATATGTATAGTCTTATATATACTTACTTGAATTTTCATAATTATTCATTGTGATTTATTTTTGTTATAAATTATATAGATACATATTTTTCTCATTATATGTACACACACATGCACACACACACACAAATGTGACTTGTTTACAAGTGTTCTTTCCTCATTTTTCTACTGGACTGTCTTTTTATTATTGGTTGTAGACTTTAACCTTTCATGAATTATATAGGTCTATCATGTTTTCCTACTCTATCATTTGTCTTTTTTCCTTCAAATATAATGTTGAGACATAAAAAAATTTAACATTTTTATGCAATCAAATCTGTTAGTACTTTTATGACTTCTGGATTTAGGTTTTGCTTTATAAAGCCTTCATCACACCAAGATTATAAAAAATTTCTCCTGCACATTCTTCTAATATTTTCACTGTTTATTATTTTACATTTTTGGTTTAATCCATTTGTAATTTATTTTCATGTATTTTGTTATGTGGAGACTCTAACTTAATTTTTATATAAGTTTCTAATTTCCAAACACTATTTATTAATTATGGTGTAATTTCTCCTGATTCCTAATGCAGCCATTTCTAAATGTTTATATATGTGTATTTCTTTCTGACTTCTCTATTCTATTAAATAGAATTTATCTCTAAGCATTTATCTCTTTGTCCAAGATACACTGCTTAAATTTCTCTATTTTAAAATTTCACATTGATATGTAATATGGCAAATAGCCAGCATTAATTGTTTTTTCCTTTCTTAGAAGTTTCTTACCTATTCTTTGTTTTTTTTTTAAAGATTTTATTTATTTATTCATGAGAGACAGAGAGAGAGAGAGAGAGAGAGAGAGAGAGGCAGAGGGAGAAGCAGGCTCCCAAGGAGCAGGGAGCCCGATGCGGGACTCGATCCCAGGACCCCGGGACCATGACCTGAGCCGAAGGCAGACGCCCAACCATCTGAGCCACCCAGGCGCCCAGAAATTTCTTACCTATTCTTATACATTGTCTCTTCTTTGTGAGTTTTTAGATCAGTATTTTAAGTACTGTAACAAATTCTGCTATACTTTTTGCATTCTTTATTAACCAATGTTTGTAACAATCACTGAAATTTTATCCTTTCTTACACAACATTAAAAATATTCTTTAAAAAATTATTTAGGGGTGGCTTGCTGGCTCAGTCAGTAGAGCATGTGACTATTGATGTTGGGGTCATGACTTTGAGCCCCATGTTGGGTGTAGAGATTACTTAAAAATAAAATCTTAAAGAAATTATTTACACTTTAAAGTAACTTAAAATGTGGCTGGAGAAAATGATGATTCCTACATATTCTTTATTAACAGTTTTTTAATAAGGTCCAGAAAAACATTTATCATTTACCTTAAGATCATTTGAAATACTATTTTCAGTAGCAAATAGAAGTGATTTTTGAAAGCATAGCAAAACCATCTATAAATAGTTCCTCCACCTAGAGAGTTTTAAACTTTGAGAAATAACACCACCAGTATAGCCTCTCAAATCTGATTGTGTGTCAAGTAAGTGGAAACATCTAAGTAAATTAATCATTTAATACTGAATAGATTGTATGTTTGATCACTGGTATTTTTCTTAAAGTGAATAGGAGACTATATACTCCTACATGAAGCCAGGAAAAAAGTACAGTCTTAATATCAACACTTTGTCTAATTTGGCACATAAAAAGATTTCTTACACTGTGCTTTAAAAAAGGCAATGGAGAGGAAGAGAATTCCAAGATAATTTGTTCCATCCTATTATACATTTTAAATGCATCATGGATTCAGACAATAATTACAATTTTTCTGGTCCCCAAATACTCCTACATAGCCTAATATCTATGTACTATATCCTCATAGCAAACCACACACATGCATGCATTTTTTTTAATTGACAAAGATTTACAGATGGACATATACATATATACATATATCAACACACAAATATATATGCTTTGCCACATGCATGTGCATATATTGGAAAGAGTAGAGCAAACAAACAAAACAAATAAGGAAAAACAAAACAGAAAAAGAAGTTACATGAAGAAAAAAAATTGAGGAGGAGCCATGAGTGCACAGGGAAAGAGAGCATGGAAGAGAATGGATATACATGGAAAAGGTGGGGAGTGGTGGCAGGAAAACTGTAGAGCAGTGGTATAATTTAACACAAAATGCAGCTACATCAGCAACTCTGGTGTCTGACCTAGATTTCCTTGACCTTCTCACCTTCCACAATTAAATGCAGACATAGGATTTTGAGAAGGGCCATGTATTTCTCTAAAATTGCATCTAGAATGATATGAGAATTTCTTCATTTGGCTAAGAATGAATTCACATGTTTGCTTTAAATAGGTATAATATACATAACAAATATGAAATGGAGTTGTTCGTTCTATGTATATATGCTAGTAGAAAGACGATATATCTCTTGGGAAGGGAGTGTAATGTATAGCATCCAATGTCAGAGAATCATATCTAAATTTTCTTACTTTCAAGTGTTTTTTTTATTAAGAAGAAAAGAAATGCTTTGATCAATGTTGCCTACAATGCAGAAAAGGGCACTTAGTTGGGAAATATTGGTATTACTTGAATAATGGACTTTCAAATATTTAGCTCACTATTTATATATGATAGAACCTCATTTTGGATACCTGTGAGCAGAGTGCTTTTTTGAGTTAATGCAGCCAGATCTATAGACAGTTACATGGGAGGAAACTGTGCTTCTGGGATACATGCTATGGGAAATATGCTTCCTGATATATTCATCAAAAGTTAAGCATCATACAAATGGGTAAATCCAAATTAAGGGGCATCCTTTGGCTAAACACCAAATTTTATCTTCTAAAAATAATTTCTACTGATATAGCAACTTGCATCAGGAGTTAATGAAGTGATGAATGACCATCATAGTGCCATCCATAACTCATTTTGCTTTTTTCCCAACAAAAACAGAGAAAAGGGTAACTTGTGAAGGTGATAGGTTAAGTGAATTTATAACAATGCCTCAAGAATTAATTACTGTATAAGCTCCTTACTGGCTTTCCTCCCGCTCCCACCCACTATGTATTATTTCTCAGAAATGTAGAATTACCAAGACATGCTCCTTGCCAATGCACAGGGGATACAGATTTACCTTGGTCCTCCTAATTCTTCATGTGGGGGCTGCTAGAATCTTCTCAGATCTTAAACAGTATTGGCAGGCCCTAGTGCACAGCCCCTAGCTAGGTTTAGGTATAATATACAGAGATGTAATATACATTTAGGTAGAATATACATAACTAAAGATACACAGATTGGGAAGGAAGAAATAAAACTGTATTTGTTTGCAGATGACATGATTGTCTATGTAGAAAATCTGAAGACTTGACCAAAAACTCCTGTAACCAATAAACAAATATGGCAAGTTTGCAGCATCAAGGTTAATATACAAAAGTCAGTTGCTTTTTTATATAACAGCATGAATAAGTGGAATTTGAAATTAAAAATGCTGTATCATTTACATTAACACCAAGAAAAATAAAAGACTTACATATAAATCTGACAGGCTATGTACCAGATCTATGTGAGGAAAACTACAAAACTCTGAAGTTTTAAGTGTGTAAAGAGTGTGAAGTATGAGTTCTATGTGAAGCACTTAATAAATGGAGAGACTTTTTTTATGGGTAGGAAGACTCAATATTGTCAAGATAGCAGTTTTCCCCAACTTGATCTATCACTTTAACACAATCCCAATTAAAATCCCAGCAAGTTATTTTGAGGCTATGGACAAACTGATTCTGAAGTGTGAATGGAGAGGCAAAGACCCAGAATAGCCAACTCAGTGTTGAAGGAAAGAACAAAATCAGAAGACTATCACTACCCAACTTCCAAAATTTAGTACACAGCTACAGTAATCAAAACAGTGTGATTGGTGAAAGAATAAAAAGAATAAAAAAATTAGACTAATGGAAGAGAATAGAGAGTCCAGAAATAGACTCACATACATATAACCAAATGGTATTTGACAAAGGAGCAAAGATAATACAATGGAACAAAAAAAAGTATTTTCAACAAATGTTGCAGGAACACTGGTTATCCACATACAAAAATTGAACTAGCCACAGACCTTACATCTTTCACAAAAATTAACTCAGAATGGATCATAGACCTAATGTAAAATGCAGAACTACAAAAACTTCTAGAAGATAATGTAGGGAAAAATCTAGATAACCATTTGTATTTGGATATGGCAATGACTTTTTAAATACAACACCAAAGGCAAAATCTGCGGGAGAAATAATTGAGAAGCTGGACTTCATTAAAATCAAAACTTGTCCTCTGTGAAAGACAATGTCAAGAGAATGAGAAGACAAGCCGCAGACTGGGAGAAAAACATTTGCAAAAGTCATATCTGATAAAGGACTGTTATCTAAACATACAAAGAACTCTTAAAATTCAACAATAAGAAAACTAACAATCCAATTAAAAAAGGGTCAAAGGTCTTAACAGACATCTCACCAAAGAAAATATACAGATGGCAAACAAGCATATGAAAAGATGTTCCCCATCATACGTCATCAGGGAAATTAAAACAATGAGATACTACTGCCTATCCATTAGAATGGTCAAAATCCAGAACCCTCAGAAGACCCGATTCTGGTGAGGATGTGGAACAAGGGAAACTCTCATTCACTGCAGATGTGAATGCCAAAAAGTACAGCCACTTTGGAAGACAGTCTGGCAGTTTTTCACAAAACTAAGCATGCTCTTATGTGATCCAGCAGTCAAGTTCCTTGGTATTTGCCCAGTGGAATTGAAAATTTGTATTCACACAAAATCAGAATGCAGTTGTTTATAACATCTTTATTCATATTCACCAAAACTTGGAAGCAACCAAGATACCCTTCAGTAGGTGAGTGGATAAATAAACTGTGGTATGCACCGAAATGAGCTATCAAGCCATGAAAAGATATGGAGGAAGCTTAAATGCAAATACTAAGTGAAAGAAGCCAATCTGAAAAGGCTACATGCTGTAAAATTCCAACTATGTAACATTCTGGAAAAGGCAAAACTGTGGAGATAGTAAAAAGATCAGAGGTTGCCATGAGTTAGAGGGAGGGAAGGACAAAGAGGCAGAGCAAAGAAGATTTTTAAGTTAGTGAAGCTATTCTGCATGATACTATAATGGTAGATACATGTCATTATACATTAGTCAAAACCCATAGAATGTACAACACCAAGAATGAACCCAGAATGTAGGTCATTTGGTTGAGGGCAAAAGTGATGTGGCCTAAATACACGGTCTCTGTTGGTAATTTGAACTCAGAAATTTTTGGAATTCCTAATGATAGATCATTCCCCAAGCCAGTATCCCTAAAAACAATTTCTTCTGCCAAGGCTTTGGTAGGCACAAGGTAAAAAGTCAAAGTATTCTCTCTAGCAAAAACTTGGAGTAATGATACCTTCATTGCTGATCTGCAACAGATCCTTTGGATATCACATAAGCAAGTAGTAAAGTTAATCTCTTATGAAAATTAGGAACTCTAACAGGTTCTATTCTTGCCTGAATAAGAGAAAATTCCACTTGCACATCTACCCAGCATAAGGATTTTCCCCAGAACGTGTTCACCAGAGACCACAGCACTCCATTCTTTTGCACATAGCAAGGATTATTAAAGCAGAAGAATGTTAACATGTTTGATGAAGTGGCCCTAGGCATCTGTCTAACCATAGAATAGCTTCAGTAATTCCCATGGAGGAGTTCTACATAACATGGGCCCCTGCTATGCTACCAGACAATAATTGTAGACAGTAAGGCTACATCACTAAATAGATTAACCTGCCACACAGAGTTTCATTTATTTATCTCCAATACATTAAAGACTAATTGCTAACATTATGTTTGTTAGATAACACTTGTTATAACCAACCCTTCCTGATTTGTACATATTAAATCTATTTCTCTTTCTTTTAATAGCATTCCTGGTTAATCTCTACCTTAAAAATAGATATTCATGCTATGCACTATGGCAAATCCTCAATTCAAGTAAATTTCATTAATAGACAATGGTTCTCTGTGCAGTTGCTCAAAACACAGTCTCCTGATGACCTACCAAGTTAAGACAAACTCTGTGGAATGACCTTCAAAACTAGATTTGGTCTCAAACTACTTTTACAAATTTTTGCCCATGTTTTTTTTTTCCTCTCCTTTTTATCCTTCTGGCAACCAAATTGGACCCAATGCTGTTTCTGAACAGGATTTTTCCCATTCGTCACTGGCTTGTTCTCCTCTTGCACATGCTCCTTTTGTTACATTTGCATGTCGGAAATATGTATCCTTTATATTAATTATCAGTTCTTAAAGCATTTTCTGATACTTCCAATTAAATGGGAAATCTCTTTTATATTATTAAATGCCTTGTACCTATTCCTATAAAATTAACATTTTGATTTATCTTTAACATTTATATACTTCTAGTGATACTATAAGCTCTATTAGAGTAGGAATTATATTTCGCTTGCCTTTCCACTAATGATATATTATACAAAGTAAAACCTCAATATATATTAGAAATGAAATGAATTAAATTAAATTTGACATATTTCCCTGAGTAGGTTTCCACTTGTACGTAACTTTTTCTCATTTCCATGTGTTGCCTTGAGGAATAGTACTTACATTGTACAAATTTAAAAATAAATACAGAATTTGGCATTTCCCCCTCCTTTCTCTCTTCCTGTGATGATGAATATTCCAAGATGTTAATCCTTGTGAAGGTAAAATTTTGATGGTGTCCTTGGAAGTTGAAATCCTTTGAAAGATGTTGCAAACATATGATTGTCTTTCTTTACTATTGGAAATAGATTTGAGGGTCAGAAGGGTGTTATCTCCATTTTAAAAAAATGATATATTTGGAATCAAGTATAGAATAGTCTAGCGTAAAAACAATTCCTTTTTCTTTCCCTGTAGCCATCATACATAACTTTCTCATTTCTGATAAATTACAAAGTTTCTGCTTTTGAATTTGTCAGAATACATGTAATCTTTCCCTCTTAGAGCAATACATTGAATTTGTCTCAATGTTTCTAAGTAAGAGTTCCATGTACTTGGTCTTATTGTGGCAGAAGTAGATAACTACTAATTACAGATGCTGCTATCGTTATGTTCAAAAAAGAAAGAAAGGAAAGAAAAAGAACCCCTCTGTTTTAAAATTTGCTTGGACTGAGTGCATGGACTCCATTTTCCGAAGTGTAGAGTGATACAGCCTGCTACATAAATAATGAAAGTTACTGTAAAACCTGTGTCCCACTAACACTCCCTTGATATTAAACAAGGGCAGTTCTGTCTTTTAAAATACTAACCCGTTTATTCTTATAACATTCAATCTCTTCTAGGAATTTCAACTGCTTTTGAATTTATAGATTGTTTCGGATTATTCACAGTAAGTGGCCTGTTTCTCCCGGAGTTTCTTTGAATTGAGAAGCCCCCCGGGGAGGCCAGAAGAGAAGAGAAAGGAAACAAGCCTGACTCACCATAGTCTAGTTAGTTTACAGTTTAAAGTGAGTAATCGAGCCGTGTGACCAGCAGCGTGACCTTCAACTAGTAAGTGCTCCTTATGGACTTACAGTTAGGAGCCTTTTAATTTGTGCTCTAGTCTTATCCAATATAAGGCTTAATTAATCCCTCTGTCTTTTTGCAGTCTAACTTAGAACAATCATACTAACAAATTCTGGAGATGCTATGTCAATTTAATTAATCCATGCTCTGCTGAATTTCAGCATTCAAATATATTAATGTACTGATTGATCCCGTTCTTCTTCTTCTTTTTTTTTTTTTTTTTGGTGGCGATTTTATACACACACACACACACACACACACACACACACAAGTACGCACATCTGATGTCTGTATTATTTTCACTGAGTCACAAAATTTCACTCTGACATGGTTTTACTCTTTATTTTAAAAAACAAAGTGCTGAAAAGTTTAGAATAATGCTCTTTTTCCCTTTGCCCACAATAAAACTAATGTGAAAGAAGAAATATAATTTTGCCTTAAATAATTATATTATAAAAATATTAAGTCCAGTTAGTATAAAAATATTAAGTCCCAGTCACTCAAATGTCAAGAATTACCTCTTCACTCAGCTGCAGAGGCTGGTGCTCAGTTTCACTGGAAGGAAATTGGTATTAGTGTCATGTTGTTGGAGTATCTACTAATTTTACATAGAATTACCTGTGTATATGTAATTCTGTTGTAGAGACAAAAAAATAACAATGTATGAATGTCAAAGCTTTAGGAATATTTATTCTTCATTTTCTCCAGGTTAAGTAACAGTCTGTGTTTATGATCTGTGTACCTCGGGGGAGATTAGTAATATTTATTGAATACTTTCAAAGTGCTTGGAAATAATGATCAGAGAAGAACATAAGAGAACATGATCCCTGTGTTCAAATGTCTCTATTAAAAGGAAACAAGATCTTTTGAGGCTGCTCCAGGTATGTTCACTTAATATAATATTGTTTCTATAAAGATATATGTAGATTTATAGTTCTGCAGACTGAATCAGGTTGTTTTTTTTTATTTGTTTAAATGTAATCCTCAAACCTGCTTTACAATAGTATTCTGTCCAAGCAGAGAACCCTAAGACTTGAGAATCCAGTGATAGAAAGTCTTTTCAAGGTACACAGAACAACTGTTTCTATCACAGCTCTCCTGGTTCTAAGAGGTATAGTAGATTTGAAAAGAAATCATGAGATTATCCTAATTGGCTTCAGAAAACAGCCTTGAACTGAGTGAGCCACCCATCTCACATTTCTGAAAGTCAACATTTGTTTTGGTGACACTAGACATGGGGGCCCTCCATGGGTAAGTGGTAGTTAAGCACCTGTCAGGTGGATGAGTTGCTTCCTGCCAGCTTTTATGTGTTGGCTTCCTCTCTCACTAAAATCCACTGTGGCGATGGCCATGGCTATCTCCACTTCTCCAAGAGAAACTGCTTGAGCAATAGCAACCAAAGTTGGGAGAGGAGTAAAGTTAGAACCACTTTCTCCAAAAGGTGGCCAACTATGGGGCATCCACTATGGTTTCACGAACTCCTCCTTAAGTCAAAATGCATGTTGTAAAACTAGATGTCTTTTAAGAGCACAGGAATGTGTGCTTGGGTGTAGATTCCCTTCTCACCATCTGAGGGTCAAGGTGCCCTGTCTCCCTTCCTACTTGTGGTAAGAAGGATTTAGCTGTATATTGAAAAACCTCTAAGTCTCTATAAGGAGTACTCCCACTTCTTCCAGTTTAGACCCTCACTGAGAGGCTATGGATATTGAACAAGAAGAAGGGGACAAGGCTGAATGGGATCCCCAGAGATTTAGCTTTCATAAATGAGACAAGTCATTGCATCCTAAGAGTATCTTCTATTTGAGATAATAGCATTTTCCCTGAATGGAAGAAGAAGGACATATTTTAAATATTCTTTGAGTTCTAGTCAACTTTAATTAAAAAGACCTTTATCCTATAATATTTTTTAAACTGGGGTCTTCTTGTATTTCCACTAAATGGAATTGACTATGGCTACTTCCTACTTCCCTAAGCTCTGTAACAAACAGGTATTAGGGAACAAACACTTATGTGTAGAGGAAAGTTTTGTGAGAGGGATAAACTTTTTGAAGGGGGATCATTTGATCACTTGAAGAAATTACCCAAGGGCAGACTTCAGGAATCTAGGTATGAAGTCTGGAGACCTGGAAGTGGTGTCATCAGAAGAAGAGACTGGTCTAAGCAGTGGATGAAGCAAGTGACAGAATCAGCGGAGGGCAGTTCTGTGATGAAAAGACTGAAGATTCAAAATGGACTCTAAACCACATATAAAAGTTAATTCAAAGCGGATCATAAACATAGAAGCAAAACCTAAAACTACAAACATAGGAGAGAGTTTTTCAGATCTTAAGTTAGGTAAGATGTCTTAGGAGGGACACAATAATCATAAACCAGAAAGGAAAATCAGATAAATTGGATTTCATCAATTATAATCTTTTGTTCTTTGAAAGATACTGTTAAATACCTGAAAGGTCAAGTTGAAGACTGGGAGAAAATTTTTTTTTTAATTTTTTTTATTATTATGTTATGTTAATCACCATACATTACATCATTAGTTTTTGATGTAGTGTTTCATGATTCATTGTTTGCATATAACACCCAGTGCTCCATGCAGTACATGCCCTCTTTAATATCCATCACCAGGCTAACCCATTCCCCCACCACCCTCTCCTCTAGAGAACCCTCAGTTTGTTTCTCAGAGTCCATAGTCTCTCATGGTTCATCTGGGAGAAAAATTTTTTTTTAAATTATATATCCAATGAAGAACTAATGTGCAGAATACACAAAGAAGTCTTTCTTTTTAAATTGAAGTATTGTTGACACACAGTGTTACATTAGTTTCAGGTGTACAACATAGTGATTTGACAAGTCTATACATTATGCTGTGCTCACCACAGCTCACCATCTGTCACCTACAGTGCTATTATAATTTTAATCTTAATAAGAAAATAAACAACCCATTTTTTAAATAAGCAATAGATTTGCATAAGCATTCCCCCTAAGGAAAATATGCCGATGAAAAAAGAGGTACATGAAAAGATACTCAATATTATTATTTATTAGGGAAGTTAAAACCACACTGGATACCACTGCACACCAATTAAAATGATTCAACTGACAATGACTGACCATATTAAGTGTTGGCAGAAAAGCAGAGCAACTGGAACTTTCATACACAGTTGGTGGGAATGTAAAATGGTACTATCAGGAGGCAGTTGCTTATAAAGTTAAGTATACACTTAATGTACAAACCAGTAATCCCACATCTAAGTTTATACTGAAGAGAACTGAAAACATATGATTGCCCAAAAACTTGAATATGAATATTTATACTAGCTTTATTCATAGTGACCAGAAACTGGAAACAAGCAGGTTCATCAACTGGTGAATAGATAAACAAATTATGGTATATTTATACAATGGGATATTATTTAGTAACAAAAAGGAACAAACTACAGATGTATATACAACATGGATGAAAAAAGCCAGGCACATAAAACTGCATGCTGTAAAATACCATTTCGATGAAATTCCAGAAAAGGCAAAACTATAGTGAAAGAAAAAAAAAAAAAGGTACCACCATAAGCCAGGCCATTAGAACAAGAGGCATGAGGGGACTTTGAGGAGTAATGAAAATGTTCTATATTTCAGTTATGGTGGTGGTTATATGACTATATTAATTGGTCAAAACTTACCAAAGTATACAGTTAAAATTCATTAACTTTACAGCATAGGATATATATTTAAATAAGTCTGATTTTAAAAACTAACTTAAGGGGTGCCTGTGTGGCTCAGTCGTTAAGCATCTGTCTTCGGCTCAGGTCATGATCCCAGGGTCCTGGGATCGAGCCCCACGTTGGGCTCCCTGCTTAGTGGGAAGCCTGCTTCTCCCTTTCCTACAGCCCTAGCTTGTGTTCCCTCTCTTGCTGTCTCTCTCTCTCTGTCAAATAAATAAATAAAATCTTTAAAAAAATAAGTAAATAAAAACTAACTTATAGTTACTGAATTTGAAAACAAAACCAGTAAAGAAAGGAATTAAAAAGACCGGTAAAGACATTGTCGTGCTTTAACTTGAGGGAGTTCACATACTGGAAGGAAAATACCATTTTCTCAACCAACTACATAGATGGTCTTAGACAAATCGTATAACCTCTATGACCCTTAGTTGTCCCCAGACATAAAGTAAGAAGAGTGAACAAAGTGACCTTTCTTTATAGCTCTGAAATTGACAAAAGGTTTAGGTGTTTTTATATCAAGGATAACCAGTTTTGAAGAATGTTTAATCAAGAATTTTAGTTCCATTTTATCAGGCTATATTAATAAAAATGAAAAAGGAAACTCTGATTTATGTAGTTTGACAGTATTTCAAAACAAGTTGAAATGGAAAGTTTGAATAAGCAAATACAGGAAAGAAAGTGGCTCCCTAAATAAAGTTTTCATATAAAAAATTCCTCTGATGTACCTCTATTTGCACAAGACTGTTTTAACAGTTCTGAGGATTAGTCACTATCAACACAGACCAGTGCAGTTTAGGGTATCAAAAACACATGGAGTTATTAAGTGGTAGACTTGAAAATATCCATTGGTGGTTGTCATTAAGAAAAAAAGAAACAATAGATGAAGTGTTAAAATGGTGGAAATATAACAGGGAAACCTTGTGTTTTAAGAACCACAATACTGAAATAACTTCAAGGGATTGGCTTACACTCAAACAGGAAATTGACCAAATCAACATTTGGCTTGAGATAATGAAGTGATAAAAGGAGCAGAGGGGGGAGCACAACTGTGCAGGAGAAGGAGGCAATGGAAGTTGTATGTTAAGCTACAAGGCTGTTTCTGAAAGTGTTTTTAATTAAACCTCTCCATTCACTGTTCTTGAAACCTAAATACAATACTGAATTAGTGTCTTTGAGAACAGGTATAATAAAAAAAAAAAAAAAAGGAAAGGAAAGGAGGGAGAAAAGGAGGAAGGGTAACAAATTGGACGAGCAAAAGCACCTCCATCTTTTCTAGAACAAATTCTACACTGTTTTTCTTTATTGATGGTCCTATTTCAGACAGTAACAAAGCAATTAAGAAAACAAACCTATCGTGAAAGCAGAGGAAGAAGGGACCAAAATGCACAAAAACAGCTAAAAATGAGTGCTGGCTGTGCCCTAATCCCTGCCTCCCCAATCTCTGACTAGGATTGAAGCTGAGTTCAGATCCAGAACCTGGTAATAGGAACTTGATATTAGGAGGCAAAGCCTGGTAGCAAGACCCAGGACAACACTATATGAAGCAGTTAGCCAATGAAGTCAACCAACAAGAGTTGAAAAAGTAGATGAGGAGTTAAACCAACTGTGGCTTAGAGCCCAATACAGATGTAGTAGGTAAGCACAAACAGCTTAGGAGTGAACTAATAAGGCTTTCAAAAGTTATATCAAAGCACATAAAAATGTTTTTTCTCTCTCTTCTCTCTTCTCATCCCTCTCTCTTCCCATAATTATTTATTTCCTTATCCTAATATGAAGTGGAATTGACACAAATACAGATCACAGCAGGGCTCTAAATGGCATAGGGTATTTTAGTTTGTACATTGGATAGTCTTTGTGGTAATAAATAATAATAGCTAACATTTACAGAATACTTTCTATGTATCCAGCATTGTCTTAGCACTTTACAAAACAAAACAAAGCAAAAAAAACTTTGTAAGATAAGTACTGTTATCATCCCCATTTTATAATGACACAGTTTAAGTGACTTACCAGATGTCATAGAACTTAAGAGGAAAGTGGCAGAGTAAGAATTAAAACCCAAGAAATCTGGCTCCACCTATTATTAACAACCATAGG
Source organism: Callorhinus ursinus (assembly GCF_003265705.2). Taxonomy (NCBI): domain Eukaryota; kingdom Metazoa; phylum Chordata; class Mammalia; order Carnivora; family Otariidae; genus Callorhinus; species Callorhinus ursinus. The sequence goes on from NW_027397089.1 coordinate 9,807,853, forward strand.
CCAATGGAATAGCCTGAGAGGGATCCAGAACTAGAATGAAAACCACCTCCTAGAATGGAGATGATCCCTGGAAGAGCAGACCCAAATACAGGTGCAAGGAGGAAGTTAAGTCCCATGGGTAGAGAGCATGGTGTCCAGAGGGTGTGGTGATATTTAACAGGTGGTGGTACAGTCCAGCAGTCAGACTCAAAGAGGTTCAGCCTGGGTTGAGGGGGTTCCAACAGATTGAGAAGGAGCATTGGGAGGAAATTCAGATAAGCAATTGTCAGTAGGGCCCCTGGCAGCCATTTCAGGATGGCCCCCGTTCTAGAAGTAGAAATACTAGAAATGGCACCAAGATAGAACTCAAACAAAGAAAATAAGAATGGAACCCAGTTACCCTTATTGATGAGATTGAAGCCATCACCATGTTTGCACCAAGGCTCAGCCTCCCTTGGGCTGCTCATAGCCAGTGACTGAGTATAGTAGGGATACCAGGGCAGACCGTATCCTGGGAGATGTGGGATTCTTTGACAGGCTGCTTTGGTTTGAAAAAGCCTTGCCTAACTTTCCTTAGATGTCATAGTAAGCTTCTGCACAACCTTTTTCCTTCTTTTCTTCACTAACCCTCAGTTATGATCTAACCGCCCCGCCCCCCGCTTTCCTCCTCATTTCTTTTTACAGATGTTTCCCCTAACAAAATCCTTGCACCTTTAATCCCATCTGGGTTTCTGCCACTTGTAAGACCCAAACAAACAAAAACATCTTACATTTGTATAATACTATACAGTTTACAAAGCACTTTTACATATTTTTGCTCGTTTGACCTTTCAAGAGCTTTGCACGTTAAGCAGGGTAGGTAAAATTATACCCATTTTACAGGTTTGGAAATTGAAGCTCAGAGAGATCCAGTGCTGTTGATTGTTGGGCAGCCTCTAAGGTGGCTCTTGACAATCCCTGCCTCCTGGTATTTACATCCTGTATATTCCCCTCCCCTTGTGAATACACTGAACTTACTGACTGGCTTTTAATGAACAGAATATGACAGAACTAATGGATTGTCACTTTGCAGATTAGCTTATAAAAGACCACAGCTTCCATCTTGAGTGCTCTGCCTTGCTTTCTTTTGAATCATTTGCCCTGAAGGAAAATAGCTGCCATGTAGTTAAAGCAACCCCATGAGGAAATTCATGTGACAGGGGACCAAGGCTTGCCAACAACCATGTGAATTTGGAAATAGATCCTCCCCCTTTACCCCCAGTCTAGCCTATGGCTGAGACCACAACTCCAGACGACAGCTTGACTGCAACCTCATGACAGACTTTGAGCCAGAGCTACCCAGCTAAGGCACACTTGGATTCTTGATCCACAGAAACGATGACATTATAAATGTTTATTATTTTAAACTGCTAAGTTTGGGGCTAATTTTTAAGTGGCAGTAGAAAACTAATATAGTAGTCAATGTTCAAAGTGAGTAAGTAGCAGAACACACCATTGAAACTTAACCCAAAGCTTTGTCTAGCTGTGTTGTATTCATCTCTACCCTAAGTTGTAGTGCTACCTTTCTCCATTCTTTCTTTCTTCCTTTTTTTAAAAAAGATTTTATTTATTTATTTGACAGAGAGCACAAGCAGGAGGAGCTGCAGGCAGAGGGAGAGGGAGAAGCAGGCTCCCCACTGAGCAGAGAGCCCGACATGGGGCTCGATCCCATCATGACCTGAGCTGAAGGCAGACACTTAACAAACTGAGCCACCCAGGCGCCCCTCCATTCTTTCAACAAACAAATTTGAATCACTAGTTTTTGTTTTGTTTTGTTTTGTTTTGTTTTATGGTATGGTCTTTTAAGCATTTTTGCTATGATAACAAACATCCCTCAAATTTCAGTGGCCTTCAACACTGAACATTTATCTTTGGTTCACGGGTCTGTCAGTTGGCTGTGGCTCTGCTAGACCCTTCACAGGTCTGTTCAGGTCTGTTCTATATATCCTCATCTCCCAGATTAAAGAACCAAAGCTACAGGGGCTGTCTTTGTCTAGAAATGCTGTTATTAATGGCAGAGACAGGAATATGAGGCCAAATTAGATAATCTAAATATGTTTATAGTTTCTGCTCAGAAGTGTCATATATCATGTCCATTCACATCCCGTTGGCCAAAGCCAATCAGTTAGCCAGCCCAACAATGTGACAGGATAGTACATGCTGCCTAGAAAGGCATGGGAAGTTACAAGGCAAAGAACATGGACTTACATTACATGGGAGCTATAGGTGGGAAGAATAATATAATCTCCCACATATGATAATGAATGGTTATGAATTTAGATTGTATCAATGGTTGAAAAATTATTACCTAGAAATTTTAAAAATTGAAGCATTAAGTATAATAAATTAGTCCCCTTAGAGTACATTATGAAAACACCAACACTCACTGAACCATTGAGCAGAAGGATAGAAAACACTAGATTGTCATTTGGAAAAGGAATTGGCAAAGCAGCCACGTTCAAAGTGAGTGACTGCGTTTTAGTCATGACATCTTTTCAGTTATAACTTTTAGAGATGGGAAATTGAATTCTCAATACTACTCTCACTTAAGAGGTATTTTTCTACTCTGTTTTTAAAATGGGCATGAAGTCTCATGGAGGAAACATGTGAGATCTCTTGCTTAATCCATGAAATGGTTACCATGCCCTATCAACCCTGAATTGGCCAGGAACATTATAAGAATTTCTGAAAAGTTGTTACTGCTATCTCTTGAAGGAAAAAAGAAAAAGAGAAGAAAAAAGTGATGCAAATCTTCTCTCTCTCTCTCTCTCTTTCCTCTCTTTTTTTAACAACCAAACGTTCCGGTAATGATTTTCCACTCTTTGCCTATCTTAATGCTTTAAATAGATTCTAGGTTAAAAATATCTGCTAAAATAAAATAAGAAATAGGCAGCTAGCAAATTAGGAAGTAGGCAAAGCTAATTAAAATAATTCTAAAGACTATTGAAGGCACAGTCCTACTAGATTTTTTTAAAGAAATGTCAATGTTTCAACCTTTTCTAGACACTATTTTCACAGCTGATTTTCAGATTAACTTCGATGTCACCGTCACATTTTTGAACAAAAATATCACAGCAATGATATGTGTTAATGTCTAGCAGTCATGCTTATGCTTTGACCCTGGATAAAAGTGACCTAATATGTACAGTGGCCAGAGAGGGGAAAAGTAAGGGTTTGAGGAACCAATGCAAAATTATTCTGCTACAAATAGGACTAGGAAGGAGGCATACACAGGGTGAGCTCTCTCTGCTTGCATCTGAGGCTGAGAGAGATGAACATTTCCAGGTTTGTTTGAGCTTAATTTCCAATGTCAAGGTCAAAGTTTAGATCATCATTTTTTAAATTAATTAATTAGTTAATTAGTTAATTAATTTATTTATGGTAAGAGGAATTGGGGAGTTCACTTCTGTTAGCTCCTTCCAGCCTCCACTTCTTTCAGAGCTAGTTCATCTGGGTGGAAAAATACTTAGGTGCAATCTACCTGTTCATGCCCAAGGTTATAAAATTGCAGTATGGTTTTTAAGTCTGTTTAGCAATGTCCTAAAACAATACAATGAAAATATTATTCCCTGAATGTTTGTTATGTGGGTTGGTCATTTTTAAAAATCTTTTCTGTGGGTCCTTCCCAAGTTACTGAATTCCCTAATTTTCTTTATATTTTTATGTCCTCCCACGATTTTTACATTTTTAATTTCCCTCTCTCTCTATACACACACAAACATACACATTATGTTTCTCACACTTAACTAGCCATAAAAACTGAAAAGCATTTTTATTTGTCGTACTTATCAGTAAATCAGGCTCTTTTTTTAAAACATAAATTTATAATGCAGGTAACTGAATTTTCTCTTTAAATATACTTTTTTCTTATGTACCTTATTTGTAATGTTGTAAGGGGCCTGATCAGTAGATTTCAACATTAAAAATGCCTCCTACTATTTCTGTAACACAGTGAGATTGAGTATTGGGATGTTGACACTAAGGACCTCTCATAGATGTCATTAGGAATAGCACTTAAACACTGAACTTTTTATTAGATGAGCCCCATGTTAAATGAGATGAAACATGCTCTATTGAATATTTGATTCCATAAAAACTCACATAGCTAGCTATGTTAAAAACAAACAAACAAACAAACACTTGAGGGGCGCCTGGGTGGCTCACTTGGTTAAGCGTCTGACTCCATTTCCACTCACGTCATGATCTCAGGGTCGTGGGATCAAGCTCCATGTCGGACTCTGCACTCAGTGTAGAATCTACTTGTCCCTCTCCCTCTGCCCCTCCCCCAGCTCTCTCTCAGATAAATAAATAAATAAAATCTTTTAAAAAAACTAACACTTGAATAATAGTTTAGAACCACTTTTAAATAAGTAAGTCTATATAGTGTTTTTGGAGTCTTTAATACATGTATCGGTTGGGGTACGCAAACTCTAGGCCTTAATATCCTTGTAAAACAAGATCACTAACTTAAGTGAACTTCAAGTTCTATTAATTTATTTACATATTTTCTGAAATTCACCAAACCATCTTTAGCAAGTCACATGAACTTCAATTACTTCTGCAAGATTTGTCATAGGAAGAATTATAATAAAACCTCAGATCTAAAAACAGCATAGATTAAGTAAAATGGTGTACATTTCTTAAAGGTATCTAAAACACTGAGAAATTGTATTCTGATATTTATGGTTATGATTTCATTAAATAATATCCTTGTTATACTTGAAGATACAAAAATTGTAATTTATGCAGTTCTAATTAAACACATTTAAAATACAAATAAATAAATGTAGTGCTATATACAACTTTGTGACTTATAAGGCCCACATGCTAGTTTACCATTCATACTTTTGTACTCCTTTTTCTTAACAGAAAATCTAAACTCATCCATATTTGGATACTAATATTACATGCATAGATTTTTGTAAATACGTGAACTTAATAACATAAATAATAACAACTAGACAGTTCCCCAGGAATGCCATTAAAATCTGACATAACTAACAGGAAAATTTCACTCACATTCTATGGTGAATCAGAACACTTAGTTAAAGCTCTTTCCATTCTCTTGACAGTGTTTCCTGTTGTTGGCCACAAGCAGAAGTACCAAAAACTCTGAGAAAAGTCATTGTTGAAAAGAGCTGGTAGGTAAGTCATTCTCCCACAACTTCTAGACACAAAATCAAAATTAGAAGGACTCCGAGACAAGGAATCTCTGGCTATCCATTAGAACTATGTTTCCAAATATTTATTATTCATCTATCCACCGCTGATTATAAGAAACATTACTACAATGTTTAAATGAAAGCAGTAAAAATCAGTGACCATGAACATTATAATTTATTTCTATGTACACTGCCACCAGCAGCACTTGAAATTTTGTTCCACTTTTAGTCAAGGCTCTGTCCTGAATGACTAACTGAAGCAACTGAAGTCCAAATTAAATCATATTGATGGTCCCTGGCTACGCAACTTGGCAACAGAGCCTCCTGGCATGCTGTGTAGACACAAGACAAAACTAACATGTTCAGGTTGCCCATAAGCAGAGCTGTAGAGACTAAAGCTATGTTTTAGGCCCAGATAGTGATACTGAATTAATACTACCCACTATACAGAATTTTCTTTTCTTGTAATAAAATTTCTTTTCACTGATAGCTGTTAAATAGTGGGTGACAACCAAAATGAGGACTACTGTCAAAAGGAGTCAATCTTAAGTTTGGGTGATTGTCTTTATCATATGGTTTAGAGTTGTAAGTGGAGGCTCTCAATATTCAGTCTCCACTGTTGTCTGAAGTCTATCAGTAATAATTCCTTCTATTGGAATACAGAATACTTTTTCATATGGCTGTTTTTCAGTGGAGATAGTTTAGGGAGGGATGCCCAAATTAAATACCCAAAATCTTAGAATGAATGAATTTATTGGGCATTTTATTCATTCAACAATATTTTTCATTCTTTCACTTATCTCATTGATTCCTACAACTGAAATTTATCGAGTACCTTCTGCATGCCAAGCACTCTTCTAGGTGATGGAAATCTTGAGTAGCCCTTGAGCAGCTCACCCCCAGTTGGCAACAGAACACTGAGCTGGTGATAGGATCCAAAGGCAGGAAAGAGGCACAGAAAAAGGAAAAGAGAGCCGCCAAATCTGACTCTGCTACCTCACAGTTTTGCCTAATGCTGGCACTGGTGGTGCCCACAGGTGTCCAGCCCCAACCACAACTGATGAAGTGTGCAAAAGCTGCCTTGAAAAAGGGAAGTTGACTTCAGAAATACAGGATTCCCTAGAGTCCATGATTTCATTGGTTGAGAATAAGTTTTCCTTAGCATTTAAAAAATGTTACACGTTGAACACTTTAGTGGCAGGATCCAATTACTCTCCCAAAGAAACTGCTCAACATATTAAGATGCATATGTTCAGCAGATCTAAAATTGAAAACTTCATCTTCCTGATCAAGCCAACTCCCCTATTTTTGTAAATGTTAACAGACATAAGAAACCACAAAATCACCTTTGACTATACATTCCAATCTTCTTTCTCAACTCCCATTTTGTTTTTTTGGCCATATTCTTTTCATTCTTTTACAATTCCTTCCTTTTTCCCTATGTTCCACCTCAATCTCAGCTAATGTATCAACAACTTAACTGATCTCTCTGTCTTCAGCATTTCCTTCCCTTGTATCTATCCTGAAAACTGTCATTATAACATTATTTTGATCCTATCGTTCCTGCCTTTGGTGCAATGTAAAGACTTCTAAAATTTAGCTTCGGGCCCTTTTACCTCAATTACAGTTCATGCTACAGCAAACCTTTAACCCTGCTGAGCTTCAGATTAAATCTAAACTCCTTAGCTTCATATTAAATTTTTCCTCAACCATTCTACATGTAACCACACATCTTAAGGCTTCTATTTCAATCCAGAGGTTTACTCACCATTCCTTAACCCTCTTCATTTTTCCACTTCTATATATTTACTCATACTGGTTTTATCCACACACGAGAGACAGAGACAGAGAGAGAGAGAAAGAGAGAAAACTATAGATTTGAGCTTTGTGCTGCTTCTGACCGTCCTTGGAACTTGTGTGAGTCTGATTTTCAACTGTAAAATGAAGTTGTATAACATACAAACTCCCAATCTTATAGAGTTTTCATGAGGATCAAGGGAACTAATATTTATTGACTCCTTGTAATGTACCAAACACTTTGCTAGGTGTTTTTTTTTTTAAGAATTTATTTATTTATTTGAGAGAGAGCATGTGCAAGAGAGCACAAGCAGGGGGAGTGGCAGAGGGAGAGGGAAAAGCAGGCTCCCCCCTGAACAGGGAGCCCCATGTGGGCTCCATCCCAGGACGCTGGGATGATGACCTGAGCTAAAGGCTGATGATTAACCAACTGAGCCACCCAGGTGCCCCCTTTGCTAGCTTTAATAAGGTAATGTGTTATCCTTTTTTTTTTTAGATTTACTTATTTATTTTGGAGAGAGAGAACATTGGGGCAGGGGGAGGGGCAGAGGGAGGGAAAGACAAGCAGACTCCCTGCTGAACGCAGAGCTGAAAGCAGGGCTCTATCCCAGGACCCGGAGATCATGACCTGAGCCAAAACCAAGAGTTGGGCACTCAACTGACTGAGCCACACAGGCGCCCCAAGGTAACAAGTTATCTTATTACAATTTTTCAACAATTATGTGATATAGGTAGGTCTTATTTTTATTTTGCAGATAGGAAAATGAGACTATAATTTGTATATAGATACTTTGTAAGCTGAGAAACAACGATAAAAATATGGTTTTTTAAAAAATCTATTTGTGACCTGCTATTAAATCTTCTATTTTATGCAATTTTAAAATTTTCTCCAACTACATTTCAAGTATTTTAAAGTAAAAATGACTTTATGTATTTCTTTATAATCTCTCATGATAGCTGCTAGAGTTAGTAATTGCTTTGTAAATATTTTCAGATTTATTTTGATATATAGCTTATGGTGATAGTTGATGGAGGATTTTACCTTTCCATCAGAGGAGCTTACAATCTTCTTTTCTCTATTTTTGCCTATTTGGCAGCCACATACCTGACAATAAAGAGACTATGGAGGAGTTACCAAGGAAAAGAGATAAGCCTCATTTATGTGGGCTGCCTCAAGTAGAAATAAAATTTGCAAATATTTCAAAATATATTTAAAGCAGCAATCAAATATGACCTAGTAAAGGGGAAAATATTAAGAGTAATTCAAAGCCATTTGCTGCATATTTTTAAAAGATCTATTAGGGATGAGGCAACTAAGGATAACTTCACTTTACTAGTGATAAATATAATGAACAAGAAATTCACAGACGCTGGCTTTGAAACCTGGCTTTGATGATTTAAATAGAGAAAGTAAAACTAGTTTATACTTGAGCAGGGATTTGTTTATTCTATTTAACTGATGTTAAAATCAACTATCAAAGCAGATTGAATGGCCTTAAGTCTTCATATTTGAGCAGAACTTAATGGACCACTTGCTAATAGACGAATTCCAGAAAATAAACCAGCTCCCAAATTTGTGTGTGTGTAGTATATGTATTATATATTATGCTACTCAATTTTAAAGACAGTTGTGTTTTTTAGTAGAAAATTTTAAATGAGGGGTGCTGACTGGCTCTGTTGCTGGAGCCTGTGGCTCTTGATCTCAGGGCCGTGAATTCAAGCCCCATGTTAGCATAGAGGTTACTTAAAAATAAATAAATATTTTTAAAAAGAAAATTTTAAATAATAAGTTCCAAACAACTTTCTATATAAATAAAGATGCTAGAGTCAAAAGGCTGGCTCATTCAACTGAATAGAAAAAAAAAACCCTATACTTTAGGTATACCTGTGATTAAAACTTCTAAGTTAAAAAAAAAAAAAGTGAGTTTCATTTATGCTATTTTTTTCTTTTCTCTGATTAGAAAAAAACATGTTTTTATGGTACTTTGTTCATTAGAAGTAAACATTTTAAAATGGCAGCCTCTAAACCTATTCTTAATATGAAACAGGATGCCTGGAATGAACTACATTTCCTTTATTGCACTGTGTTAGATTCCAAATACCATTATACATCTTAATATAAGAAATATGTGTGACATAACACCTTTTCCAAGACAATATGCTTGAAATGAAGTTATGAACTAGGGAAATTAATCCATCAACCTATTAGATGATGACGGTTTAAAGAAAACCCAGTCTGTTTTCCACCCATCAAGGATATGTGTTTTGCATTCATCCACTAGAGGGGGTAATGTTCTTCCATCCTAAAAGAACATGGAATTATCCCAACAAGATTTAAATGCACACAGTGACCTTATTTCTTCTGAAATCAGGTTAGTTAAATAATATAATGTAATGGATGCCAAAAATATCAATGAAAGTTGCTTCAAAAACATTTGTGACACAAGGTTCAGAAATAGTTATTGTTCTTGTCCATCCTAACATTTTGCAAAATCTGTGGTTGTAAAGATGGGTAAATTTGTTTTAGTTGAGAGAGGAAAATTTACATAAAGTAATGCTTTCTATGACCATTGCAAAAAGTACTATGTACTTCTACTGTGTACTTTTTCATGTGATTAACTTCAATTTATTATAGTTGATCACTGGATTGTTTATCTGGTTTAGCAAGGAGGCAAATCATCTATTTTTTAAGGGTGTATTTAAGAAATAATGGGGGAATTAAATAGATTTATAGAAGTTTATACTAAATATCATAAATACATGAATTAGACATGGTGTAACATGATTGAATTGTGATACAGGGTTTGGAATACTTGAAGATCAATAACATATACTGTTTTTTTTTTACATATAAATATATAATTGTCACTGTTTATCATGGTAATGATTTTCTTTTAATAAATTTCAAGTCAATAAGACAAAAGTGTTTTTTTCTTTAAACCTCCTGAAAAATAGTTTGAATTGCAGAATAGCCAATCATATTTGGTTGTTAAAAGATAATCAAAATAATTGGTTAGAAATAACCAGTTGCCAAACTGATGAGATGTCATAATTATAATTAACTGTGCTATTAGGTCAGTTGTTTAGTTATTTCTATGAATAAGAAAAAGCCTAATCAAAATGCAGAATAATTAGTTCCGTTGAAAAGAAGAGATATAATTTGTGAAAGGCAAGTATATTACATCAACCGTATTTTTCGTAATTCTAATCATTTTCTAAAATAAAATATATTTCTAGTTTCTGGAGATTATTCCCCTTGAATAATAGCGGCTGTAGTGGTTTTCAAATGGTGGCTGAATACCAGACTCACCATACAACTTCTGAAAATATTCATGCCCAGAGCCCCCCTGTGGGAATGCTGATTCAGCAGGTCTGGGGTAGGATCTCAGCATGGGGACTTTTAAAAAATCTCCATATCCTAATCTGCAGGCGTGGTTGAGCATCACTGCACTGCACAAGGAGTTAATCATACCTGACTAGGTTTTTCTCCTTTCTTTTTGACCCCCAGAAGTAGAGTATTAAAAAGTCTTTAGAAGCAAAAGAAGAAAATCATAGTGAATTATTATGACTTGTTACAGGAGAATCTCCTATTGTTTGAATAAGAGTAAAGGCCTCAAAATACCTATGTGTGATAGTGAATTCCACATTATAGTGCAAATAAACATGCTTTTGAAGTCCTGTATTGTTTCTTAGTAATTTGTGCTGCCTGGAGATCTTCCAAATACAGCTAACAAAAGCTTGTAGAAAGGACTTAGAGCATCATGGAAAAATTTTTGCTATAGACAAGAACAAATATTTACAAACAATAATTTCAAATAGACCAAAACCCTTATAAATAATGACTGTGTTCTTGTAAATATATTACCATAAAAATACAGTTATTTAAAAAGTAAGCAATATATTTATCTACTGTATACATTAAAACAAATTATAGTGAGGTCACATCTCAAGTGGAGATTTTATAATAACTGGGAAGTTAAATTACATGCATCTAAAAAGAATTTGGCCTGTTTCATGATGCAGTATGTGCCACATATAATTTATTTTACTATAAATAGGGTTTTCTCTAATATAGCTTTTATTAATTTACAGTACATGACTTATTTTAATCAATATAAGAACAAACTTACTGTAAAACAGAAAAAGATTGATTTCTTTTTCTCCTAGAGAGTCTTTTCCACGTCATTTTTTAGTACTTGCTGAAAAGGCACTGGGGTTACAAAGACCAAAGGGGCATATCTTACAGGTCAGTAGAAGGAAACTCACAGGCCAGTAGAAGGAATTAACATGTGTCCAAATAACTGCAATGTAGGAACACATTCTGCATATATTAAAAGTGTGGAGAGCTATCGGTGCCCCGAAGAAAAAGTATTCAACTTTGCCTGTAAGAAGTCCGGAGGTGGTGAGCACGATAGCTGTGAACAATCACCGGAGAGTCAGGTATAGTTCCAAGATGGATTCATTCATTCATTTCATCAGTTTGTGGAGTAGTTGCTCCACACAGACGCAGCATTTTCCTTCAAAAAGCAGATAATCCCCAAGAGATATGTCCAAAATTAGCCAGAAAACAACGTAGAGTATGAAGGATGATGTGTGGAGGTAAAGTGCTATGGAGGGTTTAAAGAAGGAAAGATCTCCAAGAGGTACATGGCACTAAATGCACCTTGAAGTCTAGGCAAGACTGTTTTTGAGGAAAAGAATAGTCTCAGAGGGCAGAGGCAGGAAAACATGGGGAAGACCTGGGAATGCTTTGTTTTTCTAGTTTGCTTGGAGAATGTGTTTCATCCCTTAAACCCATATCACATCCTCCACTCCGGTACTTGAACTTGTACTAGACTTATAATTGGAAACAGTTAAACATTTAATTGTATGCTATTTTGCATTGCTTTCTAATTATTTATTATATTTTTAACTTCTTAACCCTTTACATTCTTTGTAGCAGGGATTGATTTTGTACACATGTAATAGCTTTCACATTGTCTAATATACTATTTAGACATACAGTTTGGATCCAGTATTCATTAGCTGATAATATGACTAAATGTAGTAGTGGTTGGCTTGCCAGGGTAAAAACAGGAAACCCAGGTAAATTTGACTTTCAGATACACACAAAAATTTAGTATAACAACATTGATGGGGCTTATTTATACGAAGAGTCATTTACTGTTTATTTGAAACTGAAAATCGAATTGAACTGTGTATATACATACTTTCTCCCCCACCTCCAAATCGGGCAGCCCTAAGTAGTGGTGTATTTTTTATAGCTTTGTCATCATTTTCAGTGTACTATCAATTTCTGACCTTTCATCGGAGAATAAACTCACTTATTTTGTTGTTTGGAGGCTGATTCTTCCCTGAACAAGTGAACTGCATAAAATAAGAAGAATGAAAGAAAAAAGACATTTTCGAACCAGACTAGTGACTAAAGATGAAGGAAGAGAAAAATCCAGTGATTGAATCAGAGTGGATGAGCATGAGAGCCCAGAGACAATAGAGAGGGCATGATACAGATTGAAGGAGAAAGTAATCTGAAGATACAGATAGGAAGAAGAGATGGGAAATAAGAAAGTTAAAAACAGGAAGAGACAGGAGAGGCAAGTTTATTTTTTAAAAAAAAATGCACAGAAGGGGTGCCTGGGTGGCTCAGTGGTTAAGTGTCTGCCTTCGGTTCAGGTCATGATCCCAGGGTCCTGGGATCCAGCCCCGCATCGGGCTCCCTGCTCGGCGGGAAGCCTGCTTCTCCCTCTCCCACTGGCCCTGTTTGTGTTCCCTCTCTCGCTGTGTCTCTTTGTCAAATAAATAAATAAAATCTTTTTTTAAAATGCACAGAAAAGGAATAAAAGAATGAAAAGAGATAAAAGGGTGAGAATGAAAAGTTGATGGAAGTGGAATAGAAGAAAAGCAGGAGATGCAGAAATAGAATGAGGATTGAGAAGGTCCGAGGAATCATAGAAGCCTTCCTCCTCCCCTTTCCCCATCTAGGTGCACAAGTGTGGGATCTGGTGCTGCCATTGGTGGTGCTGCTGTCACCAGCCATCCTGGGGGCATAGAGAGGTTTCGTATTGCTCTTCTTAGGCTAGCCAAGGTTGAGAAGCTGACCACCCATTCCAGGGAAAGACGAGATAGTGGAGTGAGAGAAGTAGGCAGGCTCCACAGGTGCGCACGCACACACAGGTTTGGAAAACAGCCTCATTATTGGTTAGTGGGATGGTGTGGCAAAGATAAGTTCTGTGGAAAGAATATGGGCTAAGAATACAAGTCTCTTAAAATGAATTAATATGGTATCCAATGGGTTATTTTCCACCCTGACAAGGAAATTTTGCAGTGTGCAACAACGTGGATGAATGTTGAGGACCTCATGCTAAGTGAAAGAAGCCTGACACGGAAAGACAAATATTGCATGATTTTATTCATATGATGTATTTAAATAGTCAAATTCATAGACTCAAAGAATGGAATGACCACTGCTAGAGGCTAAGGGAGGGAGAAAAAGGGAGTTACTAATCAACAGGCATAAGGTTTCAGTTAAGCAAGGTGAGTAAGTTGTAGAGATCTGTCGAACAGCATGGTACTTATAGTCAGCCATACTTTATTGTGCACTTAAATATTTGTTGAGAGGGTAGATCTCTTAATAAAATAAAATAAAATTAAAATATTATATACCATGAAATTGTAGGCTGTGAGGAAGAATTTAAAATTGATGACAGTTTGTATTTGTATGATAGCTTTTTCTGAATTCTTCCAGACAGCTTTTGTCTTCCCAAATATCTCAGTAAGAATGTAGAATACTGAGTGTCATCTCACTGGCTTTTTGTAGACTCCAAGATTTAGCTTCCCTTCCAACGGGAAGTGTTGAGGCATGAACTGCCATGAAACAGGCATAGGTAAGTAACACTTTTAATTCATCTGCTTCAAAATCCTGTGACACTAACCCAGAATCCTAGATAACCACTTGATAGGCAGTTTAAAAACTAGTTCTCTGCCTAGTTCAGTGGCTTCTTGGTCATACCACACTGATAAATGGGAAGAAATTTTGAAAAATTAGAATACACTAAAAATAAATTTTGCTTTAACTGTGATTATTAACATGTATTTTATACATGTGTGGGAGGGACAGAGTGGGGGTTCACTGAAAAGTTCTATTGTTTTGTGTCCAAGGCTAAGGAAGAACAAAGAAAATCTGTCCTGATAGCCCAAGTTTATTTTCAGTTCAACTTCAAAGAAGGAAAACCCGCTTTTCTAGGGAACTGCAGGAGGGCTCTCTACTGTCCTGCCTTGAAAACCTGTCTCCCACATAAATCAGCTGTGTTGACATAGAGCACTTTCCTGTAAGAGAACCACAATTTCTTTCTCTAGTTCCTGCTTATCTTTCATGCCTGGCACTAATCAAACCTAGGTAGGATGAAAAATTATGGGCTACATACCTTTGTATTTTTATACATTATTCATTGTATGTTCAAAAAATAGGACTGTAGTAAATGTTAATCTAGAGTCTGGTCTCTAGAGGCAAGCCAAAGGCTTCTATCTTATCCAGTCCATCTTTTTCTTTTGTCAGAGAGTTAGACGAAGACATAAAGGAATGCTTGCCAAATTTGCTTTTGATCATAATTTTCAGAGTTAAGAAAATTCCATGTATGATGGTGTTAAGATCTGCAAAGACAAAAACTCCAACATGTGCCAAGAAGGGACAAATCTAACATGAAACTTAATATGGGCAAATTTGAAAATTAAGACTTGGGTCTCTTTCTCATTTCTGTCTGTCTGTCTCTTTCACACACACATACACACACACTTGCATTCCTATAGGCTGGCTTATTGGCACTTGTATGATAAAGACTCATGGATTTGATTTCAATAAAAGCTGGCAGTATGGTGTGGCTTCTGAGAAAGCTAATGTATGATTGAGTGTGGTAATAGACCTATGATGGTTTGAATGAGAGAAGTGATTGTCCTGCTCTGGGAGCTGATTGAAACAATCCTGGTGTGTTGCATTCAGCTCTGAGAATCTGGGAAACAGAAACAAATTAGACTATATTCAAAGAGGAATAGTCCTTGGATGAGAAAACTCAAAACAGATTTCTATGAGTTTCATCTGAAGGAACTGGGAATATTAGCCTAGAGAAGAGAAGATTCTTGAGCAAAGATAGTTAGCTTCAAATTATTCATCAGATATTTGAAAGGGTATGATGTAGAAAAGAAATCAGACAGATTCTCATGAATGGCCATGCTAGAGCTAATAAGTTGATGTTACAGGGAAGAGAGATTGGCCCAATATAAAGAAATATTTGCTGTCTGAACTTAAAGTAGGTTATTTTAGAGAAGTTCCCAATTGGGAAATGCAAGGATAGGCTGGAAAACCACTAAGCTGAATGCTGAAGAATTCAACATCAAAAACATAAATGTGTCAGATAATATTTAAGGCCTGGGAGCTAGTATAATATAGCCAGTATTGTCACAGTCTCTAAAAAACAAATCAGATCCAACATTTGGAGTCTATCTGATACTGACAAAATACAAAATTTTATTCCCTAATCTCTTCATCTGTAAAATAAAAAAAATAGAAGTTAACTCAGGATTACTGGGAAGATTAAATAAGAAATACATATACAGTGATTAATACAGAATAATTATTTAATAAACTGTTTTGTTTTATCTTAAGATTTAGGTCCATTTCAACTCTGGCGGTTGGGAATCATTTGTAACAAAATTTGTTTGACTTGGACAATCTTTGCATCGTGTCCTATTTCAATATTCTCTACTGCTACTGTGCTTGGTTATCTATCTATCTATCTATCTATCTATCTATCTATCTATCTATCTATGTATCTATCTATCTATCTATCATCTGTCTACCTATCTATCATCTAACATCTACCTGTAATCTATCTATCCCACTTACCATGATTCAGAAGCTATGAAGAAGCCCAAGGACTCATTCATACTCTACTGGCTGACATTATACTATAGTTATAACCTATTAAGTATTTAAAAGGTTTTTATTTCTTGTGAGTATCAATGTTACCTTGGGAAAATGCAGGAGCAAAGTAACAAATTTATGGGTCTTGATATCAACCTTATGACAAACTCCTCACATATAATTTCACACCATTAATTAACATAGAGTGTTTTTTTAATCATTGCTTCTGATGTGGCCTATTAAAACATAAAGAGAACTACATGGAGGAGCTAGAACTCTCAAAAGGTGATTACAGGCAGTAGGAAGATGTTTCCTCATAAGAAGACAGAGAGATGATGCACTCAGGCTAGTGGGCAAGGAAGGAGTACAGAGAGATTGGATCACAGGGCATCCTAGCATTCAAGAATGGGACCACACGTTTGTAGCATGCATCATCTTCTCTAAAGATATAATCCTTGCATTCAAGAAAAAAAATGTATGTATATATATGTATTTGTGTATATGTATGTAGATGTAGATGGTGTATGTGCGTGCGTGAGTGTGTGTGTTTGTATACAGGAACAGCTTCATGAATGTGTAACCTGTACAGTTGTCAAGTCTCCATGCTTAGAAGAGTTTTGCACTTGGTTTAATGATCAACTGTTGGAGTATTAAAATTCTTAATAATTTTTGAGCATAGAGCACATATTTTCATTTTGTATAGTGGCCCAGTGATTAGTTACGTGTGTGTGTTTTTGTGTAATCTTAGAAGCAAAGGGATCTTACCATTTGTCTAATTGAACATTTCTTCCCACCTCCATTTTTTACACTTCGTATTTTCTATAATACGGATATATCATTATTTATTGGTTTGCTTTCATTTTTTATTTTAAAAATAACACCAGTAGTGAATATTTGATGTATATCTTTTTAGTTATTTTGTAATTAATATAGATGAATATATATGTGTATATATATTATTACTTTTATATATATATGAGATCATGCAATAAATATTCACTCTTGTTTCACTTGATGACTTGCATTAGAGATCTTTATATGTATGCACATATCGGCTCTCATTGTTTCTGAAGATTACTAGTAGTAGTTTAGCAGGCTATCCTTTAGTTCTTGCAGTACCCTAAGCTGTGATTTATCTGGACCAGAAGAGCTGAATTATTTTAATGCAATAGGTACTCTCCTGTTATTTCTGCATATTTTGGACTTCAGCTGTCTTGTCTATGTTTATCCTATTCCTTCTAGTTTTTGAAGATTATTCTTTTTAATAGAAAGATGGAAACAATATAGAAATGATGTCATTTTCCCTCCACATTCTCATCTGTCAGAATTATATTAATTATCTTGCAAGAGACCTAATTCTTTCTTTTAATTTTTCTGCTCAGTAGCTAAAAATATTATTTGGTTGCTTCACAGTTTTTTTTCCCAATAATCTCAGCTTATTCTGGGCTTTCAATTTTTCTGACATTATTTTTAAAAATTCATATCCTTCTTTCATATTATTCTTTTTTAAAAAGTTTCATTTAAATTCCAGATAGTTAACATATAATGTAATACTATTTTCAGGTGTACAATATAGTGATTCAACACTTTCGTACAACACCGGGTGCTCATCACAAGTGCGTTGCTTAATCCCCATCACCTATTTCACCCTTCTCCCCACCCACCTCTCCTCTGGGAACCGTCAGTCTTTTGTATTATTCTTGTTTCACTTCCTTTGTGATATTTGCTTATCTTCTTCACATCTGAGCTCAGATAGTTCCCTGGGTTACGTTATATGCCTCCCCTGCTTTATCCTCATTGAAATAATTAAGGTAATCCTAATTAAGGCAGCACTGTAGAGAATTCTTCTACCCAACCCAAACCCAAATATCTATTTGTTAGAATCTCTGATAATTGATCGTAAATATATGTTCTTTCATCTTTAAAAAATCGTGTTTTAATTCTTATTCATATACCCAAAATAAGCATAAATTAGGTTTTGAGGAGATATTTGTAGTCTAGGCATGTATAAAAGAACTACATGTGCCTAACTCAGAGCGGGTCCTATGTAGTCTAGTATTAGGACTAGTGTTAGCAGAATTAATGAATACATATATACATGAATTTAAGACCAGAACCATATAATATTTGGTCCTTTAGATAGATACATAATTAGCTAAACCTTTTAGTTGTTGTTGTAGACTTGCTTTCTTTTATGACTCCTTTCTGACATTTCAACTTTGATCAACTTACGGAGTAAAATACTAAATTAAATATGAAATTCTTACACTTTTGAAAGAATATAATTCTTTCTATACATTGTTAGATTCAATTTCCTGATAATTTATTGAGAATTTTTGTGTCTATGTTCATGAGAGATATTGGTCTGGTTACTTGTAATATCTTTATCTGGTTTTAGAATTAGGGTAATGCTGGCCTCATAGAATGAGTTGGGAAGTGTTTACTCTGCTCTTTTCTGGAGATTGTAGAGATTTGGTCTTATTTCTTCCTTCAGTGTTTGGTGGAAGTCACTAATTAAACCATCTGGGCCTTGTGCTTTCTTTTTTGGAAGGTGAATCATTGATCAATTTCTTCAGTAAATCAGGTATTCTGTTTCCTTGTGGGTGTTTTCACAGTTTGTTGTCTTTCATGGAATTGGTCCATTTTGTTTAAGTTATCTGATTTATAGGTATATATTTGTTAATGGTATTTCTTTATTATCCTTTTATTGTTCATGAGATCAGTAGTGATGATCCTTCTTTCTTTTCTCATACTGATAATTTGTATCCCTTCTTCACTATTCTTGTTAGCCAGGAGAGATGTTTATCAATATTATTAGTCTTTTCAAAGAATCAGCCTTTGGTTTTCTGCTTTTCTCTATTGTTTTCTGTTTTCAATTTCATTGGTTTCTGCTCTAATCTTTATTATTTCCTTTTTTCCCCTGCTTGCTTTAGACTTAATTTTCTCTTCTCTTTCTAACTTCCTAAGGTAAGCTAAAGTATTAATTTTTAGATTTTTTCTTTTATGATATATGCATCAAATACTGTCAGTTTCCCTCTAAGTAGTTCTTTTGCAATATCCCACAGATTTTAGCAAGTTTTAAAATTTTTTTTAAATTATTTTTTTAATTGAAGTATAGCTGACACATAACGTTACATTGGTTTCAGGTACACAACATAGTGATTCAACAACTCTTAATTATGCTTTGCTCACCACAAGGGTAGCTACCATCTGTCATCATACAATGCTATTACAGTACCTTGACTATATTCCATGTTGTACCTTACATCCCCATGACTTATTCATTTCATAATTGGAAGCCTGTATCTCCCAATCCCCTTCACTCATTTTGCTCATCTACCCACTCTCATCCCCTCTGGCAGCTATCAGTTTGTTCTCTGTATTTATGGGTCTGTTTCTGCTTTTTTGTTTTTTGCTTGTTTATTCATTTGTTCTGTTTTTTAGATTTCACATATAAGTGAAATCTCATGGTATTTGTCTTTCTCTGTCTGACTTATTTCACTGAGCATGATATCTAATAGGTCCATCCATGTTGTTGTAAATGGCAAGATTACATTCTTTTTCATGAATGAGTAATACTTTTTGTATATATCTACCATGTCTTCTTTATTCATCTGTCAGTAGACACTTGGGTTGCTTCTGTGTCTTGGCTACTGTAAATAATGCTGCAATAAATAATTTTAGTAAATTTTTGTTTTAGTTTAATTTAGTTTGAAATAATTTCAAAATTTTTTTGAAACTTCTTGGCCTATGCATTATCTACAAGTGTCCTATTTAGCATTTGTATTTCCAAATATTTGGGGATTTTCCAGCTATCTTTCCTCTTTCCAATTTCTACTTTAATTAAACTGTGGTCTGAGAACATACTTTATATAAATTTTATACTTTTAAATTTGTTGAGGTGTGTTTTATAGTCAAAATGTGGTCTATCTCAGTGAATGCTGTATATGAGCTTGAGAAGAACGTATATTCTGCTGGATTGTTGGATGGAATATTTTATAAATGTCAGTTAGATTAATTTGATTGATAATGCTGTTCAGGTCATCTGTATCCTTGCTGATTTTCTGCCTGCTAGAATAATCAATTAATAACAGAGGGCAGGGGAAGTTTGCAACTATAATAGTGGATTTGTCTAGTTCTTCTTTCGGTTCTATCAGTTTTTGCCTCATGTATTTTGATACTCTGTTATTAAGTGCTTACATGTTTAGGATGATTATGTTTTCTTAGAAAATTGACCCCTTTATCATTATATGGTGCCCTTCTTTATTCCTGAAAATCTTGCTTGTTCTGGAGTTGGCTTTGTCTGAAATTAATGTAGCTACTCCAGTTTTCTTTTCTTTCTTTCTTTTTTAAGATTTATTTATTTTAGAGAGAGAACATGAGTAGGGGGAGGGGCAGAGGGAGAGAGAGAGAGATGGAGAGAGGGAGAGAAGCGGACTCCCCACTGAGTGCAGAGCCCAGCATGGGGCTTGATCCCATGACCCCCAGATCATGACCTGAGCCAAAATCAGGAGTTGGATGCCTAACCAACTGAGCCACCCAGGCACACCTCCAGTTTTCTTTTGACTAATTTTAGCATGGTATGCCTTTCTCCATTCCTTTACTCTTAACCTGACTCTTTATATTTAAACTGGTTTTCTTGTAGACAACATGCAGTTTTATATCTATCTATCTATCTATCTATCTATCTATCTATCTATCTATCTATATCTTTAATTGATGTATTTAGACCATTCCCATTTAAGAAATTATTGATAAGATTGGATTAATAACTATATCTGTAACATTTTTCTTTGTTGTATTTGTTCTTTGTTTCCTTTCCCCCCCTTTTTCCCCTGAATACTCTGGTTTAATTGAGCATTATATGTGATTCCATTTTATCTTCTCTGTCAATTACACTGTTTTTAAATTTTTTTAATAGTTTTCTCTAGGTCTTAAGATACATGTTTTAAACTAATCTAAATTCACTTTCAAATAACACAATACCACTTCACATGTGGTACAGGTCCCTTAGAACAGTCTTTCTAATTCTTCCCTCTGTCCCTTGTGACATTGCTCATTTCATTTATCCATTTGCTTTAATCACCCAATACATTGTTATTATTAATTTATACAAACAATTATTTTTAAAATCAAGAGTAAAGAAATAAAAGACTTTATTTTACTTCCATTTATTCCTTCTTTCTCTTCCTTTCTTTATGTAGATCCAAGTTTCTTACATACATCACTTTCCTTTTGCTTGAAGAATTTCTGGTAACATTTCTTTTAGGTCATGTCTGCTGGCAATAAATTCCTTAGTTTTTATTTGTCTCAGAAAGTCTTTATGTCTCTTTCACTTTTGAAAGATAAATCTGTTGAAGGTTAAATTTGGCTGGATATAGAATTCTAGAACGGTAAACTTTTTTTCTTTCAATGCTTTTGAATTTTCACTGTATTTTCTTCTGGCCTGCTTGTTTTCTGTTGAGAAGGTCACTGTAATTCTTATCCTTGTGCTTCTCTAGGTAAGGTTTATTTTTTCCCCTCTGGCTTCTTTCAAGATTTTCTCTTTGGCTTTGGTTTCCTGAAATTTGGAATGAAAAATGGCTTGCCTAGGTGTGGATTTTTTTTGTTTGTTTGTTTAATATTTATTCTGCTTGGTGCTATCTATGCTTCCTGGATTTATGGTTTGATGTCTACTAAATTTCTGAAGTTGCCATAACAAATTACCACAAACTAGATTGCTGATAACAACAGAAACTTATTCTCTCACAGTTCTGGAAGCTAGAAGTCTGAAATCAAGGTGTCAACAGGGCCACACTCCCTCTGAAGGCTGTAGGGAAGAATACTTTCTTGCTTCTTCCTAGCTTCTGGTAATTGCTGGCAATCTTTGGCATTCCTTGGTGTGGGACTACATCTCTTCCATTTCTGCCTCTGGCTTTACAAGGTCATTTTCCCTCTGAGTATGTCTGTGTCTTCATATGAACTTCTTATAAGGACAGCATTCATTGGATTTAGGGCCCACTCAAATTCAATATTATCTCCTCTTGAGGAATTCTATCCACCAAGACTCTATTTCCAAATAAGGTCACATTCACAAAATGAATTTTGAGTGGACACTATTCAACCCAGTACAGTGTCCATAATTAATTTTGGAAAGTTATTGGCCAATATTCCTTCAAATATTTCTGTCTTTCTTTTCCTTCTGGTGTTTTAATTATGCATATATAACACCTTTTGAAATGATCTTATGGTTCTTGGATATTCTGTTGTTTTTCATTCTTTTTTCTCTTTGCATTTCAGTTTGGCAAGTTGCTACTGACCTATGGTAAAACTCACTGATTTTTCCCTAAGCCATTGCAATTACTTATGAGCCCATCAAAGGCATTCTTCATTTCTGTTACAGTGTATTTGATTTCTAACATATCCTTTTGATTCTTTCTTATGTTTCCCACCTTTCTGCTTACATTACCCATCTGTTCTTGTGTGTTGTCTTCTTTTTTCTATTAAAGACCTTAAAATGTTAGTCATAGTTATATTAATTAATATCTGGTAATTCCAACATTTCTAATATCTGAGTCTGATGATGATGATGACTTTTTCTCTTCAGATTATTTTTTCTTGCCTTTGGCACAGCTGGTAATGTTGTTGTTCTTGAAAGCAGGATCGTTGTTTCCGATATTAGAGACTGGGGTAAATAGGGCTTTACTGTGAGGATTCCTATTAATATGGCTAGGATCAGCCAGTAGCTAAAGCTGTGTTTGCTGAATTACTGGAGGCTTCAGATTCCTCTAGTGTCCTTGCTTTTATCTCCCCTCTTGACTTTGGGCTTCCCTAAATATTCCTTCTCAGAGAGAGTCTGCATCTTGCAGTTCTTTCAGGCTTGATCCACTGTGATTATACTGAAGTCTTGCTGTGGTGATGGTAAGTATAGCGGAGGGCGGAACATTCTATAATCTGATTAAATCTCAGTCTTTTAGTGGGTCTGTGTCTTGGGGCTGGGTGTGACCTTCACAAATATTTCTCCTGTGGTATAGATTTTCCTCCCGGTTTCCTAGTTCCTTCCTTGGCTGCCAGGACTCTAATCTGTTTTCTTAAAGCCCTGTTGACTATGTTTTCCCCCTCTTAGGTCAAATAGGTGAGACAAGAAGGCTGGAGTGGCTGGCTGGGAAGAATGTCCTTCTTCCAGCTGGCATAAAGCTCTGGTAAAATCTTTTCAGTAGACCTTTGTTATGGAGAAGGCTCTGAGTGTATTATTTCACAATGACTACTTATCTTGTCCCATTCCCTCCCCCCACCCCCCAGGAGCTATGAGACAATAGATCTTCATAATGACACCTTGATGGGGTTCCTGGAGTTAAGTCCACCAAAATAAGAGTGGGGGCTATTTAAGATAGGAGTTTCTCATTCACCTGCTAGTTCACTGACAGCCTCCAGGAATTCATCAAAATTACCATTTCAGTGTTCCTACAAGTCAATGGCTCCAGCATCTTCTGATCCAGGTAAACAAATCTTGACTGTGACTTTCAGGATGTACTTGTCTCTTAAGTGATGTAGCCTGTGATCTCAGTTCTCTGATGGGTCCAAGAAAAGTCACTGAACTTTTGTTTGCATAGCCTTTTCTTATCTTAAGGATGTTTGGAATGATGACTTCTAAGTTTCTTACATGTCAGAGTGGAAACCAGAAATCCATTTGGAATATATTTAATAATTTGTTCCTAGTCTAAATTTCTTTTTTGCTTACTTATAATAGGAAATTTTGAAATCTTTAAAAATATAAAATAAGAATTTAAAATTTCCTTCACATATTGGTCTTTTTTTTTTTTTTTTTTGGATACTAATGCACACCACCAAGGTTTGTTGCTGTTTTCCCCAGCATTTCTATGAGGCAAATATTAGTTGTGTGACCTTGGAAAAGTTAATTATCCTGTGTGTGCTCCAGTTTTCTCATTGGTAATATAGACTATAAATAGTACTTTCTTTTAGGATTATTATGGAGATTAAATGAGATAATGTATCGATATGTATACTTAGCACAGTAAATACTTGACATAAAAATGTTCTCAATAAATGTGAATTTATTAACATTTTTGTTGTTGTCAGTCTTATTCTCTAGACAGAGGAAATGAAGTAAATGTTTTTGTTTTTTTTTTTTAAACTGATTCTCACTTCTAGATTCTTTATTTTAGAATTTTCTGCACTTTGAGCTGCAGCTGGCCATATAGATGTGGGAGCTGCAGGCTTGACCACACTGGAACTTGGCTAGATGAAGTGCCATCATCCTAATTGTGTGCGAGGGCCACAGTTCACTGCATTAAATCCTCTGAGCTCTCCTGTCCTCTCCCACATGTTGGCAGCATAAGTCCGCATACACAATAGCTTTAGATCAATCTAACACTAAAGTGGCCCCTGAAGAAAGGCACTAAGTATTCTTTGCTAGTCTCCTGCAAAATTTTAAAATTAAAAAAAAGAGGAGTTCTTTAGTCTTCAATTATGATAGAAATGTTGTATTTTGAAAAGATTTCAACTGGTGTATTTTAATTTTCTTTTCCTACGAAGTCATCCTCTTTTTCTCAATTTTGCTCGTATTATACTGAGGTATTGGTGGTAGAAGGAAGATGGGGTGAACAATTTCAAAAAAGGTCTTGCATGATTCAGAACCGCATAACCATAAGCTTATTTCTAAAACTCCATTTACAGCAGGGGCCAAGGCTGGAAGTTCTGACAATGCCATAGGGGAGCATTCTCCCTGGAAAACTGTGGCATTGAATGATGATGAAGAGAAGAGCAAACCAGGGCACATTTAAAGAAATTCAACTTTAAAAAGATGTCTGAATCTTAAGAAGTCTCTTCATGAACTTTCAATAGTCAGGTGTTCTATATTTATATGTAGAAGAGAGAAGAAATCTAGCCCCTATGTCATAATTTCTTACCATTTGTGTTACATTTAATTTTTTGAGTCTATTTTACTTGGTTTATAATGCTATCATTTTCTTCCTCTTGAAATTATGGTAAATTTTTATACACATAAATGTTTTCATGTTTAATGCTTTTATACTATTAGTGGGACACTTGATGGGACAGTAACAGTTTGTCTAGTCCTGTTCCTAGTAAGTTCCAATCTAATAGGATATCAAAGACTGTTTTCTAGTCTTTCTTTTAATATAGACAAGAGTGGAATTCTGTAACCTCTTTATTGTTTCAGTAAGTACATAGCATCTTTAATTTTGACAAATTATTTTTAAAGTCCAATAGCACTTGATATAATCATCTTTGAAGGTTACCATGTTTGTAACCATCGTCTCATTGGACCTTTATAACAACACATGAACAAGGAAGTGCAAGCAGCTGTTGCTAGAATTCTGATATAACCAAATCTACATGCTCATCTAGAACTGTGGTATATCAAGGCAATCCTCTAGGATTGGTTTTTACATAAGGTTCTGATATTTCCTGGTGAGTTGCATAAAGGATTTTGCACCCTTTGTTTCTAGGATTCTCATTCCCAAAGGGGAAAAGACAGAGTTTGCCCCTAATCTCTAATACTGGGCATGTGTAAGGATGGCTGGATCCCTCCAGAAAGCAGGGATCTGACCCTGAAGTAGGAGAGAAAAATGACATTAGTCACCATTTTAGGAAGGTCTTTCCTAATTAAAACTATTCCTAGTCCAAAGTAATTCCTTCAGTCAATCTCTATTATTCTACATCCTTCTGTTTTCCTTAAAGCACTTACCACTCTGATACTTTTGGTCATTTCCTTCCTTAGCATATATCTTGGTCCTGTAGAACTCGTGATTTTGTAGAGGGAGGACCTGGTCTTTTTTGGCTATCACTGAATCCACAGTACCTAGAATAATACCTGACAAACAGTAGGAGCTCCATAAATATTTCTCTCTGTGACATTAGTTCCAGGTCTCATATGAATAAGCTTAAGAGTAGTGTCCCTAAATGAGCTCTAGTCATATAAGAGTGCCTTAGTACATTCAGTCTGCTATAACAAAAATACCTTAGGATGAGTGACTTAAACAACAACTGTTTATTTCTCACAGTTCTGGAGGCTAGGAAGACCAAGATCAAGGCATCAGCAGGTTTAATACCTGGTGAGGACCTGCTTCATGGTTCATGGATAATAGTCTTGATGTAGTCTCACATGGTAGAAGGAGTAAGAGAGCTCTCTGAGGTCTCTTGATGTAATACATGACATAACCCAAGGAAGCTAGGGCACCAGGAGAAGCGTATGAATTTGTGTCAGTCAGAATGAAACAAGGTTTTGTCAATGTGTGTGTTTGTATATATTTGAGAGGAGTCATATTTAAAGCTGCTCTCAAAGGCATCAGGTACAGCAGAATAGTTTGGGGCCAACCAAGTCCACATGAGTTTTTCTGTTTTCATAGCACATAGATGGGGATGAGCCAGGAGTGGGTCAGATTGCCAACAGACTGTGGTACTGGATCCAGGAGACATAGAGAGCATTAATTGTTTTCCACTCCACCTTTAGTGCCTCCTCAGGTATGAGGTGTGCCCTCTCCAAGTGCCGAGATTGTTGTTCTCCCATAGTTACGAAATTGATGTATCCATCCCAGTATAACATCATCTTTCTTTAATGAGCTCTGACTTGGACCAGACCTTTTGCCTAAAAGGGTGAGGTGCATGTGAGACAAGGCATTTTTACAAAACTTACAAAGACCCATAATGTCCTCCATTTTGACCCACATGGGCCATGTAGGAGAGCTCATATATGAAACCAAGTGGTCATCATCCTTATGATCTAGAACCTTGTCAATCCTAAGAGATATTCTGGGTGATTGAACCAGAATTAAGTTTGGTTACCTACAGCCACTTTTGTCAGGGCTGTGATCCAAAAAGTGAGCCAAAAAGAATGGTCCAGGGTTGATTTTCGGGAAAGAAAGACTGGACATGCCTAAGAATGGTCAGTGTTGGGTGCTGTGCATGCAGTGGGTTTGGATGGTGGATGAGAAACCTTGAGTTTGGAGACTTCACTGCTTTTATAACAAGCGGTAAATAAACTTACTCTTTGTTTTGGAGGGAGATATTATTTCATCTTTTACAGTTTGTTTGTTGTAAACATAACACTGAGAAATGGCCTGGGTAAAGAGTGGGCATTGCATTCTTGACCTGGTTTGCATGACATAGAAGAGCAAGAGAGACCATGGAGGAGTGTCTCTTCCAATAGACTATAAGAAACAATTCTCTGAAACTCATTTCTGTCTTGACCAATGGGAAGTATGTTTTAACATTACTCAGTGCCCTTGAGAAGGGGACCACCCCTGCAAGGAAAATTTTCTATTTGGTCTTGATATGAGGAATAATAATTGGGCTTCACCCTAACAGTTGGAAATAAGGAAATGGATCCTTTTTCTTCCTTCTTGGCTGCTGGAGAGGCTAAAATCGAATATATACAATCTCTGGCACAAGGAGGTCTTTGATAAATCATGTGAATGAAAGATACAGAATTGTAAAGTGGGATGTGCATTTTATGGTGGACTCACCCCTGGTTCCATTTTATTCCCTGCCGTTTTATCCCTTTATCTCATTTTTTCTTGCTTTTATTTAAATCTGATCCATACCTTTTATTTTTTATCAGCTGGAATTCACATCTAGGTCTACTAATTTCAGTGCCCTATGTTGTATCTAGTTCTATTCTCTTTGAAGTTGGAAAACAACTGGTTAATATTTTTATCTTAAACAATTTGTGAAGAAAGTTATTCAGTCTATCTCCTCTGTCACTACTGTGTTGGTTCTGTTTCCAGTGGTTTAGTCAGTTTTGTTATTTCTTTCTGTACTCTAGACTCTCATGTTTTGTACATGTAGACCTAGACCCTCTGCTGTTAATTTGAAACTTGTCTCATCTTTGTTCAAGCTGACATGCTTAGGCCTTTTAGCTATGTATATTACTGATAACCATATTAAAGCTATTTTTTTCCACACAATACCATACTTAGTTATGTCCATTATCCTTCATCCTGTTGGGACAGATCATCTCATTATTTCTTTTACTTCTTTTTGGACTGAAAAATTTATGAGGACTTATATGTTATAATTTCCTGCTATAGGCAGACAGAAAAATACATTGTGGGTTGTTAGCTATGCCCAGGTAAACACTCAGAATTCAGAAGCTGCCTATAGGAATCAAATGTTTTTATTGTATAAATGCTTGATCATTTGTTTATGCAACAAAAATTAAAAGTAGCTGAAAAATGAATGGACATATTGCACAAAGAGTTGTTTAAAATAACTGAAAGTGGTATGACCAAATTTGACTACTGGGGTAGTGATCCAGTTGATTACTCTGTCCTGGAACACAGTTACCTGGAAAGCAGACATTTTGAGCATACAAAACAATGTGCAATAATTTAACATTTTCTTTTTAAAATCAACCTATGAATTAAATTCTAAGTTTGTTTAAGTGTATCACCATCGATGAGAAGATGGGGGTGGAAGTCCCAGATACCTACATATTCAATTTTTATTTACTCTCTTCAAATAATTTACTGGGATTTCAATAAGAAGGACATTTTTTTAGTGATTGTTTAAACCATCCTCTTCATCTTATGTGCTTTTGTTGACCTTTCATTTTGCCCATTCTTTCACTCTCTACTATATTTCACATAATATGATGCAATTGGTAATACAGTACCATAAGTTTGAAAAGAAGTTACAGAAATAAGAGTCATGAATTCAGAGACCCAAATATCTAAACCTTACTGAGACTCAAGCTTGGTATTTTATTGCCTTGCTTGACAATGAGTTCTGTTACTAATTCTAAGTTAGCAAAACATATCAGTCATTATCCTTTTCCTTATAAATAAAACCATGTATCTCATTGCAGGTAAACCTCTATATATTTATGACCCAAATTTTGTAGCAGTAGAGAACACAGAATATACTATGAAAGCTGAGCCTGAAAGAAATCCACATATTAAAAAAAAAGCCCACTACTTTTACATGTGTAAGTCCCCCCACATTGTATACTCATTATTTAAAATTAAAGGACAGAAGTCAAATTGAGAAACAGTAAATTAAGAGACAAGATGTGGGGATTACAAGTATTTCACTTGAATAGAACCAATCTCGTTCACTTTCTTTTTCTCGCAGGAAAGGAAAATTTAACAATCAGAGTAATGAACACACTTCAGTAATGGGAGCAATGCAATTGTGGTTTTGGCTGGGTAAAGTATCTGAGTTTTATATATGATTTCCCCTTTTCAGAACTGTGGCTAAAATTTTTGAAAAGTTCATTCTAAATACTTAACCAAAAACGAGAAAGCTTAAAAAAAGAGAATTCACTTTTAAATGTAAATGCTACATCACATTTCAGTCAACTTCCGGCAGCAAAACCAGTGTTGGCAGTTTTACCAACTGTTTGTAACCAGTTCAGTTGGGTCTGGCTCTCAGTTGTTAATATAGTACTACCGATCTTAATTCGTAGGACCACAAGGGAATGTTTAAATAAAAGAACACTCGATTTCATAGTAGTTTTTAAATGAAAACATATGTATCTGTAATAGGCCTTTAAAAGTTTTTTTCGGTAAGTACTTAATGTGGGGCATCTGCTAGGTATAGTGTGTCTCAGTTTTTCTGAGGAGACACGTCAAACTCAGTAAAATTAATATTTTAGATGTTGGTATCTTGGGATTTATCGGGGTTAAGAATGCCCAGGGAAGGAATATTATTGTCAGTTATTTCTCCTTTTATACATAATCCCTTGTATTGTATTTAGGGCGAGAGGAAGAGGAAGGGAAGAAGACCTCAAAATACCTTCTCAAAGATGGTTGATTTGAAGAAGTTCACTTCTAAAATTTGATATGCCCAGTGTGTTTGGTGAGACAGGTAAAAAATAGACATGGGATAAACTGTTTGTGTACCTGGGATTCTTATCCAATATTTTAAGTTCCTTTGAGTGGTGTCAGTGTTTCAGTCCATAATCACTAAACTTAAATTACCATTTTATAATACACTCTTATTAATGGGATGAGGGTTGATAAATGACATTAATTTTTAAAAAATGGATAATTAATAACCATTAAAATGATGTTACATATTGGGTCTCTTGTATCATCTAAATTTCCCTCCACTTCTCAGGCCACAGATATTCATGTTTATCAGTATCCCTCTCTATCCTCTTTAGGATTCCCAAGTACCCTGGCTCTGCTATTTTTAATGTAGATGACTAAATAAATCCAAGATGAGCTTTGGGCAAATCAGCTAGGGTCAAATATTATATATTCCTAATATGTACTAGCATCCCCTCAATATCTCCAGATATGTTGGGGGGATTAAGATTGCCTCAAACAGATGAACCATGAGAGACGATGGACTCTGAGAAACAAACTGAGGGTTCTAGAGGGGAGGGGGGTGGGAGGATGGGTTAGCCTGGTGATGGGTATTAAAGAGGGCACGTTCTGCGTGGAGCACTGGGTGTTATGCACAAACAATGAATCATGGAACACTACATCAAAAACTAATGATGTAATGTATGGTGATTAACATAATAAAAAAAGATTGCCTCAAACAATTTTAAAGATCTTGAATACTTCGGACAAAAATAAAGCCCTCTCCCATCAATAATATTTCTAGAATATGGGAATGAAGATTGATACAAATCTCAGTTGATTTGCCTTAATTTTTCCCTATATTTTGAGAGCTATAGATATATCTGTACTTGAATATGTGTGTTTGTGTGTGTGTATGTATATATATATATATATATATGTATATATGTATATAGAAAGCATAGAAGAGTGGTTAAGAGTCTTGAAGCTAGATTACTTTGGTTTGGGTCCAGGCTCCATCACCTGCTATTTGTATAAGCTTCAACAGTGTTATATAACATCTCTGTACCCCAGTTTCCTTACTTGTAAAATAATATAATAAAATTATGTACCTCATGAGGTGGTTGTGAGGATTAAATGAGTTCATGCACAAAAACCGCTTTAGAACATGCCTGTAAAGTTACAGGGATTCACTTTGAACACTACATCAAAAACTAATGATGTACTATATATTGGCTAACTGAACATAATAAAAAAATTTTAAAAAAGTTACAGGGCTTCAAAAACTTTAGTAATTGTGATGATTTGCATCATATGAATATATACATAGGCACATATAATATATAACGGCTTAGTCTACAAAATAAGATGATTTTATGTTTTTATATACATTGCTAAATGCTTTTGTATGTGTAATACATTGTATATATGTATACTCCGTATATGGCACATTTTGATTTTCTTTTTTTTTATTTAAAGATTTTTATTTATTTATTGAGAGAGAGAGAGAGAGAATGGTCGAGAGAGAGCATGAGAGGGAGGAAGGTCAGAGGGAGAAGCAGACTCCCTGCTGAGCAGGGAGCCCGATGTGGGACTCGATCCCGGGACTCCAGGATCATGACCTGAGCCGAAGGCAGTCGCTTAACCAACTGAGCCACCCAGGCACCCACATTTTGATTTTCTTGAAAATTTTAGTTATCTAATGCCCAATATGAGAATACCAACGCAGCTCATGTCTGGACTGTACGTAGTATAAATTTGGCGTTTTAAATCTACCCATTTAATGAATTAATATTTCTCACCGAATACTGGCTCTAATTCCCAGTGTAAGTGGCATCAAGGTGAAGCAGAAGAGCACAGGTTTAAGGCAGGAGTGCTCTGGATGCTCATTCTGACACAACCACTCAGAAGCTATATGATTTTGGGCAAGTCATTTAGCCTCTTTGAGCTTTAATTTTTTCATCTGCAAAGCAGGGATGTGACATTTCTTGAAGTTTGTGGTGAGAAGTAGAAGTACATAAAAGAAGCACTTGGCCAAGAGCCTGGCACATAGTAAATGCTTGATAAATGGAAACACTGATCTTCAATGTGTCGGTTCCACTTCAAACGTGGCTATTATTTTAAAGCCCAACACAAACAAGCATCCCACTGGAAGTGTTTGATCAGCTATAGCTGTTGCTATATAATGATCATGAGTTAGTCTTAAGGGCATGTGGTTTCAATAACCATGATGGTTGGAAGTTCTGCTGCTTGTAGGAGCAAAAGGGAAGAGGTTGGTGTAACTCAAGTTTCATCAGTATCTTACCAGGCAGCTTGCAACTTTGCCTTTTCTCACGCTCTGCCCAGCCTCACCTCTCCTGCCAGTAAGAAGCCCCAGAAACAGTTACACTGAAAATGCTGTAGAAGCTGAAACCCTGCGGGCTGGCAGCACTCTGCTTGGTGGGGTTATGCCAAGCAGGCATGTTTGTCACCCATTGGCCAGAGACCCAGGGGAAGAAGACTCACTCTGTCCCTTTACTTTCACTGAGTCTGAGAGAAATGGATTAAAACCTCAGGCAGTTCACTGTAAATGGCAATTTCTTTTCAAATGTTACATATTTTTATATAATTGGTAGTAAGGGGCCATTGTTTTTTTGTAGTTGGGCCTGATTCACCTCTTGCACATTATATAAGGATTTGGGTTTGACATAATAATAGCTAATTGTGAAAAGCAACTACATATGTACTCTGAAAGTAAATCATTTAATGAATGCCAAAAACTCCTTAGAATAAAAATAATACTATTTCAAGGGATAGTGCAATTATTGATAAATTCTTATGAATTCTTATATTCTTATTACACAAGTGGGTCTGACATGAAGCTTGCATGATATAAGAAACGTGAGGAAAGGTAGCCTAATATAGGAAAGGTGTTTCATGCACACGTGCAGAGAATTTTTCACACAGTTGGTGAAGCCACATTGATCCAGCAATTTGAATGTTATTATTATCCCTGGTCTCTCTCATTAAATACTTAAGAAAACATAGTAAAATTGTTTAAGGATACACATTTAGAATGCCATATCCAGAGCTATATCCAAGTAGCAAATGATTACACTGCTTATAAATTCTAGGCAGATGATAATTTAGAGTCCCCATGAAAGCCCTGAGTTTATTTGATTGTTCTCTTAATTACTGGGCTCTATGCTATCAAATATTTGTGGAAGAGGAAGCTTTTCTTTGTGGGAGTGGATAATAACTGTGCTTACACTTTGAAAATTTTGCCTTGAGTTATTAAGATTTGCATTTCTCACTTTTGTTCCAAGGGAAGGTGTTTGGCCATTTTTAGAAATCAGGTACCAAATAATCAATCATCAAACACCCCAGAAAGTTTCCACTCTAGACAAGTGCAAAATCTCAGGTATTAGCAGTCCACCTCCAGAAACAAATCTAGGAAGAGTGGAAAGGGGGCGAAAGGATGTATCGCTTTTCTAGGTGAACATATTGTGATCGGTATGAGTTGCGTGCATTGAGAAACTATATTCGCTTACTAGCTGCCATTTAGAAACCAGCCAGAAAAAAGTCTGAGAGAGACCGCACAGACAGGCAAGCCGTAAGCCTCGCTCCCATGCTGCTTCAGTGCCCTGCTCTTCCAGGCGCGTGAAGAATAAACAGACTGTGGTCATTGATCTCCTGGTGGTGTTGTTGCACTCTGGGAAATGCTGGGGGGTGCCCAGGGACGCGGCTTAGTCAATGGATGCGCATCTGAAGAAAATCACCGAGATGAGGAAAAAGAACATGCAAATCGGCTAGAGAAGAGGAAGGGAAGAGCGAGAAAAAGAAACGTGTTGCTCGTATTGTGTCTTCTTAGTCCCTTACCCGCTGCCTCCCTCGTGACATCTCCCTTTTTGCCCCTTTCTGGACACCAGTTCTAGGAAGACCACTCGGGAGCCCCGACTCCCCCCGCCCCCCACCCCGTCCTCCACCCCGTCCACCCTAGTTTGAGATTTAATAGGGTTTCTTTTCTTTCTCTTTTTTTCCTTTTCCTTTTTTTTTTTTTTTTTTTTACCCCTGGCAAACCGGCAGCTGTTATAAGTCAATGAAAGTAAGATTGGAAGAGATAAGTGCCAGAGCAGCCTGGGAGCTGTCAGAGCACACACTTAAATCAACCCCACAGCTTCTGCTCCGAGCATTACCCACGGAGTTTCTTCCCATGGTGATGTAACTCTGAGGGTCTCTCTCTGTCGCCTTCACGCGCTGACTCCAGTGTCGCTGGAGTCGAAAGCCCAGCGCTGAGCCTGTCCCCCCTAAATATCATTCCTTGGTTCTTGGGCATTGGGTCACTTGGGTTCACCCCCACAAAACAAAATCAGTTCAACTACCCCGGGGGCAGGGGTGAGAGTGGCTCAAAACTTTTCTCCCCCCGCACCCCAAGGAGTAGGTGGGTTCAAAGTGCCGGCGGCGGGGACCCGCGGGCGCACAGCGGAGCTTAGGGAGGTAGTGGTCGCTTTAAAAACCGAACCTCTCGCGGCTCCCCAGCCTTCGCGCCGGGCAAACGGCGGCTCGCCTCCCAGAAGGTTCCGCGGACACCAGCAGACCCCCACACGCGCCCCTGGTGCGAGCTTTACTGTGTGCATACGGGGGTGAGGGGCAAGCAGGGGCCCAGGTAATGGTTCCAGGGCAGCGGGTGAGGTTCCAGCGCAGGGAAGAAGTTGACAAAGGGGACCTGACTAAACATGAATGCGTATTTATAGATGCGAGCTCCATCGAGATCCGAGATCCGGAGATAGCCCACTCTCCCTGCCTTCTTCCACTCTTGCCGTTTCATTTTATCGCTCCTTTAAGTGGAGGGCAGACTTTTTTTTTTTTTTAAACATTCCTGCACGGTGTGGGTAATCACCGCGTTATTTACAATCTAGTTACTCTGCAGCAGACGGGGAAGCAAACTCTGGGGCTCCTTCTCTTCGGATGGACAGAGAGGGCGGCCAGGCGGCGAGCTGCAAGAAGGAGGTCAGGGTGGGTTTGCGGGAGCTCGGGGGCGACCTGGAGGGAGTCGGAGCCCCCGGCGCCGCCCCCGCGCCCGCCCCCGCCGCACCCCCCGGGGCGGGCGCCCGGCCGCGGTGACCGCCGGCTGGTGCGCTGCCCTCGCCTCCCCCATTGTTCCTACTGTCTTTTTGCCTTTTGTTATTTGCACTCGCATTGTGTTGTTTGTCTCTGAAGCCGCCTCATGACCAGCAAAGGGATTTCACCTCGTCCTTGAGAGCCACACGGGGAGCGAGAGCGAGCGAGCGAGCGAGAGCCGGGGGGAAGAGGGACACGCGCGCGCGCGCACACACACACACACACACACACACACACACACAGACACACACACACAGAGTGAAAAAGGCGAGCCACCAAAACCCATCTCCAGTCTCCTCCCGGGGGCCCCCAGCCCGCCACTGTGCCACTTTGCATCCCACGCCAGAGGAGACATTAAGGAGACCCGGTAAGGTGCGTGAATCGCAGCGTTTTAACTTTGTTGTTCGTCCCGATGTTGTTGTGGGCAGACCTCCAAGGCGCAGAGCTCCCCTCAGCCGCTCGCCGTGCCCGCCACTCAGCACTCGCTCCCGGCTCCAGCTGGAGAGCCGGCTGAGGAGGGAGGGGGCCGCCACCGGAGTTTCCTCAAGTACGGAGGGAGGGGGACTGGGCTGGGGGTGAGGGGGAGGCGGGAGGCGGGAGGCGGCTCGAGACTTGAGGTGGCCCTGTCATCCTCGGGGGGCGGCTGGCCGTGGGGGACCTCGGAGCGTGGGCTTGGCCCCCTTTCAGGAAATGGGATAACTTTAGATATTTGTTGGGGAGCCTGCGCGCTGTTGCCGGTATTGTTTTGTAAGTGGTGGCGGTGGAGGTGGTGATTCGAGATGAGGGCAGGAGTGCAGGGAAAAGCCTAGGCTAGTCTGTGCATTTCGGCTAACGCCAAACCACAGACCCTAAAAGTTGGACAAAGCTCTTTACCCTTCCTAGAATATAAACGCGGCCGCCAGCCCACCCCACAATCTTAATATTCCCCCTTTTCGTCTTTTTGTTTCGCTTTCTGCAATCCCTCTCCTACTAAGTCCTCCTCTCTCCCGCCCGGAATTTCGGAGACAAGTCTCATCCTTCAGAATTCTAGGGATTCCAGCGACCGGAAGCTTTAATTTTAATTGCAACTACTTTCCCCCAACCCCCTCAGTATACCAAGTGAAACCACTCACGTGTTGTGTCACTTTAAGCGCGGGTTTGGGAAATCTTGCTTGCACTTTGGGGCTACGGTAATCAGCAAGGAAGAGAGGTTGTACGACTTGAAATCAAATGGGATTTGGAAATGTTTGCATTTGATAGCAGCAGTTTCTTGAGTAGTGATCTGCTGGCATCGGATGCACATGAAGCACTGTTTACATATTTTAATAGTCATTTTCCATACACTTTGCAAAGCGAATATATTAATACGTAGATTGACCCTGGTGACTATCTGAAGAAGCTGGCCTCTCTGACTAAATGCAGAGTGTGGTGAATGTGAATTCATTTTGATGCCTTCCCTTCTCAACTAAGCAGGTCAAAATGAGGAATTCTGTGAATATGTAGAGCCATAGTCTCACTGTCAGCCAACCCAGGCACTCTGGGTGGCAGTCAACTGTACTTCTTCAGAAAAGTTTAGAGATTTGTTCTATCCCATTTGAGAGCCTCACAATATCCAGATATCCAAAGTAGTTTGTCAAGAAAGGCATGAGCTGATTTCCCCCGAGACTGCCTTCAGGCTCAGCACAATTCTTCAGTCAAGGGCAAGACCAAGGGAGATCTGTGGGATTTTGGGTAATAAGTGTGGGAATCTGCAAAGGGACTAGACAGAGGATTTCTTTCCTTGCTGCTCATAAATAATGGCCCCTAGTATCCTTAAAAAAGAAAAAAAAGGCCCACGCAAACAAAACAGGCCAATGAAGTAGGCACGTGGGAGATTTGTAGGCAATGGACATTTCAATCAGAAAAAATACAGCAGAGTTTTTGATCAGGATTACAGGAGTGAGGCTCGATTGCCAAGAGTGATTAGGTTAAGGGCCAGATGGTTTTAAAGTATACAGAAATGTTTTTTAAGTTTGACTTTTATAGAACTAAAAGGAAGACGATTTCTTAGAGTCTTTACAGAACTGCAAAATTTTGATCTAATTTTGAAGGAATTCAGCTGTATGTGAACTGTTGTTAGCTCTGATAGGGAAAGAATCTGGTTTCAAATGTAGATATGTGGGACAAAGTTTCTGGGGGTCCTTCTTCCTGATTTAAATATAGCTCCCAGGCTGAAGCCTAGATAAATTCAGTCACAACGACTTAAAATCAAAAGCACTTACACTGAAAGTTCTCTTAGGCATTGTGCAAAGTTCTCCTGCAAATTATGTCATCAACTGTTTATTCCTCAGAACTGTATAAGATAAAAATCATAAGCATCACTTAAAACTGATGCAATATAGCTTTAAATCCTCAGACTGGTAGGGATTGCTTTTGTTTGCCTAAAAGGTGGATCTTTCATCACATGAGTTGTTTAAAAACATTTAATTGTGGGGGTGGGAAGGGATGTGTATAATTATTTAGTTATTTGTGTTAATTATATAGTAGCATACTCACTTGAAATTTTTTTTTTCTTTCCAGTGGTCTTCTAACAATCTTGTACATGAAGAATTAATAGAGTTTTTTGTTTGCTTGTGGGTTTTTAAAAAATCTCTTTTTGTAGCCTTTTTGAATGGGCAATACCAAATCAATCTGAGATAGACTTGAAAGAGTAAACTTAGTACAGGAAAAAAGAGCTTCAACTCTTAATAGACAAACTCTGTATTAGTTTTGTTGTTGAGCTTAAACAGTTCTGGTTGAATGGCATGTTATATACAGGATTCAAAACTCTCAAACTTTTTTGGTAAATAACCAGGCATTTGAGATTCAGTGGTTATTTCAAGTTAACTTAGTTCTATACATGTAAATGCACATCCTGTTTAGACTGACACATGACTTTGTAAAAGAAAAAAAAATGAATATACGCTTATAAAGATGTTATCTGTGGAGTGTATGGAGTAAATAGTAAATAACAAAAGGGTGAAGTTTATACTCAGGTATGATGGCTTTTTGTTTTGTTTTGTTTTTGGTCCTTTTTGGGGGTAAGACATGAGGTATAGGGAAAGTTTAAAATTTCATTTTCCAGGTAGAAGAATGAATTTGAATGCTTGAATAATTTTTCTTTTAAAGCAAATGAAAACTATGTAATTAAAAGAACATACTGTCTTCTTGAAAAAGCTCTATTCATTTACTAAGTGATGGGCAATCACTGTTTTGAAGTCATGTTCAGATTATATAAAAAAGCAATATATAGGGCAGGATAAAACTTGTTTTTAGTGATCTTCTAAAATATACTGGGTTTCAAATAACTCAGAGTTCTAAGGTTGAATGCTATTTAGATTTCCATCAGGTAGAATTGTTGGATATGATTGATTGGCATAACCGGGACCTTCCACTCAATATCCAATCACCTGCAGTGGTAGAAATGCTATAATTAGAGTTTTGAGAGTAATCTAGAAAATTTATTTGTCTAGGCCTAAAGTCAATGCATTCCCTCACACACTCGTCACAATTTTTTAGCCTGAGAAATGTAGGCTTATTTTAAAGGCGAAGAAAGTCCTTGGCTGTTTCAAATAAACTATATCCTGAACCTAGATTGTAGATAGTTAATAAAATAAAAGTCCAATTTTGTTCCAAACAATGTTTAAAACACCAATTTGTAAATTGTCTACATTTGGTTTTCATATGTTAATGATTTGGGATCTGAA
This sequence comes from Callorhinus ursinus, assembly GCF_003265705.2. Lineage (NCBI taxonomy): Eukaryota > Metazoa > Chordata > Mammalia > Carnivora > Otariidae > Callorhinus > Callorhinus ursinus. The sequence continues at coordinate 9,846,320 of NW_027397089.1, forward strand.
ACTTCTTTTAGAAAGGCATTTTGGTTTATCTTAAAAAACACCATACAAAACTGTCTAAACAACTCTGTAAATAAACTGTTCCAAATGCCTCAATTTGATGAATGAATTAAAGAATTATAGTTCTTAATCCAATTATGATCGGTCTTGTTATTCCATTTCCCATTTGGGGGAGCTTGGGAATGGTAAATGATTCTCAAATGTGAGTGGGGTCTTTTGTTTATTTTCTGTGTGTGATGTAACATAAATAATTACTCATACCTAACAGGAGAAGGATCTTAGATGTAGAAAAGTTATTTAATGATTTTCAATTAAACCAAGAATTCATTTGCATGAAAAGTTGCTCTTAATGGAAGAGTAGAACAAAATTTTTAAGAATACAAAGCAAGGATCTAACCTTTTGCTTAAAACTAGTGATTTTTTTATATTTAAAGGGGGAGAAATGGAGCACTTACAGCTCAGTAGTAGGGCAGATATTCGGGCACTTTTATTTGCTTTTAGTTGGGCCATGTTGGGACATTTCTGGGGTGCTATTTAATAACTTTACTACATTCAATTTCCTTGTCTTTAAAATTAAGGGTAATATGTTTTTTGGGTTGTTTCCTCCAAACCCCTACCCCTTTAGCTGCCTACATGGGTGCTTTTGAATGCTCTCCTGATCAGGGGCCTGAACTGTAGGATGGGCCCTTGATAACATCCCAGTTTGCTTTGAAGGATGCTTCTGAATTCCTGCCCCATTTGACCAATTTAACCTTGTCTTTAAAATTAAGGGGAATATTTTTTTGGGGTTGTTTCCTCCAAGCCCCTACCCCTTTAGCTGCCTACATGGGTGCTTTTGAATGCTCTCCTGATCAGGGGCCTGGACTGTAGGATGGGCCCTTGATAACATCCCAGTTTGCTTTGAAGGACCCTTCTGAATTCCTGCCCCATTTGACCAATTTAACCTCTGGTTCATAAACTAATTAATTCAAAATTATTAATAGCTCATGGTTTAATTCTCTAGATGTGGTTACTATTATTATTACTGTTATTGTTACAGTTTATTATGACCATCTAATTCCTTAGAGAAAGAGTTGTGGAGATTACAGGTATCATGTGAAACTGCCAGAGGAAATATTTATGAACATAGGGATTTTTTTCAATACTACTTAAATCATACCTTATAGGCAAGTAATTAGTTAGCTTACTTGTAAGGACGTTGGGCAGGCATATTGATAAAAGTAGGGGGGAATGAATGTATTTAAGGAATATATTAAATAACCATCTTTAAAAATTGAGCCTTAAAAATAAACAAACCCAGAAAAAAAATGTGTCTCCAGGAGAGGTCGTCTTGACTTCTATAGGTACAGGTCCATTTATTCTTTATTGCTTAAAGTTCATTATAAGTTAAAAAGGAAAAGAAAAACCTGATTCTATCTTTGATGCTCAATTACTTGTCATTCAGTTATTTTGTGATTATATGCTATCACGTGTCCAAAGGGGACAAATAATGCAGTGGTCAACGGGATGGGAGGGCTCTGGCTTGACCTCCAGCTGGAATTCCCTAGAAGCTCAGGTACTGTGTTGTCACCTGCAGCACCAATTAAAGTCTTGGATGTAGGGAACCCAGGAAGGAACTGGGATGCAAGAGGCAATCTCACTTGCTTTTGGAGCTTCTCAGTTTAGGTCTATGTGTAATTCTTCCAAGACTTCGCTTGCAGTTCTGAGCATTCAGTACTCTGCCCCGTTTACTCACCTCTAAAGCTGGAGATTATACTGCTTGTTCTTATATGGATATTGCATGGATTATACTAGATATTGTATGCCAAATTCCTAGCATAGGGTTTGTCCTGAACTAGGTACTTAGTAAATGTTAGCCACACTCTTCTGTCCCTCCAGTTAAGTCTTTTTGATCATTAATAATGTTTGAAGCTTAATTTCATACTTGCTTTGTACTGGACTTAATTTGAGTCCAAGAAGAAAAATATATCACTTCCTTGAGGCTGAGATCAACACTTTAAAACAGTGATTCAGTTAACGTCTATATATGATCTCTGACAATGCGGTTTTATTAAGATGCTGTATTTGGTGCAAGTGTGAATTCTATCTTTTATTCATAGAAATGTTCCTTCAGTAATTAACATATTATCCTACATAATAGGTAAAGGCAAACAAAAACTCTAGGACCTCACTATGGATCTCTCTTCTTGTTATCCTTTTTGATTTCCCATTACAGATACACAGCAATGAAAATTTATTGTGACTTTATCCATAGATAGTTATCTACCTCTGAATAATATGAAGTTATAGTACACATAGATAGAGATTCCACTTGGAAAAAGAAATAAATCTGACTTTGTAATGTTTGCCCTTTGGAGTTAGCAGTTTCTTCAAAGAGAACTTCCTAGGCTTGTTTATATGGGGTACAAGGAGAAAGGCACAGGGTGCCTGGGTGGCTCAGTTGGTTAAGCAACTGCCTTCGGCTCAGGTCATGATTCTGGAGTCCCAGGATCGAGTCCCACATTGGGCTCCCTGCTCATCAGGGAGTCTGCTTCTCCCTCCGACTGTCCCCCCTCTCATGTTCTCTCTCTCAAATAAATAAATAAAATCTTAAAAAAAAACAAGGAGAAAGGCACAATAAATATACTATTACCTGTGTGAAGAGATGATGTATAGTAATGTGGAGAAATTAGTGGGTGTTTTCTCTTTACAGTGATAGGGAAAATTTCTCTGTAAGTACGGGCTTCCCCCACTATCCGAAAGTGGAACATTCCAGTGAAACTTTTTGTGAGCTGAAATGGTATAAAGTGAAGAAGCAATTACCATTTTTATAAAAGCAGAAATCCTCTTTGGATTAGTGAAAATAGGTACTAATGTAGATGTTTCATAAAAGCAAAATGGTGTAAAGCCAACCTTTTGGATAGTGGGGTGGGGGAACCTATACATGTGACCAAAGATAAAGGAAAGGTTTTTTTAAAAAGCAAATAAATAACTTGGTTATTGCATTAATTTGGATCCCTTGAGAAGCAGATGACAGGAGGGGATTAGACATGTACTAAGAGGGAGCAGAAAGCTGGGAGAGGCTTTCAGTTGTGATCCCAGTTTGACACTTATGGAAGGAGAGATGGAAGGAAGGAGGATTGAGTAGAAAGAAGCTCTATTGTCATGCAGTCCAGGAGAGGTTGTTTGGCCCAGCAGAGGAGAGTCAGCCATTGGAAGAGTCCTCTGTCCCCTGACTGCGTTCAGTCACTGGATGGGAACAGCCCCCTTGAAGCATGACCCTGGTGCACAACTGTTGCTAGAGACCTAGGGGCAGCAGGTGGGGCACTGAGTCCATTATAATCTTGCAACAGGAGATCTGGGTGGTATAGTGGTTTGGCCATCTAGCCTGGGAGTTAGTAGCAGTAACTCTGGTCAGGTGGACTTGTCACTAATAAAAAGACCCAGCAATTTCTTTTAGCTCTGAGATGCTTTATTTTCCTCCACTGAAAAATGAGCATAATGATAGTATCACCTCGCAGAGTCCTCATCAGATTAAATGAGGTTGTATGAAATTATGTGTAAATTTATAGTATGGTGTATGGTGTAGAGGAACTGCTCAATGTAAACAGTAGTCCCCCCTTATGCACAGGGGATACATTCCAAGACTTGAAACCATGGAGAGTACTGAACGCTGTATATGCTTTGTTTTTTCCTATGCATTCATACATACCTATCATAAAGTTTCATTTATTAATTAGATGTAGTCAGAGATTAACAAAAATAATAATCACAAAATGACTGTAACAATATACTGTAATAAAAGTTATGGGAATGTGGTATCTCTTTCTCTCAAAATTTCTTTTTTTTTTTTAAAGATTTTTATTTATTTGAGAGAGAGGATGAGATAGAGAGAGAGAGAGCATGAGAGAGGGAGGGTCAGAGGGAGAAGCAGACTCCCTGATGAGCAGGGAGCCCGAAGCGGGACTCGATCCCGGGACTCCAGGATCATGACCTGAGCCGAAGGTAGTCGCTAAACCAACTGAGCCACCTAGGCACCCTCAAAATTTCTTTTTGTACTGTACTTACCCTTCCTGTAATGATGTGAGATGATAAAATGCCTGTGTGATAAGATGAAGTAAGGTGAATGATGTAGGCATTGTGACGTAGTGTTAGTCTACCGCTGATCTGACCATACGTCAGAAGGAGGATCATGTGTCTGGAGCACGGATGACCTCAGGTAAGTGAAACCACAGGTGGGGGGTGGGGGGCCTATTACTGTATTGCACTCTTTCTAATGTACTCATAATATGCAACTGAGTGGTGTAGCTGAATGTATCAGGTGAGAGTAAATCTACTTGAACAATAGATACTACATGTAATTAGAAGGCATTGTTTTTGCAAGCAAACATCTTTAATGTTTGCCTTTTACACATAGCTCAGTTTATTTCTCATGCCTCAAACCCTTATTTCTATCAGGTTATAAACCGCACAACAGATAGACCAACTGACCTTGGCCATCTTCAGGTAATTTGCCCTAAAGCATGAGGTAGACAGAAGGCTCTCTTCATTTCCTTACCCCTCTAGGCTTCCTATTCAGTTGAGAAGCAACTTGCACTGTAAGTCTGCATTTTATCTTGAGCCTCAAACACCTTGCAAGGCTTTGCTCCCCTATGTTACTGTTCCTAAACCAACTTGCCGCACCACAAAGCACTGAACTCAAGTGGCCCTCAGTGCTTGCTCCTGCTGTGATGAGTCACAGAGCCACCAGCACTTTGTTGCGTTAGATTTGATCACTGCCATGAGCAGTCCTTCGATTGTCAGCTAAGAGACCCTTCAGGGAGTTGTCCCTTAATAGAAAGTCTCTTTTCTTCCCTCCTGTTGTAACTTTAAATTAAAAGAAACTGTAGAGGGGAGCGGGTGGTATTGCAGCAGTTCATTCTTCTACCCACTGGGAGAACAACATCTGAGAAAAGACGTTATTGGACTGAGAATTGAGTTGTTGCTATTTTTTTGGGCCAGCATGGGGGGGCCGTTGTGGTGGAGGAGGATGAAGACCATGTCGTTTAGACTCAGACTGATTCTCAGTAATGCAATGGAGAGCAGTCCTTCTGTGTGTGCTCGCGAGCATTTTTTTTTTTTTTTTGGATACGATACACTGACTTAGCATATTAATTTCTACTGGGATTCACAGGACCACTGGCATTTTACTCCTGATTTTTAGGTGGTTCTGTGAGTTCTAGTGTGGGAAACTGGCACTGGGACAACTTCAGAGTCCAAGGAGGATGGGAGGCAGGAAAAGAGAGCTAATTTTTGACACATTCCTTAAACAAGTGACCCCTCTAGGGAATCTGTGCCCAGGATAAGAGCTGCTTACTGTGAGCCTTTTGGCATAGTTTTCCCCGAATAGTGAGCGCTGGTTACTTTAACATTAAAAAGGCTGATGAACTTAACATTGGCAAGAGGAAAAGAGATGTTGGTATTTTTGATGACGTGTTTTCTAGATGCTGTTTCACATTAAATTTCTGATTTAATTCTCTGCCGTGCCGGGCTTTATGGCTTCCGTAGGTGCTGGTCCATTCCCATTCTGGGTTAGGACCTGCCCCCAAGTCTGATGTCTGCTAAGATTTCCTGGTGTAATTCATGGCTACTAAAAGCTGAAGTTGTTTGATGTGTGACTGAGGTTTGCATGTGAGTTCTTGCGATGCTTGGTGTTACTATGCAGTATTGGCAGTCTTTCCCATGTATCTGGCACATTCAGTCTCATTAATTTACTCTTGCACTGGGAACTGTTTTTGAACAAGTGCATACTATTTCTCATAATTCTGCATTGACTTTTCTTTCAGCCTCACTCCACTGTACCTTCACTACGAGCAGGATAGTAGTGCATTTTCTACATTACATCAGGAAATGAAGTGATAATTTTTAATGCATACTAAACAAACAGATCTATCCGTATGTAGAGATCCTTAATGCTCCCCCTGTTTATTTCTAGGAACTTACTCAGACCTCCCCCCCAAATGCTGTTCCCTCCCTGCTTCTTTTTCCCCATCACTGCCTATTGGGATTTTCTTAACCTTTCTCTTACCACAAAGTCTTTATTATCATGGCACCATTGACCACTCCGCATTGTGTGAGTCTCACTGGATGAAGCGAGAAGTGAAAGGTGTGCCTGACTGCATTGCTGCCTGGTTTGAAAGGGGTAACTCAGAGGGTGATCAAACACTTCTCATTAGAAAGGAAACTTCATGAGGGCAGTGTGTTGTGACTGTCCCTGGCATAATCACGATGCCTGGGATGGAGCAGCAAAACAAATGATTGCTGAGCCAACATATCTTGCACAGTGAGCTTCATTTTTGATTCAAGACAGCCCTGCAGGACAGGGAAGCGGGAAAACTAACAGCCCTAGAGCACTGACATGTTCCAGGCATGGTGCTAGGCACTTTATGTGGATAATCTCCTCTAATCTTCATAGCCCACCTAAATAATTAGATGGGTATTATCCCCTTTTCATGGATGGGTGAACAAACTTCAGTGGGTCAGGTGCAGGCCTTTTTTTTTTTTTTTCAGCAAGGGAGCAGGAGAATCATTGCCTGAATCTCAGTCTATTTGACTCTGCCACTTGTATTCTTTCCATCCTTCTGTGGCCAACATGCTGGTGTGGGGAGCACTAGACATACCTGCCTGTCTCCCACTGGGGATAAGTAGGAGGCACAGGCAAGAATTCACAGAAAGAGATGTCTGAGATGTAAAGTAAATCCTAAATGTTGGTTATTATTATCGAGAACCCATTCGTTTATTAACAAAAAAATATGGAGGCACCTGGGTGGCTCAGTAGTTGGGCATCTGCGTTCGGCTCAGATTGTGGTCCCGGGGTCCTGGGATCGCCCCCCCCCACCACTGGGGTTGGGCTCCCTGCTCGGCGGGGGGGCCTGCTTCTCCCTCTCCCACTCCCCCCTGCTTGTGCTCCCTCTCCCACTCCCCCTGCTTGTGTTCCCTCTCCCACTCCCCCCTGCTTGTGTTCCCTCTCCCACTCCCCCCTGCTTGTGCTCCCTCTCCCACTCCCCCCTGCTTGTGCTCCCTCTCCCACTCCCCCCTGCTTGTGTTCCCTCTCTCACTGTGTCTCTCTCTGTCAAATAAATAAAATCTTAAGAAAAATATGTATCGATCACACAGATGCATGTTGTTTGCACTTTACCTAATAGGAAATATTTTATGATTTGAAGCAGAGATTCTGAATACTTAAAAACTGACATCAAAGGAAATGATAGAACAGTATTTCTCAAAGGTGATCACTCAGTCACCTAGTTGAAAACCATTTGGGATATTTTTAAAAATCTACCTTTCTGGCCCCTACTCAGACAGGAAATCCGAATCTCTGTGGTTATAGCTCCATAACCCTACATTGTTAACAAGTATGACTGGCAATTCTTTTGCACATAAAAGTTTGGGAACCAGTGATAAAAAAGTATTGACTTAGTTTGGTAATATATATATATATATATATATATATATATATATATATATATAGCATCTGGAATTAAAGTAAGATGTTCAAAGAATAGTGGCAGTGCCAAGATAAAGCACAACTGATTGCTAGATTTTTAGACTTTTTTTTGATGATGTGGTTTTAGGAGTTTTGAAATAAAATATAAAATACCTTCAGTAAATTTGAATATATAGAACATCAGCATGCTTAAAGTCAAGAGTGAGGTGACCTGTCACAAAATGGGTTGGGAAAGGGTGTCAGTTAGGGAAAGGGTGTCAGTTATGTGCCTTCTAGGTTTGGAAAGAACTTTCTAAAAAGACCAATCTAAAATGGCTAAACTGAAGTAAACTGAAGACCAGAGGTTGATTTATTTATCCAGCTCTGTATCCCAAATATTTAAAACAGTGCCTGGAACATAGTAGGTGTTTCAAGGCCTTTGTTTAATGAATTAATAAAGAGAGGCAGAGGAAGAGAATAGTATGTGTAAAATAGATTAGAATAGTTTGATCATGATTATTGTGAATAAAGAAGTCAAGAAAGAGTGCTGGAAAGGAATCCTAGTGAGACAAGACAAGGACAAGATTTTAATTAGACAAATATGGTCCTTACAGGAAAGTGCCTTCATGCAAACAAATAAACAATGCAAAGACAAACCTGAGGTTTGTGTAGGATTAAATCATCGGGCTACTGTCTGTGTGTATTATCTTGGGAGCAGCAATTACTACATGAGGACAGGGACCAAGTCTGTTTTGTTCTCCATATGATCATAGGACTCAATAAATATTTATTGAACAAATGACAGAGTTTCCACATGAACTGGAAAAGAAAGCTTTTAAATGACACAAAAATGTCTTGTAAAAAGAGGAAAAAAATCTTTTTTTTAAGGTCTTTATTTTATTTTATTTTTTTTTCTTTTGTTAGTCACCATACATTACATCATTAGTTTTTGATGTAGTGTTCCATGATTCATTGTTTGTGCATAACACCCAGTGCTCCACGCAGAACGTGCCCTCCTTACTACCCATCACCAGGCTAACCCATCACCCCACCCCCCTCCCCTCTAGAACCTTCAGATTGTTTCTCAGAGTCCATAGTCTCTCATGGTTCATCTCTCCCTCCGATTCCCCCCCTTCATTTTTCCCTTCCTTCTCCTAATGTCCTCCATGCTCTTCCTTATGTTCCACAAATAAGTGAAACCGTATGATAATTGACTTTCTCTGCTTGACTTATTTCACTTAGCATCATCTCCAGTCCCATCCATGTTGATGCAAAAGTTGGGTATTCATAGAAAAAAAATCTTTACAATGGCTAGCCAATAGATTGGTGATCATGAAAATAGCAAATCTTCATAGGATTGCATGTTCTCAGTCTCTTTAGAGTTTAATAAAGTCTCCATCTGATTGTTTGCCTGTCACCAAGCACTGCCTTTCCTTCAATGCCACTTTCATTTTACTGTTTCAAAAATTAGCTATTTAATTAGTCTTTGTTGAATAGTTCAATCAGTGAATGAAGGGTACTGACTTGGGCCCAGGAGGAGGGCGGGTGGGTGATTGAAAGCAGAGGAAGAAGAGAGTTGTCCTCATTCGCTTAGAATTCTCAGAGTGACACAAGATCCAGAGACCTTTGAGTAGGCATATTTCCCATATAGCTCAAGGCCTGATTGTTGGGATCTTGAGGGGAAGGATGTTTGCTAAGGTAATGGCTGCAAAGGTGGGTTCAGCATTGTTAGAAGAGGCAGTCATTCCTTTGATCTGGGAAGTCAGGCCAGAAAATGTATTGTGGGAAAGATGGTAAAAAGTAATCCTAAACCTAACAGGAGTTTCAGTGGAAAAATGGCTCTAATTCAAGCAGTGTAATGTTAACATCAATGTGCGTCTCATGGCTCAAGCCCTGCATACTGCTTTGGAAATAAAAGGAGATTGTGTAAAGAATTAGCAATACAAGGCATTTTTAAGTGCTTTATTGCAGAGGCCTGTGATACTCTGTGAAATCTATGCAGCTTTTTCTTCCTGCTGTGCTTAATTTCAGAATCTGATGCTATTACCTATCCTTGGAGAAAAAAAAATGACTCTCTGTTAACTCTTAAAAACCGAGTTTAACATGGCACTTGCTTTCAACATAATCTTTCTGACATTTCTTGGGGAGAGAAATGGTGTTTTTAGCCACAGAAGGTTTGCCTTCAAGTTTAGTACATAGGATTGCTTCTAGGGGGCAGCATTAGAGTAAGGGCAAGTTGGAAATAAATGTTGAAAGCATTAAGTTTAGAAATGGCTCAATCAGCTTGAAGAACAAGGTCCCTGAAAGAGTTGGCATAGATTGTGTTTGGCATGAATCCAGACCTGAAGCCAGAGAGGTAAATGTGTTATAAGAAGATCAGGCAGAAGAAGGCAGGGCAGGAGTGAACTCTTTACAATATAGGTGACTATCTTCTTGGGACATGAGGACACGCCCACCAAAAATAAGTTCTCTGGCATGCCATCTGTGCCCTTTCTTCTGTCTAGCTTGAAATAACAGTTGACCTTGATTGATAGTTTATTATTGCCAGGCATTGTGCTAAGCAGTTTATTTTTATTTTTATTGATTCTTCCCAGTACTTCTCTAATGTAGATGCAAACATTGCCCCATTATAAAGATAACATTGAGTTTGCCCAAAAGTAGCATAGCTGTGTGGTGGTGGAATTGAGACTTGAACCCAGAGTGGTCGATTCTGAAGCCTGGGCTTTTACCTATGGTAATATGGGAAGTATATTTTAAGTCCTGTTGAGTCATCCCTCACAATGACACTTATAGTTCCCCCTTTCTTTATATATGCACTTCTGTTACCCAAGGGTATGCTTTTTCCAGCTTATTTCGGACCTACTGAGAAGTTCCACAAACTAGTGTCTCTCCTTACAATCTGCTGTGTTTACCACTGTCAGGTCAGTCTTCCTGACATATTATTTAAATTGTGTGGCCCCTTTCTCAAAAATTCAAAGTGCCTGAGTCCTATAGACAGATGGGACCCAGACTCCTAAGTCTGGTTTTTGAGGGTCTTTCAACCTATTTCCAAGTCTTCTATCTTTTCAGGCTCATATTTGAACTTTTCCCTTTGAGAATAATTTGCTTCTGATCTGGATTCAAGCTGAACACAATTTCCCAGATGACTCCCAAAGGATCTGCAACGTGTCAGCCTTATCAGCTCTTCTCAGAATGCTCCCACCAGAGGCCATCCCATTGCTTAAAAAGCCACTGCTCACACCTGAACACTGTCCGACTCAGTTCTTCCAGAGTTTCTTTTTCCATCTGCTTCAAATTTGCTCATCAGTTGACTTTTCTTAGTTCTTGATCCACTTGTCTATATATCTGCTTTCTCTTTTTGTTTTGTCCCTTCATTCATTCAGCAATCAACAAACATTTCAACACCTACTATGAACCAGACACCATGTTAAATGTCAGTGATGTAGGGAGTAGGCATATACCTTGTACACAAGGATTTAAAGTCTATTAGGGAAGATAAACTTTAATCAATTACCTGCATTTATGATTACAAATTGTACAACTCTATTTCACAGAAGTATATACAATCTGTAGGAGAAGCATCTGTTATATTAAGGGGGGGCCAGTCAGAGGAGGCTGCCATGAAGAAGTCACATCTGAAAAATGGCTAATGAGGTAAGTAAGACAAGACAAAAAACTTTTGAGACATGAAGAGCAGCATGTGCAAAGATTCCAAAGAGGGGGAAGGGTATGTTCTTGGAATTAGAAGGCCAGCATAGCTGGAGCCAAGTGATTGGGAAATGAGACTCCAGAAGTAGGTTTGAATCAGATCATTAAACCTGATGCACCATGTTAAAAAGTTGAGTCTTTACAAAAAGGGTGATAAGAAAACAACTGAATAGTTTCTGGCAAGAAACTAATAAAATTTGTGGCTATAGCATGTAGACCAAACTTAAGAGAGGCTATTAGTGTTATTTACACAAGAGAAAAATGGTGGCTTGGAATTTGGACTCTAGCAGTATTGTTAGAGATGAAGACAAGAGGAAGGACTTCAGAAGAAAAACATGCAAAGTCACCCAATTTCAGGTGCTTTGTAAACTCTGCCTTCCAACCGCATTCCAGCAACTTACTGGGATATTCCCTCTGGTAATTACCCATTTGTTTCCATGTTTCATATGTTCAGAAGAGAGATGTATGAGACTGTATGTCTCCTGAGATCTCCCCGGGCTGGATCGGTACCCGCTGTAGCCCTTGACTATTCAGGCAAAACATATAGTGCTTCCTGTCTACATCTATATATGTGTCTTCACGTTTCTATGTGTTTCTTTGGTATGTATCATCCCTTTATTTAGATTTCCTGAAACTCTACCCACCTCTTAATTTCCAAATTAAAATTTGCTTTTTCATAGCATCCTCATAGAATATACTGACCGGAGAATCTCTCTTTCTGATCTTGTTATTTACATCTATAACCACTTTTATGACTTAATTATATATTGTACCATATTGTAAGCATGTTGTGAACATGTCTTATCCTTTGAGATATAATTGTGAGTTTGTGCTTTGGAATGCAGATGCTGTAGTTCATTATTATACCCCTATTTTGGATCATCATTTACCTCTTTTGAGCTGGGCAATTTACTTAACCTCTCTCAGTCTGTGATTCCTCATCTGCAAAATGGGGATAATTATATCAATAAGCAGTTGTGAGGAATCAGCGAGAGAATGGATACAAAGTACTTAAAACAATCCCTGGCACATAATGAGCTCTACCATATGATGACATTTTATGGTTATAAATGTTATTCTTTGAAATCAGAAACCTGTATCTTATTACTACTTTTGCCTACTTGGAGCTCAGTAAATATTTATTGAATTCAGATTTGAATTTAACTTTAAGTATCACTTTTGCAAGGGGATACAAATATAAATAAATCTTGGTTCTTGTCTGCAAGAATCTTGATTTGATAGAGGAGCTAGTAACATAAACTGGTATTTATGTATCAGTGTGATGGGTGTAGTGGTAGACTATTTTGAGAGCACAGAAGAGAGGTTGGGAAAGGTTTTCTAAGTGAATTAGTGTATGAGTTGAGTATTTTATAAATCAATTAAATACATATTAAGGTAATGTGTATATATTGTGTAAACTCAAAGTTCTATAATAAAATAGCACTCCTGTCTTAGTAAGGATCATGCCTACTCCATTGCTACTTCTTTTAACTCTGCATTTTTTTTTCTTTTTTTCCTTTTAGAGAGGGAGAGGGGTGTGGGAGGAGCAAGGAGGGGGAGGAAGAAAGAGAATCTTAAGCACTAGATGTGGAGCCTCACACCCGATGTGGGGCTCCATCTCACAACGCTGAGATCATGACCTGAGCTGAAATCAAGAGTCAGATGCTTAACCAACTGAGTCACCCAGGTGCTCCACAAGTCTGTATTTCTAAATCAAGTGTTTACTCCTTATTTTTTTTTATTTAAGGAAAAACATTATTTATCTATTTCTTAGTATTTGGCTTTGTTATTCTACTCTTCCTCTACCTTGCTGTCCTAAAACCACACATATTCCTTTTCCCTTTCTTCCAATATAATTTCATCCTTTCATTTGTGTGTATAGGAGGGGTTAAATCAGTTCAGGAAACAGTTACATTGACTATTTAAATGTTGTTTATCTCTGAGAATATCATGTATTTATTACTTTTACCTTTTATACAACTTCTTTGAGTTTCTTGGAGTTAATGATGATCTTCAATGATGCTATTCAAACCTAAAGTTTTACTAGGATTGTCCAATGTTAACTGGCATTCCTAAGTCAAAGCTTAAAACAGGTGAGTGGCACATCCAGGGTGGGTTTTAGGGGCAGTCAGCCTCAGTGGGAAGGACCATTTTATTACTTACACAGTTTAGAATTGTTGGAGCCAGATGATAATAAAAAGCCCACTGCTTTTAGTTAATTATGCTTCTTAAAATTTCTGCAGACATTGCACCCCTTTATTGCCAGCACTTGGGCACGCTGCTCCCAGCAGCCTGCACTTTGTAAGGCTCTGACTTAAGCTAAGTAGGGCAGGGAGTGGTGCTCTGAGAAGGGATGTGGGTATTCCAAGCAGGCAGTGTGACCTAAGTAAAAAAGCGAGGAGGTGAGAGATGGCATGGTATGTTTGTGAAATTACAGATAGTTTGGTGTCAGTAGAACATGGTAGGGACCAGCTGAGATGAGGCCATGATTGTTGACAGTGGTCAGATCAAGGTGGTATTTTTATCATAGACTCATATGCACCAGAGTCTGTCTTGTAGGCCATGGGGATCCTTATAGTGTTGAGTAACATGGTTGGCTTTGCTTGTGAATGAACTAATGATGTGTTACCCCAAAAATGGAAATCTGGCTCCTTAAGTCGGCAGTTAAAATGCTGTCTTTGCGTATTTGGTGACATATTAATACTTTAGGGGTATCCCATCAGTAAAATTTTTAGAGTACACAGTTCTCTAGAATGTGCATGTGCTGTTCTTTAGCTAATATTCAGGTCACAATAAACATTTAGATCAAGGCTCTCTTTAAATGACAGTAGAAGTGACAGTGGTAGTACATCAGAGTTCCCTGGACACCAACTCTGACATGCAAATATGTGTGCAGTGGGTTTACTGGGGGGGCTTTTGAGGGGCTGAGAGAAGGGGGATGGGCCTAAGGAGAGGTTGACTGTGTCACACCTGAGGCTTCAGCTAATCTCTGGGAAGTTCTGGAACTGGATTGCTTCTTAGAGATGTCCTGAACTGAGGCAAAGGGGCCAGGCCTCTGTAATCTCACAGTGGTGTTGGATATGGGCCATCCCTGGGGAGGGAGTAAACTTTGGATGAGGACAGTTCTTAGGAAGGGCCTTAGATGTGAGTCTTCAGCAGCCAACACTCCTGGCAGCTGGGAAATTTGGGCCACCAGGTAGCATGCCACAGCATCCACTAAACACAACTTCCCAGAGAATTTTTCTCTCGTTTTTTTGAATTCTTATAGATTGTCCTTGAAATATGGCTAAAAAAGAACTAGCAGTGGTCTAAGGTATACAGTTTTGCCACTTTCCTGTGTTCATTTATATTTACATTAGTATTATTTGAAAATCCCTGATTTTTGTTTTTTTATAGGAAGTCTTTTTATTAAAGATAATTAATTAATTTGAGGGGGGGGTGTGGGGGGGGAGGGAGAAAATCTTCAAGCAGTCTCCCCGCTGAGCGTGGAGCCTCAAGTGGGGCTTGATCTCATGACTTTGAGATCATGACCTGAGCCAAGTCAAGAGTCAGATGCTTAACCGACTGAGCCATCCAGGCACCCCTTATAGGAAGTCTTTCTGAAACCTTTGTCCACTTTATGAAGGTTAAGTTAGCTAAAAATTAGACAATGTAATCCATAATCCATTTCCTGAAGCATATGAGATTATAATGTGACAAAATGATGAAAGAAAAGAGAGAGAATGGCATTAACATGAATTTCTTCCTGTTGTGAAATGAGGGCCCTCATGGCAATCTATTAATACTTAGATGAACACATAAAACCATTCAGAAAACAGTATTGTATTTCCTTAAAAAATTAGAAATAGAATTACCATATGATACAGTAATTCCATTATTGGTCATTTACCCAGACAAAATGAAACAAAACACTGATTTGGAATGATATGCATACTACTATGTTTATTTCAGCATAATTTATAATAACCAAGATATGAAAGCACCCCAAGTGTCAATCAATAGATGAATGGGTAAAGAAGATGTGGTATGTGTACACAATGGAATATTACTCAGCCATAACAAAGAATGAGATCTTGCCTTTTATGACCACATAGATGGACCTGGAAGGTATACTAAGTGAAATAAGTCACACATACCATATGATTTCATTTATATGTGGTATCTAAGAAACAAAACAAACAAAACAAAAAATGAAAAGCAAAAACAGAGCCATAAATACAGAGAACAAACTGATGGTTGTCAGAAGGGTGGGCAAAATGGGTGAAAAGAAAAAAAAATCATGTGGATCATCTTGAATTTCTAGCTTTGGATAAAATTTCTTTATGGAATGAGGCCAAGGGAACATTTTAATTGGATGTAGGACAGCTGACTGGATATAGACATGTCGTGGTGGTAATGGTATCTCTGTGCATTGGTTAGAAAAGAGGAATTCTTGCCCAGGATGTGGACAAGAGTGTAGGCCTAGGTTCATCAGGTTCCCAGATGGGCATCTAATTTTTTTAGATCATGTATATGTACCATTAATAAAAGGATTATTATTTTACTAGTGGTAAATATCCAAAAATAGAAATTAAAAGGGCTGAGATAAAGAGGGAATAAAGAATATCTATAGAACAACTAATTTAAATATATATAATTTTTTTTCTAGCACGCCAGTATATTATTTTTTGCATGCACCTTGAAGACTTCTGAACTAGATTTCTAGAGAATAAGTTAATTACTAAATGGGGAGAAATTGCACTGGAGACAAATTTTGACTGTTTTTTGAGTTTGACCCATGCAACTATTTAAATAAGATCATGTGAACTCCAAGTATTAAAAAATAGATCAGGTTTTATTTATTTGTTTTTTTATTTATTTTTTTAAAGATTTTATTTATTTATTCATGAGAGACAGAGAGAGAGAGAGAGAGAGAGAGAGAGAGAAGCAGAGGGAGAAGCAGGCTCCCCGCTGAGCAGGGAGCCCGATGTGGGACTCAATCCCAGGACCCTGGGATCATGACCTGAGCCGAAGGCAGATGCTTAACCATCTGAGTCGCCCAGGTGCCCGATCAGGTTTTAGAATACAGTTGTGATGCTTTAAAATATTTTAAAACTCATGGAGGGAGTGTGTGTGTGTGTGTGTGTGTGTGTGTGTGTGTGTGTATTTGTGTGTGGAGCTAAGGTCATAATGACTTAGCATTTCCTCCTGTTTAACAATTCCTCATAATTAACTAAAAGGTTGGGGCCAACTGACACCATTACCCCTGTGTATATCAGGCTGTAATTTATGATCCACATCCTGCTTTATATTCCAGAATGCTTTTATTTATTTTTCTCTGGTTCATAAACTTATAAATCAGTTACATGTGATAATTAAAAGATCTCAGCAATAAAGAACCTGAAAAGACAAAACCTTTCATAAATGTACTAAGTTCTTCATGTCCGTTTGGAATTTTCATGTTTATAAGCATTTTTCTGGCAAAACTCAGCCCAGCTTAAAAGAATTATCCCAGATTCATCTTGCGTCTGAACTTCAGATAGCTTAGCTTCCTTATGAACATCTTTTATTTTGTTAATAAAAATTCATTTCAGTTGTGTTTTCATTTTTATACTTAATAGTGTGCTTATAAGATAGTGGTTGCTTTGAATTTCTTGAAGGAAGCAGGTAAATACATCTCAGGTAGCATTACTTTTCATCATAGATAAAATTAAAAGGTAGCCAGATTTGGAACTAGTATACAGAAGTCTTAATAAGGATCCAATCATGGTTGGGTTCCTAAGGAAACCTAACTATACAAACTTAAGGATAGTTCATAAATTAAAAGGCAGAAACTTCCATATGCTAGAGAGTGCTATTTTTAAAAATAATTAAATCTTAATTTTTTTTTATGTATACACTAATGAGTAAAGGACATGTATTATCTTTACAGGTTGTGCCTTGAAATCTTCAGGTGATCACACCCATACTTGCTCTTATTCTCCTTACAACTATTTGCATATTGATCTTAATAATTTAAAATAAAAAATGTTGTGCTTGACTAATATTAACCATTATTCACTTATTTAAAATATTTTTATTGAAAGTCTGTTATTTGTCACATGTGACAAATGTTGAGTAATGGGGTTACAAGGGTAAGCAGAAGTGATCTGGTCCCTGCCTTATGGAGCTTCCAGTCTAGTGAGAAAGATGGAGGTGAATCATCTAATTGTGCCAACAAATAGAATAGAGAGATGTTCTCTTCTTTATTGTAATTATGACTGGTAGCTGGACTATGAATTTAAAAAAAATCACATAAGCATAGAATACTAAAGAAGTGATAAGTTTTAAATATTTTAGGATTTTTAAACAATGTGCTTTATCAATGTTTTGCTGTTTATCAATTTGCCAATTAATTGATGTATACTGAAGGCTTTTAAGTATGTGTCCCCTGCGTGATGATCCTTGCCATCTTCTTGGGTAAGTTACACCCATAATATATAGTCTATGGCGTTTTTTTTTTTTGATTTACTAAAAATGGAAGGAAAGCTTAAAGGCATTTGGCAAGGAATTTAAGTGCAGAATTTGTGTACATTTTTTTGAGTTTTATTCCAATTTTATGAAGTAAAGAGAACTTTAGTGGTTATTAAAAACAACTTCCCTTTGTTTTTTCCAAAACATTTAATCTAGTGCCACTAAAAACATTTGCCCTCATATTTTATTAGCTATGTAATATTTAATGAATTTACCCATTTACAATAAGAAGTAGAAATGACATAAACAGACTTGGGATTAAGCAGCAATTAAAGTGGTTAAAGTGGGTGTGTGTGGGTGTGCAGAGTGGACTTTTTGCCATTAGGGTGCCTTGGTCAATATGTTTCACAGAAGGATGGGAACACATTGATTACTCTGGTAACTTGGTGAATGTAGGTTGACTAAGAAAGTTGTGCTATATTAGTGATAAATACTATGCAGTGCATTATGGCAGAAAATGAAAATTATAAGGAGATGTTAGCTTGATTTATTCTGGAAGTCATAGAGGCCTTCCAGGAGGAAGAGACATTTTGGCTGGGAAATGAAGAGAGATAAGGGGAAGTAACTACGTGGAGAAGGTGTGGCTGAATATAGAATATGGAACATCATGGACAAACTCTGATGTGGGCTACAGCTTGGAATGCTGAGGAATTAAGGCGACCAGAGTGGCTGGAGTACAGAACAGAAGGGCAAAAATTTCAAAGAATGAAGCTGGAGGAGGAGGGTCTTGCAGGTGCTGCTATGGGTCTGGGGTTTTTATCAAAAAAGCAAGGGCAAATTAAATGATTCAGATTTGCATTTTAAAAAGATCACTCTGGGAGCTGCTGGGTGACTCAGTCCGTTAAGCGTCTGCCTTCGGCTCAGGTCACAATCCCAGGGTCCTGGGATTGAGCCCCGCAACAGGCTTCCTGCTCCGCGGGGAGTCTGCTTCTCCCTCTCCCTCTCCCCTCCACCCTGGTTCTCGCTCTCTCTCAAATAAGTAAATAAAATCTTTAAAAAAATTTAAAATTAAAAAGATCATTCTGGCTGTTGTTTGGAAGATGGAATGGATGGGGCATCATTTATGTAGTGATTAGGTAGTCTAAATAAGAAATGTCCCTGCTTGATGAAAAGCAGAACCTAAATTTATCACAGGTATAAATCTTTTCAATACCCAGGAAGACTTGGAGCTGTATTTTCTATAGCGCACTTTGCTTACCATTTTCTCCTTTTATATTTGTATTTATAGTCATGATTTCAGCACAAAATATTTTCAAGACAATAGAAAAAAAAAGGAAAAGTCCATCTTATAAGCCTGTACATGCTATTGACTTTCTTTGAAAGGACAAGTGTGTTTATTTGATCACTATCAGTCTAAAAATTAACCATGAAACATCATTCTCTACTTTTAAACTATGTGTAACAAAGAAATGCTTTATTGCAACTTCATCAATAATTCAAATGCAACTTAAAAGAAAGTAGGGCAGCAAAAAGAAAAAAAAGCACATTTGTTCCATAATTGAGTCGATTAAATAGTGTTGAGTCCCATTGTCATCTTTATATTGATGAAACAACTTTTATAACTACAAAGAACCTAATAAGTAAGACCTCAGAATTATGAGGCAATGTCATAGACATTTCTGTATTTTTTTATATTATAGAATACAAATAGTAAAAGCAACCTTTACTAGTGTGCAGTAATGAAGGAACAGTTTTTGAAAAGTGCTCTTATTGGGATTTTAGTTTTCAAGCCTGTGCAGTAATAGCCCAAGCTATTTTGGAACTGTGCATACATTAGTGTTCTGGTGCAGCATGATACAATAATGTGTGAAAAAGTATACGATCGCACCTTGTTTAAATTTGCAGTTTTTGTGCATAATCCCACAGTGAGCTCTTGTTAGGTTTTGACTGTATGTAGGAGAGAAAGTTTATAGAAGCCCACAGATTGGGGTTGGATGTAAATATCTGTGGAAATAAAGGTTTTTGTTCTTTATTGAAAGATCAAGAGTTAAATTTATATTGTATATAATATTTTGCAAATCGAACCTATGGTTAGTTTTACCCAGAGGAAGCTTCAGAACGTACATATATAACCATCCTAATGAAAATGCATATCTGCTTATTTCATATTTGCAGAGTATGAGTGAAAAGTACCGAGTTTGATTTTTAAAAACAACAATTGTGCTATAATTTATGCATTCATATTAATGTTGTTTTTCAAAATTGTCACCCAGAGAAGCAAAACCCTGATTCCAATGATGCCCTTGTTCAAAACATTTTGGAAAACTTCCTCTCAGAATTGTCTTTTGAATCATTTGCAAGCCTGACTAAAACATCCATCTCATTACTTTCTATTCGTATTTTATACCAAGATTCATCATCCTTTTTTTATTCACCAGAGTTGGCTATAAATGTCTCTCTGAAATGATGAAAATGGCTAAAATTGACTTTCAAATTATGAAATTTGTCACCATTGAGGATATTTCGAAGTGTGTATGCATGTGTGTGTGTTACAGACTTAGAAAGCACTTTCAGAAGGTGGTAGAAATACTGTGGCTGATGGCATCTTTAGGGTAAGCGAGTGGTGTTCTAAGGGGAGCCCTATGAAGGGAAAGCACATGTAGATGACATGGTATGTTTGTATAAAAACCAGTCACATTACTTTTTAATGACACTGGTTGTTAGTTTTTACAACGTATACAAAGAAAAATGCAAATAATGTCTTTCGGAATGCAAGGCCAAAATATCTTACACAATTAGTAGCATATTTTTATTATTAAGACAAAGGATTAAAGCAACTACAATACTAATCCTATGTTGGCAGATTCTTCAGATAATGGTCCCTATGTGGGAATGTCTCTGTATTATTTTATCTAAATAATACCATTCACTGTCTTATCTGTAAACATGTGTGTTTTTATTAGCATCTTACATAATTCTTATTTGTATAAGATAAAATAAATAAATATATATTGTATAAAATAAATACTTATTTTCATGTCATTTGAAGGTACTATTTGGTAGCATTTGAAATTTTCATTTTAGTTGACCTCTTCACATAAGTAATTGACTCAGTTTTTAAAACTATTAGTGCTTATTTTCTTAACCATCAGTAAGAACCCAGTTACATGTGCTTGAAATGTAAAATAATTGAATTCCAAATGTTTTCTCAATTTAAGAAATTTGTGGCCATTTGGTACCACTCACACAATGTTATGTGTTGAATGATTTATGAATAAAATAAAAATGAAATAGTAATGTATCTATACAAACATTCACCATATACCCCCATTTGAACATCTTTATTGTGTTCTTTCTCAAATGGGTAGGAAATGAAAGAAATAATTGCCAGAGGGACTCAGTTGAGTAGGTTTTATTTTCTGAGTATTAGAATTGGAATTAGTGCTGTTTAATGAGAGAGAAAACAATTCAAATGAATTTTTCCTGTGATCAGTTTTTGTGACACTGTACCCTATTGCTTCTGACTTCCAGCTTTGCACATTAACGATAGGGATCAAATGCCTGTATATCAAGAACGTCACCAGTTGCTCTTCGAAAATTGATAGATTTAAGTGCAAAGTCGTGTTCAAATATGAAGGTCTCGTATTCACTTTTGTGCTACTTTCCAGTATCGCTAACTCACCTCTTGGAGACAATGAAGTCTTCTTGTTTAAGTATGTATGTTTTGTATGTAAGTTTTGTAGACTGATTTGTGTTATACTGATTCTTTTATCCTGGTTAGCTGTGATAGCATTTCTTCTTTACTGGTTTTGTAGTACTAAATGTACTAAATTTCCTGAATGCCTTTATCCTCAACTATTCTAAAAATTTTAAAGCACAGAGTTTATGCAGGAATTGTTTTAGACTAATAGTTACTTCCTTCTTATTAAACATCTTAGATTGTATTAATGAAATTGGGTGCTGTTTTGTTTTTGCAAAAAATGCTAGTTTAGGTAAAAGGGGGAGCAGTTTTGAGGTTGTAAATCAAACAATGAATTGTACGACACCTTTAGTTCTTCGGTAACTTTATTTTACCTATTAACTGTCATGGGTTTTTCACAACAAATGTTTTTGAAATTCTGTTGAAGGAAAGCATAATATTGTGATAATGTTCATTTACAATATAATTATTCACTGAAAATTTAAAAATCTGTAATGGATTAGAAAATAAAATCCCAGTAGCTTTTTTGTTGCCCAACAAGAAAAGTAGGTTCAGAAAGCTTGTATTACAAATGTAGTATAGTACCGCTTACCAAAAGTCAGGAGTTTTATTCTTGTAGGAGTTAGGCTAGTAAGTAATGTTTATATAATCCTGATAAACATTTCTCCATGACTGAATTTTGAGTGGAAAACTTTATTTCCTAAAAGGCTGTATGTGAAAAAAAAGAAAAGAAAAATAGGGCCTATCCTCTGATTGTGAGTAGTGTGTGTGTGTGTGTGTGTGTGTGTGTGTGTGTGTGTGCGTTTAGATCCAGTTTAATACCAACTAATGCCAACATCTGGCAAAGAGATGGAGATCTGGGAATTTGTTGCTTGAAACCCTGGGACAAAGTGTTCTGATCTGACCAGCAAACATAGCTGTGGACTTGAACTGGAATCTTCAGGGGCAGAAACGTCTTAAGTGTCTGGAAAATTGGCCTGTTGAGTCACCATGAAGGCACTAAAACAAAACTAATTTTAAGCAGGTCAAAGTTCAGTGATTCTCTCTGGAATTCAAACTTTTTTTAAGAGTCTCATGTTTAAGTGAAAAGGGTCAAAGTTGATGCACTGTTACAATGTTTTGAATGCTTTCCCTTAAGAACAGCCACCCAAGCTGGGATTAACATGAGGAACTGCAAGGCTGGCACTTCAGCGTCTGGGTTAAAAATATTTTAAAGCAGTAAATGCAGTCAGTACAGAGAGATCCCTGGGAGCCTTTCTATTCAAAAATGTGTGAGCTCAGGGCAGCGACTGCAATGTAATTTAGGGCAGTGTATGCTTCATAGCTTTGGAGAATATTGCTTCCCACTAATGTTCCATCAGAGGATGGTAGGATAGTAGTAATTTTAGAAGGTAGTATTCCTGTTTGTCTTACATCGAAAACTTCAGAATAAATAAAAGGACATATCAACTGAGCAAGAAATGTAACTATGGAAAAGTACCAATGAATCTAAATTTGAACTGAACAGATACAAAATCAGCATGGGTGTAGGAATATTTTTAAGGAGGAAGCTACACCAAAAGCGACTTCCCAGGGAATGGATCTCACAGGTATGTACCATGTGTGACACCTAGCCTGCAGAAACTTTCCAGAGAGTGTCTTGTCAACAGCAAGGTGCTTTAGCTGTGACCCGATGTCATGCTGTTGGATATTTGAATTGAGGGATTATTTTAGAAAATGAAACATAGGGGATTTAATTTCAGTAGCTGGAATTCAGATGATATCTGGATATCCTGAGGATGCCAAGCAATTAGCTAGTCGGAATTCCTTGAATGGGATTGTATTGGGATCGTAGGATGGCCTCACTATGAAGTGAGTGATTCCAGGACTTTCGATGTTAAAATGTTATATACTGCAGCTTATTGTGATTGACTAGGCTTTTTCTGAGACTGAAGATCTCGTTGGTGACTAGAATGAGACTTAAACAACATTCTTAGACATTAAAAAGAACCTATTATTTTATGAGTTGTGTCTAGGAAAAGGGAGAAGAACATTTACTCTGCCTTCAAATTTAGCAACTCAGCTAAAAGCTCTGGTGTAGCTATGAAATTTGGCTGGTATCCATAGTCTACTAAACTTATAAAACTTTGGTTATTAGCTATTTTTTTCCATGATACCAGTTGCAGAATAATTCTGTTGCTCTTTACCATAAACCTATGATACTCACTTTGAAGAAGCTTTAATTCAGTTATTTATTCAGTAAATATCAGTTATTCCAATTTGAGGAATTACATTTTGCATTGTGTTTACTGTGTCTCAAGAGATATGAACTCAGTCGTGTCTGTTTATTTTAATGAGATAAGCCAGGCACATGTGATAATTTTTACCAAAACAGAATAAAAATGCATGAAGAAGAAGGAAAAGCTGAGTTATTATTGTAAGACATGATGACTCTTGTACAATTTTTAATCAGAAAGTGATCTGAGTTGGGCTCAAAGGTGGGAAGATGTCACGCGTGTTCTATGTGGTTCCTTTAGGTTACAGGTTAATAGAAAGCGGTCCTTGATTGGATTCTTGAACTCAGTTATGTTTATAATTATTTTGTGAATCCTGCTTATTTTAATGTAGTGATGAAGAAAGAAGAATAAGAGAGAATCAAATATTACAGAGGTTAAATTAGAAAAGGTCAAATGCCAAATGTTTTCAAGAGCTGGTGCTAGGATGATGATGCCGGGATAGTTTTAGGGTGAGTTCTTAGATGTCTTTGCATCTTAATTATCGACCAGAAATTTAAATTTGTGTGCAAGGAATCTCAAAACAAAATTTATTTACCATCTGAACTGTATGAAGAAATAGAAGCATCAGTATATTCAATATTCTAATTTATTTTAACTCCATGTGACTAGTTAATAGTTTTATCACAAGCAACCTTTAAAAAAAAATAGCCGTAGCTCTGAACTTTTGCCCCTCTGCATGGCTTTGCAAGGAGAGCTTTCAAAGAGAAGAGTCTTAAATCTGTCTGAGAGTAAAATATCCTGATCCGTTTTCGTTTCCCTCCATCTCTAGGCTCTGTCAGCTGTTAAACTTGTGCTAGCCGACTGCTGGCTCCTCATGCTGTGCTGATCCTTTTGTTTAACTGGCATTTGTCATAGCTTCCCCACTTAAACTAGCTATCAGAATCCTATAGGTCAGCCAGATAGTTTGCCTTATCGCAAGCTCACCTGAAACATCTTTTGAGGTAGGGCCTGTGATTTCATGACAAATAGTCACCTCAGTGGGGAGCTGCAGAGCTCACCTCTATCTTCCAAGGGTTAACTGTAACCTATAATAATAATTTGGTGACACAAAATGCTTCTTTTTATGCATTACCTATTTCCAGAGGCCTAATTTAGGTTTGTATCAAAATGGATATCACAAACAGTACAGCTTCCCGCTGAGGAGCAAAGTGCTACTGAGAGACTTTCTGTGATTCTTTTGGTGGCATCTGGGAGGGGTGAAGAAATCCTGGGGGAGTGAAGCAATTGTCGGTCGCTTATAGAGTAGCTGGGACAAGCCCTGGTGGAGAATGGTTTTCAAAAGCAGAATAGCTTTATGGAATTGTTATATCAGGAACAGAACTTTGTTCTATTGCACTTGCTACGAGGCAAATTTTAGAACAAGGAAAACAGCAGAAGTGGTTACAACAGATGCCTTATTTTTCTGTATGATTTTCATACTTCATGCTCTAGCAACAGTGACAGTGTTTACCCAGGTGTAAATACAAACATAATAATATAGTACTGGGAAAGTTTTAAACCTTAGGAGTCCGTTGAGAGTCTTAATTCCTCATCACAGAATCCATGGTCATGCCGTCAGTCCAATCGGAAAAGCAAGCCAAGTTTATCTGTCGGTGTGTCCCATCTTTAACCATTTTTAAATCACCCAGTATCTACCCCAAACATGCTGGGCTCCTTTATTGTCCCAGTTCTTTTCACAAAAGAAAGCAAATACAAATTTATCATTTTTTTTTTTTTTTTTTTTTACTTAACTATACCCAGGAGTATTTGTTCTTTAAATAGAAACGTATGAAGGATTGTTTTTCATAAACATTTACTAGACTTAGAATTTCTGGCTCTTCTAGTAGTTAGGGATGGGAAAATATAGCAATATGACTTTGCAGAAGGAGTCTTCCAGCGAGCCCTGGCTTCACACCATCGAGGCTAAATTGCCATTAGAACTACGCCTGGGAACTGATTTGAGCCCAAATATGGATGGTAAATGACCTGTGGTTTTACAATTCAGTGATGGAGATGTTTGCGTTCTGTGGCAGCTTCCAGGTGCAGCAGCTTTTTGCCTTGACTGTGCCCTACTCTTGTCCCTAGTGAAGGGATGGGAAAACGTCAAGGAGCCAGGCAAATTGTCAAGAACTCCATCCCCAGAACTTTAACTCCTGCTCCCGCTTCAGCCTTTTGCTCTTGCATGTTTTCTGAGAGTGAGGGTTTTTCTTGGCCTGCTGCTTCCCCAAGTGGCCGGCCCTTGCCTCTTCACTGTTCTCTGGGGATGTGTTCCCAGAGTGCCCATTTCCCACCCGCCCCTGGGAGCACAACGAAGGAGCAGCTGTCCTTGCTTTCCCACTCCTACTCCAAGGAGAGGCTTGGGTGCACAAGCTTCTGTCACATACTTAATTTGTGCATCTCAGGCACAGCTTGCTCAGCTCTGCATTTTTGGCTCGGTGAACACATTGAACATGTCTGTATAGGTGTTCGTCTTGGGGTACATCCATCTAGGGATAACAGACATGGTTTCTCTTTTCAAGGACTCCGTTGTTAAGAGTATTTAATGGCTATTGGGGGGGAAAACACTGATTTTTTTTTTATGTGCTGCAAGTGACATGTTCATGGTATTCTTTTTGATTCTTTATAAAGCTGTGTAAAAACTGGAATTTTAAGGAGTTTCTACCATAAAGACTGCTTTCAGACACATTATATCTATTTCTTTATTTAATTGGCTATAATTCCCGTTTTGTAAGCATTTCTCATTCAAAGCAGGAAGACTTTCTACCACCATGGTCTAAGAGTTTGGTCACTTTTCTTAGGGATTGCTTAGATCTTCCTTGTAATAGCAGCTCCCTGAAGAAAACCAGAGAAAAGAAATAACATCAAACCTTCAAATGCAGCTTTTGTCCCATTTAAATTGCAATAGATAATTCTGAAAAACTGTAAGTGGGGTGATGATGTAAGATGGACTTTTAGTTCTTTCAAAGTTTCTTCTAATTTTTGTGCTTATTTCAAAAGCTTTACCTAGAATGAAAGTACATTCATGTTGTTTAATGTCCTTTGTTTTCATGGTATTGTTTTTTATGATGATTGGTGGATAGAAATGTGCCAGGGCCATGCTTTGGGATCTGAGCCTCCTTTGGACCCCATAGGATGTCAATGGACTCATTAGGATTTAGCCAAGTTTTATGCATTATTCATAATATACATTCACAGCGTGTGCACTAACGACTGTCTCCTGTGTCTGCTTAGTCAGAACCATTTGCATGCTGTATTATGGAACCATAATACAGAATGCATTTAGCCACATTTTCTGTATTATCCTTAATACATATTGTCATCATATTCTGTTATGGGGTATGTGGTGAATGTGTTTAAACAATACCATGCACTTGTGCATTATGATTCCATAAAAACAAATGTATAATAAAAGTCTTGATGGAAGTAATTATTGCATATGTGCAATAATAGTTTCTAAAAAAGCCTTCATATTATTTCAGTTTGCTTTTATTGTTTGATTATCTAGTTATTTGTTTTATGTTGCTTTATGCCTGCTGGACTGATGTCCTGAAATTTTTAATTTTGAAAACAACATACCTTCTTTATCCCTCTCATATCTTACCTCATTAGTTTCCCTAAATGAGTATTTAAAAATATAATATTTAAAAGAGACTCGATGATTAGGAAAAGCATGTTTCCTAACTACCAATTAAAGATCTGTAGGGTATTTGTTATAAAGAGTCTGTGCTCCATGTAGCAGCAAGAACTGTGTTATATATGTGAGAAATTAACATCAAATTATTAACATCAAATTATCTTCCATATCCAGGATCTAGAGGTTCTGAGTTCTAAAGTCAACAGTGACTTCAATATGTTTAAGGGGTTGTCACTTTATCTCTTTATCTTGGACATCTTGCTTGCAAAATGGAAATGACGACTGTTTAATTGCAATAGAATATCAGATTCATTATGTCTTTTTTTTAAATGTTGATTTGGAATAGACAGAGGAAAAAAACAGAAATACATCTCTGTGTCACAAGTGTGAAAGAAAAAAGAATTTATTTAAAACTTTAAAATGGTAACTTATTGAAAAGTTATGCTGTAATGGGAATCTTAAGTGCAAAATATAGTAAAAGGATTCATTGAAATTTTTAAGTCTTTTGTGAGCATTACTGGTGGTTTTCAGTAGTTTAAAGTCATCTGGTTTCTGGTTAGCTACTAGTGAACTCATTTTAGAATGTTCACTTTGCAAAGTGTAATTCATTTAGTGTCCTCCAAATCTAGTGCTTTTGCAAACGACCACTTTTTATTTCATTATGAAACCATTTAGGAACAGATTGGGAGTTAGAACATATAGAAGACACTAGTTTTAGTTTGAAGGGCCATTAGTCTTTTTATTGATAATGACACTTTTAACAGTAATCTGTTTTACTCGTAGTCTTATGAAATTTATCTGTTTTGCTGGACATTATTGGTGAATTTATTCAGATAAACAATCTCACTGAAAATTTGAAGTGTACCCATGGTAATATAGTAAGCCATCCTTCTCTTGTCTCCTCTTTTCAGCAAGTTTGATACTATGCATCCAGATAAAATGGCTCTTTCCATACTGTCCGTATTCTTTGGAAATCTAAAGGCTATGTAAACTTGGGGCACATGGATGGCTCAGTCGTTTAAGTGTCTGCCTTTGGCTTAGGTCATGATCCCTGGGGTCCTGGGATCAAACCCCACGTCAGGCCTACTTCTCCCTCTGCCCTTCCCTCCACTCGTGCTCTCTCTCTCTCTCTCAAGTTAAAATAAATAAAATCTTAAAAAAATAAAGGATATATAAACTTGTTGCAAAATCTAACTAAATATCTTTTTTGCCTATCTCAATATATTATTCTTTATTTCTCCATTGATTTTTACATAGTTGTTTGGGTCATGTGTGCATGTTGAGAAGTCAATAGATTAGAATCTCCTGGTTCTAGATATAATTCCAAATATGGTGGATTGAATTACAAGGAGCCAAATCTCAAAATAGGACAGCAGAGGATATGCTACTCACCCAAATTTAGATATTTTGGTTGTCTGGAGTAATATGAATTTGTCAAATGAAGAGAGATAAATTGAGTATTAGAGAGGTAGATAAAAGGGTGCACCTCCTTAAATGGATGTTTTTCTATAATACAGGGAGGGAAAAGACCTCAGTGACTTCTGTCTTGACAAGCTATATTCTTTCTACTTTCATTTGATATTTCCTCCCAGTAGGCATACTTAACAAAGTTGATCACTTTGTCCAACTTTTATTGTCAGTTTAAATAGTTCCTCTGCCCAAAAATCTTCAGGTTAATTCTGGCTATTTTTTTTTTCACATTTTTAGAGAAACTGTTGATCCTAAGTGTATATGTCTCGGTGAAATAGAATGACTTTTGTTTGTATTTTTACTTATTAAGATACATTTATAAATCAGATGACTAGAAACTACTTCAGTTTTTTAAAACCATAAATTTTTATATAAAGGAGTGTTGAATCTAATTCAGCACAGTCACTTTCAAAGCTATATACATCTTTCAGTGATACTGAAATTGCTCAGAATATTCCAGGAGCGCCTCCATTGGAACTACCATAGAGCCTGCAGTATACTCTCTTGATGACCTCATCAAGAGGGCAAATTTTTTAACTTGGAAGAGAGGTGTTATATTCTGAAATAGTCAAAAGATATATTTGAGCCAAGTCTGGTTAATAAAA
Source organism: Callorhinus ursinus (assembly GCF_003265705.2). NCBI lineage: Eukaryota > Metazoa > Chordata > Mammalia > Carnivora > Otariidae > Callorhinus > Callorhinus ursinus. The sequence goes on from NW_027397089.1 coordinate 9,875,565, forward strand.
CAGGCAGGTAGTCAAAAGGGAAGTGGGTGTGGAGGGCAGTACAAATTGTGGCACTCAAGTAACAGACCTGTTTTCTTGGGTCAGTTGTTAATTGGAGGTTTAGAAAAGTGTTAAGCTCCAAAAGTGTTTTAAGCAATAGTAGTAACAGGAAGATGAGTACATAGTTTCTTAAGTTCAATTACTTGAGGAACCATACTTACTTTCCTGTAAAGGTTTAAAATAGATTTAAAATATGTTACATTAATTTATAAGTTATACTTTGCATAATCACAATGTATCTCAAGGCTTTTTGTGTTCATCTATTATAACAGACATACAAAAATGTGTCCATTTTTATAGCTTGGTGTGTGCCTGCTCTTTCCAAATTATGAAAAATGCAGTCTTTCAAAACCATTAATTCCGAGCTAAGATAAGGTGTTCAAATGGAAAAATAATATTTCTTTTTGGCTTTTCAGATTATAATTTCAATATTTCCAGGGCCTAAATATTTTAGATGTGGATTTAATTTTTTTTCTGCTTAATATTGGTCAGAGGTTGCCTCAATTTTCATAACAATAAAATTTATTTCAGGGAGTTTCTTCATCTGAACTTATTTGTTGTCTCTTTAAGACCAGTCTGGCCACTTGTGGACTAGTGTAGTTGCTTGCAAATAGATCATTCTGTAGATTAACAGTAAGAAACATACCCAGTTATATATACAAAGAGAATTTCATGACTAATGTACATAGTAACAAATTTTAAAAGACTATCATTTTGGAGATTTATTTAATAATAAAGTGATTATTCACCAGCTCATATCATTTTCATGTTAGAGGGATTTCAGATATGCCTATGTCCAAATCCCTCACTTTCATACCCCCAAAATACCTCGGAATGCTCCATTATAAGGAATAATGTTAGAAGGGTTGATATAAGCAAAAGTAGGTTCAACAAAGAATGTTGGATTAAGAGAAAATAGCTGAGTACTATTTTATCTTATGGCAGATAATTTGAAAACAAATTATTTAGGGAATTGCCATTTCTTGAGGAATAAATTTTCCTAGTGAGGTGAGTACTGGGGAAAATTCAAATTAATGTATATACTAAAAATAAGATTTGGATTAGTTTGAATTAGCTATCAATTTCTTTAAATTTGAATTAAGTTTGATTTGGCTTTGTAAATAATCTTTGTTTCCACCATGAGTTTACCACAGACAACTTTTTTGAGAGTACAGTGGGATCTTAGCAGTTTTAATAGATTTTAGCAGTTTTCTTTATCTCAGTATTTCTATGTAAATTTCAATTACAGATTTTTTGGTTTAAATTTTAAGACATTACTCTTTAACCTACTCTGTACAATTGCATATTGCTGTCATAGTCTCTAGTCCAGAGAAGAGCATCCACTTATTTAGCTAAGTTAGGAAGTTTATCCTTCCTCTATTTCTACCTTTCTCCCTTTGTCCTTTCTTTCTCCCTCTTTTCTGTTTTTCTTGTACTTTAAATCCCTAAATCAGCTCTTATTACATATTGGATATTGAGTGGCAATAAGGCAATAAAAATTGCCTTTCTAGGGAAGTTCTACGTATTATTCTTACGAGACTACTCCTAGTTCTTAATGGCTTAAATATATGTTTGTCCATTAGTCCTATAAGACCCCCCACCTGGTTTTTTGTATTGCTGCTTCAAAAATGGCCTGGCAGGGAGAGAATCTAAAGCCATCCTCTGGGTTTTTTGTCTCAGGCCACTTAATTTCTCTGAATTTCCCTTTCTTCACCTGCAAAATGGGGTTTAACGCATAGGATGTTTGTGAGCATTAAAATGAGTCAGTTGCATGAACACATTTTGTCAACTGTAACATTCCAGTAGATGTTAGTTGTTCCTTCCTTGATTTGGTGAAATACAGAGCAGCAGTGAGGCTAGACTTACAATTATTTTTATTGATGGGTTTATGATCTTTTTTATATGCTGTATACCTTTTGATAAAGTTCAAACTTTATTGTTTTCAGCTGGAATGGCACTAGTTCTGCAAGTTATAACCCCTGGGGGGGGGTGGGAAACCCCAAGGTCTGCTTTTGGGTTATATTCGTTTTGGTTGTTCTACGGTTTGGAATAAGGTTTCTGACGGTACCTTTGAGTGTTGATGGTACCTCTTGTGACCTTCATGCTTGAACTTTCCCAAGATTCTGCTCCTTGTTTCCTTTTCCTTTTTTTTTTGACTAATGTCAATATAAATTTTAGTTCAGGCCTAGGGGATAATGTGTCTATTTTCTTTTTGTTAATAGGTATGTGGTATATAAATCGAGTATTTATAACTCATTATTTTGATAACATGCTACAAAAATCCCAGTAGCCGTGTTTAATATTTGTTTTAGGAAATTTGCCACTGCAGACAAATTTATTTTAGACTGACTTCTCTGAAGAACAGGGAATTAAATGGTGGGGAAAAACCCTAATGTGGTAAAGTAATGTGATATATTATCTGAGTTCATGGGAGCCATTTGCAATCTTTCTTCTCTCAGAGATTTTTTTTTTTAAATTCTCTCTGTATTTATTGCTTGTTTCTGTTCTCTATGTAGTAACTGGTCTCTAGACGTGGGCTTGTACCGATGAATTATAATTCCAAGAAAAGTGATAGGGACAAGTATTTCAGGGTGTGGAACCTCCATTCTGACTTTATGCAAGTCACTTGATCTCTTTTCCTTCCTCATTCTCTTTCTTTCCTGGCTTGTGCAGGAAGCAGTGACAGCGCATTTTGCAAGATTGCTCAGAGGCCTAAATGAGATAATGTATGTGAGAGCTCAAACATTCTGTCATTGAAAAGTGCCATTCCAATACTAGTTATCAAAATACTGAGTATTTGCCTAGTAAAAAAAGACAAACTATAATGCCCAGCCTTTGAGGAGTGTTTTGCAGAATTTTTTTCAATATTTTAAATTGGCCAGTTGAAATAGAATTTTAAAAATGGGACATCTTTAATTCTTACTCCAAACCCACTGGAGGAAATTGAGGGTCACCTAAGTAAGTAGGAGAATTGGTCATAGAACCCAGATCTCCTGGCTTTCTGGCTGGGCTGTATCCTCCACCCTGAACATGGCTTGGTCCACCATTTGGCCTCCTTTGGTATTAAGATATCTTTCAAATGAGGGGCGCCTGGGTGGCTCAGTCGTTAGGTATCTGCCTTTGGCTCAGGTCATGATCTCAGGGTCCTGGGATTGAGTCTCACATCGGGCTCCCTCCTCGGAGGGAAGCCTTGCTTCTCCCTCTCCCACTGCCCCTGCTTGTGTTCCTGCTCTCGCTGTCTCTGTCTCTGTCAAATAAATAAATAAAATCTTCAAAAAAAAAAAGATCTTTCAAATGAGAGTGGTATAATAGCAGTAGCATTCACCCTTCTCTCAGAAATGAGGGACTCTGGAGAGGCATTTTCCTTTTGCTTTCTTTTTCCCCTTGTGGTTATTGACAAAGCTTGGGATCATGTTGAAACTTGTTGCAACCACCAGGAAACTCTTTCAACTTTTAATAGTTATCACCCTGCTCCTAATTAACAAGTAGCAAGCATGATTATGCTCCAGTAAGTTGGAAAGACTTATCAGACTTTAATATTTAGATGAGGAAAAGACCTCCAGCCATGGAAAAAAAAATCCCTGTTGATATTTTCCATAAAAGGGACGTACATTCAAAACCAGCAGAGCCAACTCCGCCACTTTGTGTAAATGCTATCCTGAGACGTGGCTATGGAGAGAGCATGTTTGTCATGGCTTATATTAACACACAGTGTCCTCTTGAATTCGTTGGCTTCCTTCTCATGAAAATGCTGCATAATGAGCCATAAGGAGGTTATTCTTTCTTTATATTTGCCCTGAAATAAAACAAAAATAATACAAATTATTAAACTTGCATTTAGGGAAGTGTGTGATGAGGATAGCTTTTTGTAAATTAATGTTTTTCTGGTGTCTTCTATTTGAATCAAATAAGTAATGTGCCCTAAAGGAAAAGTAACTTTTAAAATCATATAAACTTAATTCACCATTTCTAAAATAATTGATACTTACACTTATTACAACTGGTGGTGATTCACTCACTCTCTCTCTCAGAAAAATAGCTCTTTTTCTTAAGAAATAAGTAGGACATTCAGCTCCCCTGAGAAACAAGTTGGTTAAGTGCTCATGTCTATGTTCCTCAAGCTGCTCCAAGGTGAAGAGTTGAACCTAGATGTTGACTATGGTCCGGGTTAATGTGACTTGAGTTATTTGCAGAATGTCAGAGAATTCCCGTTATTCTCTTTAGGTTATATTTAGCAATGTTTAAAGAGACAAAATCTATAATAGAGAAAATGAAAAGAAAAACAGAAGTAGAGTCCCTATTGCTGGTAGTGTTTTGGTGGAATTTGAAAACAGAATTGTTGTCTCGGTGACATAACTAGAGGTTAGTTCAAGTCATGTCCCAAAAGAGGTTATAACTAGTTTCAGGGTTCCTGTATATAGTTTCAGCAACAAATATAGCCCATAAGTTGGTCAATCAGGTTCTTACTAGGTGCCATGCACTATTTTTGGCATTGGAGCTAAAGCAGTGAACAAACTAGACAGCCCTTGCCCTCAAGGAGCTTACAATCTAGTGAGCATGACAGAAAATAAACTATTAATAAAGAAATATGATACTTTATAAAGAATAAGAAGAAATAGCAAAATATGATTGAGAGTAGTTCCCAGGATCTGCTTTGGTTGCGGTAATCAGGGAAGAAAATGACATTTGAGTTGAAATCTGAATGATAAGAAGGAAGAATCTGTGTGATGATCCAGGAGAACAGGTTTCATGGGAGAAAGACTAACATTTGCTGGGGCCCAGTGGTGGAGGAGAGCCTGGCTTGCTGTGGCAGGGAGAACCCACTTTCCTCCTTTTTTTCTTACACTCATTACACTTGTCATGCCTCCTTTCCCATCCACAGTCTCAGCTCATGATCTTGCATCCCCTTTCTTCTAGAAAGTTAAATGAACAAGAAGAGGATTCTCAAAACTTCTGTCACCGTAGCTATGTACCCACTGGCGTATACTCTGCCTTCTCCTCTTTCCTATGTATGAAGTGTCACTGGTCTTAGTAAAGGCTCACTCCCCCACCTGTGCACAAGATCCTACAGGCTGTTTCCTCTGGCCAGCTCATACATTACTCCACCCATATCCTTTCTGTCTCCTGCATCATCAGTTTTTTTTTTTTTTTTTTTTTCTGTTTGCTAAGTCTTTCCCCTCAATCTACCAACTGTTGTTTCTTCCATTTTAAGAGAGAAAACACTCTTTTGGTGTCATTCTTCCCCGATGACTCCACATTTGACTCTATCTGTTTAAAGAAGAATTCCTTGAAAAAGTTGTATATATTTTTTCCTCCAAATTGTTTCCTCTCTTTTTCTCTTAAAAACACGGAGGCATTTATTTGCCTTCATCATGACACTGCAACTCCTTTTGGTTTAAGTCAACAGTGGCCTCCATGTTGCTATGCTAGTGATTACTTGTTAGCCCTTACCTTACTTGTCCCATCAGTGGCATTGGAAACGCTTGTTTACTCTTGTTGCCTCATAGCACCTTTTTCACTTGGATTCCATTTCTTGATTTTTCTTGTACATATTAGCCGCTCTTTGTGTTCTTTATTTGGTCCATCTTCATCACTGTAATCTCTAAACATTGGCATGCCCTAGGGCTTAATTCTTGGACCTCTTCTCATTTGTATCAAAACAAAAATCTTTGTTCCTCCAGTCTAATGGCTCTCAATGTCCTATGTACACTGATGACTTCTCAATATATATTTGGACACCGAGCTCTCCTGAACTTTAAACTCCTATATCCAACTGCCTACTTGACAAATGTCACTGAATGTCTAATAGGCAATTTTATATAATAGGTACAAAAATGAACTGCTTTCCCCCTGCTTCTCCTACAGTCTTTTCTATCTCAGTTACGGACATTCTTTCAGTTGTCCAGGAGAAATCCTTGAAATCATCCTTATGCTGTTCTTTCTTTAATATCCTAGTCTCTCAGGAATCTTGCCTTTTCTACCTCTAAAATATATCCATATTCTAACAATAAAAAATTATTAAAAAAATAAAATATATCCATATTCTGACTGCTTCTTACCACTTTTTTAGCTACCATTTGAGTTCAAGCTATTGTCATCTCTCATCTGGATTATTTCGGTAGCCTCCTAACTGGTGCCCCTGCTAACACCATTGCCCATCTCTAGCCAATTTTTAACAGACAGTCAGAGTGACCATTTAAAAATGTAGACAGATCACGTTTCTCCTCTGTTCAAAGCCTTCATGGTTCCATCTCTCTCATGGATCAATAGCCACGATATTACTGTGGCCTACAACCTTTTCTTTTGTGTAGTCTGGTCCATCCACACTTGATGCTTGTTCCTCAAATACTCCTCACACTCTCCCACCCTGCACTTTGGCACTTGCTGCTCCCGCTGCATAAAATACTCTTCCTCCAGATACCTGCATGCCTTGCTGTCTCTCCTTCTCTAGGTCTTTACTCAAATGTATTTTCTTAGTGAGTCCTTCTCTGGCTGCCCTATCTCAAAATTCGCCAGCCTTTCCACCCCTCTTCAAGAACTCACTTACCTCCTCTCTTCCCTTTCTCAACTTCCTGGTTTGTTTTTCTCTGCGGCTCTAATTACCATTGTGAATTTACTATCCATTTTCTTAGTTTTCTTGCCTCCCTCAACTAGAAGGTAAGCTCACTGAGGAGAGAAATATTTGCATGTTCTGTTCATTGCTGTATGCCCAGTACTTCCAAGTGCTCAGTAAATAAAAATGTATGAATGAAGGATTGAATGTAAAAACATATGAACCAGAGAAAGATGAAGGTAGCAAAAGTTGTATAGTGATTTAATGAGATGGAATTTCATTTCTAGGGTTCTAGGATGCAATGCCATGTTTAATTTTCTGGCTCAGAATTGTTTCCTGGGCATAAAACCAGTTTAACTTTGAAAGAATAAAGATATTTTTAAAAGGAATAAAGATTTTTAGATCCTCACTTGGAAGTATAATGATCATGCAAATCCTACATACTCATACCTTATTTAAGGAAGTTAGGAAATACATACATGAGCTATAGAAGATTACTGTATAGGATTGCAGAAATTTTGTTTCCTAAATATTAATACAAATATCATGTTAAGGAAGTAAAACAATTTAAAGTAATGGTTTTTAAAAAAACTTACAGGTGTAAAAGAGAAGCATATGGTTGAACAGAGATTGTCAATGAAATTGACAGATGATTAACATTCATTAAAACTTTTAATTAACACCTTGGAAAATTCCATAAAATGATACTGTATATAAATGACTATGTGTGAAATCTTTGAGCATTCTCTTACCTGTTTTACAGAAGGGAAAAAATGGATCACAAAACTGCTTATGATACAATTTTCCCTAGCCCTGGGTTTGTTTTGAGTGTTATCTACTTGTGTCAATCATGCCAATTTGAGCTGCCAATACTCTAAATATATTTGGCTGAGATATAAGTGATTCTCTGTATATCCTGGAGGAAAGAAAAGCTATCTTTTAGTTTCTTATCCCTTCCTTTTCCCCAGCATTTTCTGGTTGAATAACTATGGGAGAATTTGAGCCTTAACATGGAGGTTTTCCAAGGTGATTTAAAATCAGGTGTGTTTAAAATCTGGCTAATAAAATTTGTGATCAATAAGACATATATAAAACAATGCTGAAGTTTGTGAGAAACTGATTTTCTGAGGGATTCAAGACACTGAATTGCACTTTGTTCTATATGTTGAAACTACATTTTCTCTTGACTGTGATGAAATGGGAGTGTTTTCTTTTTGTTTCTTTTTTTTGATTTTATTTAACATAATAAAAAATAAATAAATAGTTAAAAAATGTAAAGATTTTATTTATTTGATGGAGAGAGACACAGCGAGAGAGGGAACACAAGCAGGGGAAGTGGGAGAGGGAGAAGCAGGCTTCCCGCCGAGCAGGGAGCCCGATGAGGGGCTTGATCCCAGGACCCTGGGATCATGACCTGAACTGAAGGCAGACGCTTAATGACTGAGCCACCCAGGCACACCGGGAATGATTTTCTTCTTGAAAATAGTGGTAGTTGGTGTCAATAAGATTTCCAGATGTTTGTAGAGGTATAGTTACTATATGATTGCCTTATTACTTTTTAAATTAATTTGAATTCTGATGAAAGGACAGCTTTTTAGTATTTTGCTGAGAGAATTGTGGTACAAATATAAGCTTACCTGCCTATTGCTAATTTTTAAACCTTTAGGGGAGGGTGACAAAAAACATGCAAATATGTTTTCTTTGACAGAAAACATTTGTTAATTGATAATATGTTTGGTCAGGGTTAAACATCCATTGGTGGCCCAGAGTCATCATTAAGGATATAAATTATTGTTCCAAGCTGTCATCTCTTGAGACCTTCAAGGACTGCCTAGGGTATATGACTCTCTTTTTTTCTGTCTGCTTGCAATAATTGCATTAAACTTCCTCTACTTCTCTCTTTTGCTACTTTCTCCACCATCCCACTTCCCCTATCTTATCTGCTCTCTGCCTTTCTCCAGCGAGTTTTCCGTGCTTCTGAGCTTAGTGCCTGTTGACTTGGCCATTAGAGCCACACTCAGCAAGTGATGGCCCTCCTCGTTTTATTTTTTTTAAAGATTTATTTATTGATTTTAGAGAGAATGAGAGAGAGCATGGGTGGGGAGGGGCAGAGGAAGAGGGAGAGAGAATCTCAAGCAGACTCCCTCCTGAGCACGGAGCCCAGTGCAGGGCTCTATCTCAGGACTCTGAGCTCATGACCTGAGCCGAAATCAAAAGTAGGATGCTTAACTGACTGAGACACCCAGGCACCCCATGATGGCCCTCCTCTTATGAGCTGCATGGTCATGTAGAGTTATGAATGATTTTTGGTCTTTTTGGAGATTTCTGTTTTTAAATGCTATTCATTTTATTAATTAGCTGCTCAAGATGTTTCCTCTTTGGTAGAAAGGCAGCAAGACATGGGGGGCTAGAACTGGGTGTCACAGCCATTTCAGATGGCTGAGGTTTGGAAAACATTTGATATATAACTGAGGCATTATTATAATTTCAATTACTAAGTATGATTTTAAAGGATCAGTTATAATATGCCTGCTTTTGAAAGCTAATGTGTATTTTAGGTTCAGTATTTAAATTCCTTAAAATAAGTTTTTATTTTCTTGTTTATTGTTTAGTAAGTATTAAGATTTTAAATCATTCTACAGATTAAGGAGTTAGCACATTGCAAGTAAATATAAAAGCTTTAAAGATACAAAAGAACAAATTTATATTATTATTTTTATCTTTTCTAGTGTTAGGGGCCTAAATGTTTTGAAGCTGAAACATAAAGAATGGAGGAAGAAACAAAAAAATTGTACTGAAAATACCAATTAAGCATGAATGTTGCTTGATTTATAATTCCTTGTACAGAGATTATAAAGAAGAAATATAGCTCATGAAGGATGAGATGCTCTAAAATTGTAATTCTGACTATATAATTGAGAATAATCCTGCTGAGAAAGAAAAGAAGTTAAATAAAAGTGTAACTATATCAGGAGCTCTTTGATAAGCTCAGAATTTAAAGGGGTAAGTATCAAAGATAGAAGGGTACAAAGCGAGGGCTTATTAAGAAAAGCATGAACTTGAGGAGAGTTAATGATCATGGGCATTCATTCATTCTACAAACATTTATTGGGAACCTTTTCTATGCCACATTATCTTGTTTGCACTGTGAGTACTAAAATATAATAAGATCTTTGCTCTCAAAAATCTACTGCGATAACATTGGACTATAATATTAATAATTGACACAGCAGAGGAAGAACTCCTCAACTCTTGTTTTGTTTCCAGACTGGAAGGTTGGGGTTCAGCATACTTAAGAGGAAATGAAAGCCTATGTTGTAATAAAGAATAGAATAAGGGGTGCCTGAGTAGCTCAGTCAGTTAAGCATCCGATTCTTGGTTCGGCTCAGGTCATGATCTCAGGGTTGTGAGATCGAACCCCACGTCTGACTCTGCACTCAATGGGGGGTCTGCTTGATGATTCTGTCCCTCTGCTGCCCCCTCAAATAAATAAATAAATCTTTAAAAAAAGATAATAGAATAAGAACTTCTTACAATGAATTCAAATCTCCAGTCCAAGATGAATGTATATTTGAACTTACAGAAGAACTTGCTTATATAGTCATGAAAAAAAAATGTTGGGTAATGGGTAGATGAGAGCATGAGATATTTAGGTAGATTTTTGGTAGGAAGAACAACTGAACTCATAGATGATTGATTAATGGATTAGTGTTATTGGGATATGGACACTGACCTTGCCCTTGTCTTTATTGACAACTTCATTAAAAGTGTGCTCATCAGATCTTTAGGTGACAAATATCTTGAAGGGGTAACTTACATATTTGATCAAATAATCAGGATTCAACGTACAGATAAATGTAAAAGTAGTATGTAAGGCTAAAATGATACTCTTGAGAGTGGTTCCTTGGAAGAAAAAGAATATGAGATTTAAATGGTTAATAAGCCAGTGGTTTGATGGTAGTATTGAAAGAAGTCATTGGCTAATTGTTGCAAGGCCTTACTGATAAACTTGAGGAGAATCAGAGGCCCACGTAGGGACATCACAACTGTCTTCAAATATTTGAAGATCTGGCATGTGGGAGAGATAGTAGATTGGCTTTTTATTGCTCTCAAAGAAATACCAACAATTAAATGAAAATCATTTTAGCACCATGAAATGGAAAGCCTCAAAAAAACTAGAGTTGCCCAACAATGGATAGGACTGCCTTATAAAGTAGTGAAAAAGTCTTGTTGTAGAGAAAGAGGTGGACCATTTATGTTAGGATAAGAATTATGTTAGAAAATCTCTAAGGTTTCCTATCTTTAAAATTGTATAGTTCTGTAGTTTTACAAACTTATGACAATTTGAGAAGATAAGAGGAATTTATTTGCTCCAGGGAAAATATGCATGTGAGTGGGGCATTTTTTTTTAAAACAGACGAAACTCAGTGGCAATCCTGAAAACGATAATTGAAGTCAGAATAGGGAGTAGCTATAGCAGTTTCCCTCAAACATTTCTGTGCTGTTCCCAAATAAATACAAAAGTATGTAAAGAAACATAATGGTCTGAATTTGACCCCTCGTTTGTCATAGAGGAAAGGCATAGGCATATATTGGAGATTCCTTTAATTATTCCCAAGTATTCTGCTTCTCCTTTGATTAGAAGAAATGCATGCCAGGTTACAAACAAGAGATTTCATTTGGGAAAGCAACAACCCTTGCCTTTGATTGAGTTAAATATGGAGATTTCATCTGTAAGAAGAAACCGTATTGGATTCCTAAGGACTTAAGAAAATACCTAAACACCACTTTTAATGTTCCTCAAATAAACCTCATTAGGCCTACTTGATTTTTTTTTTTTCCTATCAAGTTAATGCAAAAGACTCTGGGTGGATTATAGAGTCCTTGTTTGAACAGATTCTACTTGAATTTACACATAACTCTGTATACCTGGGATCGTGGACGTGGAAAAGACTTGAAAAATAACTTGATATGAAGTTCCTTATTTCATAGATGCAGAAATTGAGTTCTAGAGTGATTGAGTTGCTCAAGGCAATTTTATTTGGTTAGAAACAAAGTTAAGATTAGAACCCAACATGACTTCCGGTGAGTTCACATCTCTCTCTATTGCACCATTCTCTCTACCTCTTCTTTTAAACTATGCTGCAGATATTCATTGTGTTAAGATACAGAAGGGAAAAAAAGGAGCGTATATCCACATTGTCTTCATTAAGTTAAAGGTGTAATATTTAAGTCTTAAGTATTTTTCAGTTTTATTAAACTTTGATCTCTGGAAATAAAATAAGAGTCAGTTGTTAAACTTCTCTTCTGGTGAAAACGGGAGGGATGGAAGTAGGATTTTGTGGTTAATTTCAAAAAGGATTTAGAGCTTATGACAGTCTTAGCAACTTTCCTAAATTATGTAGATTACTATTCCAGTAGTAGAGAGATCAAGTATCAATATTTTAGGACAGCTTTTAAACTGGGAAAATCTAAGGCATCTGAACAGAATATCACTTTACTAGAGTTGATTCAAGTTTCTGAGCTTCTGGCAGAGAGGAAGGTCAGCGTGTTTGAATACTTTGCTACAAAGTTTTCAAGAGTTAAAAATCTTTTTTTTGTTATGATTCTTTGTTTTTCTCCCTTGTGATTGGAATATAGATTTAAGTAGTGGTACTTCATTGTTTTAAGCAATAACGGGCTCAATACTGGATTTAATCATGATAATGGATAGTCATTTAAAATGTATTGCAGTGATAATATCAATGTGTTTTTTATTGAGCAAATTCATAAATGATTATCTGACTCACTAAAATTTATGATAAAAATCAGAGGTGATCCATAAATGTTTATTGAATTGATTCCATTGAGATTTTGAAAAATGAACTCAAATGTTATATTTAGAAATAAATCAATGCAATTCAAAGTGACTAAATGTTTTTTGACAGTTCTGATCAGTAATTTCTAGGTTCATGCCATGTAAATTGACATAGAGATTTCACATAATCCTGGAACCTTCGGTATTGTGGAGAAAGAGGTATGAGTAGGTTAAGTGGGAGGTGAATAGATTATCAAAAAAACAGTTAATTTAGAAAATTAAAAATCATGAATTTAAAAATAAATTCAGATATTTGAAAGCAAAAGTCAAAAGAGAAATAATTGTTCTGGTTCATGTGACTTCAGGGAGGACAAAGAGCAAAGAGAGGGGGGTGGTGTAGAGATTTTTTTGCAACAAGGTAGTTATAGTAATTTATTGCATGTCTTCTGTATACCCAGCCTATTCCAATAAAGTATAAGTCACATTCCTTCGTCCTACAGAATTTGCTTTCTTTGGGAGTGGAGACAAGGCAAGACGCTCACATACGAAGCAATTTGTTATAACTGCCCAAGATTTTTGTGATTGTGAAAATAAGTGGAGTGCACTCTGAAGATTGTCCTTTCTTGGCTTCTCTTCTTTCATTTCCTTTTCCAGCCAGGAACACTTAGTTGCTGTTCAGCATGAGTACTCATATCCTGGGACTGACTCCTGATCAAGATTCATGTGTGTAAGAAATTCTTGCTGGGGCCAGATCCTCACCTCAAAAACATGCTAGTACCTCACATGAGTTCTTTCTCCACAGATCTCTTACCTTTTGATTTAGATCCCCTGATTTTCATCCTGGTTGATCATCAGAATCACCTGTAGAATTTTAACATTCGGGCACTGTCAGAATCTCTGGGCTATTACCCAGGCCAGTGTATTTTTAAAAGATGCATACATGTGTTTCTGATAACTTTTAACTATCCAACTTCTGTTGCCAGTGATCTGCATCCCATTTACTTATCTACCTAGTCTTCCTGCCCGGTTTTTCTCTTCCTGCCTATATAATGACCCCTCCAAAGGGTGTTTAATTTGATTTGTCTTAATCAACATTTGGGGACATAACTCTTTTAAGATCATTAAAAATTTGAAAATTGGAACCAGTTGATTGAATTGTAGAGAACCAGATCCAGTTAAAAATCTCTGTCATATGGGGGCATCTGGGTGGCTTAGTCAGTTAAAGCATCTGACTCTTGGTCTCAGCTCAGGTCATCTCTGTCATATGCATAGCCTCTGTTCTGGTCAGTGAATATATATTTATCCACTTTATCATCAATGTGTGGAATATCCTATTTTTTTTTGTATTTTTATTCTGTGTTCTATAATTGCTTCCAAAACACACTGTGCTCACCTGTGTGTTGATTGTTGATAGCAAGATGAACAAATGTCTATTTGAGCTTGAAAATACACTTGTTTTCTGTAGGTACCTGATTGTGAGATTAATTTGAGAAAGGTGATTCCAGTCTATTTGAATAATTTTTCTGATGTAGTAAACATAAATCTTCTTATTCAGATGACAACTCTCTTCTTATTTATTCTTAAAATAGTTTGTGAAACCATTAATACAGATTAAGTGAAAAGAAATCAGATCATTTTTTACTAAATTTTGTGGTCGATATTCTCAATGTCTAACAATAAAATAAGATTGGCAATGTCAGATTCATTGTCTGGGTTTTATAACTGTAAATGGATTTCTGGTTCCAACATTAAAGTACAATCTGTTTGACATGATTTACATATTTAGTGTAGATAAGAGAAAGTTAACGGATTTGCTTCAGTAACATGAACTAATTTTCTAGTTATTTGCTGGGCCAAGAGCATGACAACCATATAGAAGTGCGGATCAAATAAAAGCGAGGGCCTCTTTATAGCTTGCTGACAAGAGGCCAGCACATTCCACAAGTGCTGGGTCTGGTTCATCATCTAACGTCCCAGAGGTTAGGAGGTTCAGTATTATGTGCTCCCATGCTTACTTACTGGGCTAATGGCATTTTGGTCATCACTATTAATTAGTTTTTATCCCCAAAGAGAATTTTAGGAACTTACCTGTTAGTATTTCTTATGTTTGTGAAATATTGGCATAAATAAATTCTGGCCCTGACATATCTCCTCATATGTCATCTTTTATTTGTTGCCGTAAATGTCATGGTCATTTTTATGTTCATATAAGGTCCATCACTTTCACCCTGAAGCAGTTTAGAGACCACTTATAGAAAGAAATAGGTGGGAGAAGCAAAGCAAAGAGAGTGAGTAGAGCAGAAGTCCAGCATAAAATGTAATGGATCTCAAAGTGGTTACTTGGCTTTTACTATCTTCAGAACACTTTAAACCAAAGGATTGCTTTTGTAGAATTTTAGAATTGAATGTAACCTTAGAGATAATATAGTTCATAGGCTTCATTTTAAAAATAAGGAAAGAATAGAAAGGTTAAATGACATGGTCATGGTCACACGGATAGTGGTATTGTCTACTGACTGGCCATCATGCTGCTACTTATCTTTATTTTTAGGATGAGAAAGTAGGTCATTTGCCTCAGAGATTCAGGAAGGCTAAGATCATCGGTACCTCGATTTTGCCCAGTGAATGGACAATTTGTTTTTGCGGCTGTGTGGTCTCTGTCCCCCTTCTCAACTGCGCCTTATTATTTACTTCCTTCAGGAGACCTCTTTATGCTTTCATGCTTTAGCATTGAGCCTCCAGAATTCTGCCCTGAGCTCACTGATCTGTGCACTCTTCATGCTCTCCTTATGCAATCTTATATATGATTTATTTAGTACTTCTTAAGAGCACCACACCATGCTAGATACTGGGTAGTGACAGAACAACACCTGGATCATGGAGTAGAATGTTCTTATCCATTCTTAGAGTTTTAGCTGCTGTCTATATTCTGAAGATTCTTGAATGCATAGCTCTGGTTGTGATTGATGCCCTGAGCTGTACATGTGTAACTAGCTCAGATGTCCCACAGAAACCTCAAATTTGACACACTTAACATGAACTTCATCATTTCCTCCCTCCCCCTTTCTTCTGAATATACTTTTCCTCCTGAATTCCATATCTCAACATCGAAGTCACTTAGCTACTCCTTTAGAAAGTTGAAAGTCACCTTTTGATTCTTGTTCTTTCCCTTCCAATGACTAATTCCTGGCCCCTCTATCTTACTTCCACTCTCTTTTACTCCTTTGTTATCCCTTGTCTTTTTTTTTGCAGCAGGCTCCTGACTGGACTTCATTTCTTCAAGCTTGCTTTCTTGAAATCCACTCTTACGGGGCTGTTGGAGTGATGGTTTAGACTAGAGTGTAATCTAACCACATCAATCTGTGCTTAAAACCGTTGCTTGGTTTCCCATATTCTACAGGGTAAAGCCCAAGCTCCATAGCATGGCACTCAAGGTTATCTGTGACCTGACTCTACCTTGTGTTGCTGTTTCTTGAGTCATGTTGTTTCTTGAGTCAGAGCTTGCTTATGCCATTTTCTCTGCCTGGTCAGCAATACTCCAACTCATGCCTCCCTGCACTTGTCATTTGGTTAAACTTAAAAAATATATTATAAAAAATTTCAAATAATCACAAAAGGAAAGGTAAAAGTACAAAGAATTCCTGTATTCAACATTGGTTGGCTCATTTATTCCTCCCCACCCCCTTTTTTTCATTTGTAGAAGTATTTAAATGCAAATCCAAGATACCATACAATTTTACCCCTACTTCAATAAGCATCTTCAGTATGAACATATCCTATATAACAACAGTGTCATTATCAAACTAACAAAACTGGTAGTAATTCCCTTGGAATCATCTAATTCCCTGTGCATAATAAAAATTTCCAAGTTGTTGCAAAAAATATTTTTACAATTAGATTGTTTGAATCATGATCCAAATAAATACCACATATTAAATTTGGTTAAGTCTCTAATTCTTTTTTAATCGAAAACAGTTCCCACTCCTCTCTTTTATTAATGCTATTTTCTTGCAGAATCCAGGTCAGTTGTCAAATAGAATGTTCCACAGTCTATATTTATTTATTTTTCTTCTGTGGTGTTACTTAAGTGGTTTCTATATCCACTGTAGCACTATATCCAACTGTTTCTATACTCAAGATAGGAAATATTTACTGTACATGGAAATTAGTTGTAGTGGCTTGATTAGATTCAATTTCCATTATCTATCTGCCTGCCTATCTCTCTATCATCTCTCTCTCTTTCTGTCTTTTAGTATGTTAAGATGGATCAGTGAGTTCAAGTGGTGACAGCCTCATCCCTCCCTTATAAAATTCACCATCAATCATTGTGCAACTAATGGTTTAATCCACTGATGATCACTGCCTGAATCAATTATTTCATTAAGGGTTGAAAAATATTAATTGTATAATTCTGTAATTTCTTCCACATGTACTGGCTGGGACTCTTCTCTAAAGAGGAATTTTACTTCATCACCAAGAGCATTTGGTTACTCTGAAATATAGATTGTGTAGGAGAGGATGGAAAAAAATACTAGTTTTTTCACTTTGATTATCTGGCTAAATTTTAATCATCCTTCCAGGCTCAGCTTAGGGGATTGTGTCTGTAGGAAGTCATTGTTAATCATTCAGAGCTAAAGTAAATGTTACTTTTCTTTTCCATGAAATTCCATGCTTACCTCTGCCCTTAGCTTTCTCATGTTGTATTGAAAGTATCATCCTTTTTAACTGGAAATTCATTTCACTGTAGATGATTTGTATAAAGCAATGCTACTAAAAGCAGTTTGGTAGAATAAAAACTACCCAAATAATTTTTTCAAAATCATTATTGCCTCTCACTTTTCTCTGAGGCAGTTTTTTTAATTGAAGTATAGTCGACATACAAGTTACATTAGTTTCAGGTGTACAACGTAGTAATTTGACAAGTCTATACATTATGCTCACCACAAAGTGTAGTTACCACCTGTCACCATACAACACTATTATAGTATTATTGTCTACATTCCCTATGTTATATACCTTTTATCCCCATGATGTATTTATTTAATAACTTGAAGCCTGTATCTTCCATTCCCCTTCGCCCTCTTGCTCATCCTTCCACCCTGCTCCCCTCTGGCACAACAGTTTGTCCTCTGTATTTAGGAGTCTGTTTCTGCTTTTTTTTTGGTCATTTTTTTGTTCACTTGTTTTGTTTTTTAGATTCCACATATGAGTGAGTCATATGGTATTTGTGTTTCTCTGTTTAACTTATTTCGCTTAGGGTAATACCCTCTAGGTCCATCCATATTGTCACAAATGGCAAGATATTCTGTTTTATGGCTGAGTAATATTCTATACACATACAGTATACATAAACACACACACATCTTCCTTCATCTATCAATGGACACAGGCTGCTTTCATATCTTGCCTATTGTAAATAATGCTTCAATAAACATAGGAGTGCATATATCTTTCTGAATTAGTGTTTTTTGTTTGTTTGTTTTGGGTAAATACCCAGTAGTAAAATTACTGGATTATGTAGTATTTCTATTTCTAATTTTTGAGGAACTTCCATACTGTTTTCCACAGTGGTTGCACCAATTTACATTCTCACCAACAGTGCGTGAAGGTTCCCTTTTCTCCACATCCTTGCCAACACTTGTTATTTATTGTCTTTTTGATACTAGCCATTCTGACAGGTGTGAGGTGGTATCTCATTGTGGTTTTGATTTGCATTTCCCTGATGATGAGGGATATTGAGTATCTTCTTCATGTGTCTGTTGGCCATCTGTATGTGTTCTTTGGAAAAATGTCTATTCAGGTCCTCTGCCCATTTTTAAATTAGATTATTATTATTATTATTACTATTATCTGAGTTGTATCAGTTCTTTATATATTTTGGATATTTACCTCTTACCAGATGCATGATTGCAAATATCTTTTCTCATCAGCAGGTTGCATTTTTATTTTGTTGATGGTTTCCTTTGCTGTGTAAAAGTTTTTCATTTTGGTATAGTCCCAATAGTTTATATTTTTGCCTTTGTTTCCTTTGCCTGAGGAGACTTATTTAGAAAAATGTTGCTAAGGCTGATGTCAAAGGGATTCTGCCTATGTTCTCTTCTAGGAGTTTTATGGTTTGAGGTCTGACATAGGTCCTTAATACATTTTGAGTTTATTTTTTTGTATAACTTAAGAAAGTGGTCCAGTTTCATTCTTTTGCATGTGTTGTACAGTTTTCTCACACCATTTAGTGTAGAGACCATCCTTTCCCCGTTGTATAGTCTTACCTCCTTTGTCATAGATTAATTGGCCATATAATTGTGGGTTTACTTCTGGGCTCTCTGTTCTGTTTCATTTATCTCTGTATCTGTTTTTGTGACAGCACTGTACCGTTTTGAACACTGTAGCTTTGTAGTGTATCTCCAAAATTGGGATTGTGATACCTTCAGCTTTGTTCTTTCTCCAGATTGCTTTGGCTATTTGGGGTATTTTGTGGCTCCATACAAATATTAGTATTATTTGTTCTAGTTCTGTGAAAACTGCTATTGATATTTTGATAGGGAGTGCATTGCATCTGTAGATTGTTTCTCTGAGGCAGTTTTGTAAACTTGTATACATCTTGGAGCATATTTGTTCATTTTTGTATTTAAAAAAAATTTTTTTTTTGAATTGGTTGTCAGCTAGCTGTACTTGCTTCTTAGATCTGAAATAGTTAAAAGTTGAAAACATGGGGTGCCTGGGTGTCTCAGTTGGTTAAGCGTCTGCCTTCGGCTCAGGTCATGATCCCAGGGTCCTGAGATTGAGCCCTACATCGGGCTCCCTGCTTGTCCGGGAGCCTTCTTCTCCCTCTCCCTCTGCCTGCTGCTCTGCCTGCTTGTGCTCTCTCTCTCTCTCTCAAAAAAATAAAATCTTTTAAAAAAAGTTGAAAACAATAGAAATATTCTAAAATGGAACACTACTTAAATTATGGTATCCCAAGCAGGGAACTAGTATAAAGTTATTAAAAATAATATTGTGAAAAATGTAACTATCAGCATGTAAAGATTTTTATCTTCTATGAAGTGGCAGAAAGAAACTGCAAAAAATATGCTATGGTCCCATTAATGTTTTTGGTCACATTTGGAAGTGTTGCTATGTTATTATTATCATTGTTATTATTGTTCTGCTAAGAGGAAAAGTTTTAAGGTCTCTTAACAAGGCAAACACAGTCTGGAGTCAAATTACTCTTTAAAATTTCCTCAAATTACTCTTAAAATTTCCATAAATTCTCATAAAAATGCAGGGTGTTTACACTGGGAGGGACACTCAGGAAGTTGCACTGTTTGGAGGAGTGCTAGACTCACATCTTCTACATATAGCTTGGGTGAACAAATCCTCTGGGTGGACGGCAGGCAGGAGAGGTGGTTGGATGCCTGATGCTGCCCCTCTGCTTGCACACAAAGGATCTGGATGGACACACATCAGGGTGATAGCAATGTTTCCCTGAATGGGCTGGACTTTGGGCCCCAAATGAAAGGGAGAATAAGTTTTCTATATGAATAAATTATAAATGCTTGTGGTCTAAAAAGTATCATTCAGGTTAGACTTGGGGGCATTGTCCTCATGAAATCACTGTTAATAAAAATTGTATCTATAATGAATTATGGCTCACATTAAAGGGAAAAATGATATACAAATGAACTTTGTAAATGCTGTCATTCTGAGGTGTGTGCTTCTGTATTCTGTTTATGCCTTGAAAAGGAGCTCTTAAACTAGAGTGCATAGATGACATTCAGGGGTATTTGGATTCTATGAAATTATGTGTAAAATTTTAGGTGTATGTGCATTTTGGGGGGAAATTAATCATAGCCTTTATCAGATTCTCAAATGTGTCCATTCTTCAAAATAAGGCCATTAGTTTTTGTGCCCAGAACTGAAATAAAACAGATTTTTACATGTATGGAATTTTGGAAATATCTGCCTGACCCAAAATTTGGTTAGTAGGTCAGCCTATGAATGTATCATAAGATATATTCTGATATCTCGTAACTTCCACTTATGATGTGAATCGGAAGTATTTATATAAGAGCACTATCCCAACTAACCCCAATTTTACATCCTTCATTTGCACATGAAATATGATATGCACATTTAGAAAACATATTTTATGTTTTTGCTGCTTGAAACAATTAAATTACTTTAATTAACACCCCAACTTTTTGTTGTTTTTTTTTTACTAGTCTGAGCTTTCCAATGAATAATAACTAGCTCTTTATTTTCTTATATGTTATATTACTTTAACTACCCATAGAAACTAAACAGATGGGGTAAGAAAAATACCACACTAATTCAGGGATCTAGGAGATAGAAATCAGGAGACCCATCCTCTGGAAATGGACCGAGGAGGCAGGGACAGGTGACAGGCCTAACCAGAAGTGTCAGGGAGTCAAAGCTCAGAGCCAAGAGGTCTCGGAATTACATTAGGGGTTTTTATGATAGAGAAGGAAGTGGGAAGGGCTTATAGTGCTTTCAGCTCAGGGTGAGTTATGTGAGTCATGTGTTGGTACCATTCATTTACTCCATAAGATAACATTTAAATTCCCCAAACTACAGAAGAGACAGTAGAAGCTTAAGAATATCAGCTGTGGGGGTTGGAGGAATGGACAAAATAGGTGAGGTGGAGGTCCAGGCTTGCAATTATGGAATGAGTAAGTCCCAGGAATAAAAGGCACAGCATAGGGAGTAGAGTGGATGGCATTGTGCCAGGGTTGTATGGTGACTGACGGTAGCTACACTTGGGGTGAGCACAGCATAACGTATAGACTTGGTCAATCACTATGTCGTACACCTGAAACTGATGTAGTGGTGTGTGTCTACTCTTCTTCAATAAAGAAGAGAAAAAGAGAAAGAATATCAGATGAGGGATGCAAAACCCCAAATTTAATCCCAGCTTGACCTTGGATGATTTGCTTAATGCTTCTGTATCTCAGTTTCCTCATCTGTAATAAATAAACTTACCTCATAATGTTCTTTTGTTGATTAAATTAGTAAATATGTATGAAAGGCTTAGAACAAAGTGTAGTAAATGTGTGCTTCAGCTGGGCTGGATAGAGCTGTGGGAACTGGTTGAGAAAAAGGGAAAATAGGAAATGCTAGGAATACAGGAATATCTGCTTGCTGCCCCTCAGCCCCCACAGACACCCAACCCCTGGCCTTCCAGGTATAGGAGTGACACAATTTTAATCTGAATGACATGCTATTAGGACAGTATTTTACATAAAAATTGGTGGACTCATGGTGCATGTATGTTTGAGAAGTTGTATAATAATTGCCTGTAAAATAAAGAAAAAAAATTGCTTTTGATCCACTTGGCTGGTTGGTTCCCTCAGATGTTGATGAACTTAGCTGTGTAACAGTGGTATGACAGCATGAGTAGTTTCTTGTTATTAGAGCACCTGTTTTCTCTGGGTGTGTTTACAAAGTTCTTATGGTTAGGTTTATCTACCTCATGGCTAAATATGGACATATTTAAAAGAAGTTCCATTCTAAAAGCATGATGCATATTGACTCTTCTTACTTTTTAAAAATTGTTACATAATTCAATAACATCTCAAGAAACTACCACCTTTTTCTTATTTTTAATTTTCATAACATCTGTTCTCTTATATTGATTCTATTCCTCCAGCGAGTTTCCACTTCACTGTCTCTGTTGTTTCTACGGCTTCTTTGTTTGTTCCAGATATAACTCAAGGTTTTGCACATTGCAAGCTTTTTGTTTGAGCTCGATACTCATATTATACAGGTATTGATCTAATTTAGCAGTTTGAGCAGTTGTTTCTGAAGCTTACAAAAAACAAAAGCAAGTAGGCACAATGGAGTTTCTTGTCTTATCCAGACTTAGGCATAGGTTTATGACGTATTCAAATCTCAAAAGTGTTGTACTAATGCCACAAGTAAATCCTAAAGTCTCCCACAAAGATTCTGCTTTTTTGTTTCTCCTTATCTGCATTGCCTTCTCTCTGTGCACAATTTGCAACCCCCAGGATTGAAAGGTAATACTTTAAATAGTTTTGATCTTTTTTCTCACCTGCACCTCATCTTATCTTAGATGCAGTACGAAAAAAAAAGTGAGAGCAGACAGGGCGGTTGGAAATATTGTAATTGCACCTTGTTTGGATTAGCTTGAGGCTCAGTTTGCTAGGCTTTTTAATCTACTCATCAAGGTAGATATGAAATCAAAAAAGATCAGACTGTTTAAAAAAGAAAAAGAGAAAAGTAGAGGAAGAGTTCACATCATTAGCCATTGTGAGCAAAAGAGACGAGGAGTGTTTATGTACACAATTTATTTTCATAGTTCTCTATTATTTTTGCATTTGACATCAATTTTGGAAACATGGTAGATATTTTGAAAATAATGTGCATATACTTTAAATTTTAGGTTAGTCATGAAGGAGACTGTGGTGTGCTTGTATTTGTGTGGAATCTTATTAATTCTTCTTAAAGTACTTACATTTGCATATTTTGTTGATAACTGTTTACTTTTTTTTTTTTCTTTTTGCCCGACGTGGGGCTTGAACTCACGGACCCAGGATCAAGAGTCGCATGCTCTACCACCTGAGCCAGCCAGGTGCCCCTGTTGATAACTATTTTTACTTTTAAAAATATACCTGTGAATTAGGTATAGGTTTCAGTGAAGATCCTTTCAGTGACCTGTAATTTTTAAAATTTTTAAAAATGTCCACATTTATATTTTGAAGATATTATTTTCAAGACCCTGAAGTCTGTCCTGGGTTGATATTTAGGAGACTTACCATTTAGTCCTGTAAATATAAGCACAATGGAACTGCTGACATGACCTAGAGTCTGATAAATTCATAGCTTAAAGACATAAGTGTTGAAATTATTAAATTGTGCCATAATGATCAGAATAGCTCTAAATGAAAATTAGACTATAAAATGGCTAAATTAACTCAACTGGTTATTAATTAAATTAAAAAGACTGCTATGAAACAAAGTCATGGGGAAACAGCCCTGGAATTAGAGAAAATAAAACATTTGCTGTATGTTCCCCTGTAATTTCATTGGAGAAAACTTTGAATTTCTAATTCGGGGAACTCAAAATGTTGTTGTTCAGCCTTGATGACTGTTCACTTAGACCTTGGTGGTTCTGCAGTGAGTTTTACTAGCTTCTTTTTACAGTCCCTCACACTATCCCCTCTTCCTTTTGACGTATGACTTTTTAAAAACTTGTTTTGAAATTATTTTAGACTTACAGAAATGTTAATACAGAGTTTACTTGCAGCCTGCCACCCAGCTTTTGCTTATCTTTTTTTTTTTTTTGAAGATTTTATTTATTTATTTGACAGAGAGAGACACAGCGAGAGAGAGAACACAAGCAGGGGGAGTGGGAGAGGGAGAAGCAGCCTCCCCACAGAGCAGGGCGCCCAATGCAGGGCTTGATCCCAGGACCCCAGGATCATGATCTGAGCCGAAGGCAGATGCTTAATGACTGAGCCACCCAGGCGCCCCCAGCTTTGCTTATTCTAATGACTTATATAACCATAGTATAATAATCAAAACCAGGAAATTAACATTGATACAATACTATTACTAAATATGAACCTTATTCTAATTTCACTAGTTTTCTTACTAATGTTATTTTTCTGATCCAAGATCCAATCTAGAATCCCACATTGCATTTAGCTGTTGGATCTCCTTAGTATTCTGTAAGACGTGACAATTCTTCAGCTTTTCCTTGTCTCTCATGACCTTGAACTTTGATGAGTAATGATCACATATTTTGTTGAAAGTGTCTTGATCGGGGTTGATTTCCCATAATCAGCTGGAGAGTATGCATTTTTGGCTAGAATACCACAGAAGTGATGTGTTTTCCTCAGGACATCACATGAGGGGACACATTTTGTTTTATGACATTATGTTTATGCTAGTCTTGATCACTTTGTTAAGGTGCTATCTGCTGCATTTATCCGCTGTAAATGTATTCTTTTTTCTAGTGAATTAATAAATATCTTGGGGGAAATACAAGAGACTGTGAAAATGTTGTATTTCTTCTTCAAATTTTGCCTACTAATTGTAGTACCCATTAGTGGTTCTTGCTTGCAACAATTAATTCTGTAGTGTTCTAATGGTAATTTTGTATTTCTCTCTTTTTCCTTATATTTACTTGGAACTTCTCTATGAGGAAGAGCTGTTCCTTCTTCTTCATTTATTTACATATTCACAGGTTAATTTTTATCAAAACTTTCTTAATTCTATCATTTTGGACTCATGAATATTTACTTTTATTTTATGGTTTGTGGTCTAATAATATCTTTTTTGTTGTTCAAATTGCTCAGTTTATATAATAATAATATCAATTTTATTGCTCAAATTCTCTTTTGGCCACTGGGAACTCATTAGGTTGATTCCTGTGTCCTTTTGAGATACCTTTACCCCCCACCCCCCCTTTTTTTTTAGCACTTTCTTATTTTCTGGTACAACAAGATGTTCTAGACTCACCCTATATTTTTCCTGCTCCATCATTGGTATCAGCTACATCAAAGAGTCCCCTTACTTGTAGCTATATGCCACTGGAGAATGGTATTTAGAAACTAAGATCTTGCCCCATAAATTTATAAAGAACTGTGTTTTTAAGAGGTTATATAAAAAGAAATAAATATTAAATAGATCAATCAGGGTATTTAGAGATGCATAGCTGCAACCAAGAAAGTTGTTTCCAAGTATTAGGTCTTGGGAACCCGTAGAAGGTAAAGAATTCTTTTCAGGATGTGAAGACATTGGAGAGAATTGCATATGCATCTTTCCCCAAGAATATCTAGAATCATTTATAGTAATCTTTACTTTACAAACAGTCCATTTCCTTCCTCTCTTCCTCCCTTTCTCCCTTTCTTCCTCCCTTTCTTTCTCTCTCCCTTTCTGTCTTTCCCTCTCTCTTTTCTTTCTTTTTTTTCTTCCTTCCTTCCTTCCTTCCTTCCTTCCTTCCTTCCTTCCTTCCTTTCTTTCTTTTCTTTCTTTTCTTTCTTTTCTTTCTTTTCTTTCTTTTTTCTTCTTTCTTTCTTTCTTTCTTTCTTTCTTTCTTTCTTTCTTTCTTTCTTTCTTTCTTTCTTTCTTTCTTTCTTTCTTTCTTTCTTTTTTCTTCTTTTCCATATCAAGTAAGAATTACAATGTGCCAGTGAATAAATGTATTTGTTTTCATTACTTCTTGAAAGAATGGAACATGTAACAAAAGCAAAATGTAATCTATTAAAATGAACACTTATGTTAAAAGTCTTGTATATGCTGTTTTGGGTTGTGGGAAGAGAGAGCTTGTTCATGTTATTTTTCCCTGTACTAGATCTTCCCAATTGAAGGAGTACGCAGAGACATGTATCTTGCCCATATTCTGGCCCCTCGTCCCTGACAACTAAGTGGGCATCTCTCTTTTGAAAAACAGTGCAAACTCAACAAGATCACAACCTTAGTGCTACAACTGCTCTTAATGAGGTGCTGTGTATGAATTAATTAAATTAGTTTGCCCCTCATGTGGCAAGCTCTGTTTAGTGTTTTCTGGTTGACTAATTTATGAGGATAAAATTATGGTACGGTCTCTGCCTTGCTTGTTTTCATCAAAGAGATGGGCTAATTTGTAATGAAACTTTATCAATCAGATTATGCTGTTGGTCCACCCTTCAGGCTCTGACTAATGAATTAAGGCTCTTTGAGTTCTTTCATACACGCACATCCTGTTGCAGCTGAGGGGGAAGTGTGTGTTGGCTCTAGGTTGATTATAAGATGGATTGCTGCTTTTCTAGCAAATAGATCACCAACTTTTCTGTTTTCTGTTTCTTGGCATGTTTATGGCTCTATGATGTCTTTCTTTTTTTATGCAGGGTATGAATTTAAAGTGGACAGTGTGTAAAAATGCTGTTTTATATTTGTTTGGGAGAAACCAAAGATTGTGCATTTCATATTGGGGCAGCAGGAGCTAAGAACTCCCAACAATGGGAGAAGGAATAATAGTACAGCCAGCAGAGAAATGGAGAATTTTGAAAGGCAATATTCTTCAATGTTGGGAAAGTAATGAAAGGTCAAAATGAAGCTCAATAGAAAAGCCGTTATGAAAGGAAGGGGGAGAATTTGGCTTTTATGTTGCTGTCAGGATTTGGGACTTGTTTTCTTTTTATTCTGACAAAACTCTTTTGGGGTGTGTTTTTTTTTTTTTCCTCTTCAACTCAAACAGTTTATACAAGTGTTATTTTAAACTTTCTTGTGTTTACATCATCGTGTCTTTTAAAAAGAAAGTTTCTTTTCATTTTGTTATCTGGGAATTTTTAAGGACAAAGCCACTGTTTGTAAGATATACACACTCACACATATATGCATTAATGTGAATATTTTTGTTTTCACTGCCTGATTGAGAAATAAATAAGCACAGGATAATTCAGGAATACTTTGTAAGTGACTCCATTACAAGTCTGTATATATTGTATTAGTGTGATTGTTTGGGAAATGCGTATTACTTCCTAGTCACTGATTAGTTAATTTATAAAACACTAACCATATAAAGATATTTTACAAATATAAAAATGATATAAAGTTCCATGTCAGGCAGCGAGTTAGTGGCAGAAGTGGATTTAGGATTTCAAGTTCTGACTTCTGTCCTGTCATCAGGCCACTAATCTGCTTGATTTTCTGAAAGAATTTGAAGCCTGAGGAAAGAAGATGCCAGAGACACATTTCCAAAGAGATGAGTCACTTCGGGTGGTTTGATATAATAAAATCTGTGTTTATTTTGCAAAAGGCTTTTGAACAGATATTAGAGAAACAAATTTCATCATTATGTTCAACTTTATACTTCGTAACATTGTACTTTCTGTTCCAGTAGTTAACAGCACTAAGTTCATAGTTCTCTTCCTGTTCTCTTGGGAGTCTTCTATTTAAAAAAAAAAAAAACAAAAAAAAGAAGATTTTTAGTGTTTTATCAGAGTGACTTAAAATGTTATTAGTATCCTTTTCCTGGACTATTAGCCTTTCATCTTTCTAATGCTATGCTGTGCTTTGCCCATGTCACTTCCTTTGCTGAGAAACATTCTGTGGCTCTCTACTACCCACAGAATTTTTCCTCCTGACATTGAAGACCCTCCATGATATTAATTCAATCTACATTTTTAATATTTGGATGTATACCATCCAAACTAGATTATTCCATGTTTCTTGAACATGCTCCAGATTTCTCTCCTCTGTGTATTTGCTTGTGTTATTTCCTTTCCTTGCAGTGCCCATTGCCTCATCTTTGCTGAGCTGTCACATCCCTATTAAAATCTGTATCTCATGCTATTGACTTTGTGAAATCTTTCTTGTTCAGGAGATTCAGAACAAGGCTCCTTATCTTGTAGGCCTTGCTTTCTGGATGAGGATGGGGTTGCAGACCATAAGCAAGTCAGTAAGATTTAAAAATACTTAATTTCTGATGACAATACATGCTGTGTGAATGCAGTGAGGTAATCGTTGATAGAACTATACTTGGGGTGAGAGGGAGGAGAGTGTAGACCAGATCAGGTTGAGTGGTTCAGAGTGAGCCTCTTTGGAGAGGTGGTATTAGGCTGTGACTTGAATGCAAAGAAGGAGCCAGCCATGGGAAAATCCAGGAGAGGAGGGAAAAGGCGCAAAGGTCCTGAGACAGGAGAAATCTTGGTGCATTTGAAGAATAAGAGAGAGGTCAAGTATCTGCAGCACACTGAGCCTGGAGGGGGTGGGAGGAGAGTAGTAGTAAGAGATGCCCTGAAAGAGGTGGGGATAGGCTAGTTCATGCAGAGATTTGTGAACCACTGTTCAGTGTGTGTTGATTTTAAGCTCTCAGTAAAGATTTAGGCACAAGAGTGTAATGATCTGATTCTTTGCAATTCATTTCATTTATTTCAATTATTTGTATAGACCCTTTTAAGCAATGGATTATAAACTCTTTTTTGGGCAGCGATTATGTATTAGTCAATTTTGTTCATAAATAAAAAGGGGTCAGCAAATATTTGTCAAATTGTTGAATGAATGAAGCTGGGGGGATTCTGAGAAATTATTGCTGTCAGTGTTTGGAATTAATATTTTACTGAAGCAGAATGAATCAAGATCACACTCAGCTCTCTACTGTTGGCCATGCTTATGCTCCTTTGAGGAAGGTAGGGTTGGAAAGACTGTAAGCTCATTTGATAGGGCAGTGCAGCAAAGGGGCAAAGAGCGGGACTGGAAGTTGAGTTATCTGAGTATGGAATCCCACCTCTATCATTGACTTGCTGGATCTTTGGAAGGTTACTTAAGTTCTCTTAGACTTTATCCCCACACCAGTAAAATGGTGATAGAAATACTATTTTATCTCATTAGTTTAGTATGAGTCTTGACAGAAATCATCCATCTGAAACACCAAAAATGATGCCTGGCGTATGACAAGGGGATAGTAAATAAATTCCCAAACATTGGGACAAAGGCTCTCCACAGTGTCATTGCCCGAAGGTCTTGTTCAAATTCTTTCAGGCTCTCAAACCAATCCTTGACTTCCTTGCCCACTTTGTCTAGGAGTTTAGGATGATTCTATTGGTAGTTTATAAGATGAAACACAGGAACTTAGTTTTTAAAAAAGAAACAACTCAAACAAAAACTTCTACTTTTTCTCCTTGTGACAGGTAGAAATATATCTTCAACAAGTAATATTTTGGAAAGAGGGATTCCAGCAATTTTATAAACAGTGACAATCTAAATACATCTTATTAATTATCTTTCACAACTGATTCAACTATAAAATCATATGAGAAACTATAGCCTTAAGGCTTTAACCCTGATGGTACCATGTTCCATAACTTCTATGGTCATATATGTTCATAGATATTCTTGCAGTGGCATCATTGAGTTATCTTCAGTGTCTTTGCTGTAGGACTGTGTTATAGGTAAGATCATTTCCTCACAGCTTCCTGTAGTATGAGGTCCAGAACAGCTCTGTGTCATAACAAATTCCATGCTTAGTGGTGCTTGTAAAAACCACAAATAGTGGAGAGATGAGCTTTTGTATTTTGGGAGGAAGCCAGGAGAATTTGTATATTCATAAAGAGCAAGGTGCAAAGTAATAAACTCAGCCTATGTTCTTTAACCAAATTATGCCTTAGAAGTTTGATTTCAGGCAAGCCCAGATTATACCAGCACATTCTTTGGGTGTTCTTTTCTTTTATTCTCATTAATACACTAGAATTTTGGATTGGAAAGCCTGGTATAAACTAATGGTGGAATTCAGACTGGAGCTCTTTGAGGGTGTGGTTTATTGTTCCTTTTCCAACTCTTAAATAATTCTGAACATTTTAACCAGCCAAATAGAAAAATCCCTTAAGGCTTTTGTACAGTTGTTTTGTTTCTCTTCTGCTACTCCCAGTAACATTACATAAGTTACCTGGAAATTACGAAGCTTGGGTACACTGAGCCAGACAGTCAAAATTCCTGGAATTCTCACTTCCTCAGACATAAGAGTGAAGCTGGTTAATTTTTAGATGATAAGGAAGGATCTGGGAGAAGTATTAGAAATGAATGATACTTTTTCTGATTATTGTTCTTTTCCATATAGTTAACTCTAGAAAGGACAGAGGCAAACCATGTCTCTCAGGATTTGTGACCCAATTTGGCTTTTTCAGAAAGTTTGGATAAATGTTTTGATTGATGTTTAGACATTACTTGATGTTTAGACATTACTCTTCTTTATAGGTATTTTTGCTTGTGTAAGTGTTGCTTGAAAATGAGCAGAAGTTGCAATTTTTAAGATTCTGGGATTCTACTACCTCTCCCTCTCCCCCAAAATACTTTATGGATCAAGGATTATGGAGATGATTGTGCTTCAACTTCAACTCTATTTGGTTATGACATTAGACTGTTTCAAGTTTGTTCTCTCTTGAACAGTTTAGATCATTGTGGCATATTCAACTGAATTTATTGTCAGAATAAAGTTATGGGATCCACTTCATGTTTATCCTCAAATATAGTTTAAAAACCTAGAATTATTTATAACACTTAGAAATTATCCAGAGTCAAATCCCAACTTTATCTTTGACTTTGCCAGGAAAGGACTCTCTTGGAACTTTGCTTTAAATGTAGGTCCATGCTCCTTGCCATACTACACCCTCCCCAACCCCGTGGTTCTTTTGACTTTCATTCTCAGATCTATACTTTCTCTGGTTATGTTAGTTAATAAGCAGTTATTCATGAATGGTGCAATATCGGATGTTAGTGTGTCATGAGATATACCTGACAATTTAAAACACTTTCTTTAATCAGATCCTTGAACCTAAACTAGAAATGACTTATATCTTTTTGATGTAGTTCTGGAAGTTGACCTCAAAGTAACTATTTTTCTCAAATGTTCACTCAAGCTGAAAAGAAATCAGGATCCAGATTCATTATTGATTGATACTCTCTAATGAAACCTGGGTTAAAATCACTGGAATTATATTCCCAAGGATCATTTTGTGAATTATCTTTTCTGAATAACCTTCCCAGAACTTTAATTACCTTTTGGGCTCATTTATAGTTCTAAGTGGGAGAAGGAAAAAGAATAACAAGAGGGTTTCTGATATTCCCTTCAAGTCTTGTGATTCTGTACCTAATTATACTGACTTCCCTTCATTAGACTAAGTTCCCAATATACTGGGGTCATGCTTTATTGATATTGGGTCCATATTCTGGTGCCCACAGCAGACACTCAGTAGATAGTCATTGAATGACTAAATCACTGTGATGCTTTTTTAGTTGTAGTTAAATTGAACAAGAACCAAATTTCACTGTTTCTTGAGTAAATGTCAGGTTGTAACGAGATATCCTTAACTTGACAATGGTTCATTGAAAACAAGATGAATTTTAACTCTTCTGTTAACAACTTTATAACAAAAGTAGCTACTGACAGTTGATTAGCAGTGAGTGTTCCAAGCTGCCATGCTATCATGGTATCACAGAATAGATTACCTTTCAGGGCAAAGATGATATAATATACAATAAGGAGATTCAACATTAATGGTACACTACTCATTTACATTTGGAGACAAATTTGTTAAATTACATAAATAATTAAATCTATACTTAATTCTGTAAGCAATATTGTTTTTTTTGGCATTTGTTTTCATTATGTTATTGAGGGAAAGAATGACCAATTTTGTTTTACACTCTCATGCTTTTTTTTCATTTCATTCAGCATTTATATTTTACAGGAAATTGTGATACATTGGAACAGCCTCACCATAGATTTCTGTTATACTTGGAATGCCATGCATTGCACTATAAAATACAACATTAAAATAAAAAAAATCTTTTCTGGAAAGCACATTATTCCCAGGTACAAGTTTAGATGGGGTGGTTGATGTTGGGAGGGCTAGATCCTCATCTGAATTCAGTCACTTATTTGGGGTGTGACTTCAGGTAAGTTTCATAACCTTTCCATGTCTTTGTTTTCTCCATAAACTATAATAATGATAATCTATGCTATCTGTTTCAGACAGTATTTGTGAGGATAAAATGAAGTAATAAATGTGAAGCACTTTGAAACTTTCAAAGGTATTATTATCTGCTTTCATTTTTATTAGATGGCCTGGATTAGAAAACATATTCTAGTTTCTTTCCTTAGCAATTGATCTACAGGGAGCAGTAAACCCATCAGGTCTCACAATTATCTTGCCCTTATATACTTCATTAGTGCGAGAGGAGCTAGGTATATATTTTTCATTACCCTGTCTCGTCTTGTAGCTGTAGGGGGAAGAGAAGGGTATGGCGTTTCTTCCTTATCCAGTCATTCCATGTATACATTCTACACATTAGTATGGTTTATCCAAACATTTTTCTTTTTTTAAAAGCATGAAAACCTTGAAGTTATTTTGATTGTGGGCAGGGAATATCAACAGATAGTATTATTTCTAAAGAGCTTGTATCAGTTTTTTAGTTATTTCACATCAGCCAATACATTGTACCCTTCAGGTAGTTATCAATTAATATAAGTACTTCTGCATTTAAAGATGCAATTGCATCATTACTGACACTGACTTCTTTTAAATTGGACTTTTTATTTTAGAAGAGTTTTAGATTTACAGAAAAGTTACAGTACAAAGAGTCTTATACCCCACCGCCCACAGTTTCCTCTATTACTAACATCTTACATTAGTAAGGCACATTAGTTACATTACAATTGATGACTAGTATTGATACATTATTATTAACTAATGTCCATATTTTATTCTGATATCCTTAGTTTTTCCTTAATATTCTTTTTTGTTGTTGTTCAGGATCCCATTCGGGATCCCACATTACACTTACTATTGTATTTCTTAGGCTTCTCTTGGCTGTGACTGTTTCTTAGACTTCCCTTGTTTTTGATGATCTTGACAAGTCTGAGTGCTGCTGACACTGACTTTTAACTAGAAATTTCAAGCTTACTCATTAGAAGAAAATGATGAGACCCACTCCCTCGCCCCCCAGGTAAAGCTCCAGAGTGAAGAAGGATATAATGTTTTGGGAGTTGTAGGATAGGGAAGACTCACAAAGACCAAGCAAGGAACTTTAACAAGAGATTGGATTCCTTTGGGACACCATGCCCTTTTGGCAAACCAGCATGTAAAGTAGCTAAAAGAAATGAACACTGAGAAAAACCATGCTCTATATCAATTGGTTCATGGCAGGTAAAACATTTTACTTAATGAAGCAGAGAGGGGGAAAGAGGTCATCAAAAGATTTGAATGGCATTCATATACATTTTAATATTCTTATTTCAGCGTTAATTCTTTCTTAAAAATTTTTTTAGTACACACATAAAACTTTACATCTTAACTCTAACAGCTGAGACCTTGTGTATAGCAATAAGTCTATTTTACTGCCCATTCTTTCATAAAAGGCCAATTTTCATCCAGAGCATCAAGAACAAAATATATAAGTATCACTTGTAGACTCCAAGAAGAGAATCAGTTATGGTAACATTGCCAATGACAAGGTGGCCTTAAGTATTTATTAAATTCCCGAGTCTCTGTTTCTATTAATACTTGAGGGGATTGAATCATTAACTTTTCAAAGCAACATTACTGAAGTCTATGAAATGATTGCTTTTCATCATTTGAGGATCATTACTGGTCTGTACCTTCTGGCCTAGAACCCGTTTTTCACTTATTTGTAGTCGTCCAGAGATAGATGTACCATAGTATACAATTTATTTTAATTTAGGCAAGATATTTGCTACCGGGAAAAATGTTGTTATCTGTGCTTTGTAACTAAGAGGGTGAGACTTTTCAGGGACTTTTAAACTGAGGGAACAAGGCTCAACAATCAATCAGCAGGCACATATTTCCTTTATTTCCTGAATTTTAGTTAATTACCAAAATCAACAGCTCTTTCAGTTGTTGAGCTTTCATTGGCAGTACCTGGCACTCTCAATTGTGGAGCCCTTTTTAACCAGTTTGAAATATATGAAGCTAACAGGCTAAATATGAAGGGGAGACAGATGGTAGTTCTTCCTTCCTCTTTTGATTAGTTTGTGCTTTAGAATTTCAGTATGACCAAAAATTTGGTGAGTATGTGTGTCTGCTTGTAGCTCTTGCTTTAACCAAAGCCATTTATACTTCATTGCCTCAAAGCAATTAAATGGAGTGAAGATGTCGAGTTCCTAATTCAGCAATCGCATTCTGAACATGTAGTGACTTGCTGGCTCCTAATTTACCTTAAGAAAAATAATTCTAATAGGAGTGCAAAACAGCAAATCTCTACTATGTGAAAGGCAAAGCAGTTTCTTTTGCCACGAGGAAAAACAGTGCAAGGAAGGTAGACTGAGTTCTAATACATATGTACTTTTAGAGTGAGTGTTAATTGCTTTGGACAGCCCTGGATTTGAAATGTGATTCCAGTGTTTATCAGAACTTCATATATCCATTCCTTTGTCCTCTCCATCTGTCCTTTATCCCATTGTTCTCCTTTATGGTTTCCCACATTGGTCAATTTAATATGCTTTGGTTACGAGTGTACTCCAAAGGACTTTTGTGCATCTCCACTTTTTGATTCCAATATCATTTCTAAAATTTAGGACCCAAAATTTATCGATTTGTATTGCCTGAAAAATTTTTTTTTTTAACCAGACACCAGCATGTGACTCTAGTGAACATTGCTATGGAGATGGGCATGGTGAGGGATGTTCAGGGTGATCATGATTAGTAGAATAAAGGAGGCTAAATACCTTGGCAAAGTCTACCATAAGAAGAGGAGGCTCCTGAACCCTACCCAGAAAGCCTGTTTAGGTGCTGCCACAGCCTGGAAAAATTTCCATGTAAGGACCTGATTCGAGTCAGAGTTACAGATCACTTGCTTTGGGTTTTACCACAAATGTAAATCAGAGAACCCACCATCTAGAGTCCTCTGTAATTTCCCCATTAACTAGTCCCTTCACTCCAAGTGCACACAAACCAGCATGTGTGGTTACCACCCAGGCAGCAGCTCTGACATGAAGAGAGAAAGAAAGAGAAAGATGTTGGGCTTTTGTTGGTTGGTTGATCTATCTTGATTGGCTTTGGGATGTGAAAAGAATAGGGCTAAGCTTGTCTTACCTCTTATTTTGAATGTGGCAGCTCTTTTGGTATTTTGTTATTTTTAAAATCTTTTCTGAGGGGTGATATCATTTTTAGCCGTGTGTTTTAGAAAGCTGGTGCTAATGTTTAAGTTAAAATAGGCATAAAGGACTATTAGAGTATCACGCTACAAGTAAGTTAGCAAATGAGCAATAGACAATAAAAAGGAAATGAGAGAGTTTCTCTGTGCCCGTTTGGGATATTTATATGGATTTTGAAGCTCTTCATGTGCCTCCAACCCAACCACACAACATCATTAAAAAAAATATGGTGTGTGTATCAAATACAGTCTGAATTTCCATGAAAGCATTCCAAAAGAAACTGTGAGTTGCCCATGTAACCAATTTTTCCCTGAATTTTCCTGTGTTAAGTGGAAAAAAATAGCTGTCCGGATTTTAGCCACACTCGGGCATACTGGCTTCATACCTGTTTCAAAATGTGTTTGCATAGTACAAATGGTCATCTTTAAAGAAAAGCGTCATAAAAAAAACAACAAGCTAATTTACTTTATTAAATAGGAGGAAAATGATATTTAAAGTGCTCTACAAAGCAATCTACCTTTTTTCCTTTTTTACCCCCTGAATGTTCAATGCCCATCTCATAAACAGTCTTGGAAAACCACAGTGCAAAATTACAGGAAGCAATTCTTTTCTTGAGTTAAGAACTTCATACAAGTTCAAACTAAAATCTGAATCTGTTCTAGGTGCCCTGGATAATTTTTCTTTTTGTCCTGTATACTGATAGAATACATGACCCAAAGCAAACTGTGCTATAGAACAAATGGTCTCTTCTCTATTCATTGCCATGTCTGTTGTGTGTTACTGTTTTGCCACCCAAATGTGACAAAGCAGCACACTGAATGTTTGAAATCTGCCATAAACTGCAGGAGGACTCATGAACCCAAGGGAGGTTTGCAGTTAGGGCTTGGACATCACTTTTGCCATCTGTCCTGTGGTCAGTATAAAGTGAACTTGAATCTAGGTGTCTGCACGCATCACATTAAAAGTTAGAAAATGTTTTGGGTGCATTTGTGGGTTATTTTTCATAGGCAGAAACCCCAATGTGTGGTTAGCAAAATGTGAGGGAAAAATCATCTTCAGCTGATCTGGAAGAAAAAATGAAAACATACACCCCTCTATCTCCACCAGAGGCTTCTTTTCTGTTAAGAGGTATCCCAACTCCTTTTTGGGGGTAGCAAGGAATATGGCCAACTTGTGTCCTGAAAATCGGTAAATACTAATTGGATAGATATATCTTTTTCATCATCTGAGTTTTACTGAATATCTGGGAGCAAGAATCCCTAAAAGCTCCCAGCTATTTGGAAGCATGAAGGCTTTTTGTCAAGTGAAATAGCCTGCGACCTTAATTGTCAGACTTATTTCCTTTCCTCTCTATTTTTCTTCCCTCATACCCTTACTGTTCTGAAGGAGCCATGCTCTGGCTAGGCCTTGTTGGGTTTCTGCCAGGCACTGTGTGGGATGTCTAAACAGCCTTTCAGAAGCCCACTAGACCCCAGGGAATGGAACCCCCACCCCGCAACAGATTTTATCACATGCGTCTCTCTCCCACAATCTCCCTCTTATTTGACAAATGTAGGCTTGGAAACTTGTCCCTTTTCAGTCCGACATTCAACTTTGATACCTGGTCTGATGGCTGATCAAGTATACTGAGATCTATAAAGAAGGAAATAATTCTAATATCTCTATCAAAGGCATTTAGGAACAGAGAGTTGAAGTAACTAGAAATCAGAGTGCAAACATCACTGCTCCCTTCTTTAAGAGATTTGGACATCTGTGTTGGCATAAAAAGGTCATTTTAGGCTTGAGGGGTTTCACATTGTTCCTTTAAGTTAGACCTTCAATGTAAACTATTTTCACCACTTGCCATGAAGAACAAATGACCTTTAGTTACTTGCCCAGAAGACAAATAATACATTGACACAATAAATATAGTTTGCTGGGATCTCATCCCATCCTGACTTTAACTTTCTATTAGAATATTTTAAAACTATAGAATCCTTGAAATCCCTTTGGATTAAAATTAATTTGTGATACTTTTTGAATTCTGTGTACAGTTTGTAATAATGCCACTTAATGGAAATCACCTAAGATCACCTATATGCTTCAGAACACATCCGAGACTTAGTTATTTAGAGTGGATGGATTTAAAAGGGGTAATTGGGATTACAGAATGATTTTTAAGTGTTGGCAATTCTTACTTGTGGCAAAATAAAAGATTTACTATTGAACATCTTCAAAATTGAATGCAAAATTTCTAGTCAGATCTAACTGTGGTTTTAGTAATATTTTAGGTCTTTTTCAAACTTATTGGTCAGGCATGCATTACATCTGGAACATGCATCTGTACTGGGAACTTGGCAACTCTTTGTAGCAAATAAATAATAGGACAGGGCCTATAGAATAAGTGGCTGAGGAATTTTTTTAACCTTAAGTAAAAGCAAACATTTTAAGTCATGCTTGAATAAATCCATAACAAATCACTGAATTATCTGCATTTTACCCCCTCTTTTTAAAGTCCACAACTTTGACAGTTTGACAAACTAAAAACTAAATATTTTAGTTTTGCTCCAGGGAAATCAGTCTTACTTGGTTTTCCTCTACTGTGTTTTAAGTGGGAGATAAAGGTGTTCCCTGATCCTGCTATGGGAGAAGAATAAGAGCCAAACTCCTATTATTTTCTAAGCTTTGGTATGGAATGTAATGAATCCTAACATCATCCGGACTCTAAAACTGTATTGAAAGTTTTCCTTTTTTGTAACAAAAAAGAAAATGAGAACACTGGTTATAGTAGTCCCCCTTTATCCCCAGTATCGCTTTCCTTGACTTCAGTCACCCATGGTCAACCAAGGTCTCAAAGCCCATGATCTTCCTGAGGTATCAGCAGAAGGTCAACCATAGCCTAACACTATGTCACAATGTCTGTGTCATTTACCTTGCTTCATTTTATCACGTAGACATTTTATCATCTGATAGCATCACAAGAAGAAGGGTGGGTGTAGTACAATAAGATATTTTGAGAGAGAGACTATATTCACATAACTTTAATTATAGTATATTGTTATAATTTTTCTATTTTATTATTGTTGTTAATCTCTTGCTATGCCGAACTTATGAATTAAACTTTATCAAAAGTTTGTATGTATAGGAGAAAACTGAGTATATATAGGGTTCAGTACTATCTGTGGTTTCACGTATCCACTGGGGGTCTTGGAACGTATCCCCCATGGTCAGGGGGCCTACTGCAGTGTGAACCTGATGGACTTAAGCATTTATTCATCTCCTGGCAGCTGCTTCTTTAGTAAAGAGACATTAAGAAGTTGTAATGATGACAGCCTACTTGAATGGGACCCTGATCTAAATATTCACAGTCTTTCCTTGTGTGAAATATCTCTAAAAGTAGGATGTCAGTAATTACAGAGATTATTTTTGTTGCTCTGGGGTAATTTCCTGTTTTAAATGGAGTATTAAGGAGGCTTATGTGTTTTTATTTTTATTTATTTGTTTTTTTAAAGATTTATCTATTTTAGAGAGAGTGTGCGTGCGCCTGTGGGGGGAGGGGCAAAGGGAAAGGGTGAGAGAGAATCCTGAAGCAGACTCTCCACTGAGCGCTGACTGCCCCCAATGCCGGGGTTCCATCCCAGAATCCTGGGATCATGACCTGAGCTGAAATCAAGGATTGGATGCTTAACTGGACTGAGCCACCCAGGTGCTCCAGTTTACATGTTTTTAAATGAAGATAATGGGTCATGGTAAATACTCAAAGAAATATTAGGGAAACATTTGGGCTTTTTCTTGCAAATCCAGCCACCTCATATACTTGTTTTGTGTCCCTTTTAATGAATATTCATGAAATATTCTGTTTTGTGCAGACTTCTCATGTATAAAGTCTCCTTGTAGTATTTACCTTTTGATTTTTGTAAAAGGAACATTGCAGGTATTTAGAGGTTGGATTTTGAAGGTTAAAATGTTATAAACATTTATATAAAATATATAAAACATAATATTATAATACATAAAATATAAAGAGCTTATCCCCCAATTTTTTTAATATAAATTTTATTTTCAGATAAATGAAGCAAGGTATAAATCTTCTTTTGGTTCTAATTCTAAATTATTTGGAAATCTACAATCTTTTCAAGGAATAATTCATGGGCTTATCTTACTTGGTGGGGTATAGGGAGCTAGGTTGATCAGTGATTAGTTTTGATAAGTTTTTTTTTTTTTTTGATCAACCTCTGATTTTAACAAATGCCTATGGCATGGAAGTTTGTTTAATGTTCTTTTCCAGGTGACATACAGGCAACTATCCCCAATTTTCATTTATTTTCTCTAGATGCTAAGGTGTCCTACAAGACAGTTTTTGTTTCTTTTGTTAATTAAAAAAAGAAAAAAAAGCCAGACATGGTGGAGGTATTGTATTTATATATCGGCAAGGCATTTTTTGATGACATTGAAACCTGTGACATTAGAGTCAAAGAATGCTGATTACATGGATCTCTGTAATAGTGAAAACTTGTAGTGTCTTGCCGGAGGGCTCTGTCCCTTATCGTGGTGTATAACTCACTCTCTCAATGATCACCTTCTGGTAGGATGATCAAATTTGAAGAGCCTTCAGGACTGAAATAAATTAACAGTATGTTGTTTGACGGTATCAGAGTTCAATCTCAGCAGGATGGGATAGGTCATTTCTACTGGGATCAAGATAAAGTCTCTACCACAGGAGACAGTAAAGAAATGATTTCCTCATATTGCAAGGGAAAGGGTTTAATCACTTTAGGAGACTCAGTGTAGATTAACATTGTTGTATTGTCAAGATTATTTGGGTTGACCCCAAACTAGTTTGGTATTGGGTTGCATTGACAGAAGTTGAACATCTGTTCAAGGACAGTAATACTGATAAGGAAGTGCAACTACTCTGTAACATTTTAGGAGTCTTATTTTTAACTAATTTTAAGTCACACCTTAAAAATATTATAGGAGATCCCAACCAGAATGATGAGGGGACTTGAGGAAGAGACAGGAGAAGAGAGGCCCCAGGGGTGAAGGTGGCTCCCAAATGCAAAAGACCTTTGGAGGCAAGTGTGCTTAGATTTCTTTCTTGTTCTGCCATGATGGGAAGATGGGGGGAGGGGAGGGAAGGCTCAGTTAAAGGAAGAGAATTTTATTATAACTGCTGGACCCGCACATTGGGCTCTGAGCTCAGTGCAGAGTCTGCTGGAGATTCTCTCCCTCTCCCTCCCCTTCTGTTCCTCTCCCCACTTGTGCACGCTCTCTCTCTCTAAAATAAATAAGTCTTTCAAAAAAATCATTTTATGGGCAGAATGCTGTGCATTTTGGCGGAAAGATCCGAATATTCACTGGAAACTGAATTCACAAATCATTTTAACACAGTTTTTTTTTTAAAGGAAAAAAAGGACAACCTGTTATGATGCATGCACAATGTTAATTCCCACTGGGAAAATGTAATTCAGTTTCTTTAGGAGAATTATTTTATCACAAGGCATTTAGTAATAGTAAGTATTCCCAAACACATAGATACATATACACAGGGCCACACACAGCATCTCTGTAGTGTAAAAGTCTGAATGTGCTCAGCTGTGATAATTCTTTTCTAGAAGAAGGAAGCAACAAATGCAGCATTCCTAATTAATATGATTTAAAACATAGCAAAAGGCAGGGTGATTCAAAATTATCTCCAGTAAAGCATCTTATTTCTGTAACTCATTTTTAATTCAAGAAAACATGGTCCTTGTCCTCAAGAAGTTTGAGTCAAAATTAAGAAGAGGGAAAGTCTTTAGTTAAATGCTACCTTCCTGCTAACCCAAATGGAAATAAAGACAAGGACCAAAAAAGATTAATGAGTTGACGGGATTGACTTATGAGAAAAGATTAGAAGAACTAAATATGTATAACATGGCTAAATGAGTGCTATAGTAAGAGACATGATAAATAGCCAAATTTACTCCTTTGTTAGGTTTTGGAGACCAAAGACTCTTCATATAGGCAGGGTGATTTTATCAATACTACAAACTTCATACATTTCTTGTAACTCTTTTAAGGCAGCAGCATTTACAAACTTGAAATGTAATGGACAATACAAGTATAATCAATCTAAGCCTTTGTAACCTAATATATATCTGATTAAATACTTTTCTTACATAGAGAATGAATTTTTTTTATTACAGTGTGGTTGACATAGAATATTGTATTAGTTTGAAGTGTACAACATAGTGATTCAACATTTATATATACATTATAAAGTGATTGCCAGGATATATCTAGTTTATCATCTGTCAAGCACAAGGTGGTTACAGATTATTAACTATATTCCCTATGGGGTACATTGTATCACCTTGTCTTATTTATTTTATAACTGCAAGTTTATACCTTTTAATTCCCTTCCCCTATTTTACCAGCCTTCCCTCCCTCCCCTCTGACAATTACCAGCTTGTTCTCTGTATTTATGAGTCTGTTTCTGTTTTTTTGTTTTGTTTTTTAGATTCCACATATAAGTGAAATTACACAATATTTGTCTTTCTCTGTTTGACTTTTTCACTTAGCATAATACCCTCTAGGTTCATCCATTTTGTTGTTGCAAATGACGAGATTTCATTGTTATTTATAGCTGTGTATTATTCCATTGTATATGTGTGTTTTATATATATAATACACATGTCCAAAAATATATATAAATATATATATATATATATATACACTACATCTTTTTTTAATTGAACTATAGTTGGCATACATTGTTATTTTAGTTTTGGGTGTTCTACATAGTGATTTGACAATTCTATACA
Source organism: Callorhinus ursinus (assembly GCF_003265705.2). NCBI lineage: Eukaryota > Metazoa > Chordata > Mammalia > Carnivora > Otariidae > Callorhinus > Callorhinus ursinus. The sequence continues at coordinate 9,917,348 of NW_027397089.1, forward strand.
TCACACAATTCCCACCATGTTAAGTGTACTGTCACCACACAGAGTTATTATAATATTATTGACTATATTCCCTATGCTGTACTTTTCATTCCTGTAACTTACTTATTTTATAGCTGGTAGTTTGTGCCTCTTAACCCCCTTCATCTTTCTTGCCCATCTCCCCCACTCCCATCCTCTCTGGAAACCATCAGTTCTCTGTATTTATGAGTCTGTTTCTGTTTGTCTTGTTATTTTAGATTCCACATAAAAATGAAATTATATGGTATTTGTTTTTATCTTACTTATTTCACTTATCATAATACCTTCCATGTTGCTGTGAATTACAAAATTTCATTCTGTTTTATGGCTGAGTAATAGTCCATTGTATATAAATACCACATCTTTATTCATCTATCAGTAGACACTTAGGTTGCTTCCATATCAAGGCTATTATAAATAATGTTGCAGTTGAACATAGGGGTACATGTATCTTTTCGAACCAATGTTTTTGTTTTCTTTAGATAACTACCTAGAAGTGGTATTGTGGGATCATATGTTCTATTTTTAATTTTTTGAGGAACCTCCATACTGCTTTCTATAGTGGCTGCACCAATTTACATTCCCACCAGTAGAGCACAAGGATTCCCTATTCTCCACATTCTCACCAACACTTGTTCTTTCTTGTCTTTTTGGTAATAGCCATTCCAACAGGTTAGATCTCATTGTAGTATTTTTTTTTTTTAGATTTATTTACTTGTTTTAGAGAGAGAGAGCGCACAAGCAGGAGGAGCAGAAGGAGAAAGAGAATCTCAAGCAGACTCTGTACTGAGTGCAGAGATAGGCATGAGACTCGGTCTCATGACCCTGAGATCATGACCTGAGCTGAAACCAAGGGTCAGATGTCTAATCGATTGTGCCACCCAGGAACCCCTCTCATTGTAGTTTTTGATTTGCATTTTCCTGATAATTAATGGTGTTGAACACCTTTTTATACCTGTTGGCCATCCGTAATGTCTTCTTTGGAGAAATGTGCATTCAGATCCTCTGCCTATTTTTAAATTGGATTGTTTATTTTTTAAATACTGAGTTGTGTGAGTTCTTTATATATTTTGGATGTTAATTCCTTATTGGTTGTATCATTTGCAAATATCTTCTCCCATTCAGCAGGTTTCCTTTTTGTTTTATTGATGGTTTCCTTCACTATGTAAAACTTTTTAGTTTGATGTAGTCCCCTTTGTTTATTTTTGTTTTTGTTGCTCTTGCCTGAAGAGACAGATCCATAAAAATATTGTTCAGACTGATGTCCAAGAATTTACTGCTTATGTTTTCTTCTAGGATTTTTTTGGTTTCTAGTGTTACATTTAAGTCTTCAATCCATTTGAGTTTATTTTTGTGTATGGTGTAAGAAAGTGGTCTAGTTTTGTTCTTCTGCATGTAGTTGTCCAGTTTCTCCAACAGGATTTATTGAAGAGACTGTCTTTTTCCCATTGCATATTCTTGCCTCTTTTGTCAAAGATTAATTGACTATATAAGCGTGGGTTTATTTCTGTACTCTCTTTTTTTTCTGTTCCGTTGATCTGTGTGTCTGTTTTTGTGCCAGTACCATACTGTTTTGATTACTATAGCTTTTAGTAGAGAGAAAATAATTTTTTTTTTAATTTAGTAAAAGCACTTTGAGGACTTCATGTGTTGTTTGGAGACAGACAGATGAAGAAAATGAACAAGACTGCTTGTAAAATGAGTTTCGTGTGCGGAACTTAAAATATGAAAATGCTTAGAAAACCAACTTACACTCACTATAGCCAAATTATCATCACCTAGTAGCTAAACAAACATGTAGATAATGTAGATGTTGATCCCATAAGCCTACCACCATTCAGGTAAAATGATTTATGTGGGCAGATAGCTGTTAAAAGAAGTTGAAAGTCTCTGTAGATGATCATTAATGCATCTTTGAAACAAAGGACTTCCTCTACCACTGGCAACTGGAATAGTGGTAAAGTACACAAGTACTCATTTGCTTTTCAGTTTTGATTAAGAAGACTGCCCCTATCATTAGCATCTCATCTAAGAGGAACTTATAGTGCATTTAAATAACTGAAATAAAGTGACAAAGAATGGGGATGCCCAAAATGGGGTTTAGTTTCTGTGGTGAGTGATTCAGAAAAGCCCCAAAGAACTTTCACTGAAAGAGAAAATTGCTCTAGAGCTAAGTTAATTTTACCTGGTGTTTTCACTCTCCAGAAAAATTCTACATGTTGTTATTTTCTTTGGTTTTGGGTAAAAGAAAAAGAAACATTATCATCAATACACAGTTTTATTTTTGAAGATTAGAAAAGCCTTATGCTTTTTAAAGGAAAATTGAGGAATCTGTCTACAATGTCTCTTTCACTAGTCAACAAACTGAGGAAATAAGTAGCATTGTAACTGAATTTGAATTGTCTTTTTTTTTAAAGATCTTATTTACTTATTTGATAGAGAGAGACACAGTGAGAGAGAGAGAACACAAGCAGGGGGAGTGGGAGAGGGAGAGGCAGGCTTCCCGCTGAGCAGGGAGCCCGATGCGCAGCTTGATCCCAGGACCCTGGGATCATGACCTGAGCCGAAGGCAGATGCTCAATGACTGAGCCACCCAGGCACCCTGAATTTGAATTGTCTTAAACATTGTTTCAACTCTGCATTTTCACTGTGGTTCTCAGTATTTTCCCTCTAGCTGATACACTGGTAGCCCTGGAAATACATTTATTTATAGTATATTTATGTATGTAAATATGTTTATATATTTATACACATGCCCATCAAGGAGCAAAAACATGAAGAACTGATTTTCCATTAAAGAATAAACATTGACATAAGTAACATATATCAGTGAGGTAATTTAGAGCAACCTTTTATTCACAATACTCTAACTATAACTTTTTAAGTGTGCATATACAACATGTCAGTTATCCACATTCATGTCATTTTCTATGCTCTTTTAAAGACACATTCTATATAAATTTAAAAAGTGTAAAATGGAATCACATGAATGAAAAATTATTTTGAAATATACATTTTCTAGAATGAAGAACTTTGGAATGTCTACTTTTTCTATATACTTGACTCATAAATATACTGTTTGTAGAAGGGTTGGACAGACTGAAATTGAATTTCAGTGAAAAAGTGTGAAGATTTTTATTCCTTAGGAGATCTAACATTCTATTCACACTGATCAAGGATTTCTTACATCTTCACTCTGATATATATTGATATGTATAATAGTAATAGTAGTGGGTAGAATGCCATTTCTGGTAATGCTGAGTGTCAGCATTTCAAAGACTGAAAAATCTATGAGTAAAATTGTTCTTAATATGTTATCATTGCCAAATGAAAGCTATTCTGATTTCCTCATTCTCTCCTCTAGGGAATTATACTTATCTTTCATTCTGTGTCAGGAGAAACTGTCATTTAAGGGCAATTTTTGTTCCTATGCTGGCATATTTCTTTTGTTTATGTTCTTTCTTTTCCCATATGGGAATCTTTCTCAGCATGTGACTGTACAGCTTATCCATGCATAAATGGCAGCATTTCTTCTACTTCTTCTGCTGTCTTAGGAGTTGTTGCTGTTTGAGAGTTGCTGCGTAGGATGGATACTGAGGGGAATGGCAATTTTCTTCTAATGTCTGAAGTTAAACATAGTTCTGTTCATGTTTTGTTTTTCTGCTTAAGATCTCTCAACCTATATGGCTTTTGATGGCTATATCAACTACTATGAGTAAAATTAATCAAGGGTTCTCTCAGATCACATTTGATTTACCAAAGGATATTTTAAGAATTAATTTCAAAATTTTTTGAATTTAGTCAAATGGTCCTGTACTCTAAGCAGATAATCCAGACTATACTGAGATTCTTGAGGGTAGGTAGAAGCCCAGTGTTGAGAAAACAGTATGGCACCATGGTTCAGTATGTAGGATCTAGGGCCATAACTTGGGCAAGTTAGTTAGCTAGCTAGTTAGTTAGTTAGCTGTGTCTTTGTACTTCAAGTACCCTCTTCTAAAAATAGTAATTGTATAGCTCTCAGAGTTAAACAAGTTAATATTGCCTACATTCTTAGAATTCTGCCTAGGGGAGGTATCCAGTAAGCATTTGTTATGATGATTTTTTTTTAAATGAATTCTCCAGCACCTAGCACAGACCTATCTCATATTAGGTGATCACAAAATAAGTAAGTATATGCAGAATTGAATAAATACATGGATAACCCTTTGTCATTTTCCAGTGTAAAATTTTGTAGAACTTCTGTTTCATTTAATATATCTTTATTCAAATTATAATATGTGCAAGTATTATCTTAAGCACTTCAGAGTTGGAGATACATTACACATGCTATTTAAGTAGTGTGTGGTCTTGTGTAAGTACTTTAACCTCTCTTTAGCTCATTTTCTTCAACTATAACAGGGTTGTTGCAACAAGTAAATGAGACCCTATATAGAGAAATGTATATGTAGAGTACTTAGCTAATGTCTGGTTATAGTAAACACTTAGATATTAGCAGATTTTCTAGTATGGGAGGTAAAACACATATAAAACAAATATGCAGGGTGGGAAATGACATGTACAATAAGAGAGATTAAAGTGTTAGTTGTGCATATTTCTACCAGGGCAGCAGTAGGAGGTGGAGAGGAGTAGTCAGGGAAAGTTAGGAGGAGTTGACATTTGACTTGTATGTTGAAGAATGCATGGAATTTAGACATCCTCTGTGCAGAGAGATGGCATTTCAGGTAGAGGGAACAACAACTCTGAAGACTCACAGTTAAGAAATCAAGTGCCTAACGGGAACAGTTGCAAAGTTCATCTTACTTCGATTAAAGGATGCATCTGTTCATACTTTATCAATAGGGAAAATAGGGGAGGTAGATTGAAACCAGATAATAGAAGTCCTTGAATAAGTTGGATGTTCTTTGTCAGGCATTTGAAAGATGTGTAAGATTTCTAAGCAGAGAAATCATGTGGTCAAACGTTTTCTGAATTCATTCAGGAAAGTTTCATTTCATATTCATAAGTAGGATGGGATGGGAGATGGAGGTATTGGAAGCAAAGGCATTTGTAAGGAAGGTGTAATGGAGAAGGACTTGTGTACCAGTGCAAGCAAGAGATAATGAAGTCCTAAGCTAGTATGTGAGAATGCAGTGGAAGGAACAGTCAGAGAGGTTACACTGGAAGAATTGTCAAGACTTGGCAGCTGGAGGTGGAAAGTGAAAGGATGGACAAGTAGTGCTCCAGAACTTCTAGTTTTAGTTAACTAAGAGGATGCTGCTACCATTAACAGGAATGGAGGACACAGGACATGGAGCAGGTTGAACAGGAATAGGAATAGTAACAAGCTCTGAGCTCTGTTTAAAATTTATTGAGCTTAAGATATTGGCTTCCATCCTGGCCATCTGGGTGGAGGGGTCTTTCTTTAAGTAGGTGGGAAAGAATACAATTCTTTTTATAAACCGTGAAATCTGTGGATGGTCGGTAAATATTGCTGTGTTTTGATAAAATTATTGAGTTACAGCATTATATAAGACTGCCTTTGTTTCTTTTCTTTCTTTTTTTATTTTTTTAAAGATTTTATTTATTTATTTGACCGAGAGAGACACAGGGAGAGAGGGAACACAAGCAGGGGGAGTGGGAGAGGGAGAAGCAGGCTTCCTGCAGAGCAGAGAGCCCGATGCGGGGCTCGATCCCAGGACTCTGGGATCATGACCTGAGCTGAAGGCAGATGCTTAATGACTGAGCCACCCAGGTGCCCCACTTTTCTTTCTTTCAAGGAAATAATGAGAGAAGTACAAACGGAAAGATGTAAAGGTGTTCTTTAGTGCTCTTAATGGTTAAATGGAAATCTGTTCCTTTATGAACTTGGGATTTTAGTATCAAATACAATAAATTGTGTTTAAATAGTGGTAAGACTTTATGATATGTCAGGTGAATAAAATTCAAGATTAATTCTAGCATCATAGTAGTAATTTAAAAAGCTCTTTCAGTATACTATCAAAAACATTGCTTAGGGTATGACAAAATAGATAGTCCTCAATTCTGGACTCCTTAGGTGTTGGACAAACTCATTTTTTTATGCTTACTTACATTTATTTTGAGAGTTTTGTGGTTTTTTTGTAGAGTTCTGTTTTTTAGTCTCCTGAATCAATTTGGTAAGTTAATAAAGTGTATGATTCTTGGGCAAATTATTTAATTAACTGGTAGCTTCCAATTAAGGGTAACTTTATTTAGCTATTTTTTTCTTCTTTTAATAGGCTTCAAGAGAAAGACAAACTATACTGATCAATTAGAATTTAGTATACTGTACTTTTATCTAAATGATTAACACTTGTATCAAAATATAAAGAAGTATAATACAAATGAGTAAATAATAGATAAATACTTACAGATTACAGTGTCTACCAAGCTCTTCAATTTACAATAAAATGTGATGTAAGTGTGACAATACTCATCTTATTCTAAAGAGAACCTGAAACCCGGAGAATTAAGGGATTTACCTATTTAAAAGTAGTTCCTTATGATTAAGCTGAGACTGTCATTCATGTACATGCAGTGTACATGAATTCATGTAGTGAAGAATTTATCTTTTCAATGTGTGTCCTTCATAGCCAGGGCATTTAATGTTTCTAAAAACTGCCAAACGGTCATTTTCAACATTCTGATGGTAAAATTGTGATTGTACGTGGGTCATACAATTCTTTCACTAAATCTAATATGTAGCAATATATAAAAAAATATTTAAATCTCTATCCTAGAAGTTAAGTGTGAGAACACACAGAAATGTTATTGGGAGGCCATCAACCCATTAATTCTGGAATGTTTATCCTTATTTTTTGAAGTGTGTCATGAAATTTTACTCTGATGGAATTCTCATTCTTGTCAATCACTGAATCACAGACTAGATCTTCAATGTCATTTTCGTCCATCTCTATGGCAGAAATTTACTTTTGCAGTAAATCTTGTGAACCTCACTGTCGTGAGGGACCAAAGATGAACAGGAAGCTGTCTTTGCCCTCATGAAACTCCCAGTTTGTTGGGGCGGGGGCAGCACCTAGAGACAGAGGCAGTGCAGTGTGATCACAGAGAAGAGGCCAGACGGAAGCAGAGACAGCAGCCTCTTTCAGCTGTCCAACTTCCTCTTGAACCATTACCACAATGGCTGGTTCACTAAATGTTAGGTCCACCATTTCTTCTGTTGGTCAGTTTTCATAGTAAAAAGGCTCTTTTGCTTTATTTTGTTTTACTTTAATGGTTGACCAGAAATCGACTACCTTAGAACGTCTGTTTCCAGGTCCTAGTTGAATTCTCCACAGCATTATTGCACTCTACACCAGTGTTCTGCAAACTGTGATGAGGACTGTTTTTTCTTTTTTTTTTTTAACTTCTAATCTGTCATGGACTCATGCTGTTATAAAACACAGTAAGAATGGATTTGAAAAATGGAAAGAAGAAAACCAAGGACATACAAAATGCACGTCCTGATTTTTTCATTGTTAGATTCAACAGACATAAAAGGACTCTGTCAAGTTGTTACAAATGTTTCTGTGTCTTACTCTTAGATGCTATACTCCTCTCCATGCAAACTGGTGACAAACAGTTGAAGGGGCAATGATCCTCAGAGCATATGCTGGGTAGCATTACTCAGCATATTAGGCTGTCTTTCAAGGGTGTCGATAGTGAAATTTTCTTGTCTATTTCTTTTTTTTAATAATTTTTTATTGTTATGTTAATCACCATACACTACATCATTAGTTTTTGATGTAGTGTTCCATGATTCATTGTTTGCATATAACACCCAGTGCTTCATGGAGAACTTGCCCTCTTTAATACCCATCACCAGGCTAACCCATCCCTCCACCCCCCTCCCCTCTAGAACCCTCAGTTTGTTTTTCAGAGTCCATCGTCTCTCGTGATTCGTCTCCCCCTCCGATTTCCCCCCTTCATTCTTCCCCTCCTGCTATCTCGTCTAATTAAAGTTTAGAATTAGCATGTTGACTTCTCTCTAATAAAATGCGTTTTTTCTGTACTTTATGAAATGTAGTCTTTCTCTTGCTGGGTACTTATTGTTTTAGTACACTGATAATACACAGGATGGCCAGAGCCAAGAAAACAAGGAGAGGTGATAGTACTGGTCCCCACAATGAAATTAGAGTGTCTCTTGCTCATTTCCACATCATGCTAATCACTATCACCTTCAGGTCAGTTTATAAACATTTTGGTATGCTTCTTTTTTTGCAAGATACTGTGCTAGGTGCTGGGGATATACAGATGAATAGCACATGATTCCTACCCTCAAAGTACTCACACTCTTGTGGGAGAGATTCTAACCCACTTCTGTTTTTATGTATGTTTAATACACTAAGTTTTGTTATACTCATACAAATGATATAAAATAAATGTTATTAACTTGATAGTTTGTTGAATTTTACTATTTTTCATTTCAAATAAATTATACTTTTTTTAAAGATCTTATTTATTTATTAAGAGAGAGAGAAGCAGACTCCCTGATGAGCAGGAAGCCCGATGCAGGGCTCGATCCCAGGACCTGGAGATCATGACCTGAGCCCAAGGCAGATGCTCAACCAACTGAGCCACACAGGTGCCCTTGTAAATTTTTTAATGTAGATGTAGAGTAAAACATATGGTGATATAAAATTATTAAAAATCATTTAAAATTGGGGCACCTAGGTGGCTCAGTCATTAAGCATCTGCCTTCGGCTCAGGTCATGATCCCAGGGTCCTGGTATCAAGTCCCCCGTTGGGCTCCCTGCTCCACAGGGAGCCTATTTCTCCCTCTGCCTCTGCCTCTCCACCTGCTCTTGTGTGTGTGTGCGCTCTCTTTCTCTCACTCTTTATCTCAAATGAATAAATAAAATCTTTAAAAAAGTCATTTAAAATTATGATATAGTGGTCTTCTAAATTTTTCTTACAGACCAGATTTTCACCGTGATAGCTATCAAGACTTAAAATGATACTACCTTGAGTGTATCATCCAGATGGATTTATCCAAACATGATTTTAAGGCACCAAAAGTAGGCAACCAGTTTTCTTGGATTGTAAGCCAAGTTATTTTTATTAGATGAGTCATTCTAGAAGGGTTCTGTTTAATAAATCTTGTTAAACCAAGTGTCTAAGCCATAATTAAATATATAGTAGTATTATTTAGGTAACAAAATATGTATAAAACCTCATTGTTTTATTTCACATTTAAAGTGAATGCAGTAACTTCATTTCATTAATTTCTACTTGATATCCTTTAGTCACTTAGTCCTTAAGAAGACAATAATTAATAACATCCTTTATACTAATAAAATATATTTATGTAAATGTTTATTTAAAATTTAATATGCTGTATCAACCTTTATTGAACATTTTTGATTCATCAGGCATTTGATCACATACTAAATGATTTTCTTGTTTTCCTGAGTAGTGCTTACTTTTTATCTTTTATGTTTCCACCTAGCAGTCAGATATGCAGAGTAACTTGATAAATTAACATTAAAATCACCTAACTCCTTATCAGGTTATACCTCTCTCCATAATCTCAGATGTTAGAAAAAACATTAGGATATTGGATGAAGGCTAGAGAGGTTAGACCTTTGTAGACTGCTTCCTGACTGAGGACCAACTCTAATTAGTTGTGGGAAGCTCCATCTTATACCTGTACTTGGACTCATGTTTTTAAAATATTTTTTATTTTATTATGTTAATCAGCATATATTACATAATTAGTTTTTGATGTACCGTTCCATGATTCATTATTTGTGTATAACACCCAGTGCTCCATTCAATATGTGCCCTCTTTAATACCCATCACCAGGATAAACCACCCTCCCACCCCTCTCCCCTCTAGAACCCTCAGTTTGTTGCTCAGAGTCCATAGTCTCTCATGGTTCATTTCCCCCCTTCCAATTTCCCCCGCTTCATTTTTCCCTTCCTACTATCTTCTTCTTCTTCTTTTTTTTAACATATAATGTATTATTTGTTTCAGAGGTACAGGTCTGTGATTCAATAGTCTTACACAATTAACAGTGCTCACCATAGCACATACCTTTCCCCAATGTCTATCACCCAGCCACCCCATCCCTCCCAACCCCCACCACCCCAGCAACCCTCAGTTTGTTTCCTGAGATTAAGAATTCCTCATATCAGATCATATGACACATGTCTTTCTCTGACTGACTTATTTCGCTCAGCATAATACCCTCCAATTCTATCCATGTCATTGCAAATGGCAAGATTTCATTCCTTTTGATGGCTGCATAATATTCCATTGTATATATATATATATATATATATATATATATATATATATATATACACACTTCTTCTTTATCCATTCATCTGTCAATGGACATCTTGGGTATTTCCATAGTTTGGCTATTGTGTACATTGCTGCTATAAACATCGGGGTGCACGTACCCCTTCGGATCCCTACATTTGTATCTTTGGGATAAATACCAAGTAGTGCAATTGCTGGGTCGTATGGTAGCTCTATTTTTTACATTCTCAGGAACCTCCATACTGTTTTCCAGAGTGGCTGCACCAGCTTGCATTCCCACCAACAGTGTAGGAGGGTTCCCCTTTCTCTGCATCCCCACCAACATCTGTTGTTTTCTGACTTGTTAGTTTTAGCCATTCTGACTGGTGTGAGGTGGTATCTCATGGAGGTTTTGATTTGGATTTTCCTGATGCCGAGTGATGCTGAGCACTTTTTCATGTGTCTGTTGGCCATTTGGATGTCTTCTTTGGAAAAATGTCTGTTCATGTCTTCTGCCCATTTCTTGATTGGATTATTTGTTCTTTGGGTGTTGAGTTTGGTAAGTTCTTTATAGATTTTGGATACTAGCCCTTTATCTGATATGTCATTTGCAAATACCTTCTCCCATTCTGTTGGTTGTCTTTTGGTTTTGTGGACTGTTTCTTTTGCTGTGCAAAAGCTTTTTATCTTGATGAAATCCCAATAGTTCATTTTTACCCTTGCTTCCCTTGCCTTTGGCGATGTTTCTAGGAAGAAGTTGCTGTGGCTGAGGTCAAAGAGGTTGCTGCCTGTGTTCTCCTTTAGGATTTTGGTGGACTCCTGTCTCACACTGAGGTCTTTCAACCATTTGAGTCTATTTTTGTGTGTGGTGTAAGGAAACGGTCCAGGTTCATTCTTCTGCATGTGGCTGTCCAATTTTCCCAACACCATTTATTGAAGAGACTGTTTTTTTCCATTGGACATTCTTTCCTGCTTTGTCAAAGATGAGTTAACCATAGAGTTGAGGGTCCACTTCTGGGCTCTCTGTTCTGTTCCATTGATCTATGTGTCTGTTTTTGTGCCAATACCATACTGTCTTGATGATGACAGCTTCGTAATAGAGCTTGAAGTCCGGAATTGTGATGCCACCAGCTTTGCTTTTCTTTTTCAACATTCCTCTGGCTATTCGGTGTCTTTTTGGTTCCATACAAATTTTAGGATTATTTGTTCCATTTCTTTGAAAAAAGTGGGTGGTATTTTGATAGGGATTGCATTAAATGAGTAGATTGCTCTAGGTAGCATTGATATCTTCACAATATTTGTTCTTCCAATCCATGATGATGGAACGTTTTTCCATTTCTTGGTGTCTTCCTCAATTTCTTTCATGAATATTTTATAGTTTTCTGAGTACAGATTCTTTGCTTCTTTGGTTAGATTTATTCCTAGGTATCTTATGGTTTTGGGTGCAATTGTAAATGGGATTGACTCCTTAATTTCTCTTTCTTCATCTTGTTGTTGTTGTATAGGAATGCCACTGACTTCTGTGCATTGATTTTACATCCTGCCACTTTACGGAATTCCTGTATGAGTTCTAGCAGTTTTGGGGGGGAGTCTTTTGGATTTTCCACATAAAGAATTATATCATCTGCAAAGAGTGAGAGTTTGACTCTTTCATTGTCGATTCGGATGCCTTTTATTTCTTTTTGTTGTCTGATTGCTGTGGCTAGGACTTCTTGTACTGTGTTGAAAGCAGTGGTGATAGTGGACATCCCTGCCGTGTTCCTGACCTTAGGGGGAAAGCTCTCAGTTTTTCTCCATTGAGAATGATATTCGCTGTGGTTTTTTCATAGATGGCTTTTATGATATTGAGGTATGCACCCTCTATCCCTATACTCTAAAGAGTTTTGATCAAGAAAGGATGCTGTACTTTGTCAAATGCTTTTTCTGCATCTATTGAGAGGATCATGTTTCTTGTTGTTTCTTTTATTAATGTAGTGTATCACATTGATTGACTTACGGTTGTTGAACCAACCTTGCAGCCCAGGGATAAATCCCACTTGGTCGTGGTGAATAATCCTTTTAATGTACTGTTGGATCCTATTGGCTAGTATTTTGGTGAGAATTTTTGCATCCATGTTCATCAGGGATATTGGTCTGGAATTCTCCTTTTTGGTGGGGTCTTTGTCTGGTTTGGGGATCAAGGTAATGGTGGCCTCATAAAATGAGTTTGCAAGTTTTCCTTCCACTTCTATTTTTTGGAACAGTTTCAGAAGAATTGGTATTAATTCTTCTTTAAATGTTTGGTAGAAGTCCCCTGGGATGCCATCTGGTACTGGGCTCTTGTTTGTTGGGAGATTTTCATTTCTACTGCAATTTCCTTAGTGGTTATAGGTCTGTTCAGGTTTTCTGTTTCTTCCTGGTTCAGTTTTGGTAGTTTATACATCTCTAGGAATGCATCCGTTTCTTCCAGATTATCTAATTTGCTGGCCTAGAGTTGCTCATAATATGTTCTTATAATTGTTTGTATTTCTTTGGTGTTGGTTGTGATCTCTCCTCTTTCATTCATGTTTTTATTTATTTGTGTCCTTTCTCTTTTCTTTTTGCTAAGCCTGGCCAGGGGTTTATCAATCTTATTAATTCTTTCAAAGAACCAGCTCCTAGTTTCATTGATCTGTTCTACCATTCTTTTGGTTTCTATTTCATTAATTTCTGCTCTGATCTTTATTATTTCTCTTCCCTTGCTGTGTTTAGGCTTTATTTGCTATTCTTTATGCAGCTCCTTTAGGTGTAGTGTTAGGTTGTGTATTTGAGACCTTTCTTGTTTCTTGAGAAAGGCTTGTATTGCTATATCCTTTCCTCTTAGGACTGCCTTTGCTGCATCCCAATGATTTTGAACAGTTGTGTTTTCATTTTCATTTGTTTCCATGAATTTTTTTAATTCTTTAATTTCCTGGTTGACCCATTCCTACTTTAGTAGGATGCTCTTTAGCCTCCATGTATTTGAGTTCTTTCCGACTTTCCTCTTGTGATTGAGTTCTAGTTTCAAAGTATTGTGGTCTGAAAATATGCAGGGAATGATCCCAATCTTTTGTACTGGTTGTGACCTGATTTGTGACGTAGGATGTTGTCTATTCTGGAGAATGTTCCATGGGCACTAGAGAAAAATGTGTATTCCGTTGCTTTGGGATGGAATGTTCTGAATATATCTGTGAAGTCCATTTGGTGCAGTGTGTCATTTAAAGTCTTTCTTTCCTTGTTGATCTTTTGCTTAGATGATCTGTCCTTTTCAGTGGGGAGGGGGTGTTAAAGTCCCCTACTATTATTGTATTGTTGTCGATGTGTTCCTTTGCTTTTGTTATTAATTGGCATATATAATTGATTCCTCCCATATTAGGGGCATAGATATTTACAATTGTTAGATATTCTTGTTGGATAGAGCCTTTAAGTATGATATAGTGTCCTTCCTCATCTCTTATTATAGTCTTTGGCTTAAAATCTAATTTGTCTGATATAAGGATTGCCATCCCAGCTTTCTTTTGGTGCCCATTAACATGGTAAATGATTTTCCACCCCCTCACTTTCAATCTGGAGGTGTCTTTGGGTCTAAAATGAGTTTCTTGCAGACAGCATGTCGATGGATCTTGTTTTTTTATCCAATCTGATAGCCTGTGTCTTTTGATTGGGGCATTTAGCCCATTTACATTCAGGGTAACTATTGAAAGATATGAATTTAGTGCCATTGTATTGCCTGTAAGGTGACTGTTACTGTTTACTATTGTCTGTATTCCTTTCCTTTTTTTTTAGAGATTGTATTTTATTTTTCTTATTTATTTATTTGACAGAGAGAGCGAGAGAGGGAACACAAGCAGAGGGAGTGGGAGAGGGAGAAGCAGGCCTCCCGCCGAGCAGGGAGCCTGATCCTGGGCTTGATCCCAGGACACTGGGATCACGACCCAAGCCAAAGGCAGATGCCCAACCAACTGAGCCACCCACGTGCCTTGTCTGTGCTCCTTTCTGGTCTATGTTACTTTTAGGCTCTCTCTTTGCTTAGAGGACCTCTTTCAATATTTCTTGGAGGGCTAGTTTTGTGTTTGCAAATTCCTTTAGTTTTTGTTTGTCATGGAAGATTTTTATTTCTCCTTCTATTTTCAGTGACAGCCTAGCTGGATATAGTATTACTGGCTGCATATTTTTATCATTTAGTGCTCTGAATATATCATGCCAGTCCTTTCTGGCCTGCCAGGTCTCTGTGGATAGGTCTGTTGTCAGTCTAATGTTTTTACCATTGTAGGTTACAGATCTCTTGTCCCCAGCTGCTTTCAGGATTTTCTCTTTGTCTCTGAGACTTGTAAGTTTTACTATTAGATGTCGGGGTGTTGACCTATTTTTATTGATTTTGAGGGGGGTTCTCCTTGCATCCTGGATTTTGATGCCTGTTTCCTTCCCCAAATTAGGGAAGTTCTCTGCTATAATTTGCTCCAATATACCTTCTGCCTCCCTCTCTCCTTCTTCTTCTTCTGGGATCCCAATTATTCTGATATTGTTTCATCTTATGGTATCACTTATCTCTCGAATTCTGCCCTCATGATCCAGTAGTTGTTTATCTCTCTTTTTCTCAGCTTTTTATTTTCCATTATTTGGTCTTCTATATCACCAATTCTCTCTTCTGCCTCATTTATCTTAGCAGTTAGAGCCTCCATTTTTGATTGCACCTCACTAATAGCCTTTTTGATTTCAACTTGGTTAGATTTTAGTTCTTTTATTTCTCCAGAAAGGGTTTCTGTAATATCTTCTATGCTTTTTTCAAGCCCAGCTAGTATCTCTCTCTATATATATATATAGTTATTGCTTGATCTGCAAAAGAAAACCTAAAAAAAAAATGCTTCCTAGCTTTTGTGAGATCTGAAGACAACAGATTTAAATATTTAAATTTAAATAGCAAAACTTCATAGATGTAGATGGTTGAAAACATCATATTCAGCTTAAATCCTATTGCGGGGAATTTGCTGTTGTTGGACCAGCAGTGTGACAGAGCTGGCTCTTGCAGCCTGGTATCTGCTCACATGAGCCAGTTGTGTGCCTCCCTTACCAAGTCTGTGTTCGGTGACTTCATGGTGGTGGGTAAGCTTGAAATCAGACATCAGTGGTTTTTTCACCATGAAATTTGTGAATGCTACAAGTCAGAGCTTTTTTCTTTTTCTTTTTTTCTTCCTGGAGAGTTGATTGTTAAATATACCCCAGTGCAGCATTGCTTTCAGCTTTAACCTTATTATGAATGCAGATAACAGTGAATGCTGATCATATTAGCTTCGTTTTAAAAGTCTTCCCCCAGAAACTTTCAAAAGTCCCCCTCTGCATGTTATGATTCCAGAAACAGGGGATATAAAGATTAATAGAAAGATGGATGCTTTTGAGCGGTTAATATTCCATGAGTAACCAAAGGGGGAAAATACTTAATGGAAGTTAAAATCAGATGATGATTTTTTATTATAATTTCATATGCTTTTTAATATAAGAAAGATCTCTTACATACTGCAAAACGAGGGACCTGCCTATTGGTTATGTATTAAAATAAATCATCATAGGTGACACAGTAGGTATAGTTTTTAAATTATGTTATTTTGTTTGTGGCTTATGTTACATCAGTTATAATATCATGTATGTATACATATGGTAATGACTACTTAGCATACTCTTTCTTAATTAAAATAAGGCATTGTTTCTGATAATGTTATTACTGAAGGCTCTGGCAAATGAAGCTTTCTCTAAGTGTCTCGGAATTGCTTTGATAGGCTAGGGAGATGAAAAGTCAGCAAGTACACAAACTCAACTGTTGGCGTATAAATCAAAATAGATTCCAAATACAGTCATCTGTATTAGCGACCATTTGGGACCCTTAGAAAACACAGGCCACCAATATAGGGGTTCATTCGTATGGACACAAAATTCAAGTAAAACATCTGGAACTCTGTGAACCAGTGCACAGTTTCTCTTCTCAACCTTTAGTTGCCCTGCATCCTGTCCTCTTCTAGCGATGCATGTGAGGGTAGGAGGGATGATTTGTCCATAATCAGAGGTTCTCTCCTAATTAGCATTATCAGACCTGCTACTTACTACCCACCACATTATAAACTGAGGTACAATCATTTGTGAGGGGAAACGATGAAAGAGTGGGTAGTTACAGGTCACAAAATTCTCAATTCCCTTTAACCTTTCTGAGCAACTAATTCCCTTTGCTCCACTGGGTTGTCAATCCAAAGATCAACCCCCAACTTCCTCTGGGTTCCTTTCACACACACTTTGCTTATCTGTCTGAGTGGCGTTTGTCTGATCTTTCCTTTTGCATGTTTTTACTTTTAAGATCTTCTCTTTCTTATGTAAAAAAGGCAATTAGACTCGTATCTGTTTATTTTAAACAAAATGGCTGTTAATTAGTGTGATCAAAAACCCTGCCATTGTAGACTATGGGTTCCACTTTGTAGTTGCACTAAATTGAGTAGGGTTTGGTGCCAGTTGACATGATAACAACTCAAAGTCTGGCTTTTTAAAAATTAATGAACAAACACATTTATGAGGCTTTGTTTTGTCTGGTTTAGATCTATAGGCTCTGAATGCATCAGAGTTCTTATTTTTTACTGACTAATGCTATTGCTTATTAAAAGTGCATAAAGTTATTGGAAAACTTTTTTTTTACTAACTTAATATAATTGATGTGTGGAAGCCACACCATTTCCATTTAATTGGTTCATTTTTGATTTTGTAAGTTAGAGCACAAATTCTGTTTATTTATTCCATTAGTAACATACACTAACACTTGTTTTTATTAAATTGTCAAGTCACCAGAGCTCTAGAATCATCTTAAATTGTTAGCCCCCTGAGCAAACCCCCACCATGCCCCACTTTTAACATTTAGAAAAAAGAAGCAGATTCCAAGTATTTATTTAATATAAACAACTTTAAGAGCATGGGTCAATATGACATAACTTAATATCATACATCTTAAACATCCTCAGTACTTTACAGTGATAATTAATATTCAGAATAATGATGATGGCAGTATTATAAGAGTCTCCTTTACAGGAAGATTATGTTCATGATATATTACTTCTAAGGCAGAGAGCTCTAACAATATATACTAGCATAATTTTTTATATTGAGGAGTTAGACAAAGATAAATTTCTACTTCTGTAGTCAGAAAAATTAAAGCAAAATAAAATATAATTCACTAGAACAGCTCAGCTCTAACATTCTGGTTAACTGAAGTTTAAAATTCATCATTTATTTTTCACGTTAAAGAGAAGAGTATCAAAAGGCCCAGTTCTCTGGATGCATGCAAACTTTATGAATTATGTTAAAATAGGAGCACCTATCCTAACCTAACTTGGCTAGATGTCTGGGAAGACTTTGGACTTGCAATATATGCCTCAGATCATCTGTAAAACTGCAATAAATCCTAGGTTTTGATTGACTCCTTTGAAGAAAAAAATCTGCTTATTTGTGAATGGTAATGGATCAAAGTGTCTCACTAAAGTTATTTAGAGTTGAAAATCTAATAACTACCATTTATTTAATTTTTGCAGTAATCCAGGGACTATTCTGTGCTCAATAATTAATTAATCCTTGGATTCATCTACATATGATAATGTTTAAACTTTACAGTAACCCTGCAAGCCAGGCTTTTGTATACTCATCACAGCTAAGTAGAAACTGAGGCTCTGAAATCTTAAATATCTTGCGAAAGTTCACTTAGCTGGTAAATGACTCAGACCATTCTGACTCCAAATGCTTTCCATGACACTGTTTCCTAATACTTGTCAATAATAGGTTGTTTTGAAAAAGCAATATTTTCCTATTTTGTGAGGAAATCACATCATCATCCTACTTCTTTATGTTTAATTTCCCAAGCTAAAAAAGAGAGAATTCCCTCATTTCTTGTGCTCCAGCTGTTTGGAATCCTTTATCAGATACCCTTATGAATGGAAAGCTGTTCTTAATGGATTTAAGTGTTTCAGTGATCTTCATCACTTATCCTGGAAGGTTCCTGCCTTAATCTGTCCTCACTGTTGAACATTCTTTCTTGGTATTTAGCCTAAATTTACTTCTCTTGATTATACTCATTACTCCTAGTTACCTCCCTTATTGTGGATGTGTCAGTAATGATCTATCTTTAGCCAACTGGCCTTTGTTTACAGTTCTTCCCACAAGATTGAGGCTGATGTTGTAATGATGCTTAGAGATGATATAATATAGATGTGGGTAATTGGGCAATCAAATTCAAAGTACATTCTAAACCTAGAATTAGTAGGAAAGTAATAAATGGCACTCAATGTTGGTTTTCTACATCGTCTGTACTTTGGTTTGCATTTAAGGACATCTGTACTTGATACTTTAAGCTTATTCACATACAGTTACTTTGTATGGCTTATAATATTAGTGAATGCTGTCCTAATTAATAGCTGAGAAGTTTAATATATATATATAAAATTTGATATGGCACCAATCTTTTATTTTTTTTTTAGTTGTACAAAATCAGCATCTCATATGATCTAACCTTTGATCATATTTGCCTACTGCTTCCTGCCCTCTAGTCCTTGATTTCCATTTCCTTTTCAGTAGTAATGAGACAAATTATCAAACAAGCTCATTTGAGGAAACTCCAATTGTAATCAGTTAGCTTGATGGAGGAAGAGATTTTTGGAATGCAGCATTTATCCTCCCCTGTGGATACCCAGTGTAGTAATTTAAAGCTTAGTGTAGTGTGTTGAGCACCCACAAAGTGAGCTTTACAAAGTAAAACCAGATTTCTTCATTCCACAGAGAATAGATATTTATTCATAAGCTGTCTGTGTCTGGGGATTTTTGTTTTGTTTTGTTTAACATTTTCATAATACGCTAACCTGGGGCACCACTTTTTGTGCTTTTCTACAGAATTGAAGCTCTAAAGGCACAAGTTAAACAAAAGGCATCACAGAGTTGTGAACCTAGAACATGAGTACAAAAGGGGGAGAAATCCAACCTGGAAATCACCATAAAAAAGTGAGAAGCCTAGTAGAGAACCCTAAAATGTAAATCAGGAACCAAAGCGGAAATAAATGAAAGAAAGGGCAGATTACAGAATTTAGGGCAGAAGCAGACCAGGCATTGTGAAGTTCAAGAGAGAAGTAATTCATCTTCCCTGAAGACCAAGAAAATGGAAGCACAGGAAAAGAAATATGAATATTCAAAAATAAAGCAGTTAAAGCTATAAATGATAGACAACATAGACATAACACAGACTTTAAGCACTGAGAGCCTAGGCATATAGGAAGTAATAAAACAACAACAGTGGGAATAGGAGCGGACTCCTCAAGAGCTATTTTGTGGGGCTGTGTTTGACTAAACCCTTCTGACCTGAGTGCATATGGAAGTTCTGGATTCTCTGAAGGCTAGGCATAGTCTTAAGCATTTCTAATATGGGGGCCAAACCTGGGAAATCAACAAATCTTAGTAGATAATCACATCTCTAAAAGCTAACACTAACATAGTACCTACTATGTTCTGAGCACTGTTCTAAATACTTTACATATTATATATTAACTAATTTAATCTTCACAATAACCTGATGAATATGGTATACCATGGTTACATCCCCATTTTACAGATGAAGAGCAGATACTAGAGAGATTAGGGTAAGTTGCTCAGGTTTACACAGCAGTAGGCTTTGCTTGCAAGCAGCTTGGGCCAGAGCTAATGCTGGAATTCACTGTACTGCTATAACCCCGTTCAGTCCATCACCAAATCCTGATAACTCCAGCTCTTAAATATCTGTAAAATGTGCTTCCTCATCAACTAGTTGTCATAATCTCAATGACTGCCGTGCCCTCAGCCTCCAGTGTTGTTTCACGGCAAACCTCTCTCCATCATTACCACCATCTCGGCAGCCCTCTACTTATCAGTGGTATTCCATAGGTTAAACCTATAGAAAGTCAGAAAAGGATTATTTTTCTGTACTTCTTATTTTAGTTTTCATGTCAACATGATTCCTTTTGAAAGCACCTGTATCACTAGCCCTTTTTACTGGCTATGAGACTAGGTCAAGGGATTAAACTCTGCACCTCAGGTTTTTCATCTATGAAGTGGGGCCGATAAGAGTTCCCATCTCATGGGATTTTTATTAATACATGTAAAGTAATTAGAGGAGTGCCTGTATATAATAAGTTCTCAAGAAACTTTAAGTCTTATTAGAAGTAGCAGTGGTGGTAAAAGACAAAGCAAACACAAGCTCTACATTCCAAAATGTGGAATACTGATATATATGTACACACATCATATAAGCATGTATAAACACACATACATATGTATATTTTTGCAAATATACATTTTCCATTATTTCCCAGGGTATAGATTTCACATACCATTAGAGGGAAGCCAAAATCTAAACATCTTATCTGAAACAGCCTTTAATTTGTACATGACTGCCAAGTAGGTAACACTATTTGTCAATGCACTTTTAAACTTAGGAAATTTAAGATTAGTTCTTAAAATTTTATTTTTTTAAGAAAACAATAAACATGGAAGCAAATTTAAAAGAAAAGTATTCAATTTCAGTGGAGTGAATGAGGAGGGAAAGGTTTGTGTTTCTGGTTATGTAAGGAAAAAATAGCTGAAGAGTATAGATTTCAGTGTACCAAAATAAAAAATGATGCCTGATCAGGACTGGAAGCTTCAGATCAAAAGGGCAATTTTAGAAAATTGTGGTGAGTGAATGAGGGCACTAGTTTATTGAAGAAATCAATTTGCTATCTTAACCAATGGCACCAGCGCCATCCCTATAATCTTTGAAAATAGATAGACACTTTGCGGTTCACCAATCCGTAGATTGCATCTGCTTCCTTACACCTGGCAAGCTCACACCCTTTTCGAAAAGATGGTATCGCAGGAGCTTTGTGGGTTTATGAAGCCACAAGTTTATTAGTTAGATAAAATCTCTAAGCGTTTAGGAGTTTAAAACTGTGTTGTCAAACCTATTTCAGTTATAATGGCAATTTCCAAAGTAAATATGACACAGTAACTTTTAAATCTTGTCATTCTGTTTCCTTGAGTGTGTGATTTGTGATAATCCATGGCAGGGCTTCCTGTCTTTGTTTTCAAATTTAGCTGTACATGGAGAGTAGCAATTGAAATACTGAAACTTAAAATCTACAGTTGGTAAATTGTACACCTCCAATTACCCCAAATAATTTTCTTGGATAAAGGTGGGCCAAATATTTTAAAGGGAAAACAAATATGGCTTTATTATTATTTTTTAACTTAAATATAATTAACATACATTATATTAGTTTCAGGTATACAACATAATGATTCAATATTTCTGTATATTTTTGTGAAATGATCACCACAGTAAATCTAGTTAACAACTATCACCACACATTGTTACCAAATTTATTTTTCTTGTGATGAAAACTTTTATGATAAACTCTTTTAGCAAGTTTCAAATATACAATACCATATTATTAACTATAGTCATCATGTTGTATATCCCCATGACTTATTTATTTTATAGCTGGAAGTTTGTACTTTTTAACTCCCTTCTCCCATTCCCCACCTCTCCCTCCTCCCTGCCCCCCCCTTCTGCAAATCACTAATCTGTTCTCTGTAGCCATGAGCTCAAGTTTTGTTATTGATGTTTATGTGAGTGGGTGGGTTTTTGTTTTTGTTTTTTTAAGATTTCACATATAAGTGAGATAATATGGTATTTGTTTTTCTCTGATTTATTTCACTTAGCATAATTTTTATTTTTATCTCAAGTTTTATCTATGTTTATCCCTCAAGTTTTATCTATGTTGATGAAAATGGCATGATTTCATTCTTGTTTATGGCTGAATAATATTTCATTAAATATATATGCCACAGTTTCTTCATCCATCCATCCATCCATTCATCCATCCAACTTAGGTTGCTTCCATATCTTGGCTATTGTAAATAATGCTTCAGTGAACATGGGGTGCATATATATCTCTCAAATAAATAAATAAATAAATAAATATTTTAAAAAATTCCAGAAACTTCAGCTTAAAAAACCAAACCAAACCAAAACAAAACAAAAAACCACATCCTTGTCAACTCTTGTTAATTCTTGTCTTTTTGATAATAGTCATTCAAGCAGGTGTGAAGTGATATCTCGTGGTTGATTTGCATTTCCCTGATGATTAATGATGTTGAGCACATTTTCATATACCTGTTGGCCATCTGTATGTCTTCTTTGGAAAAATGTAAATATGGCTTTAAATGAAGTAGTCAGAGGAGAAAATAACATTGGGGACAGGATCCTCTTTAATATATTGTTCTGTCTCATTTAAATGATCAAAAAGGTCTAATACAATAAAAACTTATTAGAACTCATTGTTCAAAGACCCAAATAAGCCTTTTTTTCTCTTTTAGCATCTGATTTTAGGAATAGAAGCAAATCCTAAGGAAATAACATGATACCAATTAATGATTTTGGGAAAGCAAATTGTGAGGTGTTCATCTAGGTTATTATATTTTCTATCAAATTCTATACACTGAATTTCTACATGAGATTAATTTTTACTAGGAACAATAGGTAAAGAGTTAGGAAAACTGAAGTTTTCCAATTAAGCCCAGGCTTACTATATTACCAAAATGTAAATATGGGTATTTAGCTGTATTCTTAACATTACAAAAATAGTCTCTGAAAGAATAGTATATACATATAATATAAAAATACTTATTATTTCAATGTAATAACATGATGAGATATATATCTCGTATATTGTTGGATAGTCTCCAGAGCTCTTCCACATATATCATAGCATCCTCAGATAATCTTATGAAGTAAGAAGGACCAGTAGACTAAACTTCATTTTGCAGATGTGGATATTGGCAAGAGAGAAGAAAATGATGCAACCCAGAATGCTACTAATTAATAACTGAACTGGGATTAAAGCCTCCAAGAGCAGAGAATATTCCATAATTTTAAACTGAAGTATAATTTTATGGAGATGACAATATGAAACGAAATTGCTTTGTAGTATTATTAACCTTAAAACATTGGTGCTACATGGGAGCAAGATGTCTCAAAGAACAACAGGCTTTTATTTTCTTGGCTATCATCACTGCCAAAATAAGTGTTCAGTGGAAATTAGGTCTTATTACTACTTTTACATAGATTTTGAAAAATTCCCAGACATACCACCCCAAACAAAGTAAATTAGTGCTACTGAAGAAAAGATGATAATTTATGATATGCTTATGAGAACTATTGTTAAGTTAGCAATATTGTTGCTATTTTAACCACCATTTAGAAAGCCGGAATTTCTTCCCAGAAATTAATTGGTATGAATTGCTATTTTAATGGGGATAGAATATAATGACCCATGGTTTTATGCATTTGAGCAAAGTGACGGCATCATTAGTTAACTCTAAGAGTCATAGTGGCCACTTTTATGAATTAAATGACCAGTGGAGAACACCCCAAACTTTGTGCAATAAATCCTCCCACAAAGTAATGTTTCTTGTTGTGTAGCTTGAACAATGAATTCAGTATGTATCACTGGGTGAACCTGGTGTACTTAGACATTTGTCTTTTTTTCTTCCTTCTGTAAATATATTATCATGTGGTAGAGGGCACCCAAATCTAAGCCGAACATACACGGATACATGCAAATTCTTGCTCTTGGGAAAGTAAGACTCTAATGGTTGTTCACTTATAGGGGAAGGGCGTTTGGTGATGCTATTTTACATTCTTCAACAAAATATGGTCTACAAAAAGAAATTAATTCCAAATTACCAAGTCAGTTTGGACTGGCCACATGGTACAGTAATATATCTAGAGTCGCAGAGGGATGAGTTAAAGTCTTCTGAAAGAGTCTGTGTGGAGGAAACTACATGAGGAACTATGACCACTGCTGCTCTGTGGCAGTTTACCAGTACAGTGCTGCCTTCTCATAACCCTGAAACCCATCTGCATTCTCCAAAAGAGGGGGAAAATGCATGTGAGAGTACTTGAGAGAGGATAATGGCATGATCAGAGGTAACCCCCTACACATTATTCCTCATGATGTGAAAATTCTTTTACAGGGACCAGGGAGATTCTGAACTGAATAAGTCCAAGGGAAAACAATTCTAGAAAACAGTGCAGTTTGAACGTAATCCACTTCACTTGGTCTGTCTTCAAGTCGCCACTTCCTTAGAGTTCATTCTTTCAGAAGTTGAGCACCTCTGTCATTGAGTAGTGGTCGGATTAACTGTGCTGTCCTGCTACTTGCTGGCTGAAGTCGTTTTTGTTACTTCTAATGTAAGCTTTTAGAAAGCTATAAAGTACAGTGACAGACACGATCATATTCAATTGGACATGCTTTCTGCAAATTTGTTAAGGATTTAGTCTACACATTTGTAGCATTTAGTTGCCATGGAGATGACCTCGGTGGTAAGAGGAACAGCCTTTAGGTTGGACCCCAGATTTTCCTTTCATTTCCATTTAATTTGATTTGACTGCAGAATGTCACTTCCATTGCATTGATTAAGCTTCATCGCTGCCACCAGCCCTGTTAGGAAGGTGAAAGGGCAGGCCAGCCGCTGTCATTTTGCACCCCTACCCTTTTCTGATATCAATACAGATAGGCTTTTGAGATGAGAAACTCCTTCACTACATTGATGCAGACACAATTTCTCTTGCTCACTTCATGAAATATAATAAAACTAGAATTATGCTCAAAAGTTTTTATTCACTCAAAAGCACACTCTATATAACCTCAAGTTTTCTCTTTTTTTCAGCTCCATGCTTTGGAAGTTATAATATCTAATGTATGAAAACAAAAAATTACTGTCTTTGGTTTCCCTTAAAAGCTTTTTAAAGATAAACTCTGCATTTGCCTACTTTTTGAAATAGTTATTTTATAGCTTAAATGAATCAGAAATAAATGACAGAATTAAACTATACAAATATGAAGCATTAATTTCTGCTTATATGGATTGGAAGTGCTATCCTTAGGTATTAATTAAGTTGGAAGGAAAATGATGCATTAGACAAAGTTTCTCTTTGGTACCCTGTACTGCTTCTTTCTGCTGCCTTTTTTTTTTTTTCCCCTGCTGCTTTCTTTATTTCCTTCCCTGACTTTTAATGCCATCAGTAACCCAGAACTCATCAATCTTGTCTTTTAGGTAAAACAAAAACAAAAACAAAAACAACAAAGTTGATAAATTAATTCAACACTAAGCTTTGAGAAATTAAACTTGTTAACTTCCTTAGGAGTACAGCATTTATATTTCACTAGAGAAGAGGAGAACATTATTTAACGCAAGAAACTTAGGAGAACTCCAGTAACAAACTGGGGAAGACAGTTTGATGGGAAGTCTTCCAGATGCTTTTCAAATTATAGCACTTAGATTTCAGCCTCGCTATGAATGCTTGGTTCTGCTGCATTTAGGAGGTTACCATGTTAGGTTTCTTTATGCTATAATTTGGTTGGGGGAAGCCCTCAGTTCCTTGATGGAACATATACAAGAAACCTTTGAATTCATGGCTGGAAAACATAGAAGTCAGCAATTACTATAGATATGCCAGCACTTTGGGGGCAAAGGACCTTGACTAGGGCATCGTAATTTCATGTTTTTTAAAGAAAGGTAGCTTTATTGGGGCACCTGGGTGGCTCAGTCAGTTAAGCATCTGCCTTCGGCTCAGGTCAGGGAGCCTGCTTCTCCCTCTCCCTCTGCTGCTCCCCCCTGCTTCTGTGCTCGCTCTCTCTCTATCTCTCTGTCAAATAAATAAATAAAATCTTTAAAAAAGAAGAAAGGTAGCTTTATTGACTAGGATTGAGATTAGGGGGAAAAGGGAGCCATGATTGCTATTTAAATATTGGTTTCTTGGTTTGTGGGGTTTTGGCCAGAATCAGGCATGCTGTCCTTTGGGAATTGCCTCCAGCATTCTATACAATGTCTGTTTGGATAGTTCCTGTTATTTCTGTTGGAAGTCTATAAAGTGATGTGCATTGGGAAAGTACTGACAACTTTTTTGGTCTCTGCTGTAGTAACTGCACCTATTTAGACCAGTTTTGCTATGTTGGAATATTCTAGAATTCCAGTTAACAATAGAGTGAAAGTCATAAATGTGACTGCCTTTACTTGTTACCTCTAAATGATGTAGAGTACTGTTTGTCAAACTGTAATGTGCCTCTGAGTCACCTGGATATCTCGTTAAAATGCAAGTTCTGATTCAGAAGGCCTGGGTGGGGCCTGAGATTTTGTGTTGCTAATGAGTTGCCAGCTGGGGCTGATGTTGGTTATACACTTTGTAGAGTAGGGACCTAGGGCAGGTTCTCAGTCTCAGTGAACACTGGAATCACCTGGGAAGATTTGAAACATCTATTCCTGGGTCCCATCCTACCCCAGAGATTAATATTTAATTGAGTAGAGTGTGGCTGGGTATCAGGATTTTTAAAAGCTCTCCAGGTGATTTTGATGTTCAGCCAAGGGTGAACTGATTAGATAATGGACCTGTGAAGTTGGGGAAAATATGGAGAGATGATCATGTTGTAAAGAATATTCTCAAAACCTTCCTCAGGGTTTTATTTTTACTATTAATTTGGAGGTTTTAAAGACACCGAGCCAAATTTGTAAATAAAAACCGATTTGTCATTCCATTCATTAACTGCAATTATTAGTCTACAAGTGAACATTTACCAATACTATCTTCAGCATTTCCTTCTTTTTAAAATAATTTAAGATAGGTTGGCAGATTTAGCAAATAAAAATACATACTGAGGTGCCATTCCAGGCTGTTGAATCAGAACCTGCATTTTAACAAGATACTCAGGTGATTCATATGCACAATATAAATATTGCATGGGACACACTTAAAAAAAATCAAATTTACTTGGGTGTCCTGTATTTTTTATCTTATCTTGTAACTCTATTTAGGAAGTAATTAACATTTATTTCATTACAGAATAAAATGGAAAGTAGTATTCTGAGTTTAGAGAACACTTTTAATATCTTGCTTCTCATTTTACCTCATCTTCCTGTGTCTGCAATGCCCACTGATTTTTAAGCCTAAGATAAAATAAAACCAGCTAATAGACCTCACGATGTCATGCTGTGTATTAGAAACAAATAAAACATACCGTTCTGTGTATTTATGCAAGAATGGGAGACAGCCCTACCACTTTGAGGGCAGCAATCAGTTTACGTTAAAAATTGTTTTACATCTTTTTCTTAGACTTATTTAAATAATTGTCACAGATTTTAAAACCCTCTTATTTAAGGAATTCAGAAGCCACCTTGTTGTAACTAAAGTGTAACAATTAGTTGTGCTCATAAAACTACAAATACCAGAATTCCCCCAGAAAGAGAATTATCCCAAGGCTTATCTTCCTATGAAAAAAACAGTCCCACAAGGCTAAAAAATGTTGTGTCTATATACCCAAATAAGAAATGCTAATCTTTTAAAAAATTACTTAGATTAACCAAAATGTCAGAGTTCAGCATTGTTAAAGCAACATTTAACCTGGCTCATGTTGATAGCGGTGTCTTATGAATCACAGATATTGAAAAAATGGGTTATAAAAGTTTAGTCACAAAAATTAATTTTTAGGTTAAAGTAAAAAATATATCATTGACATTATTAGTTTTTTCTTTCAACTGTCTCCCCTTTTGGAGTCTTTGTCACACATCTGGTACTCTATTAAGAAGACATTCATATGCTGGTATTGAATACAGTGATTTGCGCTTTAAAATGTAGTGTTGAGAACTCTATTTGGAATGTGTTGCTGCATATAAGATTGAGCTTTAATAGTGTTATATTTCAGTCTATAAATAACTTTTACTTCCTATCTGACATTAAAACAATGTATGGCATTTGGCAAAAAGTAAACTGCCAAATGATTTCTTAAGTGCCTAGTTAAGGGATGTCATTGTAAATTTTTTTATCCTGGTGAAAAACACTGTAAGAATATGTCTTAGCTTTACTAATCCCTCAAAGTAAATTATTTATTTTGGCAATATGAAATCATAAATACTAATCAACATTCTGAAAAGTGTGGCATTGTTGATTTTTATTTATAGTGAGTCAAGTTAATAGGTATATCATGTAGTGAAGTTACACTGTCACAATCAGGAAGGTAACTTATAACCAAGGCCTCACACTTGCAAACGTGGTGAACGAGGGAGGACAGAGCACTTTTATTTGCAGTCCCAGTGAGGCACTGGGGTAAGTGGACATACCAGTGGTTTCAGAGTCAAATCTCGTATGACCCAACTGGACCTCAGTTCCTTCATTTGTAAAATGAGAGAAGAAATATTCCTTCACTGAGTTGTGAAGATTAAGATGTTATGTAAAGTTCCTTAGATGATGCCAGTAGATATTCAGAAAAAAGTTAGTTTCCACCTCAACCACCCTGATCCCCTAAATCCTTCCAGCGCATTTGGAGGATTCTCCTTCCTTGGTAGAGTTTCTAGAAATACCATAGGGCATGAGGGAGGCTAAAAAGAGGTAAACTATTAACTGTTACTTGGCCAGATGTAAGCTCAAATGTGATTTTGTTAGGTGAAGGCTAAAGTCCATTGAGGAAAACAATTTCTAATGATGAAAAGAATACTCGCCTTTAAGTGGAAAGGCAGAAGAGCTGCTACCAGGAATAACTGGACCCTTGACTCCATGCAAATTATTTAATCATTCTTGGCTGAGGTTTCTTTACCTTTACGAAAGGAGTAATGTTGAATTGTAATATATCTTGGTTCCCCTCCAGCTCCTCTCATTGTAATGCTTCCTCGGTTGGGTTCCCTGAGGTGCTAAGTTGGAGACTGGGAATGTTCTTGGGATCAACACCTATGAGGGAGTAGGCCCCAGGACCAGGCATCGGGAGGAGCTGTACTGAGATGTAGTTAAAACTCAGGCCTCGGTGGATCCCTGGAGAGCTTGGGCACTGCATGGTCCTTCAGAGTTTTTGTTCCTGAGGGAAGGGTACCCAGCCTCTTTCGCTCTAAACCCTTTCTAGGGGCATGACTCTGGGCAAGGCAGCCCCCCCATTCCCCTGGGGGCAGGTCCTGAGGAGTAGTCACGTAGAAATTAGCCCCAGCCAGAGCACCTGGCAGCTAGAATGAGTGCCTCAGTCTTGGAGGGGCATTTGACACAGCCTCTACTGCATGAGGTTAGTTTTCTAGCATCTCAGGGTCATGGCCTTATACTCAGCAGAATATCAATCTTTACTGGAATGCTATCATTTTCAGAGATGTTTTGGGGGAAATGCTAAACTTTAGGGATGCCTGGGTGGCTCAGTCAGGCCTCTGCCTTTGGCTCAGGTCATGATACTGGGGGCCTGGGATCGAACCTTGCACTGGGCTCCCTGCTTGGGGCTTCCTCTGCCCCTCCCCCTGCTCGTGCTCCCTCTCCCCCTCAAATAAGTAAAATCTTTAAAAAAATTAAAAAAAGAGAAATGCTAAACTTTGGAATCTCTGGGTGTATTTGGGGGGGGGTGTTATTTTGAGCATAGGCCATGCGTGTACATTTTCTGAAGTGAAATTAATCAAAATACCCTGATAAAGTCTTCGCTGAATTTTGCAGGAGGATAGACTTTTTGTACTATTTCTAAGAGATCTCTCATACAGATTTCTCCAAAGGCATCATGGAAAATAGCCTCAGCTTTTGGAGTTCCATTTGTAGTTGTGACCAAAACCAAAAGTGCTCAAGTACAGTATGAGACATTTTAAAAAATTCAAATAGGCCATTATACAAATCAATGCAAAAATCAGCCTACTTTGGTACTTTATTTTCTTTTAAAGATTTTATTTATTTATTTGAGAGAGAAAGAGCATGAACAGGGTGCGGGGCAGAGGTAGAAGCAGGCTCTCTACTCAAGGGCTCAATTCCAGGACCTGGGGATCATGACCTGAGCAGAAGGCAGATGCTTAACCGACTGAGCCATCCAGGCACCCCTACTTTGGTATTTTATTTTATTTTTAATTAATTAATTAATTAATTAATTATGTTCATTTAGCCAACATATAGTACATCATTAGTTTTTGATGTAGTGTTCAATGATTCATTAGTTGCATATAACACCCAGTGCTCATCACATCACATGCCCTCCTTAAATACCCATCACCCCGTTACCCCATCCCTCCAACCTTTACTTTGGTACTTCAAAAAATATTTTTCTTCAGGTTCTGTTCCAGCTTTGAGTGTGGAAATTCTTCCTCTCTCAGTACTGTTTATTCATCTTTAGTTGGTCATTTTTCAAATATGAGGATGGTATGTTTCACAGATGATGTGCTGTGGATTAGCCCTCCGGGCTGCTCCTTGCCGTGAAGATTTTTTTTTTTTTTTGAAGATATTTTTATGTTAGTTGAAACAGAGGGAACTGAATGGATAAGACCATCAAGAAGATAAAGCTCACTTTATCTTCATCTAAAGAAGTTCAGTGTATTAAATACCAATGCATTCTTGCAAGGGTCTTATTCAGTGGAAGAGATAAAGAGTGAACCTCTATATCCCCTTTGTTGGCCTGAAAATGGAATGTCAGGCAACATATAATCATCTTTCTTGTTTAAAAAAAAAAAGGAAAGTGAGAGAAAGCGATTTCTATTTGTGTCAGATTTTAGATGTCTTAATATTCTTTCCTGTCTAATTTTGCAGAAAGTGATAATAGAGTTCTTGTCAAATTAGAGGCTACAGACTTTTAACCTATGTCGTGAAAAAAACCAACCACATTAGTTATTATTACCATAAACATAATTCAAATAAATATTTAGTTGTAATACCATTATGTTGAAGGGTGCATTCCAAGCATATAATTTTGCTCTCATTATAAATATTAAAAATTCAGAATGATAGTACATTGGAGAAGAAAAGAAAAAAAAGAAACAACAGAGGTTTTTGGAGTCTTTTGCTTCCAAAGATGGAGTTTCAGTGTAAATTCATAATTGGAAAAATTGGAATGAAGTGACTCCCATAAAGAATTATGCATCTCTGTTACTTATGGAACATGAAATTATTTTCTAAAATACCATAAATCCTGCCACATGTTTCTATCTGTGAGTCAGAAACTAAAGTGAATAGTATCAAGAGTGGATCAAAGTGAGAAAAGAAAGAAGAAAGTAGAAAACTCACTGTGTGCAACTTCATAGAATGAGCTCCAAGCAAGTGATATTTCTGACCTTTGCTGAACCAGTAGTTGAACCTGTTTTATTAGTCACCTGAGAATTACTTTCTTGAGTGGAATTGTCGAATGTGAAAATGATGCTGGACCAATCTTTAGAATTTTTCAGACCTTTTTAAACTGATGACAATTTTAAGTGTCTCATCATTACATTTTCCAAATTACCAGTAAATAGAGCACACATTTTCATAGTTCAAGTTTATGCATAAAATATCAAAGCAGGTGCATTTTCAGTGTTAAAGGGTATTTTCTCAACCAAATTATTAGAAAAGAGAATGAATGAGAAAACAGAGAGCATACTCTAGAGAAGTCCTTTCTAACATTGCTTTTAGCAGTATTATCAAATTGGGTCACAGATAATTAGATTAATTTGACTACCCTATGGTTTTTTTTGGAGAAATGTAATGTGGCAACTCTCTTTGCTCTTGGATATCTATAGGATTCAAGAAAATGGAAACACTCGGCCTTCAAAAAGGGAAGAGCTATTATGTCACGCTCAATCAGAGAGATGTAGACATTGATAGAGTATCAACACCTGAAGCCACTCTATTAAAGCATGCTTGGTTCCGCAAGCAAAAGTCACAGAAAATTGGCTCATGTTTCACCATCTAGGCTTGCTACCACTTGGTTTCCTTTAATTGGCTATCATGTCCATTTACCAGAAATTGGCTCTGTTTTCCAGCTGCTGGATGTAGGAATGATTTACTTGTGTGAGTGGATTACAGGATTACACCTGCAAGAGTGTAGTTTCAGACATCCTTTTTCTTAGAAAAATTACTAACTCTGTGTATCTGAATAGGCATACTACAAAGGAATTATAAAATCTAGAACCTGAGAGGCTTTTCAAAGGATCTGACTTGTCTTAAAGACAGTATTAGCATAGAGGGGTCATGAAAGCCCCTGGGTGGGCCCTGGTCTATAACGTATTATTAAGTACAATTTAAGGATCGTATCAAAGGAATTGAAAAATAAATAGTATAGCACAATTCTTGGTATAGGCATTTTACCTAATATAGGGAAGCTTATAAACCCACATCTTAATGCTACACTGAGTAGATTGCTTTCATGTTTAGAGCATAACCACTTAAGTTTTGTTCAACATTTTAAGAAATCAGTTAGGGTCGTTTGTTGTTTTTGTTTTTTGTTTCTGCTTATTTCACATTGTAGTGGCTTTTTTTTTTGGTTTGTTTTTGTTTTTTTAGGAAAAAAAAATCCAGCATTTAACTTTGCTTTTCTGAACTAACAGGCATTTATGGTTATCTAATTACTGTAACCACGTATTTCCTGAAATGTTGTTCACTAGTAGTTTAACCACAAATACAGATGCTCTAATTTCTACTCTTCTATAGATTTTCTGAATAGGGTCCACTGCTGTCATCAGGGGAAGGTTCATGTAAATCTAAATATTTTAAAAATATAAGAATGAGTACTTTAAATGTAAAGGAAGATGAATGTAACATTCTTCTGAAACAAGTCTAGTAAGGATTTTAAGTTTTTAAGACTTTATATTTAATTACTTTGCATTGAAGCCAGCTGGTTTGGTAACTTTCATGACCTTATATTCCCTGAATGTTCTCATAAATCAAAGGAAGAATATGCTCAATTCTAACATTAGTCCTGGGGAAAATTCCATATTTGAAAACAAAAGAAAGAAAGGTAGAATCAAGGTTGCCTTGGGAATTTTGAGGTCCTTGGTAAGGTTAATTGGGAGGGCATAAATTCCTTTATCCTCAGATTTTTCTTTGCCTTTCTCTTTTCTCCCCCTAAGCTTTCCTGCCCTCTAACCCACCAATTTCTCTTGCAGCTTGAGCCTTCACACTTCAACATTGAACTTGGAGATATAAAAATATTCTAACAGGCAGGGGGATGGCCTTGATGATCTCTTAAAGTTCTTTTTAGTGCTCTATTTTAAATTCCAATGATTTAATAGAAACTCAAGGGTGAAATGGCCCTCTGGAGGTCATCAGTTGTAGTCCCTTCCATGTCCCCTCCATGTACAAATGCCTCCTACCTTCTGGGAGTTGGCACTAACAGCCAGTCCCAAGGGACCTCTTTATTAGTCTCTGAATTTCTTCAACACTATGGACTTAACTTGTTGACCAGTTGGGAGAAGTGCACATCAGGTTTGAGAATTTTTCTAGCTGTACATTTTACCTTCTTCCTAACTTAGGTATTAAATATATAAATCATTGCTTGAGTGAGTCACTCTTTTGAAAGAGATCTACGTTAAAGGTTTCAGGTGTTGTTTTGAGGTGGATGAGAATTGAAGGAAGTCAGAATCCATTGAGATCAAGCAATTCAATAAACATTAGTTGAGGACTTCCGTATAAGGGGTTGTAAACTCTAATGCCTCAGAAGACAAGGCTGGTAGCATAAATCTTGAATTAAGCCCTACGTAAGGCAATAGGGATGGTGTGAGGCCTGAGCATTTCAGACCCGGTGCTAGCGTTCTTGTGGCAGCTGTCCTGCCCAAAGCATGCCCAAAGTTTGCAAACCCTTAAGTCTCTATGCATGGTATCTGTTTCGTCTTGTGGGAGATTCATAAGTGAACACCAAAAATTCCTGACCTTACTGAGGTACAACAGTGATAAAAAAATTATTAATCAAATGGTGGCTAATATTTATAGAGGGGCTGCTAGGTCCTAGGCACCCTGCCACTTTTATTCAATCCTTATGCTTATCCTATGCGATAGTCCTATTCAACTCTATTTCAGATGGGAAGGTGGAGGCCCAGAGATCAATTACTTGCTTGTAGTCACTCCTTTAATCATTGTTAGAGGCCTGTTAAAACTGAAGTCCTCCAACTTAGCAACTTCCAAAACCCATGCTCGTAACCATTATTCAGGTATATCTCAGGCTATCTACTGTGAGATGTTAATGGATATCTGTTTTTTTTTATTGATGATTCTGTAATCAAATAATGGAAAACAAAAATTGAGTTACAGAAGGTTACATCCCACACATTACTCACTATGGGACTTTGTCCAGATCCTTTAATTTTACTGTGTTGTGAATCCCTCAAAGTAGGTATATATATTTTACAGTGTTTCCCAAGCTAATGTGAATGGTAAAAATTGTCTCAAGTTCTAGTGTTCTAGGGAACAAACTTTGAGAAACTCTTATCTGTTAATACGCAGCCCTCTCACTGAGATAAGTGTTGTCATTAAAGAGCAAAGTATTTTGGGTGCATACAAGATAGATGTTAATCAGAGAATGTGTCAGAGGGAAGGTAGAATTTGGCATTGGGTCTTAAAAATGGATGATATTTTCACAGATTATTATATTTACATAGATGATATTGGGCATTAGAGAACATTCCAGGAGAAATTCTTTCAGTCAGGCAATACTGCAAACATACACATAAGAGAGTGGAATGTGCAAAGGTGAATTTGGGGAATGTAGAAAAAATTGGTAGATTAGCATCATTTGATATTTATCGTGTTAATCTTAATGGTTGGTTATATTTTAGAAGATTGGTTTTTTTTCAAATATTAGAAAAGCTCACTTGAGGAAAGTTTCAAGTCTTATGACATAGGATATCATCTTCAGTCATATTATTAAAATTACTCATTGAACAAATATTTATGACTGCTTATATTCAGAGCTCTGTTTGGGGTGCTCAGGCTACAGATGTAAATAAGGTATACAAGCTTCCTGTTCTCAGACAACTTGCAGACAAAAGCAACACAAACATAAAAAAGGCAACAAGACGATGTCAACTAGTGATAAGTACTATGCAGAGAGATAAAATAGGCTGATGTGGTGAAGAGTGCCTTAATGGCTATTTTAGAATAACAGGAAGGAACCAGACATTTGAAGATCATGGGGATAACATATTAGGCGGCGAGAACAGCTGTTCCAATATCCTTAAGGGAGAAATGAATTTGAGGTTGTGAGGAATAGAGAAAAGGCTAATGTGGTCAGAGACTGGCAAGGAGGAAAATGGTAAGAAGAGTTCAGAGAGATTGACAAGAACCAGACCACAGAGTAAGCAGTTAGAATTTTTTTAAGCGTCATGTTTAACTATTTAAGAAGGGGCTTGATTCTGTGTGTGTGTGTGTGTGTGTGTGTGTGCATGCACACACATGGCCATAATCTCTGGCTGCTTTGTGAATAAATTTTAAGGGGAAAGGGAAGTAGGGGACCAGTTAGAAGTGATTGCAATAGTCTAGGAAGGACTACTTTGAACTAGGGGTGGAGAGAAGTTGACACATGAACATATAGGGTTTTTAAATTGAAGTATAGTTGGCATGCTGTGCTACATTAGTTTCAGGTGTACAACATAGTGATTCAACAAGTTCACATGTTATGCTATGCTTACTACAAGAGTAGCTACCATCTGTTACTGTACAAAAAATATGGAACACTTTACAAGTTTGGGTGTCCTATTTGCACAGGGACCATGCTAATTTCTGTATTGTTCCAATTTCAGTATATGTGCTGCCAAAGAGAGTGCAACATATAGGTGTTTAAGGACATGCTAATGAAGTGGATGTGTGGGATAAATGGAAGGAAATTAGGTATAGATTGGTGGTATTTGTTGATGAGACTGAGGGAGGTTTAGGTGGGAAATCAGAAGTTTTGTACTGGACACATTAAGTTGGAGATGTGCATTAGACATTCTAGTAGAGAGGTCAAATAAACAATTGGACAAGTGAATCTTGAATTCAAGGGTGAGGTCTGTGCTGGAGATATAGGGATATCCACATTATTCCAATAACAGAGTTAAGAAGGTCTACCTACCCATAGTTAAAAGACATTTTTTTTTTAAAGATTTTATTTATTTACTTGACAGAGAGAGACACAGCGAGAGAGGGAACACAAGCAGGGGGAGTGGGAGAGGGAGAAGCAGGCTTTCCGCTGAGCATGGAGCCTGATGCAGGGCTCGATCCCGGGACCCCGGGATCATGACCTGAACTGAAGGCAGACGCTTAACGACTGAGCCACCCAGGCGCCCCTTAAAAGACATTTTACAAGGTAAAATAAATAAATAAATTTGTTAATAAAAAATTAAAAGTGACTAGAGTATACAAATTACTATAGTGTAACCTTGGTTTTGGGTACTACCAGTTTTCTCATCATTTATTAAGTGCTGGTAGAGAAGCAGGAAGACATTACATTTTTGTAGTGAATACCTAGAAAGTCTTCTGTAGTTCAAATACCCATCTCCTCTACGACTTCTGGACAAATGTATTTCCGTCAGAAGCCTGAATGCTCAGGATTGGAAGGGCATGTGTTTGCCTCCCAGGGCAGGCAATTCTAGGTTTATAATGTTCTTCCTTTTCTTGAATAGATATTTTTCCACTCATAATCTTTCCTCCATTTTTACCAAATGCTACAGTTTCAGACTTAGAAAAGGGTCCAGTCCTCACTCTTTTATAATGACCCCTCATGTATTTTGAGAAAACTATTGTGCCTTTCTGGTTTCCTTGGTTAAGCATACGTGGTACTTTTAGTTGTTTCCATGTGACATGACTTTAAGTCCTCTGTCCATTCTGGTTACTCTTGTTTCTAGAGCATTTCTCTGCATTCCTTCCCAAGCAGGGCACCTGGCATTACTGTGTTCCCCATAGTACTATGGCTTTGTTTCAACAAGACTGAGTGGAGGAAGTCTTTGGCTTCCAATTTTTAGATGCCATACTTAGGTTGATGGGAAACAGTTCAAGGTCCCTATGCTTTTTTTTTAATAAAATAACTTTTAACTTTATAATAGTTTTAGATTATAAAGCTGAAAGATAGTACAGAGTGCTTCCGTATATTCTCCATCCAGTTTCCCCTATGGTTTACATTTTATATTACTATGATATATTCAGCACAACTAAGTAACCAACATTGCATACTTTGATTTTAACTCTATATTTTATTTGAATTTCCTTAGTTTTTAGGGAACTGTCCCTTTTCTGTTCTAGGGATTTATCCAGGATTCATATTACTTTTAGTTGTCATGTCTCATTACTTTCTTCTGGACTGTAACAGTTTCTCAGATTTTCCTTGTTTTCCATGACCTTGACAGTCAGGCATTTTGTAGACTGTCTCTCAATTTGTGGTTGTCTATTTTTTTTTTTTTTATGGTTGGACTGGGGTTATTGGTTTTGGGGAGGAAGATCACAGAGGTGAAGTGCCAATCTTACTATATCAAGGGCACATACTGTCAACTTGACTTATCACTGACACTAACCTTTGATCACCTGGCCACGGTTTCTCTATGTTGAGGTTACTTTATTCTCTCTTTCTATATTGTACTCTTTGGAAGAGTAGCCCACACTCAAGAGGTGAAGAGTTAAACTCCATCTCCTCAAGGTAGAATATTTACATAAATTATTTGAAATTCTATATGGGAGATTTGTCAGTTTCCCCCATTTATTTATCTACTCAATCATTTATTTATATAAGTATGGACTCATGGATATTTATCTGATACTTAGGATTATAATTCAATAGTATATTATTTATTGCTCAAATTGTTCCAGTTTTGGCCAGTGGAAGCTTTTGTCTGTTGGCCTCTATGTCCCTTTGACATACCCCCACCATTTTGTTTTTCCCTGTTCTTTTAAAATCTGTGCTGCTGTAACTCATGAATCTCCTATCTTATACTATGCTATTGTTTTTTTGGGGGGGGGTTTGATATAAAAACAGGCTTATGATTGTCCTTGTTAAATTTCACCTTCTTGGAGCTTCCTGTTACCAATAACAATAGCTTCTTTTTTTATAGCTATATTATTTATTTATAAATTAGATGTATTGATAGCTTTGCTAATATAAGTTGAAGATGATACATATTTCACAAATGATTAAAATCCCAAATTAATGAGATAAAGATAAAATTACACATATTTTAATGTTTAATTTAATTTAAGTACAAAACTCTTTCACTCTAAAATACTTTGTATTTGTGTTTTGGATACTCAGTGTTTTTTTATTTTTATTTATTTTTTATTGTTATGTTAATCACCATACATTACATCATTAATTTTTGATGTAGTGTTCCATGATTCATTGTTTGTGTATAACACCCAGTGCTCCATTCAGTACGTGCCCTCTGTAATACCCATCACCAGGCTAATCCATCCCCCCCCCCCCTCCCCTCTAGAACCCTCAGTTTGTTTTTCAGAGTCCATAGTCTCTCATGGTTCATCACCCCCTCTGAATTCCCCCCCTTCATTTTTCTCTTCCTACTATCTTTTTTTTTTAAACATATAATGTATTATTTGTATAACAATAGCTTCTTAACATGGTCTCTGAACTTGCATTCTATCCACCTCTATCCGCACTGTATTTGGTTCTTTGAATAGCAGCCAGAGTGATTTTTCCAAACAAATCAGTTATGTCTCTCCTCCATGTATCATTGCATAAAACTTTACATGATCTGACTCTTGTTTAGGCCTCTGATCTCAACTCTTAACCTTTATATCTCTCACTCAGTATGTTTTAGCCACACGACTATCCTTTCCAAGCTTGTCTATGTGAGGCTTTTTTAACATTGGTTCTTTTTGCCTGGAATGTTCTTCCTTCATACCTTCAAATGGCTTATTTTTCCTTGCTATTCAGATCTTAGCTCAAATGACACCTTTTCAGGGAGGACTTTTCTTGAATTCAAGCTAAGGTAACTTCAATTTCTCCCTATCATAGTGCCATGTTTATTTTCTTTATAGGAATCATCATGATGGAATGTTTTCTTAATAATTTTTTAGCCATTTATTATCTTTTTGCTTTTCCCACAATTAGAATGTAACAGGGTCTTGTATCTTTTATCCATAGCTTTATCTCCAGTGCATAAAGCAGTTCCTGGCACACATAAGAAGCTCAATATATATTTGTTAAATGTTGGTTGCTAAAGGCTCAGTTATGTCTTCTGAGTAACACTTACCTTTGAGGTCCCCTA
Organism: Callorhinus ursinus; assembly: GCF_003265705.2. Lineage (NCBI taxonomy): Eukaryota > Metazoa > Chordata > Mammalia > Carnivora > Otariidae > Callorhinus > Callorhinus ursinus. The sequence continues at coordinate 9,956,622 of NW_027397089.1, forward strand.
ATCTGTAAAACCTTTGTGTTGTGATAACTTTGTTATTTCATGCTACTGACTCTATAGGATTGTATTGTACCATTCTGATTAAGATTGTATAATATTTCTTTAGACAGCATGTTGTGCCTGTCATAGTGAATTTTCCCCTTAGAAAATAAAGCCAGCCCGGTTTCCATCAACACTTGCTTTAGCCTATGAACACAAGCCCTCCCTATGTGACCCCATTCCTTTGTAGATCACCAGGACAAGAGAGGAGAGATAGAGGCAAAACTTAGAGCCACCAAAATTTTTCCTTCCAACTGTCAGTTAAGGTAGCAGTTCTCTCTGGATGCAGTTGTTCAACATTTTCTAACCTCAGCTATTTATATTATTTTTCAGCTTATATCTCTGTCTTGACCTCAACGAAATCATCATGAGGTATCTTAACTGACACCCAGATATGGTGTATCTGATACATTCTTTGTGTTACCACTTTAACCCCCTCTGACCCTTTATGATCCTTATTTCCTGGTCTTAATGTTCAAAAGCCATTTCTTTAATAATCCATCTTAGAGTCTTTCTTTGGATCTACATGAAACTCAGTAGTCTGTTGTAAAATTTATTTTTCTTTTTACCACTTTTGTTTAGTCTCCTTGGGCTTATACACAATTACATAATTAAAAAAATATTTAACAAGCTTCTCAAGCAAACACCGTGTTAAAAAATATGCAGTTAATCAGACATATTTGATACCATGCAGATTTGACCACCCCATAGCTTACATGAGCTATATAGCACTTTATAGTCCCTGTAAAATCACTCACTAATTGGCAATTCCTCATTTAAGTCAGTGATTCATTATTGTTTTAACTAACTTAAATATAAACACTTTGTAACAGCGTGAGTACTTATGACTTGCTTCCAGGTATAATGGGAATTGCATTAGAAACTAACATTAGCCTATGGAGGTACCCAGTAGAATCAGTTACTACGTTTCAATCTCAATTCTTTTGGATGGTGGGAAACCTTATCATCTAGTAATTATTTTTGCTGTGGTGTTGTCTTTGGCTGGCTTCCTTTGGAAACATACTCTGAGCCTCTGACATTTGCATCTATGAGGTTTATTGTTGTGTGCTCTTGGGAACAGTACCTATGAGGGGTGAGGGAAGCAGAAAGGGCAGATGGAGAGGTTGAATTGAGATGCAGTTGCAACAGAGGCTGCAGCCAATCCTGTGGGGAGCTCTAGAGCTGGGCTGGCCATTCGGAGCTGTCCTGAGTTGAGGTAGGGGGCTGGCCTTTGTACCTCCTTGTTTAGCAGTCGGTAGACATTTGCTGCCCCTGGGGAAGAGTTTAGCCTCCAGCGAGGCAGCTCCCTTCAACAGAGGCAGTGCCCAGAGAGGGGCTCAGCTGTGAGTTGTTAGCATTCAGTGATGCTAGCAGCTGGGGCAGTGAGTGCTTCGAATTGAAGGGAAGATCGTTAGTTGTTGGGTGAATGGTACACAACAGCATCTTCTACAGGTAAATTAGTATAAATTTCACATCCCATTGCTAACTTTAGATTTCTGTGCCATTTCACCCTTGAATTGTTGTACTCCCATTCTTGCCCAATCTCCTGTATCTGCCCTGAATATGTCCTTCAGTTTCTTCTTCTATAGAGTGGGGATAGTCATACACACACATGCAAGCGCGCGCGCGCACACACACACACACACACACACAAATACAGTGACCTGGCATATAGTTGAATGCTTAATAGGAATAAATTTCTTCTATCAAGACTTTGAAATGCTTCTTTAACTAATTTGGCTAAGACCATAACAATTAGATTTCAAAGACCCCTGTTCCTCCATTTGAAAGAAATAGTTACTTCTTCTAGTATCCTGTGGGCATTTCAGGAAGGATTTAGCATTTAAATATAAAATGGGCATAGAGAACCTTGAAATTTCAATAACCTCCTATGCAGAACTAGCTCAATTCCTCCCATCTCTCCCACATCAACCTCCTTGTTAAACACTAGTTTAAAGACTGCAGGTTTCTGGAAGCTTCTCAAACTTCTGAATATTAACATTATATGTAATAGTAATATAAGGATTTATTGACCAAGTCCTTTTTTCATAGTTGACAAGAAAGCAGGACATTTTTGCAGCTATTTTATGGAGCACTATATTAGAATGGGTGTTGAAAAAGCTGCTTTTCCTTGTTCTTTCAAAACAGTTTTTCCTACTAAGGAAATTCAAGTCACAACCTGTTATATTGATAATGCACAATAACATCTGATTTGAGTCAATACTGATTATTGTGTAGCTTGGCCTGCCAGGAGATGTTATCCTTCTTCCAGCTAACCAGTCTCAGTACTTCTTTATCAAACATCACTAAAACTCTGACAACTCATTCTTGTTCTAACATCTGACATGTGCTGAACAAAATGAACAGACACTTGAGTGATATCAACAATGTATGTCCCTTCTTTCTTTGTAGGAGCCTGGTTTATGTAAAGAAGTAAATTGTCTAAGATATGACAGAATCAAACTGGTTTGGTATACTGAGGCAGATTACACTTATTGGCTGGGACTATGGATTCAGTCAATGATTTTTAGTATGGTGTGATGAAAATCACTGAATTCATGTAGCATCTTAGGTATTCATTGAAACAAAGTGATATCACAGTAACCATGTTACAGTATTCTTACTTCTATCTTTACTTCCTGGTCCTATTTTATCATTTCTAGGTTTTGAGGCCTAAAAGATGTTTTAAAAAACATACCATAAAATTAAAAAGTTTAAAAAACTTGTACCTTGTAAGTACTTCTGGATATAAGTGGTTAGTATATGATATCGTGTCATTTTATAGAATACTCCCATGGCTTCCCATCTCCCTCAGAATAAAAGCTAATGTCCTTATAATACTATGATGCCCTGACCTTTCCCCTTCCCTAGTTACCTCTTGAACTCATAGTGAACCATCTCATCTCTTCTTTCTTCCCCACCATCCACACTAGCTTTTTTCATATTTGTCTAACCTACTGGGACAGCTCCCACCTCAGGACCTTTGAATTTGCTGTTTGCTCACACACTTACTCCTCAGTTAAGTGAATGCTTACTCTATTACCTCCTTTAAGTCTGATCAGTTGTGACCTTCTCATTAATTTCTCCTCTTATGACTTTTTTTTAATATTTTATTTATTTGAGAGAGAGAGAGACTGAGAGAGAGGGAGAGAGCACGAGTAGTGGGGAGAGGTAGAGGGAGAGGGAGAAGCAGACTCCCTGCTGAGCAGGGAGCCCAATGGGGGACTCCATCCCAGGATCCTGGATCATGACCTGAGTCGAAGGCAGACACTTAACCGACTTAAGAGCCACCCAGGCACCCCTCTTATGACTTTTAAACTCTAAAACAGCAGAGCCCCCCTTCCCTGCCCTGACCCTATGACAATATATCTGTCTTCTTTGCTATATTTTTCTCCTTGTATGCACCATCTTCTAATATACCATATGTTTAATTATTATGTTTATTGTATTCTTTGCTCACTAGAATATAATGTTCATGGGTTCAGGGTGTTTTGTGTGTTTTGTCCACTCACAAATCCCTAGTGCCTAAAATCATTCCAGAAACTAAATAAATGAGTGTGAGTAAAAGGACGACAACTACATTGAAATGGACCTAACAAGACAGTAAATGTAGACTGAACTATGATTGATGGAGGATTGCATTCTAATATTCAAAATGTATCTCTTTGACAGATCTCAGCTGCTCAAATTGTTTTCCAGAAGTACCTTTGTATCTATAAAGTATTTACCTTTTTCTGTTACTTTTACTTCTTGCTTTGCCTGTTGCAACATATAGTTCAATTTTTGACACCTTGTTTAGACCTCATGTTTACTGTAACTCTACTGTTCTAAGTTTCCTACCTCCTTAAATCCACAAAGCACTTCAAGAAAGGATTTCCATGTATTATATTTTGTTCAGAAAGCCTTATCTCAGGCAGACATATTTGCCCATTTTCTTTTTATTAAAAAAAAGAGTTTTATAATCATTATACATGCAGAAGGGTGTTTCAACAGACTGGGTTAGTATCTCTCCATGAAACCACACACAATAAAACAGTTTCCTAAAAAAAAGTTAACAATGCATAAAATGCTGATACAGGGCTTCAGAACACTTAATTATTTCTTTTTCCCCCCATTGTTTATCACATTGTTTTGTCAACTTTCCATATCACTACCCACAATGCTTTGGGTTCAGTTTTCTTTGAACATTCCTTTCCTCTGAACTTGCCATGAACTTGTGCTTGTAGCATGCCACCACAGAGTGCCACAGCCACTTTATGACGGGGAAGAAATCAACATTTTTGTCATAAAAGGTGCTAAAACCAAGCTCATAATATAAAATAGTAAACACACTTGTCCAATTGCTGTTTTAGGTTGAAGTATGATTCTTGCTTTAAGAGAAGGTTAGTGTAGTAGTTTGCACATACTTCAGGAGAATCAGGAATTTAGTTTGTGTAGGGAGGAGGACGAGAGAAAAGAATTATGTTTCCTAAGATTAGGTGGACTGGAGGAGGAGAAGGATTGCATGAATACCAAATACGATACAAGAGAGGACAGAGCCCCTTATCGCTTATGCAGTATAGGATGATGTAGAGGATTATTTGTTTTCTACAGAAGGACAGAAGGAGGGATTTTTTCCCCCATTTCTGATGATTTCTCTGCTTCCAGGGTTATATTAGGAAATTATTGTTCCTTCTATCAAAGTGTCAGGGGAGGGACTCTGGATTGGGAAATAAATCCTGGGTTCTCATCCCAGCCTACTAAAAGTAAATGGGAATTTCCTACAATATGAATTCTTGCCTGACTTGCAACCTCAACTGATTATTTGATAAAGGGTGGATCAATGAACTCTGTGGGATGTGGCCCAAATCATAGCAAAGTCATGTTTTTGTTTTTGTGTTTTTAAACAGGACATGCAATAATTTCCCTTATATAATAGGTTGTTACATTGGACTTCCCAAGTTGTATCAGAGCTGCAGCGGGGCTCCAAAGGACCAAGAATAATGTGGGTCAAACCATCGATTCAGGATTCTCTAGGAGCTTGAGATATCTCATTTGTGTGTTTATTTGACAGTTTACCCTGCACTCACCTGGAGAGGGTGTGTGAGGGGAGGAGGAAGGAAGACTATACTAAGATTGATGAGGGGTATGGAAGTGAGAATTCCAGTGGAGAGAATTAAGACGGCTGAGGTGTTGCTCTCATTCTCCCCTCGTCTTCCCTCCCATTCCCACAAAGTGCATGTGGACAGGACGTGAGGGGACCACTCAGGGAGCTTGGTGTGTAGCCTGGCCTATGCGGGGTGGGGCATAGGTTCTGGTACCTGGCATGAACATGCAAAAGTCAGAAGGTAAGAGGCCAGGACAGAGAGACAGGAATGCAGTGGGAATAAGCCCCATTTTCACAGCTAGTAGGAAAAAGCTGTGGTTTCCTGGAGGTCATATGTGACCAAGTATGATGTCTCTAGCCACTGCCTCTCTCCTCACTCCCACCCCCACGCTGAAGAATTTCCTGTCAAGAGGAAGACAGCCTTGGCAGAAAGACTAGAGTTTGGTGATCTGATCTAGGACTCGATGAGGGTCCTTCAGTCCGCATTTATGGCATTGCCAGTGCTCAAGAACCACAGCAAGGTGAATCTCTAGGGATTCATAAAACACACACGACAAGAAAGAGCCAGCATTGCAACATTGGCCAGAAGCAGAACATGGCTGTCCAAGCCAAGAGAGACTTTTTTTTCATCTTTCACTTCTTCCCTTTCTCTTCTTCTCCATTTAGTCAGCAGTCTAAATTTGACTCAGATTTTTACTGACTAAAATTTTAAATTGTCCCCAACCAGGATATTTCCTTATTTAGTAGACATTTATTGAACAGGTAGTATGTGCAAGGCATCGTGCTAGCATATGTATCTCCTGATTTCAAGGGGTATGTCTAGCAATGAGTTCTCCCTTATTCTTGTTCTGAATGCAGTTTTAGTCTTCTCAAAAAAAATTGGCAATTGCATAGATAATTTCCAGGTTTGTAAATATAGTTTATAATACGAATATTCTACCTTGACTTGAGTGAACAAGATGGGGAGATTAAGCTCAAATTGGCACAGGAATGAGCATGCTTAGGACAGTCTTGTTAGATAGATAGAGGTGAGCTAGAGCAGCAAACGAGGTAGCTGTATATTATTCATTGTGGTCTTCTCATTTAATTGTCGAGTTGTTTAATTTGAGCTCTTGATGGCATGCTATTAGGAACTGCTTTTGCGCATTTGTTTTGGTAAATATTTATTGAACAGGTACTATGTGTGAGGCATTATGGTAGATTGATGTCTTTCCTGCCCTCAAGAAATATATAATCTAGTGGAATAGAGAGATTTCCTTCGTACAGATTCCTGCAATATTCAGAAACATGTGATTAGTGAGATGTGAATGGCATTAGGAATCTTTTGTTGCAAATGATAAAGACCCAATTTGAAATAACTTAGCCAAAGAGGAGATTTATTGGCTCATATAACTAGGAAGTTCTGGAAATGACAGTTACTTCAGGCACAACTAATATAATCAGGACAGAGTACACTTTCCTCTTCCCGTTACTCTGCTCTGCTCATCTCTGTATTAGCTTCATACACAGGCAGCTTTCTTCTTACAGAACCAGCTCTAGTCTATGACACTCTTTTAACTAGTATTTCCAGAGAAAAGAGTGCATCCTTTTTTTTTTTTTTAGGCCCAGGAGGTTTCTTATGACTGGCCCACTTAAAATTCTGTGCCCTTCCTGAATCACTCACTGTGGCCAGGGAGATGGCATGCTTCTATTGAGCCACCCGTAGTTAAATGCCTCCCTGATTGGGAGTGGAAGTGGCTGGCTCCAGTCAAATTAACTTGGAATGTATTCTCCAAAAGGAAGGGTGTTCTTTCACTATAAGAGAGCCGGTGGGAACATATGCAAGTAATACCACATCTCCATTAATCGGTTGAGGGACAGTGCAGAGAAGAGAGGGGTCTTTCTGGTGACTGCAGAAAATGTACAGGAAGTAGGCTAGTAATAGCTCAGCTTTTGAGATTTCAACAGAGAGTTTGTTGGGACACAGAGGAAAGCTTCTTTCTCAGGCAGAGGAGCCAACCTTGACACTTAGAAAGCTCAAAAAATTCAAACAATGTCTCGTGACTCTTTTTCTATATATATCCTAGCACCTTGAAGGCAATCTATTCTCTATAATGCTTTCCTCAATTTCTCCTCTACCCTTCTCTCCCCACCATGATCACTATTCCACCCATACCATGTCATTTGTACTACTCTGATAGAGGACGCTGGTGACCTCCTAATATGCAGATTCTATGCTCTTTGCAGGGCTACCTGACTTCATATCTCTCTGGAAACTTTTCCCTCTCTCGACTTCTGAGACACTATTCTTTCCCTGTTTTGTTCTGCCCATCTGAGCACTCTTTCTGAGTCACTTCTATTGGCTGCTTTATTGTTGACCTCTCCTTAATGTCTCTTTTCCCCAGAGCTCATGCCTGGCTCTCTTTCCATTGAACATGCTCTTTTCTGGTTAATCCCATTCATTCTCATGGCATCTATGAACACCTATACTCATCTGTACCAAAAGCCCTGCTAGAGTTCTGATCCTTCACTGTATATCCCATATTCCATGATCCATAAAGGTCATAAGTTGAACATTTCCCTTATGATATTTTTGTTATCTATTCTGTTCCTACAATTCTCATTGCTGTTAATCTAAATTTTAATTTATGTTGCCAATATTCAAGAAAGAGTAAATGTTGCTCCAAGCTCTGTTTAGGTCTCAATCTTGTATTCTAACTGGTATCTCTGAATAATCCCATATTGTCAGTGACACTGGACATGGTAGACCATGCCCTTGTTCCCATTTACAGAGCAAGAAGCTAGTATTTTAAATATAGGTTGAATTTTAGATAGAAAACAACACAGATATTTATAATGAGGGAAGTAAACTTTTGGGGAATCATATAGAGAGAACAAGGCATATGGCTTGGTCTGCATAATTCACAAAGAAGGTCTAATGTGGGCAGAACTATCGAGAAGTCACTGAGTTTCAGGAAGATGATTAGGAGTGCTGCTACATTTTCAAGCCTAGGACTGCAACATGAACTTCGGTTTCCACTTCTGTGATTCCCCTGCCCCCCTCAGTTTTCCCTGCATAATCACCCTTACATTTAAAACATCAGAGAATTCAATATTTATTACAACATCACAACCTTTAAATGGATGTCTATCCTTAGCATTCTGTGGTGACCAAATCAAGACAAACAGTTCATCTTTAGCCAAGTGGCTGCTCTTATCGAGTTAACTCCCAAGATTGCCTTCAAAAAGAATATTATTTGTTGATTGCTTCAAAAAACATGTTTCAAAGGTCCATTTAATAGTACTATTTCTTCAGTCCAACTGACAAGAATTTTAGTATTTTTTCCAACTCATTTTTGTAGACACATCCCATTTCACTGTGGCCTACTTCTTTGAGTAGATAATAAGCCATACATGAGTGTGTACTACAAACCAAATTGTGTATTTTTTTGGTGCTAAAAGATGAGTTTGTAACTTTTTACCCATGGAAAAGTCATTAAAAAACTAATGAATGTTGAAAATTAAAAAGTATTACAGATTTGCCCTGGACTTTCAAAATATTTAGTGTTAGTATGTTCTGTCATTTGTTTTGCTTAAGACAAATGTTTAAGCACCATTTTAATCATCTGAGAATAATCACCTTGATTTTCAGGCCTCCTTTAGTTATGCAGTAGATCATAGATCATATCAGGGCATTAACTTCTGTTATTTTACTACCTGACATTCTGTCTTCATATAGATTTTTTAAATTTTATTTTAATTTTTTTGCAGTATGAATGTAGTTATTTTAAGAAAATTAAAAATGAAATACTTATTTTATTACAAAATACATAATCATTATAGATTTAGAAAACACTGGTGAGCCAAAAAGAAAGATTACATTTTATTCACAAATAACCACTGTTAAATGCATCTAGAGCTTTCAAGCTTTTAGTTAGGAATATAAACTTTTTTGTTCTTTTTAAAATAATAATTGGATCAGACAGTGTGTGTATGTATTTTTTCCCCTTTAATAAAACATTATACATATCCTAAATTTTGTATGCAACTTGTTAGGGTGTAATTTCTTTCCCACTACCTAATTACTACTAGGAACAGTATCCTATCAGGGTTTTATAAAAAATACAAGTTCTCATATCCTATTGTTTTTTGATGATGATGATAATAATAATAATAATGATAATAATAATAATAACAGCTAGCTTTTACTGGGAGCTTCTCGTGTGATAGTGCTCAGTACTTACATATGTAATTTGACTCCTCACAACAATTTTCTAAGCTTCCTGGCAGTGTCCATCTTTAATGGATCAGAACCTTAAAGCAAGAGATTTATTATTTTGACCAAACTCATAGCACTAGTAAGTGGCAGAACCAAAATTCAGATCCAGGTCTGTGGGTTCCAGTCTGTGCTGAAAACTACAATAAAATACAGTGAAGACATTTGGAATATATGTAGTAAGATGTCACACTGAGCCTGCTTGCTTGCACAATGTCCTCAATCTGCCAATCTTTGAGATTTCTGAGGTGAGGTAACACCATCATGAAGCTTCGAGGAACCCCTAAGCCAGGTGGAAAGAGTGGAATAATTTTCTCCTGATAATCAGAGAGGAGTTCTTGAATTCCTGTTATAAAGCACATTGTTTTGTTTCCTTTCTCTGCTTGGGCACTGTCACCAAAGCCACATACCTCTCTGACTAATTTTCAAGAGGTACCATTTTCATCATAAAATGCATTATCAAGTACCATGTCATTTACCTTAATTCCTGTCTCTCTAGACAATCAAAAGCAGCTTGTGTGGAATATTTGAATTTAACTTCCCTGTTAAAGATGTCAGTTACTTTCTTGGGTACCAAGCAATGGATCGTGCTTGCATAAGAAATGTAGAAAGTGTTGGAGACTTTAGCATCAGTAGACTATTTAATAGATTTAGCAATAGAGTGGCATCGCAGTTATGTTCTCAGTGAACTTCTGAGAAGGGAAGCATACAAACCACATAGTCAGAAAGGTCTGAGTTTGAACCCCAGCTTTACCACTTGCTAACTTTATAATCTTGGGTATATGACATAATCTCTCAGAGCCTCTGTTTTATCATCTGAGGTATAAACAGACAGAGGCAGATAGATGTACACTTTTTGGCTATAGTAGACCAAGGAATATGACTTTTTTCTTAAAAAAAAATACTAAGGCAACTTTCTGCTTTGTATTTGCTTTTCTGTGGGATTGGGTGAATATGCTTCAACCAGCTCTTCTGCAATAAAGTAAATTTTGGTTAAGTGCCCATATGGAAAGGGTAACTTAATTATAATATTTTCAAGCATAAAGACACTGATATAACCCATTTTGACACATATTTCAAGCCTAGATCTGAGGCTCAGAACTGGGAAATAAGGTGATTGGTGGCAGAACCAAGACTCCACCATGTTTGTCTATCTTGACATAAATAATAAAGTTACTGCTGGTGGTTGACAAAGCAGATAAAATTGACGAAATTTTATTTTGTGAATGGTCCTTGAAAATAAGTTATACATAAGATAGACCAAAAGAAAATGTAGTTGCTAATGTCAGAAAATGACCTCTTAACTCGTAGGACTGGGATCTTTGTAATGAAGCAAAATTACTGTTTTCGGCAAAAGACTCTAACTGTATAAATGTGTATGTGGTGTTGTATTTTCTGTTTTACATAGAGGGCACATTTATTTTAATTTTATAGATACTCTTAGGTTTAATAAATTTTACATATTAAATACACATATTCATAAATATCATACACATACAATTAGAATTTCCTTAAATATTTTGTTGTGGTTAGGGATGCCTGAGTGACTCAGTCGGTTAAGCGTCCGCCTTCAGCTCAGGTCATGATCCCAGGGTCCTGGGATCGAGTCCCGGATCGGGCTCCTTGCTCAGCCTGCTTCTCCCTCTGCCTCTGCCTGCCATTGCCCCTGCTTGTGCTTGCTCTCTGTCTCTCTCTTTCTCTGACAAAAAAACAAACAAACAAAAAAAACCTTTAAAAAAATATTTTGTTGTGGTTAAATTTTCATAGTAGTCTTTGAAAACATACCTTCTTGTCTTAGTGGTAATAAAAGTGTGGATTTACCACTTTTCATAACTGTATTTTGAAAGCTTTATAGTCCTTTAGAGACAGACTCCCTAGAAGCCTTGCCAGTCAGCAAACGCCCAAGATTAATAACATGAATGATTTGATGATTTTGGCATCTTGCAAAAATTATACATTAGATTTTCTTTAAAGAGGTATAACATGTATTTTCCACTTTCAATTCTTTAACTTTTAGCTCGTGTTTCAAATGGACTATTGGTGTGTACTTAAATTGCTCCTCCAAGATTTTCAAAAATGATTTGATGAATAATGACAATGTAAATTTTGGAGTAAAATGCATAGTAAAAAAAAAAAAAACCTATGTTACTGGGTTTGGCTTTTTGGGAAACACTGATTTTTCTTTTAAAACTTCAAATTTCATATCAGTGAAAATTTGATGACTAGTAATTTCAGCTTCACTTGACCTAACTTGTGAAATGATTGAAAATGCCAATGGCAGATGTAGGGTATGAGTGTTTCATTATGATACTTGTCTCTTTCATTGAGTTGCCATTTGTCAAACTGTGAACATATATGTGTCACCTGTTGTGCTGGATGTCGTTCTTATGGTCTTTTAGCTTTTTTGTTTGTTTAATTAAAAATAATTTAGAGGTGGTCTGACAAAAATTGTATATTTATTTACCTGCTTTAGATATTGTAAAGAACACATTGGATGATCCACAAAACGTTCCTTTTTAATAAAGACTCACATTTTGAAATGGAGGGCTTTGTGCTCATGTAAAGTTCAGACATGTAGAGATTTGTTCCAAAAAGAGAGCTGGGTGAGAAAGCAACATGGAGTGAATAAGTCATTGCAATTTCTTTTAGGAAAGCTCTTCTTGTATGGATCTTCTTCTCCCCCAATCTGCACTTGAGAAATGTTGAAACCCATTACTGTATCTTTAAGTTTTGAGCATTTACTAAGTGTTAGGGACTATTTTAATAATGAAAATAAGTAACATATTTTGATTTCTTTCTACATAAAATGTACTATTCCAACCACTTTACACATGCTAACTCTATTATTCCTCGAAACCACACAAATAAGGCACTCCAGGTTATTTATCTTGCCAGGGTCACACAGCTAGTAAATGGTAGCATTGGCATTTGAACCCAGGCAGTCTGGCTCTACCCCCAACCAATTCACTGCACTACTTCCAAGTTGCAAAGTCCTTTTAGAATGATGGCTTCTGTACTTACAAGACTGATGCCATGATGAGCAAATTATCTTCTTAAAGGAAGGATTTAAATGAAATTTTAATTTTTTCCAAACTGTAGTTGATCCTTGCCCTGAAAGGGCTGCTCCCTTGTCCCGTCTTTCTGGTTGCCACATTTAGTTGGAAAATGGGCATTAAGCGTGGTAAAGACAAAAGAGTTTGTTTTGAAGTTTGAAACTTTGAGTGGAAGAGTAATTAAAGGAGCGTAAATTTTCCCACGTTGTTCAAATTGGTCAGGATGGTCAGTACTGTTTGTGTGTAAAATCAGGTTTTTGCCTCTGTGACAATAGCTGTCAGGGAAGTTGACAGAGGATTTGTGTTAAGATGTATACTATGGAGAGTTACAGTAAATAATTAGCATGGTCATCGCTTCTGCTCCCCCCTTATAATAGCTGAGATATTAATTTTAACTTTCTTTTTCAAAAAAATGTGGAATGTGCTACAGTACTTGGGAGGCTTATCAGCACACATCTCTGCTGTTTGCTTTCCAGTCTGTGTTCAGAATCGCTACTGTCAGCAACAGAGCCCTGAAAAATCAATATTTAGGCTCTTAGACTCCTGATAGGGGTGTAAGGGCAGGGTTTGATACCTCTTTAATTTGCCCCCTGATGTTCTCAAGTTCCCTTCCCCTAGCTTTTCCTGAGATAGGAAAAGGAGGAAAGTTTTATCAATCCCCAGTGGATAATTCCACCATTGTGGATTTCTGCCTGTTAGTCTTTTACTGTTACACACATTCACACCTCATATATTTTGCTCTAAAAGCAGAACATCTGAGATGATTCTGTGGTTGAAAAAGATCTCAAAGAGATGGAAGATAGATTTAATGTTGCCATTTTTAGATAATGCTGTAAATAGAATGGCAGCTGTCCTCGGATGCATAGCAGATATACAGTACATATGCTGAATAGAAACAGATAAAAGATTGTACTCAATTAATCCTCATGAGAAGTAGCATTTTAGCCATGGACTCAGTGATCGAGTTTTTAAATACAGTGTACTTATTCTACCTCCCGACATGATAAAATCCAGTGCTTTGAAGGTGACTCAAGAAGAGAAAAATTTACTATTATCCTCAACTAACTTTAAAGCAATCTGTAAGATCTTAGTTGTTTGCCTTCCCTCTCTTTCTTAAAAACCCTGTAAGCAATTCAACTCTACAAGCATTTCTGAAACACCTATTATGTATAATGAATTCTTGGTGCAGTGAAGGGAACAAGACATGAACTATTTCTTGTATAGAAGAGGCATAAGCAGAAATTTATCATGCAAGAAGAATGTGACAATTGGTATAAGTGAATTCTGATAGATATCTTTAGTTCAGCAAACAGTTGAACATTTATAAAACAACACCTCCATTTTGAGTATATTGCTGGTAGGTACTGTGGATATTGAGATGAATTAAACCAGTCCCCAAGGAGCTTTCCTTACGGGAGATGGCATGTAAACTAATCATTACATTCAGTAATTGAATATATGGTTTAAAAGTCCAGAAATAGCATAGGAAGGGAAGATTAATTCTCCTGGAAGGTGTTGGGTAGTAGGGCAGGACTTCAGAAGAGGTTAACGACTGACCAGGATTTTGAGGCATGGTTAAAACTTTAGTAGATGAGCATTGAGAGATAAAGGCAATAGAAAAAGGTGAGGGCATTACAGAAAAAGGGAATATCATGCCCCAAAATAAGGAGGCATGAGATTGTGTGGAATATTGGAGACTGAATTGTCTGGAGTTGGCCTTATGGTGTAGTCTCTCTGGACTGTTGGAGGGTGTCTGGAGTGTTCAACAAAGACAGGGCTGTGAAAGTCCAAGCCAAAACCAAAGTAAATTATATATGTAAATTTTGTTTGTGTGACAGCAACTTATATGCATTCTCTTTAAGACAGTCTTGGTTTTGAGTCCAGACTCTGGAACGTGTTGTTCTGTGATCTTGAGCAATTTTCTAAGCCTCTTAGATCTCATCTTTTCATCAATAAATGGGCGTTCTAATATTTAACATAAAACAGTACATTATCTGATACCTATATATAATAATGACTTTATCACTGTTTGGTATAGTGGTATTACTTCTTGAGGGATAAAAAGACTTAATCAGTGTAGTATAACTGCCATCCTTCCCATGAGGTCTGGATTTTAAATGGTGTGGGAGAGAAAGTTGAAAGAACTCTGGAATAGGAGTTTGGAGACTTGAATTCTAGTTCTACCTGAGCCATACACTGAGACTGGTGATCTTGATGAAAAATATGCTCTGTGAATTTATTCTTCTCTAAAGGGCTGGGGTTTGTACTAAATGTCTATCTGACTCATGTCCTTGCTGCTATGAGTGGTTTCTGAGGAGCAGCCCAGCGACTTGAAAGAGATAAACTACACAACTTAATTCCAGTAAAGGCCTACTAAACCAGAAATTGGCCTATATAATTTTTGTTTGCGGGAAAATTGCCTATAGCGACCAAACTCATTTTAAAGAATGGTGGTTTCCCATTGTAAAAAAATAATGAAATACAGAGTTAACATCCCCTAAAATTCATTAAACATGCAGAAAGGTGTTTGGTCAGCCTTGCAATTTATTCAGCAATCAAGAATGGGAAGAGTAGAGTGTGGTTTGATTGTTTGGGTGTGTGATGGTAAGATTGTGGTTAGGTGGGCTCCCTGCCTGTTGAGATTCTCTGCGTCAGAATATGTGGAATAACACCGAATGAATCATGTTAATGACTGATGAAGCTTATATCTTGAGAAAACTTAGTTGGTGTTGATTAGGGAACATTGTGCCTCTTTCTATAAATTAATTGTAATGCTCATGAATAATGAGTATTCATTCACAAAGTACGGAGAGATTAACATCCTGAAGAGTATGTAGTCAGGAGGGCCACAGTCAAGCAGTGTTAACTCTAGATTCCAAACCACAGCCCTTTGATATTACTTCCTCTCATGACAAAATCTAACTGCTATTTTCACTATACATTAATTTTGATATCATTTCGAAGTAATAGCATGTATGGCTCTGTAGTCTCTTAATGTAGATAGTCCTCACTGTCTCCCCTCTATTTCCTTGCTTTGTTTCCCATGTTAATCTGGTAACCAGCCACTTATTGTACTGATTATCTTGTAATTGAAACTGTAAAAGCCTATGGCAGGTAAACCTATGGCAGGCAGATGGTCTCCCCAGTATGTCAGCTGTCTCGGATGTGTTTTTTTTTTTTTTTTTTGTACTACAATGTGGTCTGGGAAAACACACACACACACACACACACACACACACACACACACATACACACACACACAATGAAGAAAAGATCCCAGATCATACAATTTGAAATTTAACAGAATGTATTTGCTAACACTTTTAAAGTTGCCTTAAGAAGAAAATTCATTATGGAAGAAGCATCTTTTGTGGAGCATGAAGTGAAAGAGCAGGAGGGGAAACTACAGTGTTGGGAAGAGTGTGGAGCTTGTTACAACAGATTTTTTTCAGTAGCATTGTTTGTGCCTTTGGTCTTTTGGTGGACTTACTCCTGGGGGGGAAGGCAGAAATGCCCCCAAGCTGTTGGTTGCTTCTGCTTGTTCTCATAGCAGCCTGAGGGGAAAAGTGCTTGTTTAAACACTAAAATATTCCATAAAAACCAACAATTATGGCAAGGTTTTTAAAAAAGAAAATTACATTAAAGATGAATGAGGATATATTGAAATAATTATGTTTTAAGGTGCGTAACATTAAAAGATATTGAATAGAATATTGACTGTTTTGTGGAAATAGCAATAATGAGATTCCTGTCACCTAATCTTACAATAATTGGGTTATTACTATGCAAATGAAGGTATTACTTTAAAAAAGTAAGGAAGCAAGACAGATCCTTGAGGCAGTCCTTTATCTATTCTTAAAGCTGTGCTGTCAATTCTCCTTAGACTGAAGATCCCTTTCCAAACAATTTGGAGATGCTCTTTTCACTATTTGCCCCTGAAATTCCACTATAATATTTTTCAGCTGCCACAGGTAGCAGATTGGTTGCTGGTGATTTTATTTTATTTTATTTTTTTAGCTCTTTGTGGAACCCAAAGGAGTAATTAAACTGTATAATGATTGCCCACTGTCTTATTTTTTTTTTTAAAGAAATGAAATGTTGTGAATTTTGCTGGCAAAGATACATGCCGGACCCCTTATCTCCACTTTCCATACAGCTCTATCATTATTGTGTAGTGTCAGGTGGTACCTACACATCTCAAAAGCCACCAGGTCATTTTGGGCTAGCAGACCTCCTAGGACACCTTTGTGGCTGAGGAAGCGATTCTGTTAGTCCTCGGTCAGACTCAAATCAACAGTCCATACATTGCTGTTACCACCGTGTCCATTTAAGCTCCTATGGCACCCATCAAGTGAATGGAAATGTTTGGGGCAATTGCCATTTTAGTTCATGACCCAGGTAAATACCTTTGTGTTCAGCAGGGAATAGTTTTTCAAACTGACTGCTGAGGCTTTGGATAAAAGGTGATTGTATTTCCTGGGAATGTTGTATGATTTTTACACATCACTTGCTATATGAAATGTTCGCTGTATAAGGAAAAATACAAAGTTCCACTTTAAAAGTTCCCTAGTATTTTTACATAGAGAAAGCATCAGACAAAAGTCTTGAATTGAGCCTTATTGAAATCTCACAATGGACTTTTTATATTTTAATACTCTTTGGTAGCGTATACTGGATTCATCAGAGGAAGGAGATTTGAGGAAATCATGAAAGACAAATTTCATTTACCAGGTACTTTTGGTTCCAAGAATTAGGAAGTCAAGAAAATAAGTTCAAGCCTTATCAGTTTCAGAATCAGTTGGGACTTGAGAGACTCTATAAATGTCATCAACACTGCTCTTTACCTTATGTCCTTTCATAGTTCTTAAGGAAGAACTAGGCTCAGAGTGGCTACTGCCCATTATATTCATGCCATTCTCTGTTCAGTAGAGAAATCCTAGAATAGAGTTCTATTTATATGAGAACAGATTTGTTGTTTTGTAGTTATTAGGCATTTATCAAATTTATCAAATTAATTTATTAAATATAGATAACATTTTTGAACAATTTGCCATCCTGAAAATATTAATTCTAAATCCTTTCATTTCCATAATCCAATTAATTTGGTTAGCTTCAATAAATTGATATAGGAATGTAGTTTTTATTATATCTTTGTGGAAGGGATGTTTGGGAAAAATGCAGAAGTCTAGCACATCATTTGGGTTAGAATAAGTTATCTACTGTTATAAATAACCCTCAAATCTCATTTACAAGCCTTGTTGTGAGTTTAGGTGACTCTGAATGTCAACTATCTACCACCTGCTGACTTTGCTTTCTATACTTCAGTTTTAGTACACCTCCATATAGACCTGCTTCCATGCATTCCCAGGCCAAGGAAGAGAGAATTTAGACAGCTAAAGCACTGCCAATTAAATACTTTATTCCAAAAGTGACAAACATCATGTCTCATATTTCTTTGCTAGAATTAATCATACAGTCCTTCCTAATTTCATTGGGATGGGAAGAGGAGAGCCAGATATTGAACAATATTGGGAATATCGATCCTATCCAGTATTGCCTTATTTTTTCTTGAGAATAACTTTGCAATATGAAACATTACTCAAGATGTGTGTGGGAAGTTATGACAAGGAGTGCAATGAATGATTTTTATTAAAAACGAAGCATTTTCTTCCTATTCATTGATGTACCCATTTGTCTAGTCATCCTTGGATGATGCTATTCTTAGGTTTTATGGAACATGTTTTACCTTGACTAAGGTCACTGTGCAGTCACCTTTTACAGATAGGATTATATTGAGCTTTTAAATTGTAGTTGTAACCAACTTGCAGTAATGATAAACATCGCAGAAGGTTGCCTTTGTCCAGTTTTGATGAGGGTTGGTGGTATTAGATGCAGCTAACAGTTTCTCAGGTTGGAAAAGGGATTATTTGATTTGTTAAGAGAAGGAAACATTAGAATCAGTACATTCTTCAACTCATTCTGATAGGATCTGCAAAGAAAAGAGAACATGATTTTAGTATAACGAATGCCCCATTATCTTTTTAAACAAAGCAGAATACTTGGAGCTGATAGGTGTTTAGCAACAGTAATACAAGTGTGTATCTTATTTAACTTTTTCTGGTAGCATGAGAACAAAGGTGTGTTCGACCTTGAGGAGTGAATATTTTACCACTTAGAGCAGCTTCCTGTCCTCCTCAGGAAGTAACCAAGTAATTTTAAATACCATCATGAATTCATGAATTTAAGGATAGTTGATGAGTTTGATCTATTGCAATTCCTAGTCTTTTAAAGCCTCATATTGTCTCACCTTTGTCTAATGGAAACCTCTTCAGGTTGGCTCCTGAGTATATTTGACATAACAATAGTCATCTTTGATAGTGTCCTTGGTATGTGGCATATCAAGATGTTCTAGGCACATTTTGTACATACTCTGCCATCATCCACTTCTTCATCTACTTCTTGTTTTCTAAACACTAGGTATGTTCATTGCTACTGGCTTGGTTATTGTTTATAGGCCTAAATAGACAGTGCTATTTTATGTGCTGAGAATTTTCACTTCTAGTACTCAAAAATTAATTTTGGACTATCAAATTTCATGTCAAAACAAAAGCATCTAAATTGGTCCTAATATATGTGATGTCTGTCAGAAGTTCTAATATTTTTAAAGAACCACATTTCAGCCATGGAAGAATATCATCTAGCTATGAACTACAATGTATACATTTAAAATGTTTCTGAAATTAATATCTCTTTGGCTTAATACTGTGGGCAAAGTCTTCTTTCACAGTTTATATTCATATTTCACTCTCTTTTGGCTAATGGTCATCTAATCTGCTTCAAGTTACTGTCTTCATAGGCTCTTATGCATAGAGTTCTACTTTTATTTTTTAGCATGATTCCTTCATCTTGATCACCATTTACCAATGTGTATTTGCTGCAGTAAATGTAATTTCCTCAGTTTTCATATACATTATATTATTTATATATTTCTATAGTTAAACATTCAAAAATTATTTTTTGCAAAAGAGTAAACACTAGCAAAATTTCATCATTTTTTGCATATAGCCCATATCATAGTTGGTTTAAAGGGTTGATTGCACTCCTAGAGACTGCACCACAAAGCATTGTCTGGCAAAAACAAACAAACAAACAAATGCACATAGAAAGTTACATAGTCTCTATAACATCCACTTGTTCAGAAAATCCTTTTAAGGCAGAGCCTCATCTATAAGGATCTCTTTTCATTAATATGACCAGGGAATAAAATGCCCCTACTTAGCAGCTGTGTAGGAGGAAAAAGGAAGGGTAGAGTGGCAGAATCTAAAGTTTTTGTGGTTTTAGAGCCTTGGTTATGTATAATTTTGGGGTGCCCTTGTTTGACAAGAATGTCTGGATCAATCTGGGTGACTCTGACAACTCACTACTCCCATCTTTTCAGAAGATGGTATTCTGCTCATCTGAAATGAATCACTTGGACAAGTGCTTTCTGATACATATAGATCCTCTATCCCACCTGTTTATCTGTCCTGATTCCCACGTTTTGGTCTTCTGGAGTCTCTAGGAATAACCAGAGGGCCGTAAGATTAGATGTGTTATTGGATCACAGTCATTCAGAAATGACACACAAGTGTATTGGCTCATTAGAGTATTTTTAAAAGAAATTGGAGTAGTGTTTGAAAAAGAAGAAAAACTGATCAGATTTAACAATAAAGAAAAATAATATTTCACAAAGCCAGACATTAGAGATAGGGCAGATTGTTGGGTTGACTTTGGCCAGTGCTTTCAGCATCTTATCTCTGCAGTTCCCTCAGCTCTGCCATCCTCTGTATATCAGCTTTATTCTTTTTGTTTTGTTTTTTTTTATTTGAGTATAGTTGACACACAATGTTACATTAGTTTCAGGTGTTCAACCTAGTGATTCAATTAGTTTATACTTTATACTCTGCTCACCACAAGCATAGTTACCACCTGTTACCATACCACACTATTACAACATCCGCTATATTCCCCGTGCTGTCCCTTTTATTTCTGTGACTTATTCATTCCATCACTGGAAGCCTGTACCTCCCACTCCCCTACGCCCATTTTCCCTACCCCCCTGACCCCCTTCCCTCTGGCCACCATCAATTTTCTGTATTTATAGGTCTGATTCTGCTTTCATTGTTTGTTCATTTATTTATTTGTTTTGTTTTTTAGATTCCACATATAACTGAGATCATATGGCATTTGTCTTTCTGTGTCTGACTTATTTCATTTAGCATGATACCCTCTAGGTCCATCCATGCTGTCACAAATGGCAAGATCTCATCTTTTATGGATGAGTAATATTATATCACACACACACACACACACACACATACACACACACACACACTCCACATCTCTTTATCCATTTATCTATCACTGGACACTTAGGTTACTTCCATATATTGCTTATTGTAATTAATGCTACAATAAGCATAGGGGTACATATACCTTTTGGAGTTAGTGTTTTCATTTTCTTTGGGTAAATACCCAGTAATGGAATTACCAGGTTGCATGATATTTCTATTTTTAGTTTTTAAGTTTTCCATAGCGCCTGCACCAATTTGCATTCCTACCAACAGTGCACAAGGGTTCCTTTTTCTCCACATCCTTGCCAACACTTGTTATTTCTTCTCTTTTTGATTCTAGCCATTCTGACAGGTGTAAGGTGATATCTCAGTGTGGTTTTGATTTGCATTAGGATGTTCCATGCTCATGGATTGGAAGAATTAATATTGTTAAAATTCCACATTACCCAAAGCAATCTACAGATTCAATGCAATCTCTATCAAAATACGAACAGGGGGTGCCTGGGTGGCTCAGTCGTTAAGCGTCTGCCTTCGGCTCAGGTCATGGTCCCAGGACCCTGGGATCGAGCCCCACATCGGGCTCCCTGCTCAGCGGGAAGCTGCTTCTCCCTCTCCCACTCCCCCTGCTTGTATTCCTGCTCTCACTGTCTCTCTCTCTGTCAAATAAATAAATAAAATCTTAAAAAAAAATACGAACAGGATTTTTCACAGAACTAGAACAAATAATCCTGAAATTTGTATGGAACCACAAAAGACCTTTAATAGTCAAAGCAAACTTGAGAAAGAAGAACAAAACTGGAGATATCACAATCTCAAATTTCAAGATATACTACAAAGCTGTAATAATCATAGCAGTATGCTACTAGCACAAAAATAGACACATAGATCAATGGAACAGAATAGAGAGCTCAGAAATAAACCAAGGTGGGACACCTGGGTGGTTCAGTTGGTTGAGCATCTGACTTTTGGTTTTGGCTCAGGTCCGATCTCAGGGTCATGGGATCAAGCCCTGTGTCAGGCTCCATGCTCAGTGCAGTCTGCTTGGGTTTCTCTCTGCCTCCTCCCCTCAAGTCTCTCTCTCTCTAAAATAAATGAAATAAATCTTTAAAAAAGGGAAATAAACCCACACTTATATGGCCAGTTAATCTACAACAAAGGAGGCAAGAATATGCAATGGGGAAAAGACAATCTCTTCAATAAGTCATGTGGGAAAACTGGACAGCTACATGCAAAAGAATGTAACAGGACCACTTTCTTAAACCATACACAAAAATAAACTAAAAATGGATTATAGACCTAAATGTGAGACCTGAAACTATAAAACTTATAGAAGAGAATATAGGCAGTAATTTCTTTGACATCAGCCTTAGCAACATTTTTCTAGATATGTCTCCTAAGGCAAGGGAAACAAAAGCAAAAATAAACTATTGAGACCTCACCAAAATAAAATGCTTTTGCACAGAAAAGGAAACCATCAACAAAATGAAAAGGCAGCCTACTGAAAAGGATAGGTTCCTGGCACCAACCATTCACTGGCAAGGAAGATGGGAATACCATGGTTGCTTTAAATTTAATACCACAGATGTTGGGCTCAATCCCTCAAACTGCACAACATTAACATGCTGAGGAAGGGATATTGAGGAGAAAACTTTGCTATCACATTATGCCTTAGGGTGTATTTGTGTATTTATGATAATTTGGCTGTAGAATGTGAGTAAAATAATGAACAATTACAGCTGGAATAAGAAAAAGGGGAGGAAAAAGCAGTATGATATAATGTATCCAAAGATATGTGTGTGTGTATTCTGAGAAACAGAAAGAGATTGAGCAGGAAAGGGCAGAGGGAGAGGGAGAAAGAGAATCTTAAGCAGGTTCCATGCCCAGTGTGGAGCGTGATGTGGGGCTCAATCTCACTACCCTGAGATCATCACCTGAGCTGGAATCAACTGGCTGAGCCACCCAGGTGCCCCAAAGATGTGTAATTTGATTATAAAATTCTTTCAAAACATCCCTCTGACTTTTATTACTTTTTAAAGTTTCACTAGGAATTACATGAGCAACCTAATGTCATCCCATTGTACCTCTAGATGACCTCAGTGAAAACCAGCTTCTGTGAAATACAGTTAAACTTGCCTTTCAGAGCTGTCATCTGCATTGAGCTTTTTATTCTAGTTGTTTTTCATTGACTTCTCCTTGAAAACCCTCTCTTACAGGTCCAAGAGTGTCCTGGGCTTTAGCCACCACTCATATTTTTTGAGATGCATGCCTGGAATGTTGTCTGCTCTTCTCTCCAACTTCCCAGGTCTTTCCTGTTCCTCAAAACCCAGCTGAAATGTCTATGAAGCCTTTTGGTAACCAGCCTAGCACAATGGTCTTTTCTCTCTCTTCCCTCTGAAGACTTAAGTAATGTCTTTAATTCATTTGTTGGCCAAATTATCTGCTGCCTTTCGAGACTTGTCTTCTATGTCTTTGAGCTATTAATAACATCTTCTATTATTGATTATGACTTTCTTGAAAATAGAAACCCTTGGTATCTTAATGAGTCCCACGAAAATTGTTTTTCATGTAGTCATCTTGGAAAGGGAAGTTTAAATAATCTCAAATTCTGGGCGCCTGGGTGGCTCAGATGGTTAAGCGTCTGCCTTCTGCTCAGGTCATGATCCCAGTGTCCTGGGATCGAGTCCCACATCGGGCTTCCGGCTCCTTGGGAGCCTGCTTTTCCCTCTGCTTCTCTCTCTCTCTCTCTCCCCCTCTGTCTCTCATGAATAAATAAATAAAATATAAAAAAAAGAATTAAAAAATAATAATCTCAAATTCTGTACATAAAAATAATTCTCATTTACTGTTTGCTATATGCCCAAGAGTAACAAATACTCTATGGGTGTTATCTCAGCTTTTCCTCACATACAGATACAAAAACTCCTTGTAGTAGATTGGACAAAAATTATCTCAAAAGAGTTGAAATAAGAAAGGGAATATAGTGGTTCCCTGATAGAAAATAACCTTTAAGCTCGTGGTATATGTCCACGCATCCATCTCTCACTCTGTTTTCCCAATCTCTTACCTTTACTTTTCTCTTAGTTGACTCTTTTAGGTTTGAAAGATCCAGTAACCTCAATCATGGTTGTGGGGGTAGTTCTAGCAATTGTTGTGGTGATGGGGATCCCCACATGGCTTCCCAGAACTGGTCAGTAATTACTCAGGCCTGAACAGTCATCCCTAAAGTGCAGCTAGAGGAGGTGTGGGTCAAACTCACTTGAACCATGAAGTCTGAGATTAGGAACAGCATGGTTTTTCAGTGAGATGCTGAGTAGACGATTTTTCTTGTAAGTATTATTTCTAATTTACAGATAAAACCTGGATTTAGAGATTAAGTAACTTGCCTAAGATCACCCAGATAGGAAGACTCTATCCAGCATAAACTCCAGAGTTTATGATGAACACTTTGCTATATTATAGTATTTTTATTAAACTGTGTTTGAGTATCAGTGCTCAAAATAAAAATAGCATCTATTGTACAGACCTTACTTTATGTATCTTCAGCAGCCATCCTCTTTAGGTACTCAGTGCCCTTACTTCCTTGTATAAATCTCATCTTTTTTTTTTTTTTTTAACCAAATCAGGAACTGAACCATTATCTGAAATTATTGCATACTGGTTGAGTGACTGGATTTGCTTTCCTAAGGCTGTGTTTCAGTTACCATGTTTCCTTATTCAGATCGTACTCAAATACTTTCATGACTCTTTGTGGGCTCCAAAGATAGTACACATGACAAAGAAATTTCAGATACTGTCCAAGTGGGTTGGCCACTGAAATCTCCCTCCATTGCCCATGGAGGTGACTGGATATAAGGTGGAGATTCATGAGTATGTTACAAGGGCTAGTCCAAGCTCTGTCAGTGGAAAGACCCTTGGGGAGAATAAACCAGGATTGACTGAGTTGTGGATGTGGAAGCCCTGATTCTTAGCGCTCCTTAGATGAAAGTGTATGGGTCCTGTTATCTTTGGCTCCTTCCAAAATCTAGGGCGGCCCTGCTCTTGCTTGGGCCTGCCAGCAGGCCTTGTTCTTCAGGTTCTTCCTGCCCTTTCAGTACTTAGGAGAGACCACCTACTGATTCAGTGCAACTCCAGGTCTTCCTGTTCTTCTTCTGACCCAAGAATTTTGGATGTCTAAAATGAGTTTTCTAAAATTTTTGACATTATTATACTTCAGGTGCTATTTAATTTTTTATATATTAACACACAAATGTATGTTTTGCTGTAACAACCCCTTTCCTGACATTCTGGAATGTATTCCTTGTTTTACTTCTTTCTCTGCTAATGACTTTTCCAACTTTGAAGTAGTTAGATCACAGCTTTTTTATTAATAAGTTTTAATGACTTTGTTTTCTCCACATCATCTAACAAAGTACGTTACAGGTATTGCTCAACAATATATTTATTTAATTTGACTTAGTGCTCAGAGATGGAGTGAACTGTCTGTGACATTAATATGAGGACCAGGAATTTCATCTTATTCATAGAGGTGGCCTGAAGACTGTTTTACTCTGCACTTTCAGCTTGGGCTAAGATCTGTAGGATGAACAGAGTGTACCAGCCTAATCCACAGATTGGTATGTAGTTCTTACCATCTTTATCCATTCAGTCTTTACTATATCAGCTGAGGGGTTAATTTAGGATTGCTTTTTGTTCATTGAATATAGAACTTGATGTATTATGAAGATTTTTGCTTCTAGTCAGGAATAATGGCTTTGTGTTGTAAAAAGCATTAAAATAGTATGTGCTGTCTTATCCAAACTAGGTCAGTTATTTGATCGTTACATTTGATCCATGATGGTACTATGGCTGGAGAGGGAAACAAGTCTTCTTATGTAGAAATGTTGTTTATTAACAATGAAAAATGCCTTTATAGATTGTCCTCCTATTAACAGTTCTCTATATTGAGGTATTTGATCTGTTCAATTACTGATTTTTCACTGGTAAAGTATAACTTCATCTTCAGTCCATGCACATCAGCATAGGAGTACATCTATTTTACTTTTTAATGTTAAAAACCACAAAGGCTTTTCTAAATTAGCAGGGGCATTTACACAGTAAACTAGTGAAAAATGTTATGAGCTTTCATCAGCTGTTTTAGTTTTCGCTGCCACTTTGGGGCTTTTACACTACTTTCTCTTTCCCACCCCATCTCCAGGAGGCAAACAAAGAAATATAATTTGCATCAGCTATAGAAATGCCTTTGAGATCACTGCTCTAAGTGTGCTGGGGATTTGGAGTAGAAATCCTGAAAAAGAGAGAAAGGCAAGGGTAAAAGCTCTGTTGACAAGGGAGTTTCATAGGCATGCGGTGAGAGCACAACATTGGACGTGTGAATACAAATTTTGCAAGCTTCCTCTTCTCTTGTGAAAAAAGTCTAGGAGTGTGGTAGTTCTGTCTGGTTAAAGAGTTGGATACAGTGACAGCTGGATAGCTTAGTTTTTCTTTCCGATGTAGATACTTCCCTGTTGGAGTGTTTAGCACCTTTACTCCTTCGTGTCCTGCTTCTCATCATATGTGGCACCACTGGTTGAGAGGAAGGTAGGTGGCTGTCTCTGCACATGATGCTGAACAGTTCTCCATCATTTGGCCAATCCACTGGGCTGGAATGGAAGGGCATTTGAATTTTCACTTTGATGTGGAGCATTAGCACATTCACTCTCTGCTGGCATCAGGTCAAGGAAACCAAGTAAGCTTGTGCACCAGTTTTTCCCTGGAGCAAATATAATACACGTATTTGGCTAGGAGGTCATCTGTTAAAGGTTGACTTTATTTTTTCAGTATGATCAGGTATTTGTTCAAATTTAGAAAGCATCTATGTAGAGGCAATGTAGACATTTAACCAAAGCAAAATCTATTCTAAAAAAAATAGGAAGATCTCATTATACATTCACAGTCTGTGTATTTGTGTGCTCAAGGATAATAATAATACTGGGATACATTTCAGAGAAAAGAGATGAGTAAAAATAAGAAAAAAAATTAATGGATTTGAGCCCAAGTAAATGAAACTCTATTATTTAATTATAGTATCTGACTGTGAATATAAATGGGAGATGTAGAGTGAGAATTTTTTCTACAGTTTGGATCATAGAAGATTTCATGACTAAAAGGGGAAGTCTGAAAATCAGAGCTACAAGCTAGAGGTTTGATCCTTCATAAAATGAATCAGGGAGTATAAAAAAATATTTTGGGATTGAGGCAGTCCCTTTTGCAAGCACTCAAGTGTTTTTACATCTAAAGTGAGTATAAAAACTGCATAATGTGGAAACTACACCAGTGTCCTTCAAATTTGCCACTTTGGCGGAGCCTGAATAGATAGGATAAAACTTACTGATACACAAAAAGACATGCTAACTCTTACAATTTCATGTTTGGAACCTCTTGTGGGCCAGTGTCTGCAATAATATCAATTGTTGGTCCATTATTTGTTACCAATTGCTATTTTTGGCATGTGGGTAAGTTTAAACTCCTGTGTCCTGGTTAAATTCCAATGTAGATGAATGATAATATTCTACCTGCCATGTTCTTATTTTGCCTTTCTTAAGGAAATGAAGCACAACTGCATTCCCAAGCAGACTTTTGATATACTTTAGATATATATATATTTATCTAGTATCTTCATTTTGTAGTTCCATATCATTAAACCTCAGTTCTAGCTTCAGCTCTATCACTGACTCACTTGTAACCTTGTGCAAGTTATCTTCATCTCTTTGAAATCTATTTTCTATCAAATAGAACAGCAGTCTAGGTCGTTGTTAAGCCTACCTACAATTTTAACAGACTATGAATTGTTGATGGCCCACATCCTTAATAATACAATGAGGGGAAAATTTTATCCAGACTTCAAAAATTTTTCAGAAATTTTCAGAAATTACCTTTAAAGTTGTCTATCCAAGAGTATATATCAAATGCCTGAAATCTTAGTGTTTCAAATTAAAGTAGTTTCTCCCCCACCCCCCCAACTAATCCCAATCCATTTCTCAGTTATCTTTTTAGTGGAGATATGAATGCATGTATAGTTTTAGGTGGAGGAAAACAAGAGAGCTTGGGGAGAAAACAAAACACTATCTCATATAACTATGTGTATTTTGATGTTCAGATTTTTGATTTATCAGTCTCACATTTTTGCAGAAATATTCAGGAGGGCACAATTTATGACATACTTAAGTCAAAGTGGTAAAACGATGACACCATCAGACTATGATGAGTTATGTATATATAATGTCACACCTAAGGCAACCACTAAAAAGCCACACAAAGAGACACTAAAAAATACTGCATATAAATCAAAAGTGAATTATAAAAATTGTTTAAGGCAGAAAAAAGGAACGAGAAATGAAAAATAGAGGAAAGTAGAAAACAAAAAAATGAAATTGCAGACTTCAGTCCTAACATATCAATAATTACATTAAATATAAATGGACTAAATACAACAATTAAAAGATTGTCAGAGTATATTAAAAATAGGACCTAACAATATGCTGTTTATAAGAAATTCTCTTCAAAAATAATATAGGCAGGTTGAAAGTAAAAGGATAGATAAAGATGTATAATGAAAACATAAATTAAAAAGGCAGGAGTTGCTATATTAATATCAGATACAGTAGACTTGAGAGCAAAAGAAAAAAAATTAGTGATAGAGGGGGCTATTATATAATGATTAAAGAGTTGTTCCATCAAAAAGACATGGCAATCCTAAATGTGTATGCACTAAATTACTGAATTGCAAAATACATGAAGCAAAAATTGACAGGTTTGAAAAGAGAAATAGACAAATTCACAAATATAGTTGAAGATTTCAACACCCCTGCATTATCCGTTGATAGAAAACTAGACAGAAAATCAACAAGGATATAGAAAACTCAACATCAGTAACCAATAGACTCTAATTGATATTGACAGAATTCCACCCATCAGCAGCAAAACACATATTCTTGTCATGCGACTATGGAACATATACCAAGAGAGACTATATCCTGGATCAGAAAACAAATCTCAACACATTTAAAAAGAATTAAAGTCTTATGGAATGTATTATTTGACCACCATGGAATCAAATTAGATGTGAATAATAGAAAGATAACATGAAAATCTGAGCACTTAGAAATTCAGCAACATACTGAATTATAAATAATAATCAATGGGTCACAAAGGCAGTCTCACAAGACATAAAAAATACATTGAACTGAATGAAAATAAAAATACAACATCAAAATTTGTGGGTCACAGATAAGGAAGTGCTAAGAGGACTCATTATAGTACTAAGTATATACATTAGAAAAAAGGAAAAATCAGTAACCTAACTGCCCTATTCAAGAACCATGAGAGACAAAGGACTCTGAAAAACAAACTGAGGGTTCTAGAGGGGAGGGAGGTGGGAGGATGGGTTAGCCTGGTGATGGGTATTAGAGGGCATGTTCTGCATGGAGCACTGGGTGTTATGCACAAACAGTGAATCATGGAACACTACATCAAAAACTAATGATGTAATGTATGGTAATTAACATAACAATAAAAAATTTTAAAAAAAGAACCTATAAAAAGGAGAGCTGAATATACCCAAAGAAAGCAGAAGAAAGGAAATAATAATGTTAAGAACAAATGCCAATAAAATTGAAAGCAGAAAAACAATCAATGAAAAAAATATGGCCATTTGAAAATTGATGAAATTGACAAATCTCTGCAAGACTAACATAGAATAAAGAGAAAAGACACAAATTACCAATATCAGGAATGAAAAAGAGTGATGACTGCAGACCCTGCAGACATGGAAAGGATAATATGAGGATATAACAAACAGCTCTATACACATACATTTGCCAACTTAGATGAAATGAACCAATTCCTTAGAAAGCACAAACTACCACAACTTACCTAATATTAAATAGATAATTTGAATATCCCTATAATTAATAAGGACATTGAACATAAAATTTTTAAGCTTTCAAAGAGGAAAATCTGGTCCCAGATGGGTTCACTAGCAAGTTCCAAGAGACACCTAGAGAAGTAACACCAATTCTACACAATCTCTTCCAGAAAACCATTTATTTTATGGTAGTGTTATCCAGATACCAAAACCCAAAAGACAGTACACACATAAAAAAAAAAGAAAGAAAGAAAGAAAAGAAAACCAGACACAAATATCCCTCATGAACAGAGACACAAAAATCCTTAACAAAACATTAGCAAATAGAATTCATATAAAATGACATATATCCCATGATCAATGGGATTTATTCTAGGGATGCAAGGCTGGTTCGGTACTTGAAAAACTATTAGTGTGATTCACCATGTAACAGGCTAAAGAAGAAATGTCACATGATTCTATCAATTCATATAGAAAAAGCTTTTGACAAAATTTAACACCCATTCATGATAAAAACTCTCAGATAAATAGGAAACATGAACTTCCTCAAATTGATATAGAACATATATTAAAAAATGCATAACAACTTACAACTAACATTACCTTTAATGATGAAAGACTGAATTTTTTCCCCTTAAATCAAGAAGTAGGTCAAGAATGTGTGTACTCACCACTCTTATTTAATATAGTGCTAGAATTTCTAGCCAGTGCGAAAGGAAAAAAAAAAAAAAAGGAAATTAAAAGCATAGAGATCAGAAAGAAAGAAATAAAACTGTCCCTACTTTCAGGTGACATTTTTGTTTATATAGAAAATCCCAAGGAACTTAAAAAACACACTTGTCAATCTAATAAGTGAGTTCATCAAAGTAGTGGGATAGAAGATAAACATACAGAAATCAATTATATTCTTTTATAATAGCAATGAACACCTGGACACCAAAATTAAAAATACAATGCCATTTACAGTCACTAAAGAAATTAAATACTTAGGTATAAATCTAACAAAACATGTACAAGGAAATCCAGGAATATCTGAAAGTAGATACCATGTTCACGGACTGGAAGACTCACCAGTACAAAGATGTCAATTCCCCCAAACTGAAATACAGATTTAACATAATTCCTATCAAATTTTCAGCAAGATTTTTTTTGGTACACGTAAACAAAATTATCCTAAAATTTATATGAAAAGGCAAAGGAATCAGAATAGTATAATGAATTTGAATTAGAAAAATAAAGTGACAGGGATTAATGCACCCAATTTCTAGATTTATTATATAGCCATAGTAATCAAGATTCTATGATCTTGGTAGAGAGATAGGCACATATATTAATGGAACAGAATGGAGAATCCAGAAATTGACTAACACAAACATATTTAATGGGTTTTTGACAAAGGTGCAAAATCAATTCAATGGAAATACAGCCTTTTCAACAAATGGTGTTAGGCCAATTGGACATTCATAGGCAAAAAACCCAAAACAAACAAACAAACAAACAAAAAACCTTGGCCTAAGTCTGACAGCTTATATAAAAAGTAACTCAGTATATATCATGAACTTAAATGTAAAATCTGAAATTATGAAATTTTTAGGAAAAAAATGGAAGTCTTTAGGATCGAGGGTTAGGCAATGCATTTTTGGACTTTCTACCACAAGCATAATCCATAAAAGGAAAGATTAGTAAGTTGGATCTTATCAAACTTAAGAACTTTTGCTCTGTGTAAGACCCATTAATGAGGATGAAAAGACAAGCTACACACTGGGAGAAAATATTTGCAAACCATGTATCTCACAAACAACTAGTACTAGGAATATAATCTTTCAATCTCCAGGTAAAAAAATCAATTAGAAAATGTCCAAAGATATGAAGAAACATTTTATGGGAGAAGATATATACAGATAGCAAATAAGTACATGAGAGATGTTCAGCATCACTAATCATCACTAATCATTAGAGAAAAGCAGAATGGCTAAAATAAAAACTAATGACAACACCAAATGCTGGCAAGGATGCAAAGAAACTGGCTCACTCATGTATTGCTGATGGGGATATAAAATGGCACAACCATTCTGCAAAATAGTTTGGCAGGTTTTTAAAGAAAATTTAACATACATACTCCAGTACAAACCAGCAATTGCTCTCCTGGGCATTTATCCCAGAGAAAGGAAAACTTTTGTTCATATAAAAACCTGTATGCATATGCTTCCAATAGCTTTGTTCATAATTACTTCAAACTGGAAGCAGCACAGTGTCCTTCAATGAGTGAATGGTTAAATGATCTGTACCATAGAACACACTACTCAGCACTAAAAATTAGAGAACTATTGATACTCCAACCTGGATGAATCTCCAGAGAATTATGTTGACTGTATGATTTCATTTATGTAATATTTTTGAAATGACAAAATTATACTAATTATAAGTCAATTAGTGATTTCCACTGTGTACGGAGGAGGTGGGATGGGAGGGAAATGTTTATTGCTATAAAAAGACAATCTGAGGGAATCTTACGGTAATGGAAATGTCTGTCTTGACTCTATCAATGTCAATATTTTGATTTTGGTGTTGTACTATAGTTTTGCAAGATGTTACCACTGGGGGGAAATGAAGCAAAGGGTGCAGGAATCTGTTTCTTACAACTGCCTGTGAGTCTACAATTATCTCAAACTAAATTGTTTAATTAAAGAAAAAGGCAGTCCTCTACCGGCTCCTAGATTAAAATCCAAAGCCTTTGCCTGGCCCTTTCCAACCTTACTCATGTCCTACTTCTCTCTCCCTTGCATATCATGCTGCAGCCATAGTGGCCTTTTTGCTGTCCCTGGACCTGCTTAGCAAGCTCTCACCACAGGGCCTTTGTACTTGCTATTCCCTCTGCTGGGAAAGCTCCTCCCTCTGGTTTACTTACTTCATCCTGTTCTCTGCCTCAATGTCACCTTATTAGAGGTTTTCCTTGAATACTTTCTCTAAGGAGCATGCCTGTCACAATCTAATGCCTTATTTGGATTTATTTTTCTCCTTTCAGTAAAAACATATTTGATACTTCAAAAAATTCCACATTCCTGGGATGGGAACATTAAATTCCCTGTTATGCCTTCACTTTTCTATGTGTTCTTCTGGAATTTGGAGCATTTGATTAAAAAAACAAACCAAAGAACCTGATCTCTATTATCTTTCTTTTGTATTTTCTTTCTTTCTGCTGATGTCTAGGTGCAATTCATGGGTTCTATAGTAGTAAATGCTCAGTTTATCACAATCCACTGGTATTTCCCCAACAGCTAAAATTTGAGAGTTGACCTCTTTACAAAGTGAATCTGCCTCTAAATGACTTAGCTCTAATTCTCTTCTAGGCTTTTTAATCAGTCTGCAGTGTAAAGACATACTTCAAGAGGATCCTTAGAAGTCTTGGACAAACTTACCCTTATGTGGCAGGTATGTCTCTGTCTACACACTAAGTATGCAAGACATGTAACTTTCTTTATTCTTCTATAGCTAAATCTAAATTACGTTTTGATCTTCCATTTAACCATGTGGAAGCAATCTGACGTTGCATCTAAGTTCTAGGTAAGGTTGTGAGATACCAAGCTTTTGAGGATGACATACCTGTTCTTTGGCTGCCATTTCTTCATTAGCCACAGATTTCCTCCTATCCCTTGTCAGTACTTGTGGGCAACTGCTGAGGCATACCTTGATCTTCCTTTGAGGATTTTCTGCTCTCCTTCTTCAAGCTTTTCCAGGTACCTCATGGGCATATCAGGGCATGCTGTCACTCCTCCTGAACCACAAGAAACTCTCTGTGGTGGGATGAAATTCTTCGCTCCTCTCATGCCACTCTGAAGCACATGATTCCTGTGTTGCTATTGTATCATGCTACTGTATGGGATCCTTTGCAGACCTTGTCAGGTCCATCTGCCTGGACATATTGCTTGGCCATCTCTAAGGTCCAGGCTATATCCAAGAAAGAAGATCCTTTCCCTCCTACCACTATCTCTCACCCACATATTTGGGGTTTCTCTCTGTGACAGTTACTTTGAGCAAGCACAACTTAGGAAATCAATCAAAACATAATTTATTTTTTTTACTTGTTGTTTCTTTAAAATGAATTGGGAAAGGGTGGTGGGAGTTCCCTTGCCTTTGGAAAAAAAAAAAATAGGTCTCAGGCAGGCTCCATCCCTAATAGGACTACTCTTAGATTTAAAAAAAAAGAATTCTTTTTGGCACTTTAGATTCCAAATATAGTCTTCATTCAGAAATTAGAATGTCTAATCTCAGACCATAATCATAGCTTGAAAGTTAATTTAATATCCATCATCCCTTCTCCCCCATCTGGGGCCCGTTTTTGGGTTGGGCCAAAAATTGTACTGGGAGAGGGTGTGGGTTTTTTTTTTTTTCTCTTTTTCTCTGTCACTTCCTCTCCCACTTGCTATCTATTGCTAAACCTTAAGTGGTTGGAGCATGGGAAAGAAGAGGAAATAAATGGCTTAGGAATGTTTCTTACTTGAAATGGTCCTGTGTTAAGCTGGCTCCATGCATTCTGGGCCTGGCAATGGTTAAAACTGATGCTCAATAAAATAAAATTAAATTAAAATAAAACAAAATAAAAAATAAAACTGACACTCATTTGGCTCCTTTCGGGGTCCTTGATGGTTCCCTGCTGGACCCATCTGGCTCAACTCCCCTGAGTTGGGTAGGGCTTCTTCTGTAGCTGTTCACTCTCCAATGGAGCTTCTGGTTTTCAGATAGTCCATTCTATATGCACTCTCATCTGGGGTATCAGTGATACTTCCAGATGGTCATCTTGGGCTTCAGCATGGCTCTCTCATACGTGGCCCACACCGACTTCATGAAAACATGAATCTTATGAACCTCTATGGGCAGGAAGGCTGCAGGTACTTCTCAGATTCCAGAGCTGCTCCTAGCCTGACCCTCTTGTCCTCCAGATTTCCAAGGTGAGAATCAGTCTGCAGTCCATTGGGTTTCCCAGACTCCAGGGGACACATTCAGGCTGTCTAACTTGTTCCTTTGAAGTCCCTGTAAATACTTGAGAGAGAAAAAGTGTACCTTCCAGCTCTCTTGCTTGGGGGGAGGTGGGGTTTACCATAGAGTAGCAGCTCAATCCAAGAATCTCTTCATAAAGCTTCTCCTAATTTCTATTGTTTTGATCCTTTACATCATCTTGTTGGTTTTAGGGCCATCTGACCAGTCTCGTGATTTTCTTTTAAAATCTGGATTTTGATCTGGCAAAAAAGCCCTTTACTTTGGAATTTCATACCTGTTCAATGGAGGTAACTCAGCTGAATCTTCCAATCTAATGTCTGGTCATTCCAACCCTACTAGGATGATTTGAGGTGGTGGGGGGAGAGGTAAAGATGCAGTCACTCCACCCCAAATTGCACCTGGATCCACTAATGTCTGTATATGTCTTGACCACCTTATTTTTCACCCAGAGGGATCTAAATCTACTCTAAGGTTAGTTAATACATAGGAGAGTCTCTTCTAAGTCTCTTTTGTATGCATGGGAGTCATTACAATTTCCCACAGGGTCTTAGGCTTTTGAAACTCAAAAACCAGTAATTTAATTGACACTTCCCCTGCTCTGCCAATGATTTTCTAATGCTGTGAGTTCAGAATATAGCAATTTGGCTGCCTGAATGGAGAGAGAAGCAAGATTCAAGGATATGAAATAAAATACTTCAAATACTATATCCTAAATGATAAAAAAATATTGCCTACCCTCTTTTGAGTACCTCTAATGTGGTTTTTAATCTTTATAATGGCACTACATCCTTTACATTAAATATTTGATATTTGAGGAAACCAGGTGTATTAGTCTGCTAGGGCTGCCATAACAAAGTACCACAGAAGGGGTGGCTTAAACAACAGAAATTTATTGTGTTGTGCTTCTGGAGGATCAAAGTCTGAAGTCAAGGTGTTGGCAGGGTTAGTTCTTTCTGAGGTATGTGAGGGAAGACTCTATTCCCTCTCCTTGGCTTGTAGATGGTATCTTCTCCCTGTCTTTTCACGTCATCTTTCCTCTATGAATGTCTATCTCTATGTCCAAATTTGCTTTTTTTCTTTTTATAAGGACACCCGTCATATTGGATTAGGGCCCATACTAATGACCTTATCTTAACCAATTATAGAAATGACTTTATTTTCAAATGTCACCTTCTGACATACTGGGAGTTAGGACTTCAACATATGAATTTGGGAGGGGGCGTTTGCACAATTCAACCCATAACACCAGGGTTCGAAGAAGCTCAATGATCTCAATTTCACACAGACCTTGAAATGCTAGTGCAGGGACTCCATAACTGTGTGACTCTAAAGCTTGTGTTCTTCCTGCTGTACTACACTTCATCTCAGATGAATCTTGCATGCAGCCTTGTGCAATGAGAATATTGTCTTTCCTTAAAACAACCAAACCAGCCTGGTTGAGGCATGGATCTATCCTGGAAAAAAGCCCATACTTAGCTATCAGGTCTCTCATCACACGAACTCAGAATAACGCCTTACATAAAGGAGAAACAGGAACATGTTTGTGGAGAGGTCCAATATAATGCCATTATACCATAGGCTAGAAACTGAATGTATACCTGAATGAGGGTTTAGGTTCTACCAGGATTCAAATGGTTCTGGAGCTGCTAAAATGGCCTCAACTCCAATTTGGTGATATTTTTCCTATGGCCTGTGGTTTGCATTTCTGGTGCTTTTAAACTGTATCCATATCTAAATGTGCCGTGCGTCTGTGGGCTGCTTCACGTAGAGCATATTTAAACAATGTGTAATAAAACAACATATTTAAATCATACAAGAGAAAAAGGGTAGAATGTGTGCTCTAAAGTCTCTGCAGGCATTTACTGGATCATGGTAATGATAGCTTTCCTAAAAAAGGATAAAATATGTTCAGCTTCAATGAAGATTATATTTAAGGGGATTATCAGATTGTTTGGGATATTTTCCTTTTAAAAACAATTCTTTAGTGCATCCTACGTGGGAGATAGGAATTATAACAGTGATTCAGAAATATGGCTTCATGCATATGAACATAATTGGAGTCTTGTAGTATTCATCACTGTTTTATTCCAGATGGCAAAAAAATTATTATCCCTTTCAGTTAGTGCTTGAAATATCTACCTACAGAAATAAGTCCATTATAAGATTTTTCTTGCCAAAACTCTAATAGATGCTCACTTACTGAGAAATATGTGTACTGAGAAATATTTAAGAAAAATACACTTTAATGAAGCTGCACTAATGATTTTTATTTAGCTAATTGTGTACTGGGATCTAAATATGATTTCAAGTAAAGTAGACTATTGGCCATATAAATAAGCCTGGCACAGGTGTGCAGAGTTTTAAGAGAATTATATAGCAGATCTAATGAAAATTAGAGTAAGCCTCAAATAAATGTTTTATTATAAATTAGATTTCCTATTATAAAGCAAATAGAGCCACATAACAGAAGTATTTTAAAATAAGGGTAAAAAATTGCTAACATATCAATAACCAAAAGCAACAAAAATTACCTTTTGGCATACTTGCTTCTCTTCCTTTTTCATTCATTTGTTCAACTAGGGATTAGTAAGTACTTAACTTAATGCAGACACTTGGGGAAAGATGGCTAGGATAAGATCTCTGTCCTGAATAAACTTTTAAATTATCAGGGAAAATACACAGGGAATGAGTCCTTATAACAGGTGGTAAGTGCAGTACTGGAGGCAAGTTAGCCAATGAGCTTGCTATCAACTCTATTTTCAGGTCTGGGAAGGCTTTAACAGGTAAGCTGAGATAGAAGAAATGAGTAGAAATCTGTTAGCTGGAAAAGATAAGAAAACGTATTTTAGTTAGAGGAAAGAGCATCTGCTAAGGTATGGGAGGATTGAAATAACATTACGAGGAACTGTAAATAATGCAGCATGTCTGGAACAACAGAGAATGAGGTTGGAGAAGTAGGTGGAGGTGATATCATGGAGGGATTTGTGCCAATTATACTATTGGCAAGAAAGTTTTTCAAGTAGTGAAGGAATGTGTTTAGAATTTCATTTTAGAAAAATTAATCTTCAGCAATATGATTGGATGGATGGCTTAGAAATTACTAACCTTAGGAACTGAGGGTTTGGTAAGGAGCCAGATATACCAAGAAGCTGAAATAAAGCTTAAATTAAAAACTCTGGGCTTGCATGGGCCTCCAGCATAGGTAGGGACTCTAAAATGTGTTTTCATGGTCATATGTTTTTATAAAATTTTATTAAAAAGTATGTTTTTAATTTCAATTTGTTATGAATATTTTCCCTTTCTGTATTACTACTCTACCCTGTGTCATGCTTTTCTTAACATTCTCTTAACGTTGGGGGGCATTGGTGATGCAGATTTTGTATTCACAACTTTTACCTTCTTTTTTCTTTTTCAAATTGGATAAGCTTAGGCCTCGCTTTGTTGAACCAGTCCCAAGATGTGAAATGGCAGGTTCTTAATCCAGGACAGTAGCTGCAGAGATGAAGAAGGAAAGGATATGGAAGACAAAGGGCGAGGAATTATTGACTGTTGGTATGAAGGGAAGGGTGGTGCCAAGCTTTCTTGCTTCTAAAACTCGGTGAATGGTAGGGACAGGTTACTATCATAAGTAACAATCTGTTGAACATCTTTATGTGTGTATATTTGCATATTTTTGGATTTACAAAAAGTGTATTTACCTGTATCAGGGTGTTTTAATGTATTTTGCTATTTATTACCAAACTGCTTTCCAGGTAGACTGTGCCATTTAACACTGCTACAGTGAATGTAGAAA
The DNA here is from genome assembly GCF_003265705.2 of Callorhinus ursinus. Classification (NCBI taxonomy): domain Eukaryota; kingdom Metazoa; phylum Chordata; class Mammalia; order Carnivora; family Otariidae; genus Callorhinus; species Callorhinus ursinus. The sequence goes on from NW_027397089.1 coordinate 9,995,078, forward strand.
TGAGTTTTGTTGTTTACACCCCGCTAGCACTGGGTATTATAATTTTAATGTTTTTAAACTAAATTATTGGGTAAAATTAGTACCTCCTTCTATTTTATTCTAAGGTGAGATAAATGCCATCCATTATTATTAGCTCTGCATAACAATCTATTTTCAGGAGATAGTTATTATGGTCTTTTCCCTGGTAATGATTTAGGAAGCGTTAGGAAGTAGCTGTAAATCTTTTATGTGAATAGTTATGTTGTATACTCTAAATGCATACATACATACATACATACATACATTATAAAAGCTAGAAATAAGTGGGGCTAAAACAGTTTTGTAGATCAGGTTGTTTTAGACTAGGTGTTGGCAAACTTTTTCTGATAAGTACCAGATAGTACATATCTTAGGTGTTGTAGGCTAGGAGGCAAAATTGAGGATATTATGTAAGTACATTAAGAGAGGAAAAAAAAATTCCACAAAATTTATTGACATAGTTCAAAGCATAATAATAATAATTGAGGAAATTTTTTATAATAGTAGTCTAATGAGAAAAAACGAATAATTTTTTTGGGTGGGAAACATTTCATGATTGTAGTTCAAAGTTAATGTTTTCAGTTCTCAAACTGATTATAAATGTTCATTCATTAAATCATTCTTATTTCACAGGCGGTGAGCTAGATTTGGACTACAGACCATATTGTGTTGACCTCTGTTTTAGACAGTGACATTTATAAGGCATTTTTCCATTAGGTTTTGTTAAAATATTTTGTTTGGTAATATGTTTCAGTTCTATTACATACTTTATTTGATTTTATGGCAAATCTACAACTTGAAAAACACTCATCAAAATGTGTGTGTCTGTGTGTGTGTATGTGTGTGTGTTAAGTGTATAGGGTATGGGTGGTTTTATTCTGCATTATCAATAGAAATTGGGATATTTCTGGGGTAGTAACGCTATGACAATGAAGCATTTTGTCAATTTAGGTTACCAGAGAAGTGAAACAGGAAGCTGGATTTGACAGGTCCAAATTTGATCTCTTGGTATATGTATTGGAATGAGTTAGAATGTTCCCTGTTGACTTTGATTTGACTATAATTGGTCTTGTTCATTAATGACTGCTTCTGCTAACTTTTGGGGGTTTCTGCTTTGGTTTTCACTTTGCCGTTCCTCAGCAACTTTCCAAAATGTTTTCATTCTTTTCCGACCCTCCTTCACAAACTTGATGTCTTGAAATACTTTTTTTATAATTTACATTTCATTTGCTAATGGTTTTTGTGGCAAGGCTACCCAGTTCCTCTGGTTTCTTTTTTTTTTTTTTTAAGATTTTATTTATTTATTCATGAGAGACAGACAGAGAGAGAGAGAGAAGCAGAGGGAGAAGCAGGCTCCCAAAGAGCAGGGAGCCCAATGCAGGACTCAATCCCAGGACCCTGGGATCATGACCTGAGCTGAAGGCAGACGCTTAACCATCTGAGCCACCCAGGTGCCCAAGGCTACCCAGTTCCTCTGGTTTCAAGAAAGAAAAGAAGGAGGAAGGAAGAAAAAAAATGAAATTGAAAGATATGAAAATAAGCAGATCATTTAACCCACTTCAGAGATTGGGCCATTTAATCTCCAAAGTTTCAGCTGGAATTTGATTCCTAAATCTAATACCAATTTTTTCTTTAAACTCTTAATGAATGGTTTGGGGATTCTTTTAAAACTTGGGTAAGTTTAGCTATTTTCATGAGTATCCTGAATTACGGACTGGATTTCTTAGGAACTGACAATTGGGTTGAAAGTTTAATCTTTTTAGTCAATATGAGTACAAAGAATTGGTAATTTTCTAATGCATAATTGAAGATAATTCAAATGAATGAACTCAATATGAAAACACTTTTTAAAAATATGATGTGGATGGAACTAGAAGGTATTATACTCAGTGAAATAAGTCAGAGAAAGACAAATACCATGTGATTTCACTCACGTGTGGAATTTAAGAAACAAAATAGATGAACATAGGGGAAGGGAAGGAAAGATAAAATTAGATAAAAACAGAGAAGGAGACAAACCATAAGAGACTCTTAACTATAGGGAACAAACTGAGGGTTGCTGGAGGGGCAGTGGGGGGGTGGGGTAACTGGGAGATGGGCATTAAGGAGGGCATGTGATGTAATGAGCACTGGGTGATATATGCAACTGATGAATCACTAAATTCTACATCTGAAACTAATAATACACTATATGTTAACTAAGTTGAATTTAAATTAAAAAAGAAAAAATACAGAAAAATTTTCCCATATTACTAGTACATAAAATATTTTGATTTAATATTTTGTTTAATGGAGAAATATGCTGTATCTATTTATACAACAAAGTAAGCTGTATGTATTTTTTAGAGATAATGTGTTATAAGTTTGCAATTTTTATGTTTCTGAGAGTAAGCACAGGAGAAAATTCCATCAAAATTAAATTTCAGAATTATTTCCTTCTCTTATTTATTTTCATAGGCCCTTTGGAAAGCAAGGTTCCAAATATATCTTTCCACAGTCTTCCTGCCAGTGGCTAACTCAGCGTGCTCTTCTCAACTATTATCTTGTTTTTTAGCTGCTGAAATATGTGGTCATTTAAAAAATGTATTTAATTCCACATTTTGTCTCTGCTTTAGATGCAGAAGTCTTTGTTTTTTTATAGAAAATTGGTATTAACAGTTTTATAATTCCAAGAACAAAATTTGCTCTAAACACCATTTTTTAAGAATTTTCACTGAGTTGTCCGATTATTGTTAATTACCAATTGGACTTACTGTGTCTTAAAATAAAATTCCTTTAATATTTATAATCACAATTATTGACAAATATCTGATATTTGTTATTTAAAAAACATTTGTTCAGCCAGAGAATGAGTAAATTATTTCATCAGAGGCAAAATAGAGCTTCAGGACCCTTCATTCATGAGTTCTACTCCAGGTTTGGGGAAAAGCTGTAGGCAATGTGTTCACATGATCACATATTTTGTAAAATTTGCAAAGTAGCAGTTTTTTTAAAATTTATTATGTTCAGTTAGCCACTGTATAGTACATCCTTAGTTTTTGATGTAGTGTTCAGTGATTCATTAGTTATGTATAACACCCAGTGCTCATCACAACACATGCCCTCCTTAATACCCATCACTCTGTTATCCCCTCTCCCCAGCCGCCTCCCGTCTGAAACCCTCAGTTTGTTCCTCGGGGTCCATAGTCTCTCATGGTTCATCTCCTTCTCTGATTTCTCCCTCTTCAGATTTCCCTCTCTTCCCCTGTGGTCCTCCATGCTATGCTTATGTTCCACATATGAGTGAAACCATATGATAATTGTCTTTCTCTGTTTGACTTACTTCACTTAGCATAATCCCTTTCAGTTCCTTCCATGTCGATGTAAATGGTGGGTGGTGTTCATCCTTTCTGATGGCTGAATAATATTTCATTGTATATATGGACCACATCTTCTTTATCCATTCATCTGTTGAAGGACATCTCGGCTCCTTCCTCAGTTGGCTATTGTGGACATTGCCGCTATGAACATTGGGGTGCATGTGCCCCTTCTTTTCACTACATCTGTATATTTGGGGTAAATACCTAGTAGTGCAGTTGCTGAGTTATAGGGTAACTCTATTTTTAACATCTTGAGCAACCTCCATACTGTTTTCCAGAGTGGCTGCACCAGCTTGCATTCCCACCAACAGTGTAGGAGGGTTCTCCTTTCTCCACATCCTCGCCAACATCTGTCATTTCCTGTCTTGTTAATTTTAGCCATTCTGACTGGTGTGAGGTGGTATCTCATTGTGGTTTTGATTTGTATTTCCCTGATGGCTAGCGATGTTGAGCATTTTTTCATGGGTCTGTTGGCCATTTGTATGTCTTCTTTGGAGGAGTGTCTGTTCATGTCTTTTGTCCATTTTTTGACTGGGTCATTTGTTTTTTGAGTGTTGAGTTTGAGAAGTTCTTTATAGATTTTAGATACCAGCCTTTCTTGCAATCATTTATGACCAGTGCCTCCACTTTAACCTCCCTCCATTCCTTTTCTGTTTTGTGGTGAAATTAGAGAGGCCATGGCTTTGTTTTGGTCTGGAGTAGGGTTCACTGAAGGAGGAATCAAAGTGGGGATACAGTTATTTTAAATTGAGTGGGATATACTTATGCTGTTTATAAATACTTCCATGTATAGTGATGCTATTATGATGTTCCACTTTGCCAATTCACTAGACATTTGACACCCTGAGGCCACATTGGAGCATAGGAGCCAGAGGCCAGAGCATCCTATGGACACATCCTACAGCACTGACAAATGATGCATGGGGATGGAAGGGTGAGACAAAGTTTGAAACATACAGAGCCAGAAGCTACTCTGTGGGAAAGCTTTCTTGTTAGTAGATGTATAATATTATAAACAGAGGATATGGTTTGTATCAATGCCCAGTCCCAGTAGAAGTTCTCTCCTGTTGGGAACTTAATGACTAATGCAGTTTATGCTGTTATTAACACATCATATATTTTTTCATTTTTGGTGGATATCACAGAAATAGAATTTCTCAAATATCTGTGTTTTTAGGACACAAACTCATGGCGGTGATACAGGCAGCAAGTACTGCTGTGTGTGTGCAATTGCATGTTTTCTGAATCCCGGTTATGAAAACAAATTTTGATTAAACATACTAGATAAAAGAATGAATTTTCTTTCTGTTTTCTCTACAGAAAATGGTATTTACAAAGAGGCAGTGTATGCAGCCAACAACTGTCGGGGGAAGAAAGCTTTAGAGAGGTCTGGTCAGGGAGCTAATTAATATGAAAATTGGTTTTTTCTATATTTTGTGATTTTTTTAAATATTTCTCAGCATTTTAAAGTAGTAGTTTTTTGGGAATTTTGCATTGTGAATAAATATTTACTTTCATGTTAAACTAATCATTTTAATTTATATTCTCTTCCTAAAATTGCATAAGCTTTGTGGCCCCACAAAACCTGGATCCACATAATAAATGCTTATTAAATATTTAGATACCGTGAAGACATATACTAGACAGCCTAGTATATACTTGTCACTCATTTTGTGTTTGGAGTTGAATGCATCGCCATAGTAACAGTTTGTTATTTTTGTTCAGTAATGACTGGCACTTTATATGGACATTAAGTAATATCTGTAAGCTGTAGCTAAGAAGAATTTCTACCTTCTCAAGATCTTGAACTCATTCATTCTACAAAGCATTTTCTTACAGGTGAAAAACTGTTAAAAGTCCTTCATTTAACCAAGAATTTTGGTGTATGGAAATAATATGTTACTTTCTCTTTTCCTCCAACCATTTTTTCTGGCTTAACTTTTTGTTTGTGTGTTTTTAAAAAAAAAAAAAGTAGAGAGGGAGGGAGAGAGACAGAAAGAGAAAGAGGAAGAGAGGAAGAAAAAGCTTCAGAAGTCAGAAGACTTCGATCAGATGGGGTTATAACAGAATGGTAGGAGAGTCTCAGAACAGGCGCTTCAAATTCCCAAAAGTGGTCAGGACACAGTCAATGGTACTCCCAGGAAAGTAACAAAGGGCTACTAAGACTCTCTCCCTAGAAGTTTTTCCAAATAATAATTTCAAATAAAAATTTATATAACTAGTGCATTTGTTTTAAACAATTCCTGGTTACAGGCAGTATTTACAATGTTTCAGGGAATTAAGCTCAACGTCTTCCTTTGGTAAATGCACTGTACAGTTTCACATTTTAACTCTCAACACTAAAACACCCTGTCCTAAGCATCTCTGTGCTCACCCATCTTCCAGTTGTGCCTGGAGATTTAGGCATAGTCTACACACATATAGACAACCCCCTTTTAAAGCATCCACTTTGGGCATACAAATGGATAGGAGTTCATAAAGATGTCTCCAGGGGTGGCTGTGCCCACAGGGTTCACCTGATTATGTCTATGTGTGTTGATGGATGACTTAAAATGTGTTAGCGGGGAAGAAGCCTCTGTGTGGGTGCATGAGCCAGTGGGGGCTGCTGCTGTGCCGGCACCGACAGGGTTAACCAGCCTTGCCAGCATGAACAATGGAAACCGGGCAGCTCTAAATGAAATGAGCTGAATATTTCATTCGGCCACTCAGCTGCCTGCTCCAATTGCCTCCTTTACTAAAATAAGAGCTTAATCTAAAGTGACAACAACATCAGTTTCTATGTGCTCCAGTCACACCGAACATGACTTCCTTAACATAAACACTATTTACATGGACCGTCTGGATATAGCAGGGAATCAGGAGCGTGCCCAGCTAAGACACAGGGTACAATGAAGGACGAGAAGCAGGCAGCTGAGAATTAACATCAGCAAATGAAAGCCTGACCCTCAGAGGGCATGTCCCTGATACGTTTTAAAATGAGAGAGCATTGCACCAGTAACCTTAGCCTTTGTAAAGACTATGCCATTTAAAATAAAATAGCACCTTTTCAGTTTAGACACTTAACCAGATGCATTATGTCTGACCCATTTTCCAACTTGTGTGACACGAGAGGGTGGATCCCTAGCTGCAATTATTAGAATCTTTCAAACAATTGCAACCAATAACCTCCCTCCCCAGACTCCTTCTCATAGCAGCCTGTACTTCTTCGCGATAAAGAGGGCATTTCGTTCGGTGAGTTCAGGCCATACAGAGACGTCAGTGGAGTGGGAGAGAAGATGTGACCCTTGAACTGAAGGCTTTGATGTCAGTGTTAGCAGTACGCAGGAAATCCCTGTTTGTTTCAGCTTGAGACTTCTGGAAGATTAGAAGCAAGAGTGTGACAAGGCACCAGCCTGTCAGGGCCCACAAAATAACACAAGTAACTTATTTCCAGCACCCCAGAATAGATAATGAGGGAGATTGCAATCCTGAAAATGCATTATTGATGGTTTCTTTCCACAAGGAGGATGCTATGGTATTATTTTTGTCATGCTAGCCAATGTTAAGGGTCACAAAATGTAGAAATGTATAACTTAATCCTCTTAAAATTATTGACAGTTAATGGAAGTTATGGTTTCTCCCCCCAGATTTATAGATAAGGAAAGTAGAGCACAGAGAACTTACACATACATCTGAGGTTACACAGTGCATCAGAGACCAATAGGGAAAGAGTACTTTTTTTTTTTTTTTGGCCAGTTATTTCTACTTCCTTCAAGTTATCATTAATACTCTTGTTTCTAAAATGGCTCTTCTCTTGAAATCTCCCCAGAGTGAGCCCTGTAGAGGCTGATACCAGACACTGACTTGTAGCTTTCAGGTTCCAAAGACTTGAGGCTAGTGACAAAATGGCAGCCCCCCCCTTTTTTTAAAGTACAGTTCTGTGTTATCTGTTCGCATCCTCCAGGCTCTGTGTCTGAGTGAATGCCTGTGCAGTCCCCACCCCTGTGGTGGTACATTTTAGATAAAGCTCTTATTCACTGAAGAAGAAAGGGGCTGATCATTTAAAACAAGTTTCTTTTTTAGGAAAGGTATAATGAGTGGCAGGAAGAAAAATGAGAATCATCAATATCTGGCTGGCTTTAGAAGAATGCTCATTAATCAACAGGCATTTATTGAGAATCTTTGAGATCATCAAGCATTATGTTGGGGGGGAGAAAATTATCTCTGGCCTCTTGAAGCCCACCATCTAGAGAAAACGTTCATCGTAATTTAAAAAGAAGAGTTTAGATTTCTGTAGAAAGCCAATAGAATATCACCATTGTGAAAAAATAAAAATACTACTTTTATTGTTGCTCTTCTCTGTTTTTGTCTTCATTTTTAACTTAAGGGAAATGTAAGAGGACACCTTTTTGTTCACCACTTATTGAACATTGATCGACTCTTTCAGATGCTATTCTAGATGTGACCCCAAAGGAATTATACATATTTTCTCACAACCTGATAGAGATACTGACATTTGTACAAATATCAATTTGTGAGATTTGATGAGTGCCATAATAGATAGGTACCAACTGCTTGAGAGCAGAGGAGAGATAGTAGTGACCCTCCCCGCCCTGTGGGATCTCTTTAAATGACGAGGATCTTGACATCTATGCCCGATAGTAGCCAGCTCTTCAGCTTGGTCTGGACAATCAACAAATATCAGTTGGGATTGGCAATGCCGGTGGGAGCAGGGTCCCTGCCTCCAATTGAGCTTGGGAGGCAGTGCCTACACGGATTATTAAAAAATCAGTAGAATCTGCTTAAGGCAAGTGGGAAGCGGATCCTGTGTCTTGGCTTGTCTCAGCTGCAATAAGGTTCTTGATGACCTTCTCTTTTCCTTTCTCAGGTGAGGATAGGCTTGCGTTCTCTTGAGATGTCTCTCCTGCTTTGTTGCCTCTTAGTAGCAAGGGGTATGATTAGCCTGAGAGAGAAAGGCAGGTTTTTCTTGTTACAAGTGATATAACCCATGGCCCACTTTGAAGAATTTCAGGGTATTAATAAATTAATCATAAAATCCCTTTCTTTCCTCCTTTGCTATTTTCATTTTAAACTTTTAGGGGACGATATATTCTATTTGTTGTATATGGTCTTTTCTCCCTTCTTTGGAGATGGAGGCAAAATTTCGTCTCATGATAAAATAGAAAGTTGTTTTGTGTCATAATTTTTTAAAGTATGGAAGAGTTTTGTCATTTTTATATATAATTTCCACACTGAATGCAAGTTTTCCTGAAAAGAACTATGTTTAAAGCATAATCCAGAGATAAGATTATATATCTCACAAGTTTCTGCGTAATGACTTAATGTTTTTAGGTTTTACACATGTAATTACTAGCACAGGAATTTAACTTTTTACATCCTCATCATTCAGACATCTAGTTATTGGGGAGGTGGGGGCAAGTGATAGCTTCAGTGCAGGTAACCCTCAAGCTGTTCATCCTCCAAGTCTTTACAAAATCCTTCCTTGTCATTCTGTTATCTTGGACCCTGATTGGCCTATAAATGTGTCCCATCGGCAAGACCACAACCCAAAAAGTCAGCTTCGCGATTTTGCAGCAGCTGTTGCTGCAGAAGGTAAATGCCGTGCAGATATTGATGAGCTTGCTAATTTGTTTAGTAGACAGAATTTAGAATGGGGAACAGGATTTGTCTGCTAGCTGTCATCATCCATCAGCCCCAGGCTGCCCCAGGCAGTGGGTTTGCTTTTTGCCAGCTTCTAATTTTGCTTTATTTTTCCTTAACTTCAATCTACTTTTTTCATTTATTATAATTGGGAGAGTGGTGGTTGAGATAGGGAAAAAAGTACTCATGCCCCACACTTGAGATTGAAGGCTCTCATATGCTGCGGTTCTCTGATATCAGCAGATTCAGACTGGACCTGTTGGTCTGTTGATTGATGTAGTGAGTGAATGAAGACTGTGTTCTCACGTGGGGATCCTAAAGCACAGTGTGACTGGAAGACTTACCAAAGCAACCCTCAGCCTTATGTATTTCTCCCTGTTTCCACCAAGATCAGAATTTATATTATTATATTTGTTCCTTGGGGGTTCTCATTCAATTTATTAAACTTTTTTTGAGTGCTCACTAGGTTTTGGTTTATTCTTATAGATGGGCAGAAATATATTGGATGAACAAGGCAGAAAAAGCCCCTGCTCTGCAAGTGCTTAGACTCTAGGGGTAAAGATGGAAATAAGAGAATAAATACACAATACTTCAAGATAGTGATAAACCAAATGAATGAAAGAAATGAAGTAGACTAAAGAATAGAGTTGGAAGTGCTCTTTTAGATAAAGAGGCCAGAGAAAGTTCTCTGAGGAGAGGACACCTGAGTCCTGAGTGATGACAAGTCCTAAAAAGATCTATGGGGAGGCTTTAGGAAGAGGAAACAGCAAAGGTAAAGACCCAGAAGAGACACTGAGCTTGTTAGGATTCACGAACAGCAAGAAAGCCTGTGTAGCTAATGAGGATGGTGGGCCGGGGGGGTGGGAAGGAACATTAGGCAAATGGCATTTGGGAAGGAAGGAGGGTCAGGTCCCTCGGATTTTATTCTGTGTGTGATGGGAAGCTGGTTATAAGTGAGGGAGTGACTAGGTCAGATGCACATTTTTAAGAGCTTACTCTGGCTACTGTGTGGAGAGTAGATGATAGGGGGCAAAAGGGAGAGAGAGATCAGTGGGAGACCATTGTAGTAGTCCAGTGAGAGGTGATTCTGGCTGGTCCTAGTGGCAGTAGTGGAGTTGGTATATATTTTATATATTTTGAATAGCTCTACCTGATGGTTTGGATGTGTGTGCGTGTGTGTGTGTGTGAAAAGGAGAACAATCGAATGTGACTTTTAGATGTTTTGATTTCAGGTATTGAATGGTCAGAATGGCTATGATTAACTCATACATATTGAGGAAGGATATAGGGTGGAGTAAGTTGTTTTTAAAAACCCGTTGTTGGTGAAATTTGAAATAGCATGTAGAAGAAAAGAAGTGTCAGAAGACTCCAGATGAGTAAATGTTACCCTGGATTTAAAATGAGAGAAAAGATTATATTTTTTATGTTTATATTTATTTTTTATATTTTAAGGATTTTAGTAAAATCCTAAATTGTGTTTTTTTGTAGATCGTTTCTGAACACTTAGAAACAAAATGGTGTTCACAAGAAGCTGGTATGGGTTTTCTAACATCCAATGATGCAAAATTAACTTTATTCTTTTTAATAAAGTTATTCTATTATAAGATACCATCATTTATAAGCTGTACTTTTATAATATATCATACAAATTTGAGAAATTAGAAAGGAAATTGTTTTGGTGCACAGTATAGTAACATGGATTAATAGCTGAAGAAACATGCCTAAAGGATCTAGATTAAGATAATGGTTATATATATTAATATAATGGTTATCAATCTAAAGAGAGGCCTGTTGTCAGGTGCTACACATTCTACTCATTGGCTTATCCTCTTTAATATTTTTATTAGGAACTTTGATGAAGGAGGACTACTTCCTTACACCATACACAAACATAAACTCAAAATAGATTAAAGACCTAAATATGAGACCTAAGGCCATAAAATAACTAGAAGACAACATAGGCAGTAATCTCTTTGACATCATCAGTCTTAGCAACATTTTTCTAGATATATCCCCTCAGGCAAAGGAAACAAAAGCAAAAATAAACTACTGGGACTACACCAAAATAAAAAACTTTTGTACAGCAAAGGAAACCATCAACAAAACAAAAAGGCAACATATTCAATGGGAGAAGATATTTACAAATGATACATCCAAAAAAGGGGTTAATATCCAAAATATTTAAAGAATTTATACAACTTAACACCAAAACCCCAAATAATCTGATTAAAAAATGGGCAGAGAACCTGAATAGACCTTTTTCCAAAGAAGGCATATAAATGTCTAACAGCCTTGTTAGGAAAGATACTCAACATCCCTAATCATCAGGGAAATGCAAAGCAAAACCACAGTGAGATAATACCTTATACCTGCCAGAATGGCTAGTGTCAAAAAGACAAGAAATAACAAGTGTTGGCAAGGATGTGGAGAAAAAGGAACCCTTGTGCCCTTTTGGTGGGAATGTAAACTGGTGCAGCCACTGTGGAAAACAGCATAGAGCTTCCTTAAAAAATTAAAAATAGAAATACCATGCAGTCCAGTAATTTCATTACTAAGTATTTACCTAAAGAAAATGAAAACATTAATTCCAAAAGATATATGCACCCCTATATTTATTGCAGCATTATTTACAATTACCAAGATATGGAAGCAACCTAAATGTCCATTGATAGATGAATGGATAAAGAAGATATGGTATGTATATATGTATATGTGTGTATATATGACAGAATATATGTGTACACACACACACACATATATATATATGACAGAATATTACTCATCCATAAAAAATGATAGCTTGCCATTTGTGACATGGATGAACCTAGAGGGTATTATGCTAAGTGAATTAAGTCAGAGAAAGATGAATGTTATATGGTTTCATTTATGTGCGAAATTAAAAAAAAAAAACCAAAGCAGAAACAGACCTATAAATACAGAGAACAAACTGATGGTTGGCAGAGGGGAGAAGATTGAGGGGAAGGGTAAAATGGATGTAGGGGAGAAGGAGGTACAGGCTTCCAGTTATGGAATGAATAAGTTATGGGGATAAAAGGTACAGCATGGGGAATATAGTCAATGGTATTGTAATAGCAGTTTATGGTGACAGATGGTAGCCATACAGGTGGTGAGCATAGCATAATGCAGAGACTTGCCAACCTGAAACTAATATCAAGTATACTTTAATAAAACATACATATTTTAAATATATATGTATATTACTTTAAATTATTATATGTTAAATTATGATGTATTAAATAGTATATATAAATTAATGTTAAATGTATATTTATATTTACATATCTATAAATATACCTATAGTATCAAAAGAAAAGACTAAGTCCTAAGACTCTGACCTTGACCTCTAGGGTCAAGAACAAAGCAGTTTAGGTTGGATGTTAAGACTAAACACTGGATTTAGTTGGAGACCATTTATATACTCTAATTTGAAATGGGGAGCATACTCAGTACAAAGATAATTAAGACATTCTCAAAAAACTCTAAATCTACCAATTAATTTAGGCTATTAGGGCAAGTTAGCATAACAATGAGACCCCAAGAGTCTTGGCTTGTAATGGGTGTAATAGAAAGAATGGATATTCCTTGGTAGGGTCCACCCAATTGTTTCTTTAGACTTGACATAATATGATAATATGATATGCTAAGGCTTGTCTATTCATTAAAAAAAGAACTTTGATGAAGGAAGAAAATAAGTAAGGGGACTAACACTTCAATTACCTTTTTTGGCAAGGACATGTTTGCCACTTTAACCCATTTTATTTCATTTGGTACTTAGAAAGTCAGTGAGGGTTCTAGAGGGGAGGGGGTGGGGGGATGGATTAGCCTGGTGATGGGTATTAAAGAGGGCACATACTGAATGGACCACTGGGTGTTATACGCAAACAATGAATCATGGAACACTACATCAAAACCTAATGATGTAATGTATGGTGAGTAACATAACATAATAATAAAATTTAAAAAAATAAAAAAAAAAGTCAGTGATAGGCACAATGTTGGCCCAAACTTGATAAGATGAAATTTAATGGTGTAAAAGTAATTCTACATATAACTTTAAAATAAATTGGTCAATTGCAGGTAGTGGGTATTTGAGTTTGATAGTCCATTTTCAAGATATTCTTGTTGATTTTATGTTCAGTATAAGCCAATAGTAAGACATATCTGCTCAAACCAGAGATAGTGTCACCTTTAACAGCATTAGTAGAAGAAATATAGTATCTGTAACCAATGAGATAGTATACTGGTCAGCTCATATATCACTTATGGGTAAGATAATTTGAAGGACATTGATAATTTAATGTCTAAAGCTGGTGAATTAGAAGGGTAGATACTCTGGAAACTAATAGCTCACATAAAGAGGAGTTGTTTAGCTTGAAAAAGGGAAACTTAGGAAGGATTTCAAAATAATCCTTAAAAATATCATAAAGGATTGGCCTTTCACTCGGGGCCACAGATAATGAAAGAAACAGATAAAACAAAACAAAACAGATGATGGACTTAAATGATTTGAGGAGAATTTAATAAAGGAGTAGTTATAAGGATATAGACAGGGTTTCAAAATACCAAGACAATGGTAACATACCACTTTGCACTCATTAAAATGGCCACAATAAAAAAGACAATAAGTATTGGGGATATGGAGGAACTGGAACCATCATACTTTGCAGACAGGAGTATAAAATGGGCAGCTGCTTGGAAGAGTCTGTCTCTCAAACTCTTGGAAGGTTAAACCTTGTGAGTTACCATATGACTCAGCAACTCCATTCTCAAATTCATCTTGTTGAACACATATGTCCACATGAAAACTTGTATACAACGCTCAGAGCAGAATTAATCATAATAGCCAAAAAGTGGAAAAAACCCAAATATCCATCAATTGATGAATGGATAAATAAAATGTGGCATATCTATACAATGGGATATTATTCAGAAATAAAAAGAAATGAACTGATACATACTTCAACATGGATGAATCTTGAAAACATTTGCTAAGTGAAAGGAGCCAGTCACAAGAGAGTGCATACTGTATGACTCCATTGATATGAGCTGCCCACATAGCCAAATCTATAAAAACAGGAAGTAGATTTTGTGCCTGCCTTAGGGCTGAGGGGTTGAGAGAATGGAGAATGACTGTTCATAGGGATGGAGTTTCTTTTTAGAGGGATGAAAATGTGCTGAAGTTGGTTGTGGTAATTGTTGCACAACTTGATGAATATGTTAAAAACCATTGGATTGTGCACTTTAAATGGGTGAATTGTATGGGATGTGAGTTATATCTCAATAAAGCTGTTATTGAAAGGAACTGACAAGGGTTGGTGCAGTGCTCTGGGGTTGATAATAATAGTAGAGAGCTGTCACTGCCTCTAGGCCTGAAGGGACCAGGAGAGAGGACACCATATGGAGAGGCCCATCTGACTGGGGAGAAACCACCAGATTCTGAAAGTCACTTGCAAGGAGGGAGCTGCAGAAATACATATCCTGACCTTACTCTTCTCTTATTCATTGATCTCCTGCTGATGCCTCCCATTTTCAAAACCCAACCAGAAGCCTGGGAACAAGAGACTCTCTTGATATGTTATAGAAATCAGTAACCCAGGGCACAGAGCTGGGTGAAAGGTGGAACTTGCTTGTAGGTGTGAAACACAAGTGATTATGTGTAGCTCTAGAACTGAGACCAGTAGAGGAAAGTTAAAATGGGATGTTTTGCCTCAAAATGAAGTGCATTTTGATCTCTTGGAAATAGAGTTGTATTGAATCTGAGATGATGATAGAGAAATTACATAGAGGATTCCAGTTTTAAGTGAAGGGCTGAATTAATTACCTCTGGAATTCCCCTTGCAACTCTAAGTTTCTGTCTCTAACCACTGGCATATTGGCACTGACTGTAGTATCATTTGGCTACCTGTGGTTGTAGAAGTTCAAGATTTGGGTTTTGGCAAATAGAACATGGAATAGGTACATTTTGATGATAGTGAGAAAGCAAAGGGAATATTATAAGTATGGGGTATTCACCTTGAGTTCAACTTCACTGACAAATAAATTGAACTCTAATGTGGTCAGAGACAAGTCTGAGAGAAATGGCAGAAGGAAAAGAAAGAAGCTTGTTGTCAAAGAAGATGTGGGATTTGGAGAAATAAAGTTTGCCTCCTTAACACTTTTACTGATTATGTATATTAGCCCTACTTTCCTTTTTAATTTAAAATGACAGTAAAAATATGGCACTTGAATAGTCTAAGAAAATTATAGTCGGCCTTCCTGAACATGAAAGATGTCACAGAAGTGTGTGTATCTTCTCTCTTGTATGTTTCACTAGGTTTCCTTCTGGATTTTTAAGGGGAGTGCTAGATCTGCCATGAACCCATATCTGACTCTGGGCTGGCCAAGAGGCATGCTTTATGCTACTCCTCACTCCTTTTGCCTAAACAGGATCTATAAGGATGGGATATGGGATGAAAGATACGAGAAGAGAGAGTGGACAGTCCTTGAGAGATTGTGTAAATGGAGATGCTACATGTAACAACCCCACAGTTTGCAGGCTACTTATGTTGAGGAATTTAGAGAGGTTATTTGATGAGTTTTACGGTTTTCTAAAATTGGTACTTTTACTTTGGGCCATGTTTTATACTACATTAAATATATAGCAGTATAATCATTTACATGGTCCAGTGCCAAAATCCAGAAACGAAGATGCTCATTTACAACTGTGGACAATATGCAAATAAAACACTGATTATGTCCTGCCAACTGAAGCGGTTACAGGATTTGGAAGGAATACTTAAGACTGTGGAAGTATATTTTCTATTTCTTTTAATTTATTTCTGGACACCCAGATATATATCATAAATATTTGATTAGACTTCTTGGATTTTTAGAAATTACTTTAATTTTTTCCTCTCAATATTTTGTACAGTAAATTTTACTCTTTACTAAAGACCAATAGTTTTAGATTACTCTTTATTTCTATAAGTATTATTTTAATTTTGTTAACTAGCCACTGAAATTATTATCAATTCATTGTAGTGGATGGCATTTCACTGGAAGAGGGCATTTATTTTGGTGAAGGACATTTAGTATAGGATTATTGTTCAGACAGACATTTCCCAGTTATGTGACAAGTACCTAGGAGTACAACTTTCTCAGTTCCTTTCAATTCTCCGTACTTATGTATGTTTTATTCTTCACTATTGTTTTTGGTTTCACAATGAAGTAGAAGACGTTTCTCTGTAAGTTTTTTTTTTTTATGAGACATTTGGCTTCAGTGTAACAAATAGTTATGACTAACATAGGGTTAATATTAGAATTAAATTAGTTAATACATATAAGATAACACACAGGATCTGTTATGTAGAATTATAAAAGTTATATATAAAGCCTAGCACTAAGTAGTAGAGCTTAGTAAAAGGTAGCTATGGTATTGGTGATGATGTTGGTGGTGATGACAATAATGACTATAAGGTAATATGCAATTTTCAAAGTCATTTTTACATAATGATTTAAAAGGGAAAGTCACATACATTAGTAAAAACTAAAACATTTAATCTTTTCAAATTTATTTTTAAAATTTTCCATAAATCTTAAAGCTGAAACATAAAACTTAAAATGTGCTCAGCATGAGGTCTCATTAACAGACCCTCAGAAGCATGAGCATATAAGTTTCCTTGACATTCCTAGAAAAATGTGAGGCATACACATCCAGAGATGGTGCTAAATATTAGTTCTTCTGGATTATCTGAATTCCAGTCATATTGAGTCAGACCACCAAACTTAGACTATTGCTTTAGCATTCATTGTGTGCGTTGACAGCATGAATTTAATGGCCTATGATTTATCAGTATATGATGGGCTTTAAGAAATTGTCTCTATTAAAACCAAATGGCTGTGTAAGGATTTCTGTACTTTTTAAAAGACCGCTATTTTAGACACTGCAAATTCTGTCCTGTCTTTTAAATAAAGACTCATTTGAAAATGACTGCTTATAGTGTTTGGAGCTAGGGAAATTTTTGTTTGGAGAATATAAATTTCTGTTACATTGTAACCTCTCTCCTGAACTCCACACACACATTTCCGAATGGTTCCTTGGCAACTCCACATGGCACATGTAGATGAGCCCCGGATGTGCCCTTCACACCTGCTTCCCTGAAGTCTTCCCCTATTCAGTTCAAGGGAAATCCATTCTTCCCATTGCTCAGACCCCAAAACTTTCATCATCCTTGACTCCTCTCTTTCACTTATCCTCCACCTAATCCCTCAACAAAACTCTGTCAGCGTGACCTTCAAAATATTCCCAGGATCTGACAACCTTTCCTTGTCTCCACTATTTCCAGGGTGGTCCAAGCCATCATCATTTCTGCTTATGGCTGTAGGCTTCTAACTGGACTCCTGCATTTGTTCCCCTTCAGTCAATTTTCATATGGCAGCCAGGGTGACCCTTTCAAGTGTAAATCAGATCAGTCATATTATGTCCTTCTCTGCTGCAGTGTCTGCAGCGACTTCTTTCCTCAGGGGAGTCCTTAGCTGTGACCCTCAAGGAGCGGAGTGAGCCCCTACCAGGCTCCTCACTGAGTTCGCCTTCTGCTCCTCCCCCTCTCACGCACTCTACAGCAGCCATATTGCCCATTGGTCTTTCTCTGACATGCTGGTCTTTCTCTGACACCATCCCTCTTAAAGCCTTTGCACTCCTACACGGTACCCTCTGCCTGAAGTGCTCTTGCACCATTACCGAATGAGTCATTCCAGCACTTTTTTCAGGTCTTGACTCAAGTGGCACCTTCTCGGTGAGGCCCTTCCTTCTCTTCTATCTAAAATTTTTTCTAGCACTTCCCTAAACACTTTGTATCATCCCTTACTTTACTTTTTCTCCTTAGCCCTTCTCTAACTAACATGGCGTATTTCATTTATCTTGTTTATGTTTTATCTCCCTGAGTAGAATATTAGCTGCATGAGGGCAAGGAGCTTGGTCTGTTTTGTTTACTGCTCTATCTCTAGAGCCCAAGTTAACTCCTAGCAAATGGAGATGTTCAACAGATAGATGTTGAATAAATGAATAATTTAAGGTTGATTTTGACTGGTGTTCTGTATTTTTGGTTACAGAAAGATAATGCACATTGTTTTCTTCTTGAATTCCATGTAGGCAGCTTTGGGTTAAAGTCAAATTCTACTAAATTATTTTTTCATTCCTATTCTCCCTGAAGTATTTGTTTAATTAACCACAAGTCTTTTGAATTTATTTATCCAGCCTTTATTGAACACCAAATGTGTGCAGGTCACTACATGAGGCTCTTAAGAGACATGATCCACCTTTTTAAGGACATTTCCAATTTAGTTCGTAAGACACAACTAGCAAATAATCCATACAGTAGGGCTATTTTCAAATATAGGAGAAGGCTGTTTAAGAGGGATTCATAGAATACTTGATCTGAGATTTTTCAGAAAAATATGTTCTCATCCCATCCACTGGTTCTAAGTTGGGGTACATGACTTGATTTTTTTTTTTAAAAAAGATTTTCCAAGTGAGTTCATTAATCCACACAATCCATCCATTAAGAACTATTGATGTAATAGATATGTCTGTATGTATTATACTTATAGACAGGCAAACATACCTTTCACTTTATCAGGGCCCGCCTGGTACACTCTCACTGTAATTGAAGGTTTCCTAATTTAAAGAAATATTCCAAATCTATTAACTTTGGGGAAATGATCTATATTAATATTAAAAATAGACGTATTTAATTATACTTGCTTCTTCCTGATGAAACAGGTTGTTCTGGTTGCTTGTTTGTTTTGGTTCTTAGTTTGTCAACAAGTAAAGCTGCGACTTCATCTGCAGCAATGTCTGGCTTTGGGAGCATTTGTTGTGGCCAGACTGCCCTTTTGCTGTTTGTAGCTGAATGAGCATTTATGTACTTCCCAAGATACAGTCCTCACACCAGTACTGCATGCCCTTTGTAGGCTGGACTGGTCATGTGCATTCTGTTTGTGATTGCCACCTCAAGTAAAAACTACACTAGTGCCAAGTCTGCAGACTGATTTTCTAAATCTGTTGCATACTACCCTGCAGATGCCCCCTTTGGAAGTTTTACTTGTTTCAAACTTCGGTGGAAATTTCGGGGACTTTTTTTCTGATTAGTTGCCGATTACTAAACGAAATAAAAAACTCTGATTGTATTTTCCTCATTCATCTTTATATTTAGGTGAAGCTGGACGTATAGACCAAGGAGTATAAACAGTTTGCTATCACTATCATTTTGAACTCAGCCATCAAATTCTTTGGTTTTCCTCAGTTTACTCTTTTGCGCATTCTGCTTTCCTTTTTAAAAAAATATTTCAGGAGAATGAGACAATTAAAAATACTTGCCCTTGAAAATAAAAGCATCATGAGTCTCAGTTTGGAAAAGGGGGTTTATCTCTGGGTTCTATGAGCTAGATGCACACTAATTTACGGTGCTGGAACCAAATGGGTTGAAAATCCTTGTTTTCCCACCAGATGGGTTATTTTAAAATATCACAAAACTTCTGAGGTTATTTACATTACAAATGTGCTTCTTCGCACACATCAAGAATTGAGTACCGTGTTTTGACAGTAACTCCTTTATGAAATTATATGTTGCGCAAGTAGAGTAAAATTCAAGTCATTCTCAAGGGAGCAGGCTTATGAATCTGGATGAGGTCACACCTCTTTAAAGATGCAGTTTGATAATCCGACATCAAAACAAAGGAATTCTGTTAATCCTCTCACAAAAGTGCAAATTGCTAATCAGATCCCTGGGCTGGGCTGGCAGCTTGGTAAACAATGGGCTTGGCAGAAGAGCAACTTTGGGCGGATAGATAGCTGAGAAGCTTGGGGTACCAACTTTGCCCCTGTGTTAGCCCAGTTGGGCCTGTTGTTTCGAAACAATTACGTTTGTCAATGGAGGTGGTTCTTGCAGTTATCGTGTTCTTGTGCTTTTCTCCTTCCATGTTAATGATGATGCAAATCAATCTTCCTGTCTTTCATTTCACTTCACTGGTGTATAGGCTACTATGCCCCTATATTCTTTTCACTTGGATGCATGTGTCTTTTGAATTTTCATTACACATTCCTTTACAAGCCTAGAGGGTTTTCCTTCCTTCCCACAAATAGTGTGGTGGTATTTGAAAAAGGAAGAATAAATCTTAACCCAACTGAAGAAAAAAAAAGAAGTGTCTCTTCCAGAAGGTGTAATAGTTAGGATTCCTTTTTTTTTTTTCTTGTAAGTGATAAAACCTGATTTGAGGCAGCTTGAGAGAAAAAGCTGCAGTTTGTTGGGTAAAGGAATACAAAGAAGGCAAATAACCAAACTGGGGGAAAGGCAGGAATGGAGACTGGTCTCAGGAGCAGTTGGGACCAAGAAGTCATACTCTGTCAGGGTTTGATCCCTTTCGCTTGTCTCCCTGTCACTTTTAGGTAGTGACTTTACTCTTTCTTGGCTGCAATAGAGATTTCTCCATAGGGGAGGAAATGTCTCCATTGATGACAGCTCAGGAATTTTATAGCTGGCTGCCTTTTCCATCCTACTTAAATAAAATATCTCAGGGAAGGACTCTGATTGGCTTTGCTTCGATCAGGTGCTTATCCTGGGCTAATCAACTCTGTGTATACGTGACTTCTTATTTGTCAGAGTGTAGAAGGTCCTTGCTGTTTGTTTTAGTCTGTCTTCTTCAGATTTAGTGAAATATGTAACTGGCCTGAAGAATTCTACAACCTGACGACTGTCTCAGTTAGTGGAATTATTTTGCACATCTCAACACCACTTTTCTAACTCGCACGCACTCTATTTCACCCTCTTGGCATTTCCAACTTTCACCCAGACATGACTAAGAATTAACTTGAAAGTGAGAAATAAAACCTCTTCATTTTAAAAGGGGTTTTCATTAAGAGAGTGCACTGTTTTGAATACTTCTAGCTAGTTGTGTGTCTTCTATTAAGAGAGTGTTTGGAAATTATTTGGGCACAGTGCGTGTGTTATAGAGGAGTGACAGTTATAGCTTTCGTTGTGGAGTTATCTTCCGATAGGGAAGAGCAGCGTGTTTTTGCTACGGTACAGTGTGGGTTTTCAGTCGGATGAATGATACGGAACACGGTGAATCTACATCTGTAAGAGGAGAAACCCATCAAATGCAGAGGTTTGGGGTAGAGGCTGCCCTGGTGGGGCCATGCTACCCACAGCCAAAGCTTTCTGAATAAGAGCGCTGTCTTTTTAAAAACAATAGGGGGTGAGGATTGAGGGAGTGCTCACAGCGGTAAGTATAACACAGCTGTGCTCTGTTTATGCTTCGGCTACAATAAAAAAGCTATAAAATGTGAGATGTCATAGCTCCACTTTGCTTTATTTATACTATTTCCTCTGAGCTCTGTCACACTGCACATTCATCTGCTAAGTTGCAGCAAGAATGGAGATTAAAATATCACAGCTCAAAATAGGAGTCAAGCGGAAGGAGATTCATCATAGCCCTATTAAAAATATGTAAATATGGGAATGAAGTCATTTTAAAGCTACACAGCCCTCCTCCTTGATGAGTTAGGATCCCTTGAGCAAGCGGTGGGCTAAGCAAAGGACAGAGCTAGGTCACTCATTCCCCATTTCTTCCACCCATGGAATCCTTTTAAGATTAAAGACTGAATTGCAAATTATACATGTTTTCCTATAATCATGCCTAAATTAATAATGGCAGGAAATCTGATGCAAAACAAGAAAACAAAAGATTTCGTACTTAAAGATTATACATTGTTACCTTAGTTAGAATTATTAAAATTCATGTATGGAATCTTTTGGACCTCAGTTATGAATGAAATTTGAGAAACCTCGAGGAGTATCCCTAGATAGGAAAGTTCCAAGAAGGAAACGGAGACTTGGAGACGTGGTCTGGCTTTCCAAAATCCAGTTACTAATGATAAAGCTCAGACTGGAAGCTAAGGTTCCTCCCTAAAACGTTGCTAGTGAATGAGCTCTCATTTCCTCTGTCTCTAGTCCTGACAAAAATGTTCTCTGCTGTCTACATGGTGTGCTTAGGAGAGTCAGGAATAGACTTTTTGGATGGCTAAATCTCAAATGGTATTTATTAACAAGACTTTTGTGCTCTCTTCTGTGTGTTGCTGAATGACCGTTAATGTTTTGGCCTCCTTATTTTCCACATGTGTTATCATGGTAATAATAAAGGCCAACATTTACTAGGCCCTTACTGGCTGTAGTCCTGTGTGTTTGATATGTAGTCATTATTTTACTCCTCACAACAACCCTATCCTGTAGGTATTAGTCCTCACATCTTGTAGAGCACACAGCTAATGAGTGAGAACAGGAATCCAAACTGAGCAGGCTGGCTTCGGAGTCTGCACTTTCAGCCACAATGGCCTTTCCAAAACTTTTAAAAAGAGACCAGGAAGAGCACTGGGCTAAAAAAGAGAAGCCCCGGGTTCCAGTCACAGTCTTGCCATTACCCTAGTAAACTAATTTCCCTCCCCTGTAGAATGCAGTCAAGAAATGATTATATCCTTTCCAGTTTCACCTTTGTATGCATTTCTATAGTACCACCTCATTAAAATAAATTTTTTGAGCAATAACTTCTTTCTGCAGTCTTCTTTAACTGTAGTTTCAGAAATGGCTATGGTGAACATTTCTAATATGCGGTGATTCTAGAATTTCTTTTGTCCTGTACTTTTCACTGTGTTTTAAGTGAATTCTTTTGGTTGCAACTAATAGGAGTATCATAGTTAGCTAAAGATTTTCTAGCTGTGTGATCTTGAACATATTTCTTAATCTCTTGTGCCAGTTTTCTTGTCTGTAAAATGGGTATAATCAAAGTCCATACTTATATAGAGTCGCTTTGAGAATTAAGCTAGGTATTACATGTAAAGCACCTGGCATGCTTTATACTCATTCCTATACAATATCAAAGTGTTTGACTACAATGACTATGGATCACCCCTCATCTCATTTAACATATCTGCCTGTAATTCCTCATGCTACCAGTTCTTTTATTGTGACTGGCTGATCAGTTAACTTTTTTGTCCCTTATTCATGTATTAGAAAGGTTATGGTACTATCAGAAGATGTTGTCTATTTGACGTGGGAATATTAGAGCAGGTGGAACTTTGGAACTTGGTTAGATTAGCCCTTCAATGTGATGAATATAATACCCTGAAAAAACAAGTGACTTGTTCCAGAACACTCAGCTAGCTGGTAGAGCACAAAGGTAAAACCTACAGGTCCTAATGGCAGTTTCCAACATAGTGCTGCTACTTAGGGAGTTATTAAATAGAACATGTGAAAGTTCTTGAAATTTGTAAAAGGAACCACAGCACACATCTTAATGGTTTAAATTAGGCTAATTGCCAGAGTATTTCAGATTTATAGTGATTTGAGATTTTAGATCATGTGTCTTTTTGGCAGACTTCACAGGAGGACATGAGGAAATATGCCTCAGGGTGGGGGGGGTAGTACAGGTGGTCATCCTTCTTATTGACTCTTAAGAAATTGATGTTGTTGGTTTTTTTCCTATGTTGAGTGAGGTAACATGTAATTTTCAACAGTATGGGAGAAAGTAGACCTGATAAGCTTAGACAATGTATAAAGTATAAAGAAAAAAAAAGATTTTTACAGTGATTTGGGTAATTTAAATAGAAAAATAATCTGATAAAGCATTATAATAATTTTTGAGACACATCTAACTGAGTCACAATATATCCACTTCTACTCTAATATACAAAGAAAATGGAGCTGTTTCCATAATGTATTTTTGTTCCTGAGTCCCTACCGTACTGGGCAGATTGAAAGGCAATCAAAAGTAAATACAATATCGCACAAAATAACTCATTGTCCTCACTATCGAGTCATCTCTTTCTGTTTTATTTCCCCCCCCCCTCTATTTCCCAGGTCTAGGACTAGGCTGGGGTGAGAGAGGCACCTTGGGTGTAAAATGTAAGGAGGTAGCCTTCTCTGGTGGCAACTCCGCACTTACATGACCCTGAGAGGGATGCTCCTTGCATTTTGTGCCCTCCTAAGTGCCTCACAAACCTCGCTTTTGTGCTGGCTCTGCCCCTGTCTGCACTAACGAAACCATCTTTGAGGGGTTTATGTATCACTGTGGCTCGCTCAGGAGTGTGGAGCATCACATCTGTGCTTGCTGGCCCTGGGGTTGTCCTCTGTATCCTTCCCGGCTCTGCCCTCTGATACTGTCTCTATCAGTAGAGCCCTCTGTTCTTGATGGTGTAGCAGGACTCTGCCTGGGTTTTGAGCCAGATGGCTGCTGCTGACCTACGATTGCCTTGAACTCGAGTTCCCTCTTCCTTATCTCATCCCAAGGCTTTTTCAGTCTTTCTCTGTCACGCTTGTGTGTATGTGTGTGTTGGAAATTTTTAGGTTTTTGCACATGCACACAACCTGTGAGGAATAACCAATTTTAACTTAGTCTGTCTGGGAACCTTCCTTCACCTGTGTTTTCTCCTTTGCCGGGTTAGATAGGTACAAAACTTACAACAGGGATTCTCTGAGAGGCTTCTGATCTCCTCCATCCCCTCCCCAACAAACGATGTCCGTGAAAGAGAACTGTCAGCCGATAGGCCCTTGGATTCCTTTTATCCAGCTGACATTCTCCTGCCCCACCTCCTTATCGATTTAATAAAACGAAATGCAGAAAGCCTGGCCCCTGTTTCTGAGCTCTGCCTCCCTCCTTGCCTTAGACTTCTTTCCCCCTTCCTCCGTACGTACATGAGAATTCCTATATTCTCATAGGAGTGCGAGCGCATTCCCAATGTGGAAGGATCCACATTTAGCTTTTGTTTTTTTCACAGGGAATTTTTGGAAAACTTTATAAACAACTTTCCACTCTCAAATTCTGTCATTCAAAATTGTTGTCTCACTAGGTAAGCTGATTAATAGCCCCTTTGTTCTAGACAGTAGCTGACCTCCCAGCTTGCATACTGGAGTCTACAAAGGGCCAGACCTCCAGGAACTCCTAATTGAGATAGAGAGTATAGAGGGTGAGGAGGAATTATCACAGCATAGCATACTGAAGATGTGTGGGCTAGCACAGGTTATTTCATGGGCTCTCATTCCTTACCTCCCAGCCTAGTTCCTACTCTCAAGTTAGAATACTTTCTTTCCATTATGTGTATATATATATATATATATATATATATATATATATATACACTGTATATCCTACTTTGCAGAAGGGAGTAGATCCAGGGTTAGCTCCTTCCAAGAAGAACTACTCATTCATAATCTCTTTTTGACTCTAGGAATTTGATATGTATATGCTTCCTGAATTTTCTCTCAATATTCTGCTTGCAGAGGATGCAGGCATGTAATCTCATGCAATTTTAATACAGTATGGTCAATTTTATTTTATGATTAGGAACAGTATTTTATGGGAGAGAAGGGGTGCCTTATTTTGCCTAGAAGTGTCAAAAAGGGCTTCCCAGAGGAGTGAAGCTAAAGTTAGGGATTAAAGATTAATTATAGGCTTTTATAAATAAAATGGGAAGTATATTTTTGAAAGAGCAAAGCTCTGAAGAGCAGGACCTTGTCTATTATACTGACCATTGTGTCCCTATCACCTAGCACAGAACTTGGCATCTGGTACATACTTAAATATTTAGTGTATAAATGGATGAATGACTTTATCTTGAGGGCCATCAAAATTGGTCATTTTGAGTAGGGGTACAACATGATGAGATTTGTTTTTTATAAAAAAATATTATGGTAGCATTGTAGTAATGAATGAAAAGGGAATGAGACAGGGAGAAACTGTTGTAACATATTCTATGAAGGCTCCTGGGAGACTCCTTTTAAGTGATCTCCGACCTCTCTCCAGATACTTAGAGAGTCTGTCACTCTGCGCTGAACATATAGTAGTTTCCTACATATGCCTCAAGAAGCCATGGGTACTGACTGTTCCCACCTCTTAAGATGGCCCAAGAAAATCTAGAGATAATTCACAGCATATTTAAGAGTTACTTTCTCAACACCTTCCATATAGGAGATAGAGAGTTGAGGTTTCCAAATGATCTGTTTTATAGGCAATAAATACATTTTTGTCATAGTCCATATGGACTGCTATAATAAAAATACCATAAACTGAGTGGTTTATAAACAACAAAAATTTATTTCTTACAGTTATGGTGGCTGGGAAGCCTGTAATCAGGGCACCAGCACATTGTGTCTGGAGAGAGCCTGCTTCCTAGATGGCCACCTTTTTGCTGTAACTTCACATGGTAGAAAGAAGTAGGGAGTTCTCTGGGGTCTCTTTGTTAAGAGCACTAATTCCATTCCTGAGGGCTCCACCCTCATGAACTAAGCACCTCCAAAGGGCCCCACCTCCTAATACCATCACATTGGGCATTCATTTTTAGCATACTGTCCAAGTTTCTGACCTTTTAATGGGATGTGATCACATACTGTCCAAGTTTCTGACCATAAGTCTATAGCTTATGGCATACAGAGTATCTTTTCTGTATTTCTTATTCAGCGTGGGTCTATGAATTTTCAGCATTGGCCATGGTAACCTGGGGTCTACATGGTTCATGAATCCGAGCACATAACTGATACTTGTTTTCAGAGCAACAGACTGAAGAGAGGTCAGTAAAATACATGCATTTTGTTCCTATGGGTACGAATTTTCTGTTGGTATGTCGAATTATTAAAAAATTAGTGGCTTAAAACAATGCCCACTCACTAGCTTGGAGTTCTCCAGGTCGAGTCTAGCATGGCGTGGCTTTCTCTACCCAGAGAACCACAGGCTGAAATAAGGTTGGCCTGGCTGAGTTCTTTTGTGCACACTCTTGAGGAAAAAAAATCTTCTTCAAAACTCATTCATGTTGGTAGAATTCAGCTCTTTGTGGTTGTAGAACTGGGGTCCCTGTTACCTTGCTGGTTATTAGCTTGGGGTTGTCCGTAGCTCCTAGAGGCTCTATAGGTTCTCCCCCATCCTGAAGCTAGCAATGGTGTGTCAAATCCTCCTTATGATTCAGATCTCTATTTCCCTCTGTTTTTGACCTCTAGATCAAGATTTAAAAGGTTAGGTCTACCCAGATAGTTCCCCTGTTTTAGAGTTATACAATATAACCCATTTGGGAGAGTAAAAGCCATGATATTCACATTTCTAGGGACTATGCAGAGCATGTTTCCCAATTAGGAGAATTTGGGAGGAACATCTTAAATACCACCTACCAAACCTTTATTTATAACATTAAAAAAAAAACACAAGTTGTAAACAGCGTCTTAGGGAAAGCAAAAATAAAGGTATGATTTAATTAACATTTTGTTTGAAAACTAGCACATCTTTTAATGAAGCTAATTTTCTAACATTTGACCTTGACAGATCTACTATTACTATTATTTAGAAATTTTACTTGTTTGTGACTCATTCACTTCTGAATATTCCTACCATTCACATTACCAAAACCAAACAAAACATTTCTATATTTATTACTGGGGGTGTGGCAGTGGGGGTGGTTTTTATTGTTTGTGCAAGAATAATAAAAACAATGCCATATAATCTATACATAAACACCATCACTTCAGAGTGATTTTTAATAGTAAGAGCTTTGTTAAGTTAACTTGAATTATAAAGTTTTGGGGATTTCTAGATTTAAATAAGGAAGGTACAAGAGTTTAACTAACTGTACAATTAGTCAGCTACAAACTCAGTCAACTACAAGCACATTTCCCCACATACTCCTCATTTCTGACACCAGCTGCAAGTTTGAGGGGTTTCTAAAACCACCTTTAGGTTTGACAATTTGCTAGAAGTATTCACTAAAACAGATTATACTCAAAGTTATAGTTTATTACAGGGAAAGAATACAAATTAATATCAGCCAGGGGAAAAAGTATGTAAGGCTGAGTCTCAAGCTGTTAAGTATAAGGCTAAGGCTGAGTCTGAGTTTGAGGCTTGAAAGACCAATCACAGAGCTTTCATTGTCCTCTCCTTATAGAATCAGATGCATTACTTTCCCAGCATCAATATGACAGTATACATGGAACACTGTCAACCAGGGAAGCTCGCTTGAGCCTTTAGTGTCTAGAGTTTTTAATGGGATGTGATCACATACTGTCCAAGTTTCTGACCTTTAGTCTCCAGCCCTTCCTGGATGTCACTGTTGGGTTGATACCTTTAGTCTTCAGTTCCTTCCAGAGGCAAAATTGATACTGCATGTTCCCAAGCCGCCATCCAAAATCACACTGTTTGACTGTCCTGTGGCCAAAGCTCTCAGGCAAGCAAAGACACTCTTGCCAGATATGACATTTGGAGGACCTAGAGATCACCTCTTAGTAGCCAAAGACAAAGGCCAGATCTTTCCTTGCATAAGCTTAACTCTTCACCACACAGAAAAGGAGGGAGGGAAAGAGAAATGAATGCAAATAGTTGTTATCATTTATTGAGGGCATACCATGTGTCAGGCAGTGTGCTAAGCATTGTTTCCTTTAATTTTTTGAACATTAATAGGATGATGCTATAATTATTTTTCTTTTAAAGATAAGCTGAGATTTATCAATTAAGAGACTTACCCAAGACCATGTAAATTAGTCAATGGTGGAACCAGGATTTAAACCGGTGTCATCCTAACTCAAAAGTACATGATCTCAAACACTTTACTCTGTTGCCTCCACCAAAACCAAAGGACAATAAGAATATATAATGTAACAAGCATTTAGAAGCAACTATTCTTGAGAATTGTTTTCAGGACAAAGTTGTCATTCAAATGTATAAGAATGTGCACTGATAGTTTAATAATGTAGGATACAGAGAAAGAGGATTGCTATATAGAATGGTTGTGTCATTGAATTCACATCTTCCAAATGGATTCCAGTTAGCACTGTATCATTTAGTTAATTCAAAAACATTTATGGGGTATGCATTATATCTCAGGTGCTGTGCTCGCCCCGGGTGACCCAAAGATGATGACAAATATGTTCCTGTCCACAAGGAGCTAGCGATCCACTGGGGTATGTAAACTGTTTATTTATTTTTTAATATTATGTTAGTTTTAAGCAGAACAGAGAAAGTGTAATATGTAAGAAATATTTTGCCTACGAGTTTTACAAGCATTTGGAAAAAAAATTTTTTTTGACTGGATGAGCTAATGATAAATTTAGTAATTTGGAGGTTGTCGTTCATATTAACTGAATCAAATATTTAAACTCAGCTTCAGAGGCACCTGAGTGGCTCTGATGGTTAAGCGTCTGCCTTCAGCTCAGGTCATGATCCCAGGGTTCTGGGATCCAGCCCCACATCGGGCTCCTGGCTCAGCGGGGAGCCTGCTTCTCCCTCTCCCTCTGCCTCTCCCCCTGCTCATGCTCTCTCTCTCTCTCTATGTCTGTGTCTCAAATGAATAAATAAAATCTTAAAAAAAAACTCAGCTTCAATTTTTTAATATATTCTTTAATAATAGGATAGATCTTTAAAAAATAGTTTTACCTCCTTTGCCTTTGTGTGTGTGGGGGAGACATAGCACTGAGATTTGTCTGTATTTCCTACGTTAATAGTACATGAGGGCAAATGAAGAGAGAATAGGAATGCTACCAGAGCACATCATACATAACAACAATGTGCATTTCTTCTTCACACTTGTAATGTTGATACTCTGCATTTCATTGGTTACTTTAATGATCATTTTTACCTTTCATTTTCTCTTACTTTACTGATTTCTCCAATTGAGCAAAGTCTATATTGGAATAAAATAGGATTCCTTGTTTAGTTAATGTTGATTTTTGGCAAATATGTACTTTATTTAAGTTATAGTTTATAATAGCCCATGCTTACCATACACCATGCAGTATACTGGGAGTGGTCCTGAAGAAATAAACACAGCAAATGCAGTAATATAAATAAGAAATATTATATCCCAATTATACTTTATATATTTTATAGCTTAATATAGAGGAGTAGAATTAGAAAATAAAATAATAAATTTAAGTGAACTTGATGTCCAGTAGTCCACTAACAATATATTTAGACCAATTTAATACATATATTAATATGCTATCTAGATTAAGCATTGTAAGTGCTGAGAGTGCAGTTGGGATCATTTTAAAATGTGAGCAACCCAAGAAAAAAACATGTCCTTTTTTTTCAATATGATTTTAATTTTTAAAAGCATTTAATTTTATAAACCGTATCCATCATCTTTGCATAGATAAATGTTGTGGCAAGTTTTTTGAATGAACTTTTTGGTTCCCTAAAGAAATTATGGATACACTATAAATTTATAAATGAAAGGCCATTCATCAGAGTTATAAATATGAGTGATTCTTATGCTGATGCCCATGTAAACTTAAAGTGGTTTAATATCTATTGGCTTTTGAGTATAGGTTAGAACAGCAGAAGAATATAGATACTGTCTTACTTACATGGTGTCATAACACTGGCAAAATGGTGAGAATGACATGAAATATTTTTTGAATAGCATGGCATTTCCTTGAATTACTGATGGCAATAGAACATAAATCAACCTTAATGATGGATATTCTAAAGATGTTTATTAATCTATTCATTTAATCTGAAATACTCACTCTTGGCATTTATAGAGCCAGTTGAAAAGAAGTGGCAAGTGCTTCTAAACCCCAGCAGTTACTTTTAGGGGCCCCATAATTATGTCAGCTAAGTCTGGTTGGAATGGAGATTAAAATGCATAAAAATCCTTTCCTCCTAATCTATGCTAAAGATATTTGCTTGACTGAAATATATTTTCTTGTATATGTCTAATAAAAATCTCAATTTGTTCCATCCTTGATGAAATTTACAACATGGCTCTCTATTTGAATCTTCAGTTTTTAATCTGTTTTCCTCCCTCCCCGCTCCCCCAAATTGGAAGACAATCCTGTACTTGTATACTTCGACAGAAAAGGACAGGAAAACTGACCAAATTCCTGTGCACCAAATTAAGAAACAGCATATGGCATATGATTTTGACTAAACGTAGACAGGTAGGATGGACAGACGTAAAGATACAGAGAGGGGAATTTTTATTAGATAGTAAAGGTCAGAGACAGTAGCAGTTGAGCTGAAGAAGGAAGGAGTCAGCTATGTGTATGTTGGGGAGTAAGATGGTGTGAATGTGCATGCAGGTACTTGTGTTATTTATTAAAACATGGAAAGTCTAGGTAAAGAGCTAACTTCTGTATTGAAATAATGTAAGCAGGACTCAGCTTCTCTCCATTTCTTAGCTTCCACTAAGACAGCTTCAGTCTTGGCTTCACTTGGGAGGAAGATGGTGGCAGTAGAATTGTTTCAGCATGGACATCCTCTCATGTTTCATTCAGATCAAATAGGAAAAAGAGAGTCTCTTTCCCAGAAGCCCTATCAAAAGTCTCTTTGTTCTAATTGGCTTTGATTAGATCACAGACTAATCCTGCACACCTCTCTCGGAGCAAGAGAGAGAGTCATCTTTATCACTTTCCATGAGCTAGGCATTGGGATTGCCTCCCAGAGGGAAAGAGGGTACTTTTAACAGAAAGAGGGTGTATAGATGCTAGGTAGCAAAATAAATAAATAAACAAAATAAATTGCTGTCAGAAGAAAAATCACAATGGGTATATACACATGAAATTTTGCGTATATTTCCAGAAAACTGTAGATTTCCTAGTGATCCATGGATTCTAGATTAAGAAACTCTTAAAAGTAACAATGAATCAATGCCTTCTGGAATAAATGAAAACCAGCATTGATATCCATAGCCATCCAGGAAAATGTGTTTTTACTTAAATTGTTTCCTGAAAAAAGACACAAAATGCATGCAATCTATAACTAGTTGTTTAAATGATAATATTAAATTAAGAATGAAAAAGAAGTTATATTTTCTTGTTAGCTAAAGTAGAAATGAGTGGTTCACCTTGATGGTGTTTCTGTAACTATTATTGTGTATGAGGAAAAGAGACAAAATCTTTTATTCGTGGCGAAAACTTTAAATTGGCAACGTCAGGAGACTTCTATTAGGATAAAAAGAAGTTTTCCAGTGTTGGTTCAACAACTTTTATTGTGATGGGGGCCTGTGTTTATGTGCATCCTAAATCCCTTCAATTTAGTAAAAAAAAAAAAGAAAAGAAAAAAGTATTAATCAGGGAATAAAAGGCAGAACATAAGGAATATAGTCAATTATATTGTAATAGCAAGGTAAGGGGACAGTTGGCAGCCACACTTGTGGTGAGCACGGCATAATGTATAAACCTGTGAAATCACTAACCTATATACCTGAAACTAATGTAACATTGTGTGTCAACTGCACTCAAAGAAATTTAAAAATAAATATTATTACTTGGGAAAAGATATTTATCCGGTCTATGAAAGTGATTTGTAAAGAATATCCTTTTGATGATTGGCCCAAACTATCTGTAGATTTGCTGATTTTTTTTTCTTTTTAGCTATATTTTGTTTTAGAACATGTTGGTGATGTCAGTTGTTTCTTTAAAAATTATTTTTGATTGAGAAATCTTAAGAAAATTGGTAGAAAATACAGGTCAATCATTGGAAAATGTGGATACTTTAAAAATGCCTACAGAGTGATTGTGTACTTTTCATTAATATTGGTTAGAAAACAGTCTTTTAATGATGGTGGACACTGACATAGCAACTGCCAAGGTAACAGTCATAAATATTCTTTATTTTTACCTAGATTTCTCAGTTTATTGACAGGCAGGAGTTAGCCTGGGATTCTAAGTTGCATCTCTGAACACAAGAGGAGTTTTTCTTAAGTGAATCAAAATATTACACAAAAATGGGAAGGAATTCCATGATTGCCAGATATTTTTAAAAGAATAAACATGTTAATTGAAGGTGGGTTTACTGTGCCACCTTTTGTCTCTTCACACAAGCAAAAACCCTCTGAGGTTTTAACACTCTTCCTCATGAATGGATAAGCTTTTTAACCCAAATCTTCTACTTGTGACTAAAGTGATTTGTCACTGTTCCTTGTTAAGTTCGGTATTCTCGGTTGTGAAGAAAGACATTATATTTTCTCTATCAACTAATGCTATTGAAATGCTACAGCTGTTTTGGAGGGTGTCCACTTTTCAAAATATTTCTGCAAAGGCTATAATGTATCTGGCTTTCCACACAGACATGTTATTTTTAAAAACTCTTGAAAACCTCAGTTTACCATCAGTTCTTGCTTCAACTGAAAAGTTTGTTCTTGTTTGATCTGTTACCACTCCGTGTGTGTATGGTTTTTGTTTTGTTTTGCTTTCTAGATTACAGCATATCTTTACACAGTGTCAATTATCTGTGAGTAGGAAACAACAGGTAGTTCATTCACTGAAAACCAGTTTACAGATTTTCTTGCTATACATTTCTCTGTTTTTCAGATTCAATTTTAGATTTAACCAAGATAGGGAGTTGCTTCTCTCCATAGTCATATTTGTCATCAGTAGAGTTTAGAGAAATGAGTTTTTTAAAGAACTTTTAAAAATATATAATTTAAAATATTGTTATTTTTCCATTTTGGCTAAAACAAATTGATGGATATTTTTAAGGCTGTGAGTTAAAGCAGGAAGAAAGTGTCACTCCTGTAATCCTTTCTAAAGACAAAAGATAGAGGACTAAAACACTGTGAGAGCAATCCATACTGTGTTTTTTTGTTTGTTTGTTTGTTTTTTTACATGATGTCGAATTCAGCTGCATAGGTGTGAGTTTCAGATAAGAGTAAATGCTTTTACAGACGTGAACGGTCAAAACATTCCCTGTTATTTATTTTAAGGGCTTTTTAAGGAGAAGGAATGGGTTTAATCCGAGACCCCAGAGCATACATTTCTAGACAGCTGCCTGTCTGAATAGGGTATGAGCTAAGGGGTGAACAGGAGAAAATCCACATACATATTTGAGTTTTACTTTAGAACTTTTGATAGCTTTGGTCACTGATTGGAGTTTCTCTCCAACTAGGAATCAAAGAGACAAAGCGGATAATCTACATAATCTTTCCCACGTCTTCTAAGAGTGCCTGTAGATGAAAACATGTCAGACAACTGGTCAAATAGGGCCTAAAGTTTTCTCTGTTTATTTGTTTTAAATCCATTCTTTACTGAGAAGGAAATAAAAAGAAAGCTTGAAGTTGGTGATAGACTTGGGTTCTTGCCACATTCCCAGCTTATTTCGTGGACAGCTCTCTACTTCAGAGAAAGTTAATGTTTTCCAGAGATGTTCCATAGGTATTCTAAATCATACTACAGACACCTGCTCCTTTATATGGATATGTTCTCCACCTAGGATGAATCAGAGTTGATTTTTTTTTTTTTTTTAGTATGCTTCCTTTCAAAAACCTCATTAATCTTAGTGTGCAGAATTTAGGGGGAAAGTTGTGTTTTGCTAGTTGACACTGTTTAATGTAAATGATTTATGATTATTCCTTATGTATACACAATAGGCACTTTATAAATTGGATTGTTCTAGGAGTAACACGATACATAAATGTTATTGCTATAAATTCTGAAGTTGGCTATATATTTTTGTATCATGTAACCAGTTGACTTATAAGTGCTGACTATTCTAACCTGCTCTATCTACTCAATATTCTAAGTGGTGACTTAGGTAAGCCTAGCAGAGATGTACACAGAGGTGCTCAAACTCTACAAGAACAGGTCATCTTGGCACCTCTCCAGCATGGCTTCTGGCTATCTTCCAGGGGTAATGGCAGAAAGAAGAAAGAATGAGAGGGGAAACTGAAACTATATGTAGTAAAAAGATGAATCTAAATGATTTTCTGCCCAGTAAAGTCAAGAGCCAACTAAGAGAGAAAAGGGGAAAAAGCAGAGCAAACAGGAGAAAAGTATTAGTAAAATCAATTTGGCAAAATTTAGTTAGATACCACTTCACAGGTAAATTTTCATCATATAATATTAAATAAAGGTAAAAGTAGTAATAGATTAACAAATTAAAATTAATAGATTAACAGCTATATAATTATATATTTTTTTGTACCAATAGGTACAGTGTGTATAGAAATAAAAATGTTTAGTTTTTTTTTTAATTTCTGTGAATGAAGTGTTTGAGGAGTGGAGTTTTACAAAACACTTGATTCTACTGGCAGATGAGGCCATTTTATAATACGTGTAATGCTGTTACACTAATAGCTCTCATTTTTTACCATGAAGAGTCACGGTGATTTTCTAAGATCCTAAAGAAGTTGAAAAAAAAAAAACCAAAAAGCTCTGAACAACTGGTCATTTTATATCTAAGTAATTGTTAAATACCAAACTCATCTAAAATGTTGAGTTAGAGGGCAAGGAGTTACAGCCATATAACTGACCAGTCAGCTTCATAGCAATTTTTGCTAAGCCCTAGTGTTGACTTCTTACCTGATCACACAGTCCTGGCGTCGGGGCTGATTTGAATTGTTGTTCTATGCCCTAATTTGTGTAAAGAAGAACTGGGCTGTGAAGAATTCTATTGTGTTTATAGTGTCTATTCTGATAGTGATTTTATAGTCCATTTTATAGGCTGTTTCAGTTGACTCCCTTCCCCCATGCCCTCTTAAGTACTACTGTCTACACAATCGATCTGGTTACCCATGAAGCCAGTTCACATCAGCTGTTGCAGGGGCTGAAAATATAAGATCAGTAATTTTAAAACCTTGAGGTTCCTATGCTCCACAAAAGACTAAATCTTAGCAGGCAATCCCATGTGAAAAGATCATGAGACTGAAACCAGCGTGTGGTGTGTGTGTGGTGTGTGTGTGTGTATGTGACTTGTAATAGCAGACATTGTTTATTTGGCTGTTACATTGAAGGAAATATCCTAATTTGCTCCTTTATAACTTCTGCAATACATTTTTAATTGTCATACTTTCTGGAACTATCCTGGTGCATGCATTGGAAAGAATATGCATATGCAGATATCTCTATATTTGTAGGCACTATAGTCAAAACAACTTATTTGCCTAGCTGCAAAGCTGACTTATTCACCCACTCACAAACTCCCTAGAGGAAATACGGCATAAAAGGTCAAATACAAGCAATAAAGCCAATGATCTTTTACAAAAAAAGTTACTTCAGAAGTTCTCAGTGGCACTGTTCATCTTCTGGAAGGGAGATCACTACATTCCCTGCCCATTCCCGTGTCATCAGCAGTAGCTTTGGATTCATTTTAGAAGAGGGAAGCCTGTTTCTACATTGCTGCTGCAATCCACTCAGGTAAGCTGGATTGAAATCCCAAAGAGACTGCTGTACCAGCCTACACTATGGGAAGATTCTGTGCGGATAGAGGGATTTACAAACCTCAGTTCACTGATCCTGTAGAATCTTAACCACTATTTAAAATTCTGCTTTGTCTTGAAGGAGGTTGAATTTAAATGCAAGACCTCCAGATTTAAATACACACACACACACACACACACACACACACACACACACACAATATCAGAAAAAGCCCATCGCTTTTTGTTCAGTACGGAATACTTCAGTATCTATCATTAACTGAGGACTTTCTTTTTGCCAGGTACTGCTTTTCGTCTTTGCATGTAGCATCTAATTTAAGCTTCCTAAGTATCTCGTGAAGCCAGTACTATTATTAAACCCGTTTTTCAGCTTAGGGAATTGAGAGAGAAAGAGAAATTGAGTAACTTGCTGTGACTCAACAGCTAGTAGAAGGTGGAGTCAGGATTCAGAGCCAGGCAGAGGGATGCGGGGTTGAAGCACACACTGCCAGGTTGGCTTGTAAGCAATATGTAGTGCTTCATGTGTGAAAAGAATGTAGTGGAGCCATCCTTTAGTAGGAAGTAGGACTTGAACTTCTTTTTCTGGTACTAATGGTCACTGTATCTCTTGCTCAGGCCCTGTTATGACCAAGGGCAAGTCTTATTTGAGACAGCTGGTCACAAGTGAGTAAAAAATAATCAATGGCCAAAGAAGAGAAAGGAATGCACTGGTTAATATGAGGATCTGACCCCAGGACCTTGCTTTCACTATTGCCACAGTAAACAAGCGAGCTAATGAACCACAGATGTTAGTGTGTCATTAGTGTCTTGCAGTTTTGTCTTCCTGGGTAGCTACCATCAAGAAGGACAGTCCCTCTATGAATATGTATTTAGTACTAGATACAGCAATTTATTCTTTTGAAAAGCACTTTATCATTTTGGTGTTGATAAACATATAAGCAATAATCAGTAGTTAGAAGTTTCAGGCTAAAATGGATGCCATTATTAGTGACTTGACAACTTCTCCTGTGAATTCCATGTGTGGCACCAAGACTGGCTTGTGCTGCCCGGAGCTACATAGATTCAGTTTTTAGAAAAGCTCACTTCAAATAATTCTCGTGCAATGAAACCTTTGGTTCTCAGAACTGCGGTAGTCACTAATTTCCAAACTCTGAATATGTAAAATAAAGTACTTGCACAAAAAACCTAGGAGCTCTATAGGTCAGAACATTTGTTTAAACTAATATAGAATTAGCTTTTTCAGTTCCAGCTCCCTTTTTCCTATCTATTTGCCTTGCTAATAAGAAGGCCTTAACTTATTCCTGTTCAGTTACCTTGTGCCATGATACCTCTCCTTTTTGGATTTTTTTTTTTTTTATTCTGAGTTGAGCAGACCTTCCTAGTTCATGTAGAGAACTTCCACAGTAATGATAAAACATGAAGGTGCTCAATAAACAAGAATGGTGAAAACAATGAAATTTAACTCAAACTAGGCAAAATAGCATCCCTCAACCCAGAACTTCTATTACATTTTGAAATTGGTCTTTACAGATATATTTCTCTGCCTGAAACATGTGTGCTAGTTCTATTTATATAAGGGAATAGTGACATCCTGTGTGTAGCTAGACTAATTGCCTCTGTAATTAACCTATTTGAGAAGGAAGTTGCATAGAAATAAAATACCATTGAGTACTGAAAGAGGCAATTTTATCTTGAAGCAAACCTCTAACTTTACCAGAGGGTGTGGACTAAACAAAAAGATTCTGTCTCCTTCCCTTCCATCTTTTTTTTCTTCCTTATTTTCCTTGTCTCTAGAGAATTGCACTGTCTTTTCCATTTTCTCTCTACCACCTTTATTTTCCATACTGTGAGGTAAAAATCTAGTGTTATTATGAGTGAATATTCTGTTTTTAAGGTAGAATTGAGGATAGATGGAAGTGTGGTGAGAGAGACAGTCTTTTTGCCTCAGTGGTATTCAAGGGTCTTTTTTGGTCAAGGGTGAGATATGCATGGAATCATTTTGTTGTCTTAGGCTTTGGGGACGAAAATCTTAGCCTTATTCCTATCCCTTGATAAAATATATATTAATTAAATTTAGAGAAGGGTCTGGGGACATGGCAAAGGCAGGGTTTTTCTTTTGACCTCTTGAATCCAGAATAAACTATTAGAAGGCAATATATTATAATACAGTGCAGTTTTTGTGGTCAGAATTATTTAGACCTCACTCAAATATATGACTAAGGGGGAAAAGAAGAGCAGTTTCTTTGTTTCCCCAAAGTGTCCCTTTCAACATTTTAAAAGGTAAGGGATTGCCAAGACATTTCAGAAAACAGTGGGACAAAGCAAGAACAAGAGGCATAGAAGAAATTAGTTAAAAGTGTCCTGCTATTTATGTCCTGACTTACCCTCAGATCCCAGCAAGACCCAGCTCTCCGGGCTTTGCTCAACCCTAGCTTCATGTATAATCCCCTGTTCCATAATCAAAATGGTATTTTGAATCAGAGAGCTTGTTTAATACTTTTTTTCATGAGATAACAAATGTTATGTCATCGTTGATGTATTTTTCAAGTCAGGTAACTAAATTTGTATTTTGCATGTTATACTGACTTGAAAGAGCTTAGTTTAAAGTTATGATCACTACTAACAAGAATTTCCTTGTGAAATATTTGAGAATTTTGAGTCAAAGTAAGCGTAATCACTGTATTATATAATGATGGCTGAGAGCAGAATAGTTGGAATGGAAATGGTTTGGAGTTTCAGACTGTGGTGGACTTGGATTCCTCAACTTGTAGGACAGTCTTTCCGCACCTCAGTTTTTTTTTATCTGAGATGTGGGGATAAAAATTCCCCTTTCACAAGATAATCTTGAGACTTGAGTGAAGAAGCATTCATGTAATACTATGCCTAGTGCCTATAAATAAACGCTTAGTAAATAGTAGCTAATATTATTCCAGCTAACATTTGATAAAGCAAAATGATGTGGATACTAGTTTATTGTGAAAGAATTTAATCTTATCTGGCTGAACTATTCTTCAAATGGATTTGCTTAATGACCCTTTCATTTATTGTTTTATAATCTTTACTGTGGTAACTTTTCACTTCTATTGATACTTTATAGTAGCAATAGCTGGATTATCATTCTTGGAAGATGGCGCAAGGACATTTTTAGAAAACATTTTTTCTTGGGAAAAATATGAAGCAAAAGAGGAGAAAGAAACACTGCAGGAAGTTTTCTTGTTCATCACCTTTGTGATTAATCCTTAATAATCATTAACAGTTGCTCCTTATGAGTAAAAGGAAATGCTCAGCTCTACAAAACTGGTCATTTGGTCGTGGCTATGTTTTGGCAATGGTGCTAATTAAATATAGTATCTATGATCATTGGGGTGTCCAGCAGCTTTATGTGAGTCTCCCATCTGTTTTATTGGCCATGTTCGGTAAGATAGGGAATTACATGAATCAGAAACTCAGAAAACCATCCTCAGGAGATTCAGATCCAGTCACTGCTTAGTATCACAAGATAGTTCACTCATCCATTCAACAGATATTTATTGGGAGTACATTACATGCTACCTACTGTGTCAGTTTTGAAAATATAGTCATGAACAGAGTAGACAAGGCATAGGGCCTCACAGATTTTACAGCCTGACAGAGAAGACACATAACATAAAACAAGTAATTACAATGAGATATGTAAGTCTTATAATAGGGGAATTTTTTTGATCTCTTAGCCAACTGAGTTGTGAATTCCTAATTGTGGATAGTGGGGGTAGGGGTATTCCTCCCTGCTTTGAATTTCCATAGCGTTTTATCTGTACCTCCATTTGGAAATACCTTCCTCCTTGCATTTAGTTCCTTCTGACTGTGGCATATCTTCTAGGACTTCAAGTTCCTTAGGAGCCAGGCAAGATACATGTGAGAGTGTCCTTAGCATCTTTCAGAGGATATATACATGTGCTCTCTACATAGTAGTTACTAAATCAGTGCTGTTGAGAGAACTGAAGCAAAGAAGAAGTGTTAGTGGTTTACTTCCATCATCCTTTCTGTTTTAAATTCTTAAATATTTCATTTTGAAATTTCTCCTTCTTCGTATTCATTGTGGTTAGAGGGGGGTAAATAACCAATTGAAAGTCATTATCCCTCCTTTTATCCCTCTCTCTCATCTGTTATTCTCTCAAAGTTTAATCCACAGCAATATCCTCTGGAATAAATTAATTATTATTTGTAAGACTTTCCAAGTTTGCTGTACAGAAGTCTGACGTTGGTTGCCACATGCAAATAATAATGGAAGAAGCATCTGCTATTTGTGGTCTTTTGGGATATCATAATCAACCTTTTTTCTGCCCATCACTGGACCTATCAAGAGAATCTGTTAGGTTAAACTAGTATCTAGTTTGGAAAGGTTAGAATGCTTCACTGGCTGTAAAAAAGGTAGACCTTCTAACCAATGGTTTAGTATTCATTTGCTATTGCTCATCTCATTGTACTCTAAAAAATAAAACTGAATTCTGACAGCTTTTAAAAAGTAGGAAAATAATCAGCTCTTAGACAGAAATCCAATCCATAGCTTAAGAAAGTTCGGTATTAAAAATGATAAAGGGAGTAGTTCTGCAAAAAGAAGGAAGCTTTTGCATGTTCTGCTGGAAGGATTGGAGCTGCACTGAGATTGAGAGACCTGAGCTCGGTGTTGCCTGTGAGCTGGGGTGTAATTTAGTGAGCTGACAGGAGGAGTGAAGTATCTCCTCAATATCTGTGTTTGGCAGAAGAGATGAATGCATACATCAGGAAACAATGTTTAAGTGTTTTATTTCCTTATTTCAGCCTGTCAAACTGTCAGTATAGTTAATGGCCACTGAGAGAGAAAGAGAGAGAGAGAGAGAGAAAGAGGGAGGAGGAGGAACAGAGAGAAACAAAGGTGCTATGGAATCTGAAAAGAAAGAAACCAGGAAAGCATTTGCATGTTTCTGTGGCATAATGGTCAGTCAGACAAAAATAACTCACTATATTCATCTCTCTACTGAAGCCAGATGTGCTGGTTCCCTACCTACAATCCCTGCACCCTTCTGTGCCTTCATTTGTGTTCTTCATGATTGCTTCATTTAACTTTGATCTCTGTGACTCCTTTCACTTAAGTCTAGATTGATTAGCGATACTTCAAGGATTATTTTATGCTTTGTTCGTAGTATCCAGTTTTGCTCAGCTTTCCAAGTTTACTATCTTGTGCACATTGTTTATAAAATGTGGTATTAATGCTGTTTATACAAAAATGTTCACTCTTACACATAAAACACCCCCCACTTTCTTTTTTATCATTTTGCATTTTTATAGTACACAAAGAACAAAATTGGGCTGGATTTTGACCTAGTGTATCTTTCTTTAGAAAAGAAAAAGCTTAAAGTAAAACAACTAAATTAGACATTTACAAGTACAAAACTATTTTAAATTTCTGAAAAATCTTAGCACAATCAAGGGATTTTTATTTTATAAAAAGGAAGTACATATAATGGATTGTTTTTGTACTGGAAATATCTTATTTTTCCATGGAAATGGTAAAGCCTCTTGTCGTTCACATCTATGTCAAACTGAATTTTCAATCTTTGAATTCATTCCAGTGATGAATACTTTTTATAATGAACACCTTTAGTTGCCTTATAAACGAGAAGTATTTAATTAGAAAAAAATGTTTTTTAAATATCTTTTTAAAAATCTTATAAAATGGTCTAAGGAGAGGTAGTATGGGGTATTAAATACACTGGGTCCTGAATCTGGCCATTCATCGACACCTGGAAGGCATTTAAAAGTACAGACCCTTGGACTCCATTCCAGATTGCCTGGAAGAGGCTCTTAGGGATGAGGATCTAGCATGTGTGTATATATAAGATCCATGCTACACTCCCTACCCCCAGCCCCTAGGTGATGTGGGCTATCAACCAGGCTAGGAAACATACTGTCCCTGCCATGGGGAGAACACTGTTCTGGTTATCAGTAGAATTTGGGCTGGTTTATCACAGTATCATTCACTCACTGGGTAACTTTGGGCAAATCACAAGCTTTGGGGGAGCACATTTTTCAACTCTATATAATTTGTGTGATCTTTTCCAGCTTTAAAATCTTGTAACTTCATTATATTAATGAAGTTTTAAAAAGTTTTAAACTTAAAACCGAGTCAAAATACACATGAACACGCAGTTTCTTACTAGTTTTTATTCTTAGATTGAGTTGATAGAAGTAAGCAAACAGGGGTGCCTGGGTGGCTCAGTCAGTTAATTGTCTGTCTTCGGCTTAGGCCTGATCTCAAGGTCCTGGGATCAAGCCCCATGTTGGGCTCCCTGCTCAGTGGGGAGCCTGCTTCTCCCTCTGACCCTTCCCCCACTTGTGTGCTTGCTCTCTTTCTCAAATAAATAAATAAAACCTTTAAAAAAAAGCAAACAAACAAAAAAGTCAAAAGAATCTCTCCTCTCATCCTCAGTTTAAGACTTCTTGATTGGACCTTTCTTTTTTATGATATCAGTCATGAACATGTTCTCATGAAAATGATAGGCCTTCAGATGCAAAACTGAACTCTTCTCCACCCGTCCAAATTTGTTTCTTCTTCAGCATGCATATCTTCACAAATGACATCACCATGCATCTTGTGTTAGCTGGTAACCAAGCATCACCCTCCCTCTCATTTATCTTTGATATCCTGGGTTCATCTTACCTTCTGAAATATTGTTCATCTGTCAACTTCTTTTTATCTTCCCCACCATCCATCCTGGGCCAAGGTGCCATGTTTCCTGGGTTCTGGAATAACCTCCCAATTGAAAGTCTTTTCTATACCTCTTGCCACCCTGTGCTCTAGTAGATGTTCAGTACTGCCAAGAGATTAAAAATGCAGGTCTGATCATAGGTCTTCTCCCTTCCCATCCCATTGCACTTGGGATAAAGACCAAAATGTGCACAATGGCCTGCAAGACCCTGCATGATCTATCCTGCCCTTCTAGAACTCCCTCACTTTCTGCTCTCTATGCCAACTGGCTATCCTTCAGTTTCTCATATGGTGTATTTCCTTTCCATCTCAGGGCCATTGAGTTTTCATTTCTTTCTGTCTAGTAAGCAATTCATGTCCAGCTTATTCATTTCAGATCAGCTGAAATGACATTTCCTCAGGAGAGCCTTTCCTGATGCCCCAGGTATGATGGAGTCCACCTATTATATACTAGAATAGAATACCTTGCATTTTCCTTCAGAGCATTTTTCACAGTTTATAATTTTGTATGAATGCAATGGCTTGGTTAATTTTAATCTAATCTATAAGACTATTACCTTGGTAAAAGTAGGGACCTTGACAATTTTGTTTGTCACTGATTCCCTAATTCCTCAAATAGTGGGTAGTATAAAGTAGGTTCTTTTATTATTATTTTTTAATTAACATATAATGTATTATTTGTTTCAGGGGTACAGGTCTGTGATTCATCAGTCTTACACAACTCACAGTGCTCACCATAGTACAAACCCTCCCCAGTGTCCATCACCCAGCCACCCCATCCCTCCCCCCCACTGCCCCCACTCCAGCAACCCTCAGTTTGTTTCCTGAGATTAAGAGTCTCTTATGGTTTGTTTCCCGCTCTGGTTTCGTCTTGTTTCATTTTTCTGTCCCTTTCCCTATGATCCTCTGTCTTGTTTCTGAAATTCTTCATATCAGTGAGATCATATGATACATGTCTTTCTGTGATTGACTTATTTCACTTAGCATAATACCCTCTAGTTCCATCCACGTCATTGCAAATGGCAAGATTTCGGGTTTTTTGATGGCTGCATAATAGCCCATTGTATATATATACCACATCTTCTTTATCCATTCATCTGTTGATGGATATCTAGGCTCTTTCCATAGTTTGGCTATTGTGGACATTGCTGCTATAAACATTGGGGTGCATGTGCCCCTTCAGATCCTTACATTTGTATCTTTGTGGTAAATACCCAGTAGTGCAATTGCTGGGTCATAGGGTAGCTCTATTTTCAACTTTTTGAGGAATCTCCATACTGTTTTCCAGAGTGGCTGCACCAGCTTGCATTCCCACCAACAGTGTAGGAGGGTTCCCCTTTCTCCGCATCCTCACCAACATCTGTCGTTTCCTGACTTGTTAATTTTAGCCATTCTGACTGGTGTGAGGTGGTATCCCATTGAGGTTTTGATTTGTAATTCCCTGATACCCAGTGATGTTGAGCACTTTCTCATGTGTCTGTTGGCCATTTGGATGTCTTCTTTGCAGAAATGTCTGTTCATGTCT
The DNA here is from genome assembly GCF_003265705.2 of Callorhinus ursinus. Taxonomy (NCBI): domain Eukaryota; kingdom Metazoa; phylum Chordata; class Mammalia; order Carnivora; family Otariidae; genus Callorhinus; species Callorhinus ursinus. The sequence continues at coordinate 10,039,531 of NW_027397089.1, forward strand.
TCTGCCCATTTCTTGATTGGATTATTTGTTCTTTGGATGTTGAGTTTGATAAGTTCTTTATAGATTTTGGATACTAGCCCTTTATCTGATACGTCATTTGCAAATATCTTCTCCTTTTCTGTCGATTGTCTTTTGGTTTTGTTGACTGTTTCCTTTGCTGTGTAAAAGCTTTTTATCTTGATGAAGTCCCAATAGTTCATTTTTGCCCTTGCTTCCCTTGCCTTTAGCGATGTTTCTAGGAAGAAGTTGCTGTGGCTGAGGTTGAAGAGGTTGCTGCTTGTAATGGATTCCTTTCTCACATTTAGGTCTTTCATCCATTTTATAGTAGGTTCTTAAGAAATATTTGTTAAGTAAAAGAATAAATGAATCAATGGAAGAAAAGTGCTTACTTATGCAGAGACACCTCCCCCATTGCCACATATATTCTTTCCAGTAATCTGGAATTGGTAATCTCTCAACCTGCTACTATTTCTCATCTTTGTTACAATAACATCCCTTTTCTGTGTTCCTCTGAGGTTAAAGAGGAATGTAAAAGCAGTTGCTTTTGTTGCAACTCTTGAGATGAGGTCTAAAATTGTGCATAACTCAATGCAAGAAATACGGGTAAAGAAGAGGCCCCTCAAAAGTTTCTTTATAGGAAATGAAGACTGTATTTTCTGGACTCCCTCATTTGCCCAAATAAAGAAGTTGTTCCATAGAGGATACACAAATCTTGTATCTGAACTGGTCAATCATCATGCCAGATTCCTGTCTTGACATAACACATTGATACAGGTTATTGGCAGGAAGGACAGCTTTTGGAGACAGAGAAGATTAGAGATAGGGAGTTTAGTTAAGCCAGTGTATTTATAGTTGTCTGTTTTTCAGGCATATCATATTCTTTGTAAGATATGATCTGGGAAACTGGAACCCCTGTAATGTACCTCGTGCATTAAAGGGGCTTTTTTCTCACCCTCCTCTGGTTGTTCCCTTCACTCCTGGGTAGATGAGAAATCTACGAGGCCCCTATTCTAGATATGCTCCAGGAAATTTGTACCTTGTAATTCTCTGTCCGAAGACTTCACACCTGTTGATGAGGCCTGTGCAGGCTTCTTCCATGATCTGTCCTTCAGAGGTCATACTTTGCCCCTGGAATGAGTAACCCTAGGTCCAAGGGTGGCCAAGGGACAGCTCTTTGAGAGGGGCTGGCCACAGAGAAAGGGTACCTCCATTTATCCTCTTGTCTTTGGTCCACAAATATTAAGGGGGGTGCTGGAGAGTAGATGGGTGCTTTAGGGAGAAGGCATATGACAAGAGAACAGAACAAAGCCCCGAAGAACATAAAATCAAGGCCCAGACAAGTTAATACTTGACTAGATGAATAAATAAACCCATAGTGTCTGAGTAAAATAACTTTTGAAAACAGATGCCAACTAGAAAGATCGGAATTAGGAAAATACAGCCTTGATTTTTATAGCATGACTCTCACATCTATCAGCACTTAGTCATGATTAGTGGGACATTTGTTCTAGAGAAAAGGCTCATGGCAGTGATCCACGGCATGAACCCATTGGGCCCTGTTGTCATGGCCCCACAGGAGCTCCGTTTGTTATTCACAGTTTTCTTTTAGAGAATTGAGGGTTGATTTTGTTTCAATATTTGTTTCTCATTATATAATTAATATATATTATTTTCCCAGAATTTTCTACAGTGAAGTAGAGAGAACTTGTTGTTCTCATCAGGGAGGTAGAATTAACATCATAAACAGGTAGTTAATAGCACAGTTAAATTTATTGTCACAAAAACACCTGTCCATTCATTGTTGTCCTATGTGAACAAAATCTCAGTGATACTAGTGGAGGAAATCAGGAAGGAACAGAATAAGGGACGTCTTAGCTTTAAGATGATTAAACAATTTCATTCAACAGGCAGCACTTTTCCCTTAAGCCAACAGCTCTCTTTTTCACAGTACCTTTAGAACCTGTTTGCAAAGTTGAAAGAGCTGTAATTTTAATGTAACTATTATATTCAAGACATTAATAACCTGGATCACCGAAAATAACCATAGTAACAGGTGAGAAATCAAAGATAGTTAATTTAATTGCCACAGAAAGAAAATAAGTGCAAATAATCTATAATTCTTCATTTCCAATATGTACATGTTATTTTCTTACTGCATTAATTACCCAATAGTTAGACAGAAATTATCTAGTTGTTGCTCTGTGACTCCCCACTGCATTCATGTAATGGTTTGCACTCTAATAACTATTCATTATAATTTCTTACCTCAGCAGTTTAAGCTGCTGTGAACTGGGTAACATGTTCATTCAGTTGACATTAGCAATTTTTAATAACAATAAAAATGATACTTTAAGTATAGTGGAAAGGAATTAAGCAGTTCTTTCAACCTAGTTATGTAAAGGCCACTCTAATTCAGTGGCTCTCTACAAACTGCTAATGATCTGGGATTGCTTCTCAGACAGAAAAATATCAAAATTCCTCTCCATTTCTTAACTCTTTTTCTAGGAGTTCCTGGAATATTCCCACAGAACCCTGCTCAGAGGGGACAAGAAAGTTATAGAATCCTAACTAGGATATATTAAGAATCACTGCCAAAGCTATTAAATATTTCATTGTATGTCTACTGTGTGTTAAATATTTTGCTAGGACTTGGGGGTGCAATGTGAATAAGGTAAGGATAGAGGTACAGATGATAAAGCAGGAAATCATGACTAATGAGCATATTTATTATGGTTTTAAATTTTCATTTAATCCATAGACCATAAGAGACAGTAAATTGATGGTATTTAAACTTCATGACTGGGTACAGGAATCTTGTAATATAGCAATGTAGGCGATAGTCAGTTGTATAATTGAAAATAATTTCTACTACTTATTGAATGCTTTCTTATGTCCCAGATATGGTCACTTCATTCTCACATAAACACAAACCCCACCCCTATAAGTGAATTCTTTTATCTCAATTTTCACTTAAGGAAGCAAGGGTTAAATAGTTGACCAAAAGTCATCTGAGCAAGTAAATGAGAGAGAGCAGATCCCAGTTCAGGCTGGGCTCACTCAGTTCTAAGGTTTCTATACAAAAAATAATTAAGAGCATTTTTAGCTCTGTCACTTATGGCCAGTACTCACTGAATAAGATATTTACTTTTAATTGATTTTGTTCTCTATTTTAATTCCAGATTATACCAAAACCATTTCAGAAAGAATCTATCACATCTTTTCGATTGGTTTCTCAATCTCCATTCTTAATCTCCTTTGGCAAGTCTTTCTCAAAAACTGCTTCAGTAAGAAATTTTAAAAATGAACAAATGAACAAAGGTAGATACATAATAAAAATAATATAAAATCACCTCACATCCATTAAGATGATTACTACAACCGCCTGCTCCCCCCAGAGCACCTGGGTAGATCAGTCGGTTAAGTGTCTGCCTTCAGCTCAGGTCATGATCCGGAGACCCTGGGATCTAGCCCAGTGTCAGGCTGCATGCTTAGCAGGGAGTCTGCTTCTCTCTCTCTCTCTGCCCCTCCCCACCTTGTGCTCTTTCTCTCTCTCTCTCTACTCTCTATCTCAAATAGATAAGTAAAATTAAAAAAAAAAAAACCCTAAAAACAGAAAGTAAGTGTCCATGAGGATGTGGAGAAATTAGAACCCTTGCATACTGTTAGTAGAAATATAAAATGTACAGTTACTATGGAACACAGTATGGAGACTCCTCAAAAAATTAAACATATTATTTACCATATGATCTAGCAATTCCACTTCTGTCTATATATCCAAAAGAACTGAAAGCAGGATTTCAAAGAGATATTTGTACATCCATGTTCATAATAGCAGTAAATACAACAGCCAAAAGGTAGAAGCAGCCCAAGTGCCCATCAATGGATAAATAGATAAACAAAATGGATTATTATTATTAATTATATTATTATCCAGCTTTTAAAAAAGGAAGGAAATTTTGACACATACTACAACATGGATGAACCTTGAGGCCATTATGCTAAGTGAAATAAGCCAGCTACGAAAGTCAAGTACTGTATGATTCCACTTATATGAAGTGTCTAGAGTAGTTAAAATCATAGACAGAAAGTAGTTGCCAGGGTCTGGGACAAGGTGGGAAAGGCAATTTGTTTTTTAACAGGTATAGAGTTTCAGTTTTGCAAGACAAAAAGAGTTCTGGAGATATCATGCACAATAATGTGAATGTATTTAACACTACTGAGCTGTACACATGTACTGGTTAAGATGGTAAATATTATATATACCTTACTACATTAAACATTTTTAAAAGGAAGTATGGAAGCTTATATGACAGAGAGGACCTGGGGAAAGGAGGGGGGCAGCCCATTAGGTAAGTTTTTCAGCAAAGACATGTCCAAGATACGCACAATGCCATGGAGCTCTCTGTCCAAAGCCAAAGACAGCTTTCCAGGCAGAAGTATTCACAAATAAGAATGCTGGGCTGACAAAGAGCTAAGTACATTTGAATGAAAAGGAAGGCACATAGTAGCAGATGATATTCTTGGAGAGAGGTAGAGAGGGTTGATGATGGAAGGACCGTTAGACATGGAAGGATTTTGGACTGCGTTATCTCCATTACATTTTAGTGTTCTTCCATAAGGCTCTTTCTATTTTAGGAGATCACAAAACGTTATCCATTTTGTTTCACAAATAGTAATTGGCTCACCTATTGATGTTATGATTCAGATGTCTCTTATTGCACAATGAAAACATATTGAGAAGTGGTGTGTTAACTTGGTGAGGCTTCATTTTTATTTATTAACTATTATTACTGAAGTGACTGCAGCCTGAAAGAATTTCCCTTTGTATCTGTCTACGTTGGTAAAATACCAGTGAACCACTACTTAAAAGATTGCATTCATTTTATACTTGAAAGTATAAAGCATCTCTGGAAGTTTTCTGAGACCAGGTCAGTTCATTATTCCTCACTTATAGTGGTTTCAGAGACACTGGAGGCCCTAGTTTAAGTAATTAGTATTGGGAACTTTGCTGAAAACTGTCTAGAATTTCCCTTAGCAGTGTGAATTCATGACAAATAGTTTAACATTGTAGTCTCATCTTAGAGTTGTTAACATCCAAAATTTTGAAGTTTATCAAAATGACAGCTGTCATCATTTAAATACATTTTCTTAAGTAAAAGCAAAAGCAACTAAAATTCAAATTGTGTTTTATTGTTAAATACATTGATTTTCTTTGATGGAAAAAACCATTACTTAAAGTATTAATAGCCCTGAAAAGATGTATATCCACTTTAATAGAACAATACATTTATGCTGTATTCTGTGTCATATATATTTTTTCCTGTTTCAAATATGTCTGCAAATTTTATCCTACTTTGTAATATTATTCTCTACTATTTGAGATTCAGAACATCATGGTAGTTCTGAAAGTTGCCATTTGACCTTTCTTACCCACTTCTCATCTGACATTTGTCTCAGATTATCAGTAATGTGGAAGGATTCTGGGAAAATTTCCTTAAATGTATCAATGATGTTCATTCTCCTGAATTTCAGTAGAGGAACCTGAATATGGAAGATTGGAAGTTTGACTTTGAGGAAAAGCAGAAACAGATTCATAATGGGATGACATGTCAGTGGAAACTTAAAGTTGATGAAGTGTGGGTATATTTGGACCAGACAATCAAACACTGAAACAGGGCAGTATGAGTGATTTATGGAATGAAATGAGAAGGACACCTTCCTGGGCTGCCCTGTTTACACTAAGCGTGCAACAGTAGAGCAGAAGGGATAGGTGTGTTTAAGGAGCAACAGAACAAATGTACAGCTAATGTGAACAATCCCCAGATTATTTGGTAGTACCTGAAAGTTATACGTCCTCCTTCATGACAATTCTATTAATGCCTTCAGTGAAGTGGGCATAAACTTCATAGTTTATCTGTGTGCAATTTAAAAATTTAAGTATTTCAAAAGAATTAATGCAGATGAGTGGCGCCTGGGTGGCTCAGTCGTTAAGCGTCTGCCTTCAGCTCAGGTCATGATCTCAGAGTCCTGGGATCGAGCCCCGCATCGGGCTCCCTGCTCCGTGGGAAATCTGCTTCTCCCTCTCTCACACCGTCTGCTTGTGTTCCCTCTCTTGCTGTCTCTCTCTCTCAGATAAATAAATAAAATCTTTAAGAAAAAAAAAGAAATAATGTGGGTGAAAGTATTTAATATTTTAAAGTACTTTTAGATTCTAGGACTAAATGATTAAGTGCAATAATACTATCATTTTTTTAGAATTATCAATGTTAATTTTTAAATTTTTCATTTGGAGTATCAATATTCATAGTCTTATTTTTAAAACTACTTTTGGTAATACTTCATACAGTCATTAACAAGTAAAGGTATTGGGGTGCTGGGTGGCTCAGTTGGTTAAATGTCTGCCTTCAGCTCAGGTCATGATCCCGGGGTCCTGGGATCCAGGCCCATGAGCCCCATGTCTGGCCCCGGCTCAGTGGGGAGCCTGCTTCTCCCTCTTCCTGCCCACCCCCCTGCTGGTACTCTCTCGCTATCTCTCTCTCTCAGATTAAAAAAAAAAAAATATGAGAAGACCGTGACCTAGTTGTCAATTAGATTTTTAATAGTTTGGAACATTCAGCTGAAATATGAAATAATAGAGCAAGAAAGCACTTTTTGAATGGCTGTGCAGTAGAAAACCAACTAAGAAAAAGGGCTGGGTAGGCTGGAGTCTCTGGAGAGGGTTCAGGCACTTAGAACTTGAGCTGGACCTTGGAGTTTGTGTAGTCAGAGGTAGGCCCTGAAGTTTTGGTCACCTGAACTCTTAGAAAGTACATGTTCTATGAACTTTTAGGACTTATGATAAAATACCTGTAATTTTTGCCTTCTGTCCTATAACATAGTTGTGTTCATGCTAAAATAAAATAATGTTTGAATTACATTCAAACTATTTAATTTTCTTTTCCAAACCTGATATACCAGGAGTTTATCACTTGTCTCACACATGATATTCCCTTACCCTATCATACCACCACATATCTCCAGGAGTATGGCAGACACTCTGGTGTGAGAAGCATGGCTTTACAGGATCACAATGCATTTAAACAGAAGAGCCTGTTTTCTTGGCCATGAGCATGTTATCAGGCTGAGTAAGTAGAGTGTTTTTTTTTTTAATCTTTAAAAGACTCTCATACCATATGGTATATGTACACATTCTTTTGTAGGATTTTGGGGGGCTTTATAAGCAACCTAGGAAACCTAGGTTTCCTCTTTATAAGTATAGCTGGGGCCCAGATGGTTTTATTTGCTGATAAGAGTTCATTTTCAATAATATGCTTTATGATTGGGTGCAAAATCAACATCCTCCAAGTTTTGCTTTTAAAGTACAAGCCTTTGTTTTGTATTTCCGCTTGAAGCCTTTTTGACCTTTGTCAAAAAATATTTTTCAGTTATTCAGAGCACATTGGTGTGCTCTAAAAAGAAAGACCACCCAAGCACATCCCTTTCAGTTGGTGAATACCACTTAGAATGGGAAGCACAGAAGCATTCTATAGCTGATGAGAGCTATACAGTCATTTGAATGTTTGAAAAAGGTCAAGAGTCTTTCATGAGATCACAGAGGCTGGGCTCTCTGGTTTTGTGTTGTCAAGTTAAACGGTGTGACACAGTGGTCATCTGTACTCCTCTCTGGTTTGGAAACCTGGTGCAGTGCTATTCAAAGGGAACAGTGTAGTCCTTGGTGGTGCCAGCACTTCTCTTCACATTGTCCCAATTTGTTACAAATACCAAATCACAAGTTGGCCAAGTAGCAATGAGAACACACAGTGGAAAGATAAGGAATATAGAAGAGATTTTTAAGGCACCATTTGTGTTTTACATGATTTTCATTGCTTTGATGAGTATGACAATGTATTCTCAAGTGCCTAAATTGTTAAATCCTCCAAAATTATAAAGTAGCACTAAACCTGCTTGCCAACAATCCCCAAGCTAACAATTCATACAACTTACAGTTGGCTTCCTGGCTACAATGTTCCTTCCCCTGTTCCCACTGAATATTTCTCTTTCTTCACTGCCTATTTCTGCCTTGGATTTGTCCCCTCAGAGCAGCCTCTCCGACTTCTTAGCTGTGACTCAACCAGAGAAGCTTATTTTTTGACAAGAACGTCCTTTCAATTATTTGTTTACTAAACATTAAGTCCCTGCTATGTGCCTATATTGTCCTTAGGATTGAATAAGACAAAATCTACTGAATGTGATGTTGACTGAATGTTATGACATCCTAGCTCAGTTTTACAAATAGATATATGTCCTATCATATTTATCACCTGTCAATCATATAGGTATATGATTATATATCAATCATATATTAATCATATTATTATATAGTAATTGTATATATCATGTGAATCATATATAATATATATATATATTTATATAAATTTCTTCTCTGTCCTCATTTTGTCTTTCCCTGATGAACTACGTTCAGTTCAAACAGAAAAAGGTGGGGCACTTAGGTATCTCAGTTGGTCAAGCATCCCACTTTTGATTTCAGGTCAAGTCTTGATCTCAGGGTTGTGAGTTCAAGCCCTGAGTTGGGCTCCACACTGAGCATGGAGTGTACTTAGAAAACACATACATATGCACACACACACACGAAAAACAAAGAACAAAAAAACACCAGGAAAGGGTATGAGTTGGGGCCAGAAGGAAGTAAAGCGCTAAGGAACAGGCTGGTTTACCCTACCTCTCTTTCCTTATTTTGCAATGACCTTGATTGAAAGATTATAAAGTAGAGGGGATAAATTATCAAGAGAAGAACCCAAAGAGAAGTGATACATGCATGATCTATCATAAGGAGTGGACGAAGACAAAGAAGTTGAGTAAGAAGTCAGTCTGGACCTCTAGGAAACTACATAAATCATTACGCTTGGCACTTATTTCACACGACACTTTAGATCCATAATGTTAACCTCGTACTTCCATATATTTTCTTTGTGATATAAGAGGAGATGAATATTAGACTTTCTTTCTAGAACAATTAAGAGTTAGTAGTTTTAAAAAGTGAGTGTGAGCATTCCAAGCCACAAGCGTAAATGTTGTTAAGTAGGTATTAGGTGAACACTTACAGAAATGAGTTCCATATGGCTAGAGGGAAGTGTAGGTATGGGGAAGTAATGAGACTAATAAAATTAGGTAGGAGTCAAATAAAGAAATCTTTTAATTTACTGTTTAGTACTATATTCTGAATGTTATGTGGATCTTATAAATAAATACAAATCACACGAATGACATAGATTTACAATTTAGATAGATCACTCTTGGTTGCATTGTGGAGTTGAATGGAAGGGTGGAGAGACTAAGGTCAGGGAGGTCAGTTAGGAAGCTGTTGTAGTGGCCCAAACAAGAAGAGATGAGTTTCTAAACTAAGGCAGTGACAGCAGGAATAGATAATAGGGAAGATATGTAAGAGATATTGAGGATCTATAATCTGTAAATCTTAGTGACCAAATGGATATGAAGGAAAGGAGGAAGTCCTAGGATTATGTCAAGGTTTTTGACCTTGATAACCAGGAGGATTTTAATGGTAAATAAAGGAACAAGTTTGGCAAGATGATATAATTGGTTCAGATGGGGATAGAGTAAATTTGATGTATGTAGGACATCCCATTGAAGATAACTAGCAAGAAAATGGAGATGATATAAGTCTGCATCTCAGCAGAGAGGTCTAGCTAGGGGGCATAGATTTGGTTAGAAACTGGTGATTAAAGAGCTTGGATGAAGTAATTAAAAGTGAGTGCAGAGTGGGGTGCCTGGCTGGCTCAGTTGGTAGAGCACGGGACTCGATCTCAGGGTCATGAGTTCAAGCCCCATGTTGGGTGTAGAGCTTACTAAAAAAAAAAAAAAAAAAAAAGTGAGTGCAAGGAGTGAGGAAAGAAGAGAAAGAAGACTAGAACCTCGAAGCATTACATTTCGGATATGTTAAGAATATAAGATGAATAAGGTCTGAAAGACCTAGTGTGGAACATGGTGACTCTAGTTGAGAGCACTGTGCTATATGAATGAAATTTGCTAAGAGAGTAGAATTTAAGTGTCCTCACCAAAAAAAAGGGGGAGGTGATTGGATATGAGAGGTGATAGATGTGTTAACTCAGAGGGGAATCCTTTCAAAGTATACATGTATATCAAATCACATTGTACTCTTTAAATATCTTACAGTTTTTATTTGTCAATTATACGTAGTAAAGCTGAAAAAATAAAAATAAAATATAGTGACAGAAATTTTTTTAAAAAGTTTTAATTAAAGTTTATGGGCTAATCTGGGAACCCAATCCCAATGTTTGGTGTTGTTTATAATTTGAGATTTCCTACAAATTCTGGGCAGAAAGAATTTAAAACATCTTAGAACAATATATGGCCATAAATTAGGACCTTTTTTTAAAGATTTAGTTATGTATTTGAGAGAGAGAGAGAGAGTTCGAGTCGGGGTAGGGGCAGAGGGAGAGAGAGAATATCAAGCAGACTCCGTGCTGAGTGCAGAGTCTGACATGGGGCCTGAGATCATGACCTGAGCTGAACTCAAGAGTCAGACACTTAATCAACTGAGCCACCGAGGTGCCCCTAGGACCTGGTTCTAAAGTAGTATTGGATAGTCTATGTGTCAGTTGGGGACCAGTTAGGAAGGCAGAGCCCATGTCCAATAGTTCTATACAGAGAATTTAACACAGGGAATTAGTTAAGATGAAGATTAGCAATAGCAGGAAGCAACTACTACCTTTAGAGCTGGAGGAACCCAGGGAGCCAAGGCTGTCCAGTGGGAGCTGGACTCAAAGTGTCAGCTGCCTTTAGAGGGAGGGGCTGACTTGTGGGAACTAGAACCCCCAAGGGAATGCAGCCACTGGTAAATATGTTTCCTGAAGTAGAGAGAGAGAGAAGGTTTCTCTCTCCTCCCACTTAGTTTATTTTGCCAGTTCTTATTGGAAGAATCTGGTTTAGAGCTAGTTAGCAGGGGAGCCTGGAGAGTGAGTTTTACGGGTGAGTTTTAATCCCCTGTGACGTAGAGCAGAATGAGGGTTAGCCTGGTCTAAGAGCAAATAGACAATTGAGACGCATATAGCTAAATAGTTTTTTTTCTTTTTAAAATCATAATTATGAAATATAAAAGTTGAGAATCAATAAGATGATGTTTGGTTTTTTATTAACCAAGTACTTTTGCTCCTATTTACCTTATTAAACTAAAACTCAATTGCAAGTAGATTACTAATCACTTTTAAAATTACCTCATAACATAAAGACTTTCATGCTGTAACATTTCTATAACACTGTGCTTTTCCCCTCAATTAGGAGGGCCCATGAACCAAAAAAATATGAATTTGGTTTGGTTGCCCAAATGGCTATTAGAGCTAGAACCACTGAGTATGCTAGATTTATACAATAGATCAGTGTTCTCACTGAGTCTTCCCAGATGCAACTGCCTCAGTGGGGATGTGCACTTCGTAAAAATGAACAAATAAAAAATCCTTCTGACAATTAGGCTTCCCTTGCTGGGCTTAAAATAAGGAGTGTGTAGCTCTATATTAAAAGGTGTGCTCTTGATATAGTCTTTTTTGAGGTTCTCAATCAAAGGGCTCTGCTTTTTAGTAAGACCTTTAAACAGCATCAGCTTTTCCCTCAAAAGAGAAAGGCTAAAAAGAGTGCCAGACTCAATTGAACTTAACAGAAAATCCATTGGTGATCAACGAAGCAGAAAGGATGTGCTCAAATCGCTGGGTTGAACGCTCTGTTGTATAGATCAGACAAGCCCATTTAGTATCTACTGGTTCACACCAGAGTCATATACTTGTTCACCAGCTTTAGCTCCCAGATATTTTAATGGCAGTGTTTACCCGTTTTAGCGGGAGACCAATGAACAAAAAATCTGTAGGTGGATTAACTGGGTCAAGCTAGTTTCTTGCTTGGATTTTAATTCCCTGGGTAGTGAATCCAGTGCCAAAGTTTTGCTATAATACTGTCATATTGAGTAGAATGTAATTTATTTGTTCAGTCTAGGTCTAAGTTGATATTAAAATAGCTATCCTATAGCTACACGATCTTTCAAAGCAGTTTATTAAGTAATGAGTGTGAAATAACTCAAAATGATTTAAAAACAAACAAACAGAAAAAAACCTTGTATGCTGTCTTAGGATGGGTTCCCCAGAAAGAGACTCTGAGAGGGAGATTATGTGCGAACAGTTTCCGGAAGAGGGCTCTCAGGAACATCTGTAAGAGACAGGCAAGCAGGATTAGGCAAGGCTGGTGGTGATCTCCAAGCTCAGCTCTTCGTCCTTAACCCTAATGTAGATAAGCAGCCACTGTACCCACCCTGCCCCACCCACTCACATCCAGACACTGGGTATTGGCCACTGCCAGACAGGATTTTACCTTGGGGAAGGCAGTTCCTTAAGCTGAGAGAAATTTCCGTTTTCCAGAAGTCACTCGGTTGTGAACTTTTCACAGCTAACTTGCCCTGGAGCTGGGGAAATGACTGGATCTTGAAGGGGGACCTTCGTGGCACACCACAGCATCCCCTACATCTGATGACTACCTTGTCCCACAATCCTCTTGTTCTATCCACCATTATCATTCCAGTGTGAGTTACCAGCATCTTTTCACGCTACAAACACAAATGCCACATGATTGTGTCGCCTTGTGCAGTCATTTCTGTGTTCTATTTTCCTCGTTTTATCCAGTGATCTTTGGAAAATGCAAATCTCATTCTCTTATTCCTCTAAAGGACCCTGCAGTGGCTCTTGCTTCTCTCAGAATAAACACCCAACTCCCTAGCTTCCTGTCCTGCTACTGTGGCTTCATATCTTGACACTGACATTTCTTGCTCTTTGTACTATAATCACCATGTCCTTTTCTTTTTATTTTATTTTTTTAATTTTATTATGTTAGTCACCATACATTACATCATTAGTTTTTGATGTAGTGTTCTGTGATTCATTGTTTGTGTATAACACCCAGTGCTCCACGCAGAATGTGCCCTCTTTAATACCCATCATCGGGCTAACCCATCCCCCCACCCCCCTCCCCTCTAGAACCCTCAGTTTGTTTCTTGGAGTCCATAGTCTCGCATGGTTTGTATCCCCCTCCGATTGCCCCCCCTTCATTTTTCCCTTCCTGCTATCTTCTTCTTTTTTTAACATATAATGTATTATTTGTTTCACAGGTACGGGTCTGTGATTCAACACCATGTCCTTTTCACCTCAGAGCCTCTGCGTACATTGTACCCTCTGCTCTAGCTTTCTCTGCTGCTCCCCATCATATTCATGCCCCATTAGCTCCTACTTCAATACAAGCCCAAAGGGCCCTGCCATGAGTCCTTTCCTAATTCCCGGAGGGGGTCGAATTCTTTTTGCATGTTCTCTGAACTTCCACTGCACTGTATCCTGTATGTTTTCTCAATAACTGTGTATGTGTGTATGTGGGGGGGTGGTGCATGACACAGAGAGACAGAGACAGAGAAACAGAGACTGATTATCTGTAGAATGTCTGTTTGTGCCATTAAACTTGTAAGCTCCAGATCAGGGAAGCTGACTGCCTTGTTCAACTCTGTACCCTGTCCCAAGCATATTGCCTGGCACATAGTATATGACCAGTCCATATTTGTGGAATAAATAAAAATGAATAATCAACCTGAAAACAAAACCCAGAGATGACACTGGTCAACCTAAAAAGTACAGTATGGTGTACCACTACCATTTCAAGCATTAAACATCAGCATTTATTTCCTAATTATAGGTCCAAGGTCTAAAGTATATTTATTTCACTTTTCTGCATTTCACTAGTCTCCTTCGTTATATATATATTATATGTATATATTCTGCTCTAGCTTATATATATATATGTATATATCTTTCTGTATATATTATTTTTAGAATATATACATGTAGGTATATACTTACACAAATACAGGGGTGTATATATATACATATATGTACACATACATATATATGTATTCTATTGTATTGTATTTTATGTGTAGAACAGAGCACACACTCATCTGGTCTGGTTTTGTTGTATAGGTACCTTGGTCTTTTAGCATGTTAACACATCATAGCATATACACTACTAAGGATTTCAAATAACTTGTATGAAGTATGGAAAAGAATTGAGATATCTAAGCAAATTGCCAATAAAGTAAAATCTTTATAATAGCTATAAAATAAAATTTTTTATAAATGTGAATGTTTATAGTATGGAGGTTCCTCAAACAGTTGAAATTAGAGCTACCGTTCGATCCAGCAATTGCACTACTGGGTATTTACCCCAAAGATACAAATGTAGGGACCCGAAGGGGTACGTGTACCCCAATGTTTATAGCAGCAATGTCCACAATAGCCAAACTGTGGAAAGAGCCAAGATGCCCATCGACAGATGAATGGATAAAGAAGAGGTGGTATATATACACAATGGAATATTATGCAGCCATCAAAAGGAATGAGATCTTGCCATTTGCAACGACGTGGATGGAACTGGAGGGTGTTATGCTGAGTGAAATAAGTCAATCAGAGAAAGACATGTATCACATGACCTCACTGATATGAGGAATTCTTAATCTCAGGAAACAAACTGAGTGTTACTGGAGTGGTTGGGGGTGGGAAGGATGGGGTGGCTGGGTGATAGACATTGGGGAGGGTATGTGCTACGGTGAGCGCTGTGAATTGTGCAAGACTGTTGAATCACAGATCTGTACTTCTGAAACAAATAACGCAACATATTTTAAGAAAAAAGAAAAAGAAGAAGATAACAGGAGAGGAAGAAAAGGGGAGTATGTCAGAGGGGGAGACAAACCATGAGAGATGATGGACTCTGAAAAACAAACTGAGGGTTCTAGAGGGGAGGGGGGGATGGGTTATCCTGGTGATGGGTATTGAGGAGGGCACGTTCTGCATGGAGCACTGGGTGTTATGAACAAACAACGAATCATGGAACACTGCACCAAAAACTAATGATGTAATATATGGTGATTAACATAACAATAAAAAAATTAAAAAAAATGTGAATGTTTATATAAATCCAGGCCTCAATATTAAAGGATGTTGGAAATGAGCTGATACTGGGCCTTAGAGGATTTATATTCAACTAGGCAAATAAAGTTTTCATTGCCTATATGTGGATTTCAGAAACCAGGGAAAAGAAAGATCTTTTGACATCTTATAAATGAATGATTTAAAATGTTTTACTCCTTTAATTTATGTTTAAAAATAACATGGAGTGCATCTCAGTCTAGGTGAAATAAGTCATCTGATGAAAAAAAAGTGATCATATATATTTTCCAGATACATGTGATTCTAGAAAGTTTGTGCATCATTTCTTAATGCTAGATGACAATGCTACAGTTTATACTGTATGACCTATTTATAGTTCATCTAATAAAAACCATATTGAATAAAGTTCCAGGGCCTTGAAGTTTTACCCATTAGCAAAAAATTTCCTTTCCTGTTCTAGGGGCAGCATCATTTTCAGACTATTTTGTGGCAGTGTCATTTTTAAGAACTCAAGTAATGTCTACCAAACCAAAAAGAGGCAATGTGAGAACCCTATCTTTTAAGTTGGATTCAGAGATGTAAAGCCAATAAACTGGATATGGTGTAAATACATCAGAGGATTATGAGCTGGAAATAGTGTCTGACTAAAGACCTTCCAGGAAGTAAAGTGAATGTTGTTCATATGTTCAGGTGTTAAAAGCCATGTAGACAAAGGAAATTCTGCTAATATTCTCCCTAGAGACATTGTCTTTTTGATTTTTCCAAAAACACTAAGTGGGTGATTATTGCTCGGGCTCTGGTTAAGCTTTGGTACTGTGATGATCTCGTTGCCATCTAGATCATTAACTGCAACAGAGAACTCTGAGAGCTCAGCTCTTATTGTTTCCTTTTTGTAATCTTCCAAGTACGGCTTATATTGGATGCATTGGTGGGTAATTCCATGAAAAAAAATTTATTTTGGCTAATACCATTCCATTTACAAAGCTTATTTGCTTGGAAAATGCCCAGAGGTTTGCATTTGACTATGAAATCTCTGGGCCCCATCCTTCTTCCTTGCTCAACTTGGTTTCTTGTTAATAAAAGAGGATTGTATTCACTGCTCTGTAGGGACAACTTTGCCTACAGGTTGTCCTCTCTTCTCTTATACTCCTCAGATATTTTACTTTTATTCTTATTTCTTATACCTCTAACAGAGGGAGGGTTCTTTTCTTTTTTTTGCAAACTATATTTAGGTAGTAAAGCAAGGTGGTTTATATAATATGCATTTTATAGAAGGATTATTACCATGTGAGAATTACTAAAGTGCTTGAATACTATATTCAGCTGCCCCTGAATGATGTGTTTGAGTCTTCATGCAAAAATTTCCTGTTTAATTTTCTTGCTTCCCAGTGGATGCTCTAAATGGGAGCTCTTCAATGGCTAGGATCGTGCCTTATTGTGTCCTCCTGCCCCCCTCCCCCATCTCAGAACAGTTCTTGTAGCAGCTTTCAATGATTGTCTGAATGTTATGCTGAACTTTGACATAAAAAAAAATCACATCCCAGATTTTATTTTCAAGTCTAAATTTAGGAAATGTAGTCAATTGCATGTGAGCGCCAAGTAGAATTTAATTTTATGGATGCATACAAGGTAATATTCCTAGCCTAGCACCAGCAGCTATTGAAAATATACTGGATAAAATATTCTAATTCCCAAGCCTTGAAATTATATTGAAAATTTGGCTAGTGAAAGCAGAGTATTGTAAATAGAATCTACAGAGCATGTGCCTTGTCTGAACCTTTTTATATGTGGAGTCAAGGACAGTGAAAAAATAATGAGGTTTATAGTCAGGATCACAGTTTAAGTTTTCTATACATTTCCCAGTGTCACTTGCCTGTCCTTCAAAATACCAGACTCTCTTCCCAATCAGAACCTGCCCCTCAAAAAGCAAAAGCCGCTCACACCCTACTGTAAATTTGGGTAAATATTTTAATTCCTCCAAGATCAAATTCCTTATAGCATATCAGTTAATAAGGGGGTAGACCTTGGAGCCAAATTGCCTGGCTTGAACTCCACAGTCTCACTTACTCTCCCAGTGACCCTAAACAAATAATTTAACTTCTCCCACCTCTGTTTGCTCAGCTGTAAAATGGGGATAATAATAGTTGCTGGGAGGATTAAGCTAATGTATGTAATGCATGTCTAACACTATCTAGTGCATGCTACCATGCTCAATAAAGGCTATTTCTATGATAGAATAAAATGAATGGAAAAGGCAATGCCCTCTCTTCTAGAGATTTCAGAATCCTGTGGTAGAAGGAGAATGATTTGGGAAGGGAGCAAAAGCTCCCGCCCTCCCGACCCCCATCTCTGAATAGCTACAAGGTGGCTGCAGTGCTGCATATTGTAATGGTTTACATTTGTTGGATCTCAAAGAATTGAGAGGTGGTGCAAAGAAGAACTTTTTTTCATGATGCTAAGGAGTTTTCTTGCTGTGGTTTGTAGCGATGGAATGAGTGAATTGGAGACAAAAGAGCTATGATCTTATAATTCTTTTGGTTTTTTTCAAAATAGTTGTAATATTTAATTTTTAGAATGAAAGAACTGTTTTCATATTTCAGACAGTTTTGAAAATAAAGAATACTCTAAAAATGAAATTACCTTATCTCAAGAGCCAGAGAAAATTCACTATTACTGTTTTATATATTTTTATCCAGATCTCTATGGCTTCTATACATTTGGGATCATAACTGTAAATATGGTGTTATATATTACATTTATTACTTAATTTTTATTTTGATCATTTTCCATGAGATTAAATATTCTTAGTTAAGGAGACTTTTAATTTGACGTCATGTGGGTAGAGTCTAGTTTCTATAATATACTATTATGTTCTTGACCGTTCTCCTATAGGTGAGCATTTAGGCTGTTTGTTCCAAATTCTATCTTTATGCATAAAACTTTGTTTATATCTTTGACTGTTTCCTAAAGACAGGTCCTTAAAACTGGAACTACTAAATGAAAGGCAAAAAGCATTGTTCTTCAGACTTTTGGTGCCTTTCCATCAGCATGTAAAATAGGGAGCTGGTCTCCCAGTTCCCTTGCCAAGACTGAACATTTTAATATTAACATTTGGTAAATGATAGGCACTATGAGGTATCCCCTTATTTAAATTTGACACTTCTTTGATTTTTAGTGAAACTAAATCATTTTATATGTTTACTTCCATTTGTATTTCTTAGTCTGTTCTGTTCACATCCCTTTTTTCCCCTTAAGATATATTTCTGTATGATTATAAATCCTCTTAATATATGAAATTTTCCCTTATATTTTTTGTAAATATATTCTCGTCTTTAGCCTGCCTTTTGATTTTAATGTACTCAATGTAAATTTTTATTTATGCATTGTAATCTATGATTTTGCTTTTTTGATTTCTCCTCTTGCTTTTATATTCAGAAAATGTAGCTACTTTCATATACTTTCTTCTAATTTTCTTCTTAATGATTTATTATTATTTTTTTACATTTAATCCTTTATTTTCTTATTCATTTGGTACATAGTATAATTTTTTCTCAAATCGCTTTGTTCCTCATCTATTCATTAAATAATCCCTCTATTAAATTATATAAACTAGAATTTGTTTCAGGATTATACTATATATGCTTCCATTCTTTTTTTTTTTAGGATTGTATCTATTTATTTGACAGAGAGAGAGAGTATAAGCAGGGGAGAGGCATTGGGAGACAGAGAAGCAGGCTCCCCACTTGGTGCACACTTGTGCTTTCTCTCTCTCTCTCTCTCTCTCTCTCTCTCTCTCTTTCTCTTTCTAAAACAAACAAACAAAAAATCACCATGACAGCTATGTGAACTGCATCTTCCCTCAGAGAACAAATACTACTCTCTGGTCAACATCTTCCATTTTCTTTTTCACAGCTCTGAGTTTTTTTTTTCCTTTTTTAACATATACTGTATTATTTGTTTCGGAGGTACAGGTATATGCTTCCATTCTATTTTATTCAATTGATCTGGTTTTCAGTTCTTGTACCTGTACTATCATTTATTCGTTCAGTTGATATAGCTCCTTAATAAATCTCATTAAAGATGTTTTCCCTTATTTTTTTGACTAGATGAACTTTAGATACATTTTGAAGTATCCAGAAATGTCCATTGGGATTGTTACTAAAGGGGCATTAACAAACAAAACAAAACAAAAAACAACTAACAATATTAGAAGCTGGCAACTTTTTTCACTGTTATTAGTCGTATAATATATCTTGTAGGTATTCAGTTTTTTTTCTGGTCTGTTGGATTGGGACAAATAATTTTTATATTAAGGAATTATATACTGCTATTTTTAATTTACTGAACGTCCATTTTTTGTTGTTAAACATAAAGTGGATTTTTTCACATTTTAAAATGCCATTTTATCCTCTAGCAAGATGATCATACTGGTGTGAATCCTTTTATTAATAGATACACTAGTAGTACAATCTCTTGGATTAATGATAAATCTTTTAAGATACCATTAAGTTTAGTTTGCCTGCATGTTATTTAGATTTTTCCCATCTATATTCATAAATGAGCTTGGTTAATGTGCTGTCCCTTTGACCAAAATCTGTTTTACATATTGAGCTTCCATAAGAATTTAATTCTAAGAAAGTGTTCTAGTTAGAAATTTATTTAAATTTGCAAATCATCAGTTTATTCTATACTTTTTTGCTGGCATCCTTCTCCAATTTAGAATCGGTATTAAACTAGCATGATAATAGTAATATAGTAACTTCCTATATTTTCTATGCTTTATATCTTCATTCTTAAAAAAGTTTGAAGGAATTTGTTGGTGGACAAAAAATAGGATTCCAAAGTGTAATAACGTTGGAATATGCTAACTCTTCTGATATCTTTCATAGTTTTTCATGTGTATTTGGGCTGTCATCTTGTTAGTTGAATTTTTTTTTATGTTCAGTTAGCCAACATATAGTACATCATTTGTTTTTGATGTAATGTTCAACGATTCATTAGTTGTGTATAACATCCAGTGCTCATCACCACATGTGCCCTCCTTAATACCCATCACCCAGTTACCACATCGCCCCATGCCCCTCCCTTCCTTAACCCTCCATTTGTTTCCGGGAGTCCAGAGTCTCTCATGGTTTGTCACCCTCTCTGATTTCTTCCTATTCAGATTTCCCTCCCTTCCCCTATGGTCCTCTGTGCTGTTCCTTATGTTGGTTGAATTTTGATCAGGTTTTCTTTCGAAAGAACTTCAAACAAAATGAAACCCTCTATTCCTTATTAAATCAATGACAGATAATTCACCTGATTACTCACTTTGTGGGACGAGCACATTCTTCTCATCTTTTCATCCACTTCTCTTGACTTTCTTCTATTTCCCAACCTCCTTCAACACACTTCAACACTTTTATACTATCACAGTTGCCATTTATTTTCTGTATTGTTACCATCCTTACGTCTTCTGTGATTTGTCTGTAGGTTGATTCTAAAAGATAAAACCAATGTACAATTTGGGATATTGAATATTTGGGATATTCCTGCTCTCTGGATTCCAGTATCAATGGAGAACATTTCTAGTGCATATTTCAAATGGTTACTACATTCTTCTACTCCACCCGTCACCTCTCTATGTACCCTCTCAGTTTTCCAGACCTCCAGTCAGATTATCTATCCTAATTGTTTCCCCTTTTCCCTGGAGACTTTCTGCCCACCTATTCAAATCCTGACTGTCTTACTGCTGCTTACTGCTTAGTTTTTCTCCTGGGTCAGATCTCTTATCTCCTGAACTCTTCATATCTTCTTCTTTCTTGGTTTCTCTCAATTATTTCCTAAATTTTATTGGGGGATCACCTTAAGTAAGTTTCTAAGTTACATGCCATTTAAACCTCCATAGATCTCACATATCTCAAAGTATCATTATTCTCTTTCATATTGGATTAATAGCATGGCTAGGCTTAAAATTCAAGATGGAGGGGTGCCTGGGTGGCTCAGTTGGTTAAGCGACTGCCTTCGGCTCAGGTCATGATCTCGGGGTCCTGGAATCGAGCCCCGCATCAGGCTCCCTGCTCGGCGGGAAGCCTGCTTCTCCCTCTCCCACTCCCCCTGCTTGTGTTCCCTCTCTTGCTGTCTCTCTCTGTCAAAATAAAAAAAATCTTTAAAAAATTCAAGATGGAAAATTATTTTCTTTCAGAGTTTTGAAGCCATGATCTTTCATCTTCTAGAATGCAATGTTGCTAAAAATCAGATGCCAGGTTAATTCGTATTTCTTTGAGGACATGTTTTAGCCCTTCCTTTTAAGTGTTTTAGATCATTCATAATATTTATCTTCTTGTGTTCTGGGTGATTCTTTGCTATTTTGCCTTAAATAATAGCCTTCCTTCATTGTTTTTTGGAGATGATATGGCTACCTCTTAGACTTTCTCTTTTGATCATCTATAGAATTTTTATTTTATCTATCAAATATTCTGCCCCTTTCTATTTATTCTATATTCTGGGAAACATTCACATCATTACTTCAGACACTTCTATGAATTTTGTTTTTATCAGCAATTGTATTTTAATTTCCTTCAGTTCTTTTGGACTTTCCAGTTACTCTTTTTTCTTAAACTTGCTTTATGGGTGCTGTATATTCTCGAGTGTAACAAGTGGACCCCAAAGCAAGTATATTAAAGATCTCATTCTTTCTGTTAATAAATTCCAAAGGGCTTTTGTTGTTTATCTTTTATACTCTAGGCTTTTCTCAGAGATTAGGTGATCCATTGCTACCCATCATTTTTCAGAATGAGGCAAAGGAAAAGCCACTTCAAAGGTAAGTTACAATCATGGGGCTTGACTTAGTGCTAAAAATAGCTGAGTTGCCTGCATTACCTTGGAAGACTGCTAAAATCAAATAGGGAAGACTTTACTCTGGGTTGTTGACTTCCATACCAGTTGGTCTACTTTTTTGACAGTTTGGACCATTTCTTTAATAAAGAACTCTTTTTTTTTACATGGGGATAATATGGGACTTGAGGAGTCAACTGTTCCTTACCAGGTGCTTCTGTGAGTACTTTCTCTTTCTGGTCCACCTCTACTTCTCCATGGTACCTAATACCTCCTACACCAGAGCTCTGATAGTGAAACTGGCTCCATTTCAGCTGCAGCCCCGTATATTTATATTCCAGCTTATGGCTGCTTCCTTCATCAGTCATTGCTCCTTCCTCTGCTTTCCATCTTCTGGAAACTTGGTGAAATCTCTTAACAACTGATAGTCTTCTTATTCTTCAGTGTTTGTGTTTGTAACTTTTAGAAATGCTTTTACTCATTTCAGTGGAAGCTGGAGGGAGGAGATGCATCAAGTCAAAGGACTGTGTTTAGATCACTAGCATACTATATAGGCATGTTCATTTATTTTCTTATTTTTCTCATGCATTCATTCAAAACATATGCTTGCCCTGTCTGCCATGTGCCAAATTGTTTCTAAAGGTAAGGCCTTGAACTGAACTTCCAAAACTCCCTGCCTTTGTGGAGCTTTTGTTTGAGTGGAGCCTTGTAGATAGATCATTAGGAAGCTTGCTCAGTAGGGAAGGCCAAGGCAGAATGTCATGGCTGTGTTATTACTGAGAGAAGTAAAGGAGACCCAGGCAGGATTGATCGCAGGGAAATGAAGGTCCTGACTGCTTCAAATATGTACCCTGAGCCAACTCATTCTCTCCCTGTCTCACCATCTTGGAAAGCAGCGTGCATCATGCCCTGGAGGCCCAGATCATACCCTTACATAGGCATGTTCTATCCCTTCTTCCTCTTTTTATCTTGAATACTTCTGTTAGATATACCTCTTATGGAAACAGTGTTGAATTTGTTTCTTAGGCCAACATGATTTTTGCTCCCAAGGGGGAAATTTAACTTTTTATTTATTATCATAATTGATGTATTAATCTTACTTTTCTCAACTTCTTTTATGTCTACATTTTCTGTTTTTTTTTTTCCTTTTTGCTTTCTTTTCTTTTTCATCCTTTGTGACACAGGATATGTTTGTTTTATGGGTTCTTCAGTGATTTGTGTGTTATAGATCTTATTTATTAATCTATTAATGGACACTTTTAGGTTTTTAAACATATATTTAAGATGGCATCTTCTCATGTTGAAAGTTAAGAACATACCACCAATGTTTAAATTCTACTTTTGTAAAATGAGTAATTTACCATGTTTTTCTACCCCTCTGACTACTTGTCAGATGCTATCATCATTTCTAATTTCCTAAGTTGAGTCATGCTCAATAGCTTGATTGGAACAGTAAGTGGGAGAAGTATACCTGTGTTATTGTAGTGAGCTAGTACAGTAAACTAACACTCTGTCTTTGCAGTATAAATCTTGGTAGGATTTTAGTATATAACATATAAGAACATGGCAATATCTATGTTTATCTCTTTCTTTGAAAGAGCTGAGAGAAACCTTAAATACATATCTTAGTCTTAACTCACTGGAAATAAAATTTTATGTCAATAGAAATATTTTTGTGTGATTTTAAGCATGCTTTTGCGGTACTACAGAGTCAAATGATATTCGGATTTATAAAAACATTTAAAAAAGAAAATCAACTTGAAATTTTGGTTTTACTTTATGAACTGAGTAAAGAGGCTTTAAGGACAGCTAGTTGTATTAAAGCAACAGATAAAAAATAGTTAAATAGTCTTTAGGCAACATGTAACGATTATAATAAAAGTAGTTTGCATTCCCCACACCTCTGAAATTTGTTTTATTCATTGCTAGGGTTCCTTTAAAATAAAATTCATTTTAATTAAGTCTTGGCCATATCCTGACAAGGGTGAAAGAGTTAAATAATTTTTCTTTGCTACCCACTTTTTGTGTATATCTGCGTAGCAGCTCCACTATGGGGAGATATGTGGAGGTAGAGAAATATCAAACTCAGCTTTTGCTCTCTGTGGATAATAAAAATTACCCACTTTCTCACAGATGTCAAATCTGGCAGATTTCCATAGAAAATTTGGATTGAATGTCAACTACCCAAATTATTTTAGTGTCTGCTGAAGTGTGTGCTTGGCAGGGATTTCAGCAGGAAAATAGGAAGTGGGTTTGAAAACATTAATAATATCTGAATACAACTCCTTAAGCTGATTGTTCCGTAGATGAACCAAAGCATATATTGTCCTTGCAAACCAGAGCTCTCCAAGAAGTCCAGGTGGACACATTGTTAATGTTTCAAATATAGAAGTTGAGAGGAGGGCTTATTTAGGAAACAGGATTTGCTATCATGGGTGGATCTTTGCCTTCTCCTTGAATAGTTTAGATTGGCTAATTAACCACTAAACATAGTCTAGATGGCACAAATACTATGTAGGCAAAGAAGATAATTTAGGTTTTATTAGTTATAAATCATTTGTAGAAAGATAGATTTGTTCAGAAGATCCTGAGATTTGGTCAGAAGAAATGAGTTCTGATATTGACAGTGACCTTCAGAAGTCTCCATCTTTTCAGCCCTTAGTTTCCTCATCTGTAAATCAAAGGGGACGTATTACATCATCTTTAGGGGTACTTTCAGCATGTTTTGATCCGTGTTGATAAGGAAAAACTGAGATAACTCAATACTAGAGAAATCTACTTAGTTTGTTTCCCATGAGAAGAAACAAAGCTCCTTTGCTTGAGGAAGAAATTAAAACTGCAGTATATCAAGTAACATAAAATGTGTTCTGAGCAGTTATACAATTTCAAGGGATTAGCTTAATCATAGCATACATTTTAAATTTATATAAATGTGACTATTGTTATTCATCAGAAGTACTCATCTTTCCTCTTTCAAATACTATGTCATTATGAAATGTGTTAATTCATTAAGCAAATATTTATGGAGCACCTACTATGTCTCAGACACTGTGCAGAATACTAGGTAGTAAACAAAAAAGACAAAAACACCCTGCCTTTGTGAAGTTTACACTGTGATGGGGAAGGCAAATAATGAACAATATGAACAATTAATACTATGTCAGATAGTGTTAGATGGAGGAAAGGAGACTGGGTGTGCATTGCATGTGTGTGTGCGCATGCACACATATATACATTACAAATAGGGTGGTTAGGGAAGGCTTTGCTGAGAAAGTGAAATGTGCAGCAGCATCTGCAAAAGGTAAGGGAGGGAACCATGCCAATATCTGAGAGAGAAGCATTTTGGGTGTAAGACATAGAAAATGCAAAACCCTGAGGCAGGAACATGCTGAACAAAAAAATGTAGGGAAAACCACAGCATTGCTTCATGCCCTCAAAAATACTAAAAAAAAAAAAAAAAAAAACAAAAAAAAATTATTATTCACCTCTGTATGCCAGACATTCTTTATTTTCTCCTGAAGTTTACCATCTAGTAGGGATAGATAAGCATATAAACAAGAGCAATTGAATAAATATATGTAGGAGCTGTGAGAGTTTGTTAAGGGCACAGTGAGCCCTCAGAGAGGAGGAAGTGGTCAATTCTATATAGGAGGTCAGGAAAGAATTCATACCAAGTCTGTTCCCACTCCAAATTGCAACATAGGTTGCTCTTAATACTTTTTATCTTTGCAGACACTCAGGTTAAAATAAACTATTGTATGGCTTTAAATCTATAAGGAATGGCATGAATATGCTGGAAGATTTTTCTTCAATTTTTGTGGGAGAGAGTAAGTAAAAGGAGCAAATATTTACAAGGTGTTGTACCAGGCACTTTATGCATGTGGTCTTATTTTGTTCTCACCAGAGTGCCACATGGTTCTCCTGGTCCTTGTTTTAAAGATGATGAAACTTAGGCTCTGAAAGGCAAAGAGATTGTCCTTAATTACAGAGGGAATAAATGATTGAACCAGAATTCAAATTCAGCTGTTCTTCCTAGCTCCCAGGTTGTACATTCCTGTTTTTACTCATTCATGGTTATATCATCAAATGGGGACTTTGAGAAATTATGAGATAAAGGTAATAGTGAGGGTAAGAGGTGAGATTATAGACTTTTGGGACTGGAATTGCCTGTAATAAAGTTTCAGCCCAAAGTTGGAAGGCTTCACTTCAAACTTTTCTGACAACTCTGCATAATAACAAATAACACATGCTAAGTACTGAGCACCTTACCTAATACACACACACACACACACACACACACACACACCCTCCAACTTCTGGGGTGGTTACTATTATTACTCCTATATAAAGTGCTCTCCTATTTAATCCTCACAACAAGGCTTTGAAGAAGATATTATTGCTTTCATTTGGGAGACGGTTTATCCATTCCATTCTGGAACCCTCATTCTTAGGATTCATGGGATTCATTTCAGTATCTAACAACCCCTACGGTTGAGAATGTCCTTTTTTATGTCATATCTAATAGAACTCTTCTCCACTATCATGAAAACGTATCCTCTTCTTCCTCTACAGCGACACGATGAAGCTATTCTTCACTGTTCTTTATATACTAGTGTATACCTGTAGATGGCTAGATTCTTCACTGAGGGGAAAACAATGAGAATGTATTGGCAGTGTCTTACCTTTTTTTCTAGATCAAGGTTCATTGCACGTCTCGCTATCTTGCTCTTTCTGTTGCTTTTCTCAGTGACTATTCCCTCTCTGATTTCTTTATGTAACTATGTGAGATATCTCTGAAATATACATATTGATTTGTTTGAAAATGTAGTTGACATTTAAATTGGTCATAAATGAATTATAAAAGATTACACGCTTAAATTATAGATGTATAACTCTAAATTTTTCATAGTATAAGCCCAACTGAAAGCCTACATTTTTATCCTCACAATCAACAATTTTAGTGTGTATCACATTTTATTATGTTCAATTAATATGCTTTATTTTAAGGGTCTATATTTCAACTTTCATTTAACAAATAATTTTTTAAAAACTGGTATGTGATAAGACTAAGTAATTTTTCCAAGATTATATAATTATAAGACTACTAGAACTGGAATTATCTTGCCTTTTATTTAGGGAAACAATATATCCAAATTTGGCTATTTGCCCCACTTTGGTACCTGAAATGTTTATTAATTTGTGGTTTGTATCTAAAGGAGAAAAGAAAAAAAATATTTGCATTGTAACATGCAAAGTATGAGGCTTAAGAAGATTAGATAACTTTTTCAGGTATAAAAGATACTAAAAACTTTTATTGAATGTTTCCCAGGAGCTAGGCATTCTATTAAGTTTTCTACATGTATTAATTCATTGAAAGTTCACAATACCTATAATATAGGTATTGTTATTTCCAGTTTACACACAGAGAAACTGAGGCACAGAGAAGTTAGATTACTTGCCCAAAGACATAACTACTAGAAAAGATTATCTGGGTAATTTAACTTTACCCTCTGGCTTGTAACTACTGTGCTATTTATTTGTCACAAATAAGAGATGATTATAGGTTTTTATTATTTATTTTAAAGATTTTATTTTATTATTTATTTTAAAGATTTATTTATTTTATTTATATTTATTTTATTTAAAGATTTATTTAAAGATATTTTAAAGATTTTAAAGATTTTATTTAAATATGTTAAAGATTTTATTTAAAAATTTTATTTGAGAGGAGAGAATGAAGGGTAGGGAGGGGCAGAGGGAGAGAGAACGAGAGAGAGAAACAGATTCCCTGCTGGGCAGGAAGCCCAATGCGGGGCTCAATCCCAGGACTCTGAGATCATGACCTGAGCCAAAGGCAGACACTTAACAGGTTGAGCCACCCAGGCACCCCAATTATAGGGTTTTTAAATAATGATTTAAAGACAGGTGGAATTTCAGGACTGCTAATATGTGTAATAGAGTGTTGCAAAAACTTGTCTTTGTTAAACAATGAATAAATGTCATAACTACCTATAGAATTACACATGCAAAATAGTCCTTCCTTACACTTAGTTATGAATAGGAAAACTAGCATACATAGTTATTGAAGAAGAATTTCAAGATAAAATAAGAGATATAGTTTGACAGAAATCTAATTAGAGAAGATAGCTTATCTGAGAATCAATTTAATATAGTTCTCCATCTCTTCTACCAAAGGCAGTTGATAGAAATGTTTGAACCTTGATTTCTCACACAGAAAAGTAGAACACCAGGAATATGATTAGGATTTTTCCAAACAAAAGATTTAATGAATTAATATCATGAATAATGCTTAATTACTAATTGCTACATCTCAAAACCAACTTTAAGGAAAAGGACATTTGAAGTAAAATTTGAAGATATATAAGACCCAAGTTCAAAATTATTGCTTCCTTTTTACTTCTTTAAGCATAGAATCTGAGCAACTGACAGAACTATCCTGTCCACTTTTGTTTTAACAAAGTGTTCTCCTTGTCTTAAGGTCATTATCTTTCCTTTAAAGGTAAAAAATCCTTAATACACTTAATTCGTGGCAGCCATTATTTAGATATAGTAACTTATTACATTTTTTAAATAACTGAGGCATTCTTCTCTATCATCCCTAGTCATTTTGCAATCTTTTTCAAAATATTATGTCAACTTATTCTCCAGGAACTTAGTTAAGGGAAATGAAACTTGCTCTCCTTTTTAATTTTTTTTTTTACTTTTTCTCCCATTGAAGTATAAACTTTATTTATATTTCCTTCCCAAACAAAATTAAAAACTGCACAGCGGGCACAGTCCCTTCACTACAACTTACCAATACCAGGAAACAACCAACTCTGGTCACATGACCTTTTTACCCACTCTTTAATGGTTTAAGAGACCATTTACATTTTTCCACTATTTAAAACTGTAATAAAGTACCCTAAACTTGATAGCACTTACAAGGGGCATTTTTCTTTTCCTCTTGAACATTTAAATTTAGCATTGATTTTTAATTATTTGGAACATACTCTTTAGTATGTTAACATTTAAAATGTGTTATAAAGAGAATAATGTTGGGGTGCCTGGGTGGCTTAGTTGTTAAGCGTCTGCCTTCGGCTCGGGTCATAATCTCAGGGTCCTGGGATTGAGCCCCGCATCGGGCTCCCTGCTCGGCGGGAAGCCTGCTTCTCCCTCTCCCACTCCTCCTGCTTTGTTCCCTCTCTTGCTGTCTCTCTCTCTCTCTCTCTCTCTCTGTCAATTAAATAAATAAATAAAATCTTTTAAAAAAAAGAGAGAGATTAATGTTAATACATTGTGGAAAATCTACCATATTATTTTATTTATGTTTTAACTTTCAGAAATGGTATGCTGAAGTTATAGATAAAGTTTGAGAGTGTATGTGCTAAAAAATTAATATGATTTGTGTCTGGAGTTTTCTACCTTGCTATCATGACTTTGTCACTAATTTAATCATATGTATATATCTTACTAAAGTTACATATCCTTACCTATTTGTTTTACTCTACAACCTCACTAAACTGTTTTGAGAATGAATGAAATAATTTATATTATGAAAATTTATACATTGCTTTATTACAATGGTACATAATTATTTGGAGGACTCATTAAAACAGATGAATGGGCTGACCTCCATTGTTTCAGAATCTGTATGCTTGTGTGAGGTCTGGGACTATATGTATCTAACAGGATCCCAGATGATACTGATGCTGCTGGGTCAGAGATCATACTTAGAGAAGCACTGTCTTATAAAATTAAATGAGGTTAAAAAGCACAACTCAGTAACACAGTAGTAATGCATGGTTTATGTTTGAATGGAGGAAAGGACTTGATCTTGAATTTGCTTGCATCTTTGAAGGTAATAATGACTGGGAAGTATGACCGAAATAACGTGTAGAGATTAGGACAGAGCCCATTGTTTGCACTGCCCCAATCCACACTCCTATCCCATCTTGTTGTGAATATGGTTTTGGTTTCTTCCCCAAGGAAAAAGTTGACTAGACAATGCAGAATTTCATTAACAGAGGTTTCTTGTTTGCAGGTAGTCTTTTTTTTCTTCTTCCACTTTTAACTTGTTATCAAAGGTATAGCAGAGAAAATGTGAGACAATTCAATATAATCTCTGTGAGAAACATCAGCTCACTGTGATGCCAACATAACAGTTTCAAACTTTTTACAGGAAAGAAAATTCAGGTCAGCCTTAAAGAGAAATCTATCCTTGAATTAATAATTGGACACACACATAAGTGTGCACATGCACATACGCAATTTTTCTTTCAAAGCTGTCATTATTTCCATCACCTCCATTCATATCTCTCATTAGAATAAACATTGTTCATTGGCAATATAGTTAGCACAGACTTCGTTATCTTGTTTGGTTCTTATGCTTTCTAAATGCCTCTCCATCTGGGTAGAGGTGATCTGTTTAACTTGTCATAAGTCACATCAAAAATAGCACCTTAAGCAATTACTTAAGTTCACTTTGCTAATAATGATAATGTGTGGCAGTCAATGAGAAACAAACATATATCCATCTAATTTACATTTACCATCACTGTGGCATAGGTTACTACCTTGATTTTTTCATCTTATGAATGGGATACCTAAAAGTCCATGAACAAGCATATAGCTAATAAACAGCATTAGAATTTGAATGATGGATTTGATCTCACTGCTGTTTAGTTGACAGATGGGAATCAAACAGGCATAAACTCTGTACTTCCAATTTATTGCTGGGAAGGAAAATCGTGTGCCCAAAATGCCATAAGACAGGTTGTTCTTCCAGCATTTATAGTCTGGTGGGAAAGAGAAAATAAAGGTCCTGTAGTCTTTCAAAAAAAGACAGTTTTAAGCCATTTTCAACATAATATTTCAGATTTCCAGTTTGGATGAGAATGTGAATATATCAGGGCCAACTTCTGAACCTTTTGAGGTTCATTCACATAATATAACTCTTTTTTCCAATTTCAGTTTTAATTCGTTTGTTTTAAATGAATGATTCTCTACCCAACCTACTGCAGGTGCCTGGTGAATATTCTATTTGCAGTAATTGTAAATAGTCTTCCTTGAACTGTTAAAATGTGTTCTATATGTATATAGTTTGATTTTTCTACATTCTACCTAGATGGCTCAAATAATTGTTCAAATATATTGAGTCAACATGATAAAACTAAGATAGTCTCTTATGGTATGAATATGAAATGAGCATATGCTATTCACGGCTCTGAAATTTTAAAAAATACTTGTACAGGGTTATTATACAAATGTATTGTATTATGTTCTTTGATCCTTGGTTATGGCTAGTCTTTAAACACTTCAATATGAAAAAATTGTAATGTTCACCTTTTGGGAAGATATCAATATTACACTTCATGTATCTCTTTAATTGCAATTATTTAATGTTTAATCTTCAAATTTCATGCAAATATAATTAGTAAGAATTCTATCAGTATGATTACCCACTTGAGATTTCTCTTTTCAAACATAAATGAGAGTAGCAATATCTTAAGTACATGGGATTTTATTAATTAATGAAGAAATTTATTAATTCACTAACATTGGTTACTCATCTATCATGTATTAATATCAGAACTGAGTCTTTAGACATTTTTAATCCATAGATTAACTAGTTAACTTTGCAAGGAATGAGTTTGTCTGACAGCTCTTGCTATAGCATGATAACTTTGGCTAATAACCTAATACAAACAGGCCTGCTAAAAAGGGAGCAGGGAGGGGTGCCTGGGAGGCTCAGTCGTTAAGCGTCTGCCTTCGGCTCAGGTCATGGTCCCAGGGTCCTGGGATCAAGCCCCACCTCAGGCTCCTTGCCCTGCAGGAAGCCTGCTTCTCCCTCTCCGACTCCCCCTGCTTGTGTTTCTGCTCTCGGTGTGTGTGTGTCTCTCTCTGTCAAATAAATAAATAAAATCTTAAAAAAAATAAAAAAACAATAAAAAGTGGGCAGGGAAAGGAAATGTGAATGACTTAGCACAACAGAGAAAAAAAGACAAAACTCACATCTTATAGATGGTACACTGTGTAGAAAATTTAGAATCTGAAAAATGTTGTATTAGATTGGTCACAGGAAAGAGTTTTATGACTTCATAATGAATTGGTTTAGTTGTATAGTCAAACTATGACCATATTTGTGCAAGAGGAAATTAAATCTGCTCATATTGTCCAGGGAAAAAGTTAAAACTAAGCAAAGACGCTAGACAAGACTTTGCTCTAAAGAATAAAATAGAAATTGGAGAAATCTGGTGAAGGAGAACAACCAATTTAGTGTGAAATCATGAAAGCATTAATAGTGGAGATGGGGTTAAAGATTAAAGAGTTGAAAATA
The DNA here is from genome assembly GCF_003265705.2 of Callorhinus ursinus. Lineage (NCBI taxonomy): Eukaryota > Metazoa > Chordata > Mammalia > Carnivora > Otariidae > Callorhinus > Callorhinus ursinus. The sequence continues at coordinate 10,071,691 of NW_027397089.1, forward strand.
AAATAATAAAATCTATAAGGGAAAAATTAATAAAGAGAAAATTCTCTTATTAAAGCTAGTTTTTTGGAACAATTAGGAAGAAGCATTTTATAAAACAGTTTTTAACTTGATTGTATGAAAACCAAAGGAGTCAAAATGGAGAGTGAGAAGGGGAAATCCTTGTCTTTGAAAGTAACAATTATTCTACTTTTGGTGCTTTTGTGCAACTTGTGTAATTTTTCCCAGATTTTTTTTTATATAATTTTGTGCTGATCCCAGAGTTTATCACTGTGGTGTGCACTGAGAATGCAAAGTGAAAGGAAACCTGAACCTGCCTACAGGAAGTTTAGCAGTCTAGTAGAAATATAAACAAATGACAGTAGGAGTGATGTCAGCAACATGGTTGTATGAGACTTTCCTCATCATGTCCACCCCTCAACACTAGCAATTTGGCATCTATCCCTGGGCAAAGTGCTTTTGTGGGAGCTCTGGGAGCTAGCACTTTATGCCAAGGGACTTGGGAAGAGTCTCACCTCCCCATGCATCTGGTAATAGGCATTTGGACCTTGGTCCCAGCTGTGGACTGGGTGGTGGCCCATGATCTTTCAGCCATGGTTTGGGAGAGCTGGAGAATGAGGGTCACCCATGAATGAGAGAGCCTTTGTGGAAGTCCAGGCTTCCAGAGGAGAAATTCCAGCACAGCATCATAGGAAAATAATACAAGTTAAACACATAGGAGAGGAACACTGAATCATAAGCTGTATGAGTAGGGGGCAGGAAGCAGCTGGGAGAGCAGATAGGACTCTAGGAAGACATTAGAGTGATTTTTATCCTACTGTGACATGAACTCCATCAAGAAACCCACCCATGAACCATTGAGGATGCCTCAGCTAGTCTCCCTAGCTGACCTGTGGGTACTCCAAGCACTCGGTGTGTCTCACCCACACCCCCCTCCACCCTGTATCTGGCTCCCTGCATGCACTCCTGATAGTGGCAGTGAGAAGGAGAAAGGTAGTCCTTACCTATCACTAATTATTCTAAATATAAATGGATTAAATTCTCCAATCAAGAGATACAGAGTGGATGGAAGGATAAAAAAAAAAACAAAAAACAAAAACAGAAAAACCTACAAGACCCAAAATACGCTATTTCACAAGACTCCTGTCAGCTCTAAGGACACATGTAGGGCCAAAGCAAAGGGTTGGAAAAATATTCTATGAAAGTGGAAACCAAAGGAGAGCAGGAGTAGCTATACTGATATCAGATAAATAGCCAAACTTTAACAAGAGACAAAGAAGGTCATTTTGTAATGATAAAGTGTCAATTCATCAAGAGAATATAACAATTATGAATATATATGCACCCAACATTGGAGCACCTAAATGCATTAAGGAAATATTAACAGATCTGAAGAGAAAAACAGACATCAATGCAATAATAGTAGGAGACATCAATACCCAACTTTCAACAATGGATAGATTATCCATAGAGAAAATTAGTAAGGAAACATTGGACTTGAACTATACTTTAGACCTAATGCATCTAACAGACATATACAGAACATTCCATCCAACAGCAGCAGAATACACATTTTTTTCAAGTGTACATTCTTCACAAGTGTACACAGAACATTCTCCAGAAGAGATCATGTGATAGCTTGCAAAAAAAAAAAAATTAAGAGAATTTAAGAAGATTGAAGTCATACCAAGTATTTTTTTTTCCCTAACCACAGTGGTATGAAACTAGGTATCAATAACAGGAAGAAAACTGGAAAATTCATGAATACATGGAGATTGAAAAATAGACCCCTAAGCAACCAAATGGTCAAAGAAGAAATCAAAAGGAAAATCAAAAAGTATCTTGAAATAAATGAAAATAGAAATACAACATACCAAAACTTACAGGATGTAGCAAAAGCAGTTCTATGAAAAAAAATTATAGTGATAAAGCCTACATTAAGGGAAAAGAAGGATATCATATAAACATCATAACTTTATAGCTCCAGGAACTAAAAAAAGGACAAATTAAGCCCAGAGTTAGCAGAAGGAAGGAAATAACAAAGATCAGAGTAGAAATAAATAAAATAAAGGCCAGAAAAACAATAGAAAAAATTGATTAAAGTATGAGCTGAGTTTTGAAAAGATAAGCAAAATTTACAAACCCTTGGCTAGACTAAGAAAAAAGAAGACTCAAATGAAATCAGAAATGAAAAACAAAGGAGATATTATGACTGATACCACAGACATGCAAAGGATCATGAATACTATGAACAGTTCCATGGCAATAAAGTGGATAACCTAGAAGTAATGGATAAATTCCTAGAAACCTGTAATCTATTAAGAATGAATAATGGAAAACAAAAAACAAAACCCAAAAAACAACAAAAAAAGAGTGAATATTAAAGAAATAGGAGATCTAAACAGACCAATAAAGAGTATGGAGATTGACTCAGTAATTAAAAATCTCCCTCAAAAGAAAAACATGTACACACACACACACACACACACACACACACACACACACACACACAGAAAAGAAAAGCACAGGACCAGATAGTTTCCCTTTTTTGAATTTTGCCATTTAACAAAGAATTGATGGCTTCTCAAACTCTTTAAAAATACTGAAGAAAAGGAAACACTTTCAGACTCATTTTATGAAGCCATTATTATCCTAATTCATAGCCTGATGAGGACTACAAGAAAACTGCAAGCCAATATCTCTGATAAACATAAATGCAAAAATTCTATACAAAGTATTAGCAAGCTGAATTGAACAGCACATTGAAGGATCATATACCATAATCAGGTGGGATTTATCCTTGGGATGCAAGGATGGTTCAGCATATAGAAATCAATAAATATGATACTCTACATTAATAGAATGAAAAATAAAGATTATGATCATCTTAGTAGATGCAAAAAAGGCATTTGACAAAAGACAATAACCTTTCCTGATAAAATCTCTCAACAAATGAGTACAGAAGAAACTGCATCATCATAACAAAGGCAGCATATGAGAAGCCCACAGCTAACATTACACTCAATGGTGTAAGGTTGAAAATTTTCCCGCTAAGATCAGGGTGAAGACAATGGTGCCCACTCTCACTACACTTGCCTATATGTAACATAGTACTAGAAGTCCTGGCCAGAACAATCAGGCAAGAAAAAGAAGTAAAAGGCATCCAGACTGGAAAAGATGAAGTAAAATTGTCTTTATTTACAGATTATATGATCTTATATGTAGAAAATACTAAAGGCTTCACCAAAAAACTATTGGAATTAATCAACACATTCAGTAAAGTTGCAGAATACAAAATTAACTTACAGAAATCAATAGCATTTCTTTTTTTATTATAGACTTTTTTCCTTTCTTTTTTTTATTATGTTAATCACCATACATTAAATCAGACTGTTCAATAGCATTTCTATATAACAACAATGAAATGTCTGAAGAAGAAATAAAGAAAATAATCCCATTCGCAGTAGCATCAGAAACAATAAAACACTTAGGAATAAATTAAACCAAGAAGGTGGAAGATCTGTATACTGAAAACTATAAGACTTTGATGAAAAAAATTTAAGAAGACACAAATAAAAGGAAAGATATTTTGTGTTCATGGATTGGAAAAAAGTAATATTGTTTAAAATGTCCTTACTACCTAAAGTTATGTACAGATCTAATGAAATCCCTATTGAAATTCCAATAGCATTTTATACAGAAATACAAAAATCAAATTTGTATGGAACCACAAAAGACCCTGAAGAGCCAAAGCAATCCTGAGAAAGAAGCTAGCGGCATCATACTTCCTGATTTCAAGCTATCCTACAAAGCTATGGTAATCAAAACAGTCTGGTACTGGCATTAAACACAGGTACATAGACTGTTAGAACAGAATTTAGAATCTGGAAATAAATCCCTGCATATAAAGTCAACTCTTATTTGACAAGGGAGCCAAGAACACTCAATAGGGAGAGGATAGTCTCTTCAATAAATGGTGCTGGGAAAAATGTATAATCACATGCAAAATAATGAAATTAGACTCCTGACTTATTCATAAAAGTGAACTTGAAATGGATTAAAGATTTAAACATAAGACTGTAAAACTCCTAGAAGAAAACATAGGGAAATAGGGAAAAAGCTCTCTGACATTGGTCTTGGCAAAGATTTTTTTTTTTTTTGGATATTAATGCCAAAAGCATAAGCAACAAAAGCAAAAATAGATAAGTGGGACTATATCAATTAAAAAGCTTCTACACAGCAAAAGAATCAACAAAATGAAAAGGCAGCTTATGGAATGGGAGAAAATGTTTGCAAATCATACATATAATATAGCATATAATATAGGATAATGTCCAAAATACATTAGGAATTCATACAATTCAATTGAAAAAAAACAAATAATTCCCTTTAAAAATAAGTAGAGGAACAGAATAGACATTTTTCTAAAGAAGATATACAAATGGCCAAACGGGTCATGCAAAGATACTCAACATCTGATCATTGGGTAATTGCAAAAACCTGAAATGCTAATCATCAGGGAAATACAAATTCGAAACCATAATGAGACATCACGCCACATCTCAGAATGGCTGTCATCAAAAAGACAAGAAATAACAAGTGTTAGCAAGGATGTGGAGAAACCTTTGTGCACTGCTGTTGGGAACGTAAACTGGGACAGACACTATGAAAAACATTGCAGTTCCTCAGAAAATTAAAAATAGAACTACCATATGATCTGGCAATCCCAGTTCTGGGTATACATCCAAAGGAAATGAAATCAGTATTTTGAAGAGATATTTGTACTTCCATGTTTATTGCAGCATTATTCACAATTACCAAGTTATGTTAACAACCTAGTGTGTCAATGGCATAATGGTTAAAAACGATACTTTATATATCTCTCTCTCTATATATATCATCCATTCATTCATTGACAGACATTAGGTTGTTATATCTTGGTTATATATCTGTATATATATGCAATGGCATATTATTTAGCCGTGAGTAAGAAGAAAATCCTGTCATTTATGATATGTATAAATCTTAAGGACATTATGCTAAGTAAAATAAGAGAAAAAGACAAATACTGTATGATATCATTGATATGGGGAAATATTAAAAAAAAATCCTGAACGTACAGAAACAGAATAGAATGCTGGTTGCCAGAGTCTTAGGGGTAGGGGAAATAGGGAGGTGTTGGTCATAGAGTACAAACTTTACATTATAAGATGAATAAGTTCTGGGGATCTAATGTATAGCATGGTGATTATAGGTAACAATACTGTAGTGTATACTTGAAAATTGCTGAGAGGGTACATTTTAAATCTTCTCACCACAAAAAAGAAATGGTAATTATTTGAGGTAATGGAGCTGTTAACTAACACTACTGTGGCAGTCATTTTGCAATATATCAGATCATCAAACCAATATATCAATTCATTTTACAGCATATTAAATTATCACATTGTATACCTTAAACTTACATAATGTTATATGTCAATTACATCTCAAAAAACAATTATATCTCAATAAAGGTGGAGAAAAACAAAGCAAAAACAAATGATCACAATAAACCATGATGTGAATGATGACATAGCATGCACAACCTGCTAAGTTATTACTCAGAAGGAGAAATTGTTAATTTTGTTAGGAAAGGTTGCCAATCATGGAAGGCATCAGGGAATGAGTGACATTTGGGTGTGGATTGAAGGATGAACTTTTGTTCAAAGAATGATGTAATGTATGGTGATTAACATAACATAATAAAAAAAAAGATGAAGCTGCATGTCATAGCATTAATTTGAGAGTGTGAGATGGTAGCTTTAGGAGTTTAAAATAGGAAGTCTAGTTAGATTCTTCATAACAAATGGCCTTTTAAACCATACTATTGAGTTATATTTTATACTGTGGGAAAGTCATATCATCTGATTTGTTTGAAGTTTAGGAAGATCCCTCTGGATGGATTTCAAGGGGAGAAAATAGTTATTTCACAAATTCAGGTAAGATTTGAAAAAGACTTAAAGAAATAGCATCAAGGAAAGAGAAAGAAGGATGATTTTTAAAGATATTTAAGAGGGTAAAGTCAATAATTAACGATTGATTATGGGATGTAAAGGAGAAGTGTAGTTTAAGTGACTCCCAGCTTTTGGCTTGGAGAAATAGGTGGCTAGTTGTTATCGAGTAACATTGGATTGGATTGGATTTGGAAATAAAGAAATAATTCATAACTCATTGATGGGGCTTTATAGTGCAGTGGTGATTTGCCAGGTATGTGGATGGACAGGGAAAGGGAGATAATATGTTAGCTTGAATGGGATACACAAATATTCATGCTTAATATCAGTAGAAACTGGCTATGTTTATTGATAAGGGAGAGATAAGTCAATAGAAAAGCAAATGTATAAAAGAATAAAACAAGGGAGGGATGAAATAAGAAAGGAAGAGGGTGGCATGCAGAGTCAGGCAGATGGGTGAGCCTTGAACAAAAGTCTCCTCCTCCTTAGGAATGGCAGAGGACAAAGAGGCAGCATGAGTGAGAAGACAGAGGGGTAGACGTGGGTCACCCTTTATGGAGGAAGTGGATTACTGTGGCCTCAGTTTTTTAGTATAAACTGTCATCTGCTCAGGTGGGACCTGGTCAATAAGGGTAAAGATTGAGGAAGGTGTTAGTGTGCAGATAATCATGGAAGGGGTTGGGTTAGGTGATTACTAAAAATAAAGGAAGGTATGTTATGAGCACTGAAGTCTTATAATTTTGCAGATTTCCCCAGCAACACTGGTTGTACCTGGATAGTGCTAATAATAATAACCGACATTTCTGAATGTTTATTATGTAACAGGCAATGTTAAATCCTTAATCTTCACAACATATTTATGAGTTAAGCATCATTATTCTCATTTTTATGCAAGAGGAAACAAGGCATTGAAAAGTATAAAAGTGGAGAAGGCAGATCATCAACATAATTATTTAGACTTAGGTTCAACTTCCAGTGATAGGATAAGTCAAAATAGCAGAGGCTTAAACAAGATAAAGGTTTCCTTGTTTGTTCAAAATATCCTGGGGTAGTCAGTCCAGAACTAACATGATCTTCTATGGTTTCAAGAACATGGCATTGCTGTACCATTTCCAGGCCTACCTCAAGATCCAGTATGGCTGCTAGTGTGTCAGTCATATTTCAGACTTTGAGAAAAATGAAGAGGACAAGAAGGACATGCTTCTTCCCTTTCAGTTAATGTCACATCCCAGAAATTACATACACCACTTTTGCTTATACTGGTAGAACTTGGTTGCATGGCTATGTCCTGATCCAAAGAAGGCTGTGATATATTTTTATTTAGAGTAGATAAAATTTGGAATAAGGGAAGAGCAAATAGTGGGGAGGTCTCTTATCTTGTTTAATTGATCTAGATTTGGGCTATTTCAGGTGACATTGGATGAAAAGAGAAAGGGATAAAGAGATGAGTGTTCAAACAGAGTATAGTTAAGTGATGAATTACAACAAAGAGAAGGAAAACCAAGAAGTGGCTCATAGTTAGAAGGAAAAGGAAGGTGGAAAGGCCTGATCACTTGGTGAAGTCAAAGACGTGTTGTCAGTATTACTGAACAGTAGGACTTTATGGATAGTTAGTTCCTTGAGATGGAGATTGTGTGAGAAGGGGAGGATTGAGTTGAAGATATCAGGGGTGGAGGAGGACCAGTGACAATGGAAAGAAGGCTTTTGGTACTTTGCGGATGTCAGGTGAATATACTTAAGGGCCAGGCAGTTAAGGGATGGAGATGAAGATCTTAAAAGACTAGGGCCAAGAACGCTTTAATGATTATTATCCAATATGTATCATAGTAGTGTTGACAAGTGTTTAGGAAACTGTTTCTTATTACTGGGATAATGATTATGCTATTCATTTTGGACACATACTTAGTCAAAGTTCAAGTTTGCTTTACACAGATGACATTTGTTTTATTCAAAATTGCAAGTCTTCAAAATAAGTAGTGTTTCACATAACTGAATGTTTCATTCAATGCAAAACATTCAGATGGAAAAGTTCCTAAAATGTGCTACAAATTTCTTTCTTAAAATAATACACAGAACATATTTTATGGTTGACACTCATTGTTAATCAAACTATTAGTTATTGTCCTGGAGTGAAATAAAAGACTCAGCTTTTTCTCTATCTCTTTCATTATAGGAGTTCCTCCATGACACATTGACTTCCTATTAATTTTAAGAAAACTGGCTTCATCTTGGTCATTTTAACAGTTTGGCTGCTCCCTGGTTCCCCAGAATTAGAGATTGTAAGATGCTGACCACTGTATAAAAGATTACTATAATTTTACAAATTAAAACTTACAAAAATCACTTTCCTTTTTTTTAAAATCTTGTCTTAGGACCAAATTATCTCATGTTATCACTAGTTTCTTACTTACAGACTGGAAAGGATTTGTTCAAAAAGAAACCCTATTTTGCTTTCAGAAAAAAAATTTCTTAAATGAAGACTATCTACCTAATAAGGAATGCTTTTTAAAGCAAGCCTCTATTTTTAACTTTAAAAATTTTGATTTTTCTCTAAATACGTTTTGAAACGACATGTGGAATTTAAATGTAGTTGGCACAGCTCTATTTCATTATTCTCATATACATGCTAAGAGATATTGAAGCTTGTGAATTTCTGTGCACTAATTTGTATTTCTGCAGATTTTCTGCTTCCTTCTTCCACCCCCAAAAGTTAGAGGGCCAGAATAGGGAATTCCAGTCATTTATGATGATTGAGTTGAAAGAGTGCTGAAAATTTTGCCAATTGTTTGGGTAGTAGGCAATCTTTGAAAAAGTGCTCTCGCAGCAGATCATTCAGATAGGTTGTGCTAACATCAAGTCTATCGTTAAATGTCGGAAAGAGCAAACAAATGTATGCATTTCATTATGTACAGTTTCATATGAATGGGAGAGGTGGTGATTCCTCTGCTTCTTTGGTTGGTAGGTATGACTAGGTGCCAACATGGACTGTCCATCCCTCCCCCTCTACACCTACCCCACCCCACTCCTGCTTACTCCAAAGATAGAGCAAGAGATGAAATTAGTCATTTTAAAATCATCTTGAGAGAATTCTGCTTCCTGGCACTTCCCTCACATGTGAGGACTCCAGTGATTTTTATTCCGTAATTACCAACCAAGTGAATACCACAAGTGACATAGGTGGCTGTCCCCAGCAAGGCTGTGCCTGCAGAGGCTACAAAGCTTTCAAGGTAATGCAGGCAGCTTCACAGTTGTCTGATTACCAGTGGGTCCAAGTGATGTGAAAGAGAAGCCCGTGGCTGAAGATCCTTAGCTTTGAAGGTAGGTTCAAAAAGAGTCACATGCCTCCGTTTTCTGAAAGCCGAGTTAGATGAACAGATATTTGGCACTTTCAAGATTTCTTTGTGGGACTTAAAATTGTAACTTTCATTTGTACCCAAGGCCTTCAGAAAAAAGAGGACCACATGCTGGAAAGGTACAGCAAGGATGGTTTTTATCTGAACTAGTTTCTCTTTTATTTTTGCAACTAGGGGAAATTAGTAAAGCTTTCTAATGATTTGCTGGATGATAATTATTAAAGAAGAAACTTTTATATTTTATTTTGATTTTTCTACTCTTGATTCTGGTAATGAAAGTCATAAAAAGCCAGTAAGGGACAGGGATGAATCAACTTGGTCATAGCCTCTATATGTATTAATTTGAAACTTTGAAGAAAAGGTGTCTTTACACATATATTTTTACATGATACTGTAAATTATTAGGATGTGCAAACAACCTTCCAAATATGGTAAATATTCAAAGAATTGAATGAAGTTTCTGTATTTTTTCCCTTTTTTTTAATGTCTTCATTTTGTAACTTACATTCTTTTAACTAAATAGCAAGAAATGTATGGTAATTGCAGACAGTTCTAAAATTTAGTAGATGTATACATTCTTACTTCAGTTCACCTATTTAATAGGTGTTTCTCTATAGGGAGCTAGAAAAGGAAGTGTAGCTTAACTAGACCTAGTTAGTAAGAGCACAAAAGATGAGTTAAAAAAAAAGAGAGAAGATTGAAGAAAGATTAGAAGTGAACAGACAAGACAAATGCAAGATGGGAGTAAATAGGCAACTTATGTTATTTGATTTCAAAGAGGTACCTTCATGTTAAAGTTTTGTGCCTTGCTAATGTGTTAATTCATTAATTAATCCATTAATGCATTAAGTAGTTAACATTTATTGAATATTTATTATAGTCCTGGAACTGTTCTTGACATTGAAGATGCATTAATAAACAAGACAAAGAGCTTAGAACTAGTGGTGGGATGCAGCCATGTTAGCATCTAGCAATAAATGAATACTGAATACCTACTATGTTCCAGGCACATTTCTTTGTACTAAAGATATAATAATGAACGAAGCAGATAAAAATCCGTGCCTTCTTGGGGGAATGACAGAGAATGGACCCAATAAAAGAAGGAACAGTAAATGGGAGGATGTCTGTTGTGTTCAGGAAGAGTAGTAGACCCGTGTGGCTGGAGCAGAGTGCATTGAAGAAATGAATAGTAGGTAATGAAGTCAGAGAACAATTGGAGCCAGGTCCTTTAGGCCTTGAAAACATGATAAGGATTTTGGCTTTGACTCTGAATGAGATGAGAAGCCTTGATAGGGTTTTGGGCAGAGAGAACCAATGTTTTAAAAGGATCATTTTGGCTTCAGTGGGGAGAGACCAAGGTTTTGGTCAAGGAATGGTACCCAGGAGGCCAGTCAGGAGGCTATGGCTGTCAGCCAGATAAGAGATCATGGTGGATTGGATCAGTGGGGGAGATGGTGAGAAGTGGTCAAAACCTTGATTTACGGTACTTTAAAGATTTAGTCAACAAGATTTGTTGATTCAGGTGAATATATGGTATGCCCAAGAAAAATCACAGATGACTTGAGTGAGGAGTTTGGCCTGAGTAAATGGGACTTGACTATTTTTAATTACAGAGACTTGGAGAAGAGTAGAGCAGGTTTGAGGATAAAAACTAGATCAGTTTTAAACATGAGTTTGAAATTCCTATTAAATATCCAAGTAAAAATATTTAACAGAACTGTGGGCTGGAAATATAAATGTGAGAGTCATCAGCAAGAAAGTGAGCATAGACGAAAATGGAGAGAGAGGGAATGTGAATATGGATATAAGAACTAAACCCTGAAACACAAATAAATGTAATAAATTGTGAGAAAGGGTTCTAGATTTTATTGCAAATGTTATGGCAAACTCTTGGTGCATTTTGAAGAGGGGAGCTCTAAAATGGGAAAGTAATGATTAAAAACAACAGAAAACTGAGAAAGTTTTGCACATATTCCTTATATTCTTTACACTGTGATTTAAATGTAGTTCCCATATATCAGTAGGATTGGGGAAAAAATAGTTATGATCACAATGTAAGTTGAAAAGAAGTTATTTTTCTTTCTCTTCATTAAATACACTGGAGTCCTTAATTTCTTTTCCTGAGTACCGATTTCTTTGAGCTTAATTTATATAGAATCTTTTATCACTTGTTGTAAAGGGAATTTCATTAAACTCTGAAGTTATACTTTTTTTTGGGCACAGTTTATGACATTCAAAACCTGCTAAATATTTGCCTGGGATAAAACATGTTTTTGCGTTGTTATTGTTTTATATATATTTTAAAAACCCTCCCAGACATCATACTCTTAGTCAAGCTTTATTCACTATAAAAAAGGGAGGCAGAGTCATTTCCTGACCGTAGGAAGGCATGGATTCTGGGATTGGATAGGAGGCCAGATATCTGATAGGAATCTCATCAGACTTTAGATGGAATTAAATAATGTCAAAAAATTTTAAAAATGTGTCCATCCATCTTCAAAATTTCTATTAACAACCTAACCTGAAAATAATTCCAATCAACTGACATAAAATGATTAAAATTATTCTCTGGTGATAGTTGAATAAATTCTATTTATTTTTCCCAGAGACATCAGGTTTGAGCTAAAACTGGAAATTCATTTGTATAATATTATGTTCAGTCCCACTCCTAAAATATGCATATGCAAACTCTGGTTATTTTTTTTTTCCAAAATTAGTTCAACAAACTTGGCACATAGTAGGTGTTTGACAAAAAGTTTATGAAATACAAAAGTAGATGTCTGCTGTCCCAGAACCATTTTAAAATTTGGAAATATAGGAAAAGTGAGGAAAAAAAAGAAAACAAAATACTGAAAGTCCTTTATAGCTCAGATATTTAAACCAGTTAAGCTGTTAATGTGTGCTGTCTGTTTCCCTGACTTGACAGGACTGAGTTATTTGCACTTAGAATTAACTCCTTGCATTGTTAAACTCAAGTCTTCATTACTTCACCAAATGTCTGTGACTTCTCTTTCCACTTACTATATTGTCATTTTTCCTGTCTTTTTCTCCAAAATAGATTTAGTTTGATTGATATTATAGATTTTATTAAAAGGAATATGTAACAGTATTAAGGCATTATATAAAGGGTTCCTGTATAAAATGTATATATTATGTGCATATATGACACAAATGTCCTGGGGCTGGGGATAGGCTGAATTGGGAAAGTTGATTTAAATGGTAAAAGATACTTTCTTTTCAAGGTGTTAATACTTTCAAGAAAGCTTTACATATTTATAATGTAAATATATGTCATTAAATAGATGCTTCTCCTCAGAGCGATGACATGGTTTAGGAGCAAGCCCATAGACAGTAATAAATAACACATGGAATATTCATATTTTACAAAGCACTTTACAGACGTGTTAAATATATTATCTTTGTTATAAATATTGTTTACCCATGATTTTGTATGTGTGAAACTAAAGCAACACAAGTAAGGATCACCCCTCTCAAATCCTTTCAGGAAAACATTAGAATATAAATAAATTTAGTAAATTAAAGCTATTTATGTCCTGTGAAGCCATGTTTCTTAGCAGTAGAGGTGGCCTTTAAACATCTTCACTTCAATCTAATGAGAAGTGATCACTTGATCTTTTAAAATACCACCTCCCTAAGCTCAAAAGCTTGAGAGTTACCATATAATATTTGATTTAGTATTTTATATCCAGCAATCAGATAGGGAAAATGTTGCTGCAGATTAAAAAATACTTGCTTTGACAAGCATATCAAAAAGATCGTATCATTCCAAATCAAGTACTGGAACTAGTACTGATAGGGCATGTTAAGAACTTCTAGTTCTCCAAGTTATTACTTGTAAACAGAAGTGTAAAGAATAATATTTATCTTATTTGTATCCCCTTTCCTGATATGCTTTTTACAACTTGTATTTCCATCTTTTATGTTACTTTGTAAAATCAATTTCTGAGTTTACTTGTTGTATTTTTATGCCATATATATATATATATATATATATATATGATATGTATATCAGAAGAAGGGAAGGGGAGGAATGTTTTCAAATCATATACTTAAGGTAAAAATCAAAGGTCTCTTTGTGAAATTTTGCCTTAATTAATTCATAACTTTTTCAAGACTGTCAGTAACTGGTCCCTTTAAACAGCATTTTATCTAAATGTTTATTTGAAAGCAAAAGGTTTTTTTTTTTCTGAAGAAAAAGCAGTTTAAGTAAGAGCCTAACTGGTTTTTGTAAAATCAACTTTAAGATCTAAGGTGTAATTAAGTAGAAGAAAACAGAGAATAACAATAATAACGTAGTACTTTTTTAGCGAACTGTGTTTCTGTGGAAAGTGTTTATAATATTTATTAACATACAGAATTAGTCTTAACCTGCTAGAAAGAAGAGAAAATGCAACACCTTTCAAAGATGCAAATTGACAATTAACAAAACAATAGAATTCTAGGCCTTCCTTTGCCAGAGGTGCAAATTGATAATCAGACGCTGCTGAAAAGCTGGTTGTTTCTATTTAAAAGTTATCTTGAGATGAAGGCTCCCCAAGGAAGAAGAAAATAAGAATATGATCATTTTTGTTAAGTAGAACATCTATTCTATGGTGATATCATCATTCTACTGCTCTCTGCAGTTTATATTTGAAAAATCACAGTCAGAAGGGAGAGGAATGTGTGAATTTGGTTTCTCTATGTATTTAACAGCACTGCTTTTCACATTGATTGGTGATTCTTTGCACTGTTGTGACCTTTACTTTTAAGTTATTAAATGGTATAGGACCTGGATACCTGAAGAATCTAATAATACTTAACTGTGTCTCTGGCGGGCTATATTGTGTTGTGTATGTGTTTATGAATTTCTGCCATGGTGATGTCTCTGCATTCAACACTCAATTTTCCATAGATGGACATTTCAGTTTTTCTGATTTTCTGTTCCATTTGATTTTATCTGCCTTTTTTTTTTTTTCAGTTGTTGACCTAATCATTGACTTATGTTTAGTTTGCCATTGGAAGTCTCTGCCTGTATTGAAAGGTACAGTTGATCCTTGAATGACATGAGTTTGAACTGTGTGGGTTCACTTATATATGGATTTTGTACAGTACAGTACTGTAAATGTATTTTCTCTTTCTTATGATTTTCTTAATAACATTTTCCCTAGTTTATTATCAGAACACAATGTATAATACATATAACATACAAAATATATGTTAATTGACTGCTTATGTTATGGGGAAGGCTTCCAGTCAACAGTAAGTTATTAATAGTTAAGTTTTGGGGGAGTCAGAAGATAGATGTGGATTTTTGACTGCTGGGGGTAGAATGCGTCACTAACCCCTGCATTGTTCAAGAGTGAGCTATAGTTGTGTGTTTTTGTGTGTTTGTCTTTGATTTTATTTCAGTAGGTATCCTACAGTCAGTCTGCTTTTATTGAGTGTTACTGAGTGCCAGGTACTATACTAGATATTGTGAATACCGAGATGTTAGAGAATTTGTCCAGTTGTGCTCTGAGCTCAAAAGAGAATGACATTTGAAGAATTCCTTCCTCCCTTCCTCTCTCCCTTTCCTTCTTCCTTCCTCCAGAAAGTATTTATTAAACATCTAGCTATATAGTGGTAAACAAGAAACACTGTGCTTGACAGATTCCACTTCCTCCACTTTGTCCATTTATTACTCAACATTTACTGAGACAGGCTCTGTGTTTACAAGCCCAAAAATGCATACAAATATATAAATGAGAAAAGCCTAATCTGTGTCCTCATGGAATGTGATATTTTAGCTAAATCCTTGAATCTTTCTAAATTTCAGTATTCTCACTAGTAAATAGGAAAAATAATACCTCCTTCAGAGGACCCGGTGGGGAGGGTGGCAAAGATGATGTGTGTGAAAGTTCTTACACAGTTTGGACTCGAGAAGCTAATTGAATTCTTTTGTTCTAGGGAAGTCATATACCACAAATACTGTTATTTTTTAGAAAAGAAGGCAGCTTAAATCAAGGAAGAGGTTATATTTTATTTAATTAACATTCGTATTTTTGACTTTTCCCACTAGGCTCTGTCTGGAGCTCTGTGATGTTGTAATATGTGATTTTACTGAGGCAAACATTTGAAATGTGCATTCAGAGTGTTAGAGGCCTTAACTAGTGTGGAGGGAGTGCAACATGGTGGTAAACAGATCTGGGTTTTGGTGTCGGAAAGACCTGGTTTGGGTCCTTCATCATGTCCTTGGATACTCTCTTCAAACTATAGCTTCTTCATCTGAAATGGGGATGGTGAAACTTGTTCTAAAGAATTGGTTGTGAGGATTGCTATAACATAAATAGAGATGACATAAAGATAATTTATAAAGTGTCTGGTACATGGTCAGCCCTCAGGAAATGGAATCTACCATTAGTATTATCAGTTTAATTACCAGCTAGAGAGAAATCTTAAGTGACTACTCAGGATTTGCATCCCAACAAGCAAGGCTTTATTATTCTTCCCTTGCTGTCCTGAAGTGTGGCCGGCAAGTGAGAAATCAAACTTCAGTGAAGTCTTGAAAGGCTGTTAGCTTGTGGTGTGAAATTAAACTCAGACAGTATCAGATTCTCAGCCGAGTTGTGATTTGTGAGCAATAAGTTCTCATAAGATATATCTATATTTGCAAATTTGGGAATTGTAGAAGAACTCAAGACATCTCCCACAAGATTATCAAAGGTCCACTGTATGTATGCAAAATGAAGCTCAGAGCAAAGAAGAAACAAAATTCAGATTGGTGATTTGGGGGAGGCAATGTGAAAGTTATTCCTTAGCCCTCTGTTATTTATTTACTTATGTTTTTATGTGTATATGTATTCATTCATTCATTCATTTTAGTTACTGTGGATTTACAGAAAATGACATATGCTTATATGAATATGTAGCTCCTCTATCATATTTTAAAATTACTTCAAAGAAGTTGTTTTGAAAATTATCTTCTCATGGGGGCACCTGGGTAGCTCAGTTGGTTAAGCGTCCGACTCCTGGTTTTGGCTCAGGTCATGATCTCAGGGTTGTGAGATGGAGCCCCACATTGGGCTCCAACTCAGAGGGAAGTCTGCTTGGGATTCTCTTTCTCCCTCTCTCTCTCTGCTTCTCCCAACCCCTCTAAAATCAATCAATCAATCAATCAATCAATCAATCTTTAAAAAAAATTCTCATGGACAAATACATAGGTATTTTGTTTCCTTTGTAAATATATACAGTAGTTACTTGCTTAATGAACATGTTTCAGTAAATGTTCACTGATCTAAAACTTTTTTACATGCAACCCTGTAAGCAGCGACCCTGTGGTGTTTATACCTATAAGAGGAGTTCTTGCTAACCAAGAGCTCCGTAACATGGCAGTTACCTCAGGAGTAGCCTTACCACAGTTGAATCCGTAAGGGAGCTGAATACCATTTTGTCCATTGCTGTTGTCTTTAATCAGTCCTGAAATCTTTGAGAGGTGAGCATTGGTCTTTGGCAGAAGATGGAGGATGTAATAGAATATGGTGGAGATAAGACTGGCTACAAGCATCTCCAGCTGTGTTCTCTTCTTTCTCAGAGTCCTTGTCTTGCCCTGAGTCTGGGAATTGGGCTGAGGTTTGAGCACCTTTCTGATCTTTGTTCACATTAAGGGGTAGGAGTCGAAAGGTGGCCACCATCCCAGCCCACCTTCCTAACTGAGATATGTATCCAAGGGACATTTTTCTTCCTTTCCCTCCCCTTTCTGGGTTTTAGCTATCTTGAATGTGAGGGGAAAACACCCCACTCTCTAAGTCCTCAAATTTTTTATAGTATTTCCCCAACAGCGTTCTTTAGCTTTCTTCCTGCTGGTTGTGGATCCTCTTCATGGGTGCATTTATGTACAGCAAACATTTGCCTTCTCCAGAAGCAAAACCAGAAAAGTGATTGCACTTTCTCATAGCTATAGGGCAGTCTAAGAACTTCTCCTTCTGGGACGCCAGCCAGGGCTCTCTGTGCTCTCCTTATGGGGTACGATTTTGTTCTTCAAATCACAGTCTTCGCATGATCCTTGACCACAGCTTCTGGGGTAGAATCATAGGTTAAGGGACATTGCCCCTTTGTCCTTTTGGGGTCACTCTGCTACTGGCATTTTAAAAACACTACAATAAGCTTTGAACTGCTTTGCCACCCCCCATCTTATCTGCGGGATCTGAGCTGGTGGTGCAGGCATCACCCAGTCTGTACCTGGCTCCCCTGGCTCCTCAGAAGTGAGCAGCTAATGCCAACTTTCCCCACCCACGCTATCTCTTGCCAGCCCTGAATTCCAGCTTCAGGAGAATTTTTGATGGGTGTGGGACTCAGTCTGGCAGTGCCTTAAGCAGAGCATGGTACTTGGTTTTCACCTGCCAAGACCTGTTCTAAACAGGTCAGATCTACAACTTTCTGATTTTAAAGTTCCTTGGGAAGAACCTGTCCATTTACAGGAAGAGTTCTGGTTTTTTGTTTTTGTCTTGTTTTGTTTTTTAAGAAATTTGGAGTCTCAGGTGGAGATCTTAAAAATATCTTTCCTTGCCTCTCCCTCTCCTGCCTATTCTCCTAGGAATAGCTTAAAAATTAATCTCTTCAGCCAAATCTAACAAGGCTGCCTCACCCTCCCTCCCTTCTACCAGTCACCCCTCATCTGCTTAAGGAATTCAAAGCAGAAATTCTCATCACAAGTCACTGATATTTCAGAAATGATATAATGGCTCCCCCGCCCCCATCTCTGTATAACCAAATGTCCAACAGAATCACAGTCACTGTCACAAAGCATATTGGATTTAGTTCTAAGGACTGGCATCTCTCTTTGTTACAGTGATGCATGTTCAAGGATTTTTAGCAATCCCTGAAGAGATCCCTGTGCATACTGTGAGTAAACATCAGAACACAGTCTCATATGTTTGAACAATATCATTTCCTTTATTTTCTACTATTTAACATAATTAGTGACATCATTATCTTATAATAACATAATTGACCATAATAACATAATTTTTGGCTCTCAGGCTACCATTCTACCAAACTGGTAGAAAATCTAACATCGTTTGTTTTTGGGTCTTCTAAATTCATCCCTTTGACTTGATTGTCAAAATTCTTCAGGATCTTCTTCAGGACCAGGCATTGATTGGAGTGGAAGATGCCTCCAGGTTATGTGGTTATCTCTAGGTTGTTAAAGCAAGGCTTCCTGAGGACCTGACACAAACCAGGAATTTGGGGGATGGAAGGTTAAAGGAAGATCAACAATGACAGTGGCTTGGGCTGATTGAAAGGTGGGGGTGAGGGAGGATGGGGGTCTATACTGCCCATTCTCTGTCTTAGGGCATTGAATTAATAATGATGCAAGAACAGAGAGAAGGAAGGGGAGAGGAGAGCCGGTATGAGATGACCAACTCGAAGTAAACTGGGAGACAGGCTAAGTTTGCTGTGCCTATTAATCAGTCGAATGGGCATGTTGGAAATGTGGGTCAGGAGAGAGATTGAGATAAAAATAGAGACCAAGTAAGAGCGTGTGACTCTTGATCTCAAGGTTGTGAGTTCTAGCCCCCACATCATGGGTAGAGTTTACTTAAAAAAAAAAAAAAAAAGAATAGAGAGCAAATAGAGAACATGGCCGAAGAAAGAAGTCTGCACACACCAGTGCCATGGAATGTACTTTCCTCTCTATCCCAAAAGCCACACTGCTCTCTCAGACCAGATGACTGCCAGACTGTTGAAATGGTGGCCACCTTCCTCTGGTAGCACTGAGCTCATGTCATGGCAGCTCTGCAGACTCTCTTCCTTTTTCTTGGTTCAGTCTCTTTGGTTTGGAACTCATGCTCCTCTCTGCTCTAACCCAGTCTTTCACTTCAGCTGCATTTTCCAGTCTTCTTTTACCAGACATCGTTAGTCTAAAACCAAGACTATCTTCAGTTTTGTTAAGACCTTTACTTCCCACCTCCATACTTGTGTTTTGTGTCAATGCTGTCCCTTTCACATGGAATTCTCTGTACTCCAGAATCTACCTGTCAAAGCCTTTTCCTTTACTTGTCCCTGTGTGATATTTTTCTTCTTTGAACTCCTGCACTTAAGGCATGATTTTAAAATTTTGACGTATTTTTGTCTGGCATATGCCATAGATTCACAGCTTCTCTGTATACTAGGATTGGAAAGAATTTTGGAGCTTCATTAGTTCAATAATCCCAACATTATGTTTCAGTGGAACATATAATTGAATGATTGCTGTCTTTTCCCAATTGTCAAAAAAAGATAGTTAATCCATAGAACTGTCTGAGGTTTAAGTTTACCTATGGGGGTAGGCAGCCTTTAAGATGCCTCTCTCATGACCCCTTCTTCCTGGCATTCACAACTTTGTGTAACTCACTCGCTCCCTGTGAGTGTGGACTCGACTTACTGACTTGCTTATAACATAAAATATAGCAGAACGGATGAAATACCCCTCATTTACTTACATGGGATGTTCCTGGGCAGTGCTGGAAACACAACCATTTAATACAAATATTGAGAGAAATGTTTCAAACTTTCTTAAACTATAGGAAATACATCTGGAATACCTATGTTATAGTACTTAAACTCAGTTAAGCTTCTTCCCATTTATACATATATGTAGTTTGCTATATTTCAAAGAAAGCTAGCCTTCATTTCTTTTTTAGAAAGCATACTATAGTATAAATGGAGTCCTCATTCCCAGTGATTAAGAAGACCCTTGTTCATATCAGGGGCAGAATATGTTTTACTTCACATTTTTCAATGGGTAAATAGATATGTGCTTTTTGACTTTCCATGAGCATCATGTCTAACTTCTTATTTTTCCTCCTATACTGTATACTATTAATATAATTTGCTATAATATTATTAACTTTGGAGTAAGATAAATCAGTCTTTTCAATAAATATCTGAATTATATTGAATGTGTTTCGATTTCACGTATTTTGGTGATATTAAAAAATTATATGTGGCGGGACACCTGGCTGGCTCAATTGGTTAAGCAACTGACTCTTGATTTTCACTTAGGTCATGATCTCAGGGTCCTGGGATCAAGCCCTGTGTTGGGCTCTGCACTCAACAGGGAGCCTGCTTGAGGATTCTCTCTCTCTCTCTCTCAAATAAAATAAATATTAAAAAAATCGTATGTGGCTACAAAATTTGCTTAGGAATCATACTTTATACCCTTCCCCTTTAGTGTGCGTGTGTGTGTGTGTGTATATGTATACATATATATATACACACATGGTGGCCTTCCTCTAATAACACTAGCCATGAAAACAGCCTCTTTTGTAAGCCTTGTTTTATATTATGTATGCACTTTCATTTGGCTCCTCTGGCTCATAGTGAATCTTGGTGTACTTTTAGATTTGGTGCAATTTTTTTGAGTGTGTTGTTTTTAGGAAATTAGGTTTCTGTTGTTTTTACTGTTGTTGTTTTCTCCCCATAACTAATGTGAAGTCAGCAATTTCATTTTCCCCACTCAGAGCGCTGTTGTCATCAGCTGTCCCTATATAATGGCTTTTGATATGTCCCATTGTGACACATTGGACCCTGTCCCTAGTTAATCACTCATTTTAGGAGACTGATTCTGGGCAACAATGATTGTATTCTCTCTTCACTTTCTGTGTTAAAATCCTTGGCAGTTCATTTTTCTCTACCGTTTTTTGTGGGCCGCTACTTAAACACCCAGCCACACCGAAACTCCAAGCAGAGAAAGCAATGCCTCTTTTCTGATTACCCAGCAGGATTTCTCTTAACTACACCAATGCCCTGGAAACTTGTAATGCTTAGAAAAATTTTCCAGGCTCCATATGACCTATCCCTATTTTTCTGTTTTAGAACCTACGTTTCCCAAGTTTTATAAGTAAAAGAAGCAATACCTTGAAGCTCTTTGCAAACATTTTCCAAGTTCTTACTTACAAAGTACCTTAGTACAAATTGTAGTGAAACATACTTTTATAAAACTGTTTTCCATAAGCCTTTGCAGATATATTTAGCAGTCCAGGAAATCAAGATATTTATGAATAAACCTAAAATGATGCTAAATTCACATAACCACACACATATTATTTTGTCATATCTTCTTTTAAACAAACCTTAAGGAGATACATATATAAGAGTGTGTGTATGTGTGAGAGAGAGGGAGAGAAGGAGGGAGGTGGGAAAGAATGGGATTGCATACATATAATATAGAAATACCTTGAGTTTATTTTGTGACATCTCTGAATCCTCTTGCATCTGAGTGGAACCATGCCAAAATGATGAGAACTTTCACCAGTTGGATTTTAGTATTTTACTTTTTGGCTGAAATAATAAAGAGAAACAAAAAAATTATTATGGTGAAGTTTTTATAAACATTTTATAAAGACCGTATGAATGTATATTTATATATGTGAATATGATTAATTGTATGTATATAATTTACAACAAAAATTACTCTTGTTTCATCAAAATTGATTTAGTTGATATATATTGCCTTAAGACTAGCACTGAGGAAAAACACTTTTGATGTGTTAAAATCAACTTTGATCACAGTGATTTATCATTGGTATCTGCGTGGCTTATTGACTTCATGTAACCAGGGACAGGAAGATGCATCTTTCTTCATCCTCCATGCAGGACTGGGCGAGTGTGCACGTGCTCACTCACACGGGTTTAAAAAATAACAGAAAAAGAGTAATTTCAGAAGTAAATGTATCTTGGCTAGAAACAAACATTGTTAGAAGTTGTAATAAGGGACTGAAGAATTTGGAATATTTTTCTTGCTTTGCTTTATAACAGTATTTTATAAAGTGGCTAATGGTTCTAGCATTGCTGGAAACTTTCTACAAAGTTATGTCTTGACCCCTGCTCTTTTACTTAATTGTGGAGATGTGGAAAGTGCGTAATTTGTGGTTATCATAAGATATATTTATGATTATATGTCATAAGACATATTCATCATTATCATAAGATATATTCATGGTTATCATGAGATATACCCACTGAGATTGATGCTTTCCGTGAATAATGCAGACACTTAAGGCGTTTTGAGCATTCAGTACAAAGTGGAATAGGTCTCAGAGAATTAAGTTGCCTTTTGAAGTGGAATACTTTTTTCAGTAACTAATATTGGCATTAGACTGTCGGGATCAGCAGCGACTTTACGCATTCACTTGGGGGCAAATTAGGAAGCGGAGATCACAGGTTTCTTGTCTCTGGGTCTTCCACATGGCAGAGGGTGATAGCAGCTGCTGGCTCCTGGCAGGGAGCACTGGGACAACCTCAGGGTAGTGTTAGGAGTCTGGAAACCCTGGAGTTTTGTTACTCCCAGAACTTTGTAGTGGTACTGATGGAGGAAGAACATTTTCTATAAAGAACTATAGATGGATCACTTGAAAGATTGAGGTCAGCACTGTAGATAAACACAGGTGAAATTTCAGTTACCGTGTAGACATATAAAATATGCACAGAGACAATATGGTATAGCAAAAAGAAATTTAAAAATGAATTCTTGATCCTCCCAGCATTACAATCTTAATGCTCGATTCTCACAACTTGTGATGTGTAGACTATCAGTTACCTAGGAATTTGGGGCTAAACGAATATGCAATATACTGTTTTTAAGACACCAAATAAGAAAGTTGAAGAAAGATTATAGTTTTGGAAGAACTATTACTGGATGGCTTCCTGAAAGAGAAATTTTGTGAGGAGAGACTAACAGAAGGAATAAAAAATCTCTTGGTTCACAGACTGAAATCCATTATGCTATAGGATCTTTACCACAATTTCAGTGGTCTGTTTTACTGCTCAGTGGATATGTTGCTTAGTGAATATTGGTCTTGTTGCAAGGATAGTGTCCTATTTGAGTCCAAAATAGCTCACACATCTCTCTTGTGTTTAGTAATAAATTGCCACTAACCATCAGGTAAAAGTTCATTTTACAAGATTCCAGATGGTGCATTTAACACCATTTTTAAGGCTTCCTGTAACTAGCTAACGTGTATAGTTAATGCAGATATATCTGAATTCCAGTATACTTTAATTCTTGATGTAGGGTCTCCCCTCCATCCTTCCTCAGGTTTTTCCCTTTCTGGCATGTTTTTCTATTTTTCTGAACCTAGAAGTTACCACTGGCAAGATTTTAGTCTCAGAATTTCTGTCAACCTTCAAAGATACAATGTTGTGGCTTTTGCAAAAGTTATTTTAAAATGAGTTTTAAATTGTTGATGATAGCAGTGTTTTACTTGGTTCTTGGGTATACCATAAATTCCAGCATTGTTTCTTTCTCACTGAAGTTCATAAGGAAAAGTTTGTACTTCTGTGTGTTCCTTCAGGAAAATGCCTCCAGAATTTTATTTACCTTTGAGATT
Source organism: Callorhinus ursinus (assembly GCF_003265705.2). Taxonomy (NCBI): domain Eukaryota; kingdom Metazoa; phylum Chordata; class Mammalia; order Carnivora; family Otariidae; genus Callorhinus; species Callorhinus ursinus. The sequence continues at coordinate 10,095,385 of NW_027397089.1, forward strand.
GTCTTGGGAAAATGAAGGGTTGTTATGCCATCTTTAGTCTTAGCAAATTAAATACTGCATAGCAAGCAGGATAAGGGGTTATAAAATCAAGGGTAGGCAAAGATGATAAGCATCAAATCAGAAGAGATAAATTTTTGCCACTAAAAATAAACCCTTGTTTGATGCAGAACTTTGGAAGCACTTAGTTAATGTAGTAGGAAACAATGACATTCAATAGGGATAAATTTGTTTTCTTTTTCTGAAATTAGTTTATTACATAAAATCATGTCCATGAGTCAATTGGGAAGGCATATCAAGAAAATCAAAAGTGCTAGCACATAAACTGTCTAGTGTTTGTTTATTTTGAATTTATATAACCTCTTTTCTCTGGAGATTTGAAGATGCTGTGCAGAAAATTTTAAATCTTTTGCACAATAGGCAGTAAGTTGTAAAATGTGAACTCCTGATAGGTTATAATCTCTAAGGCTCTTTAATGTACCCAGATATAACCACTTGCAGTTACAAAGGAAAAGTACCTAAAATGTGAGATTCTTACTTAGCTGAATATGAAGAATAAGAGGGGAGTAAGTCAGAGGGGGAGACGAACCAGGAGAGATGATGGACTCTGAAAAACAAACTGAGGGTTCTAGAGGGGAGGAGGGTAGGGGGATGGGTTAGCCTGGTGATGGGTATTAAAGAGGGCACGTTCTGCATGGAGCACTGGGTGTTATGAACAAACAATGAATCATGGAACACTACACCAAAACAAATGATGTAATATATGGTGATTAACATAACAATAAAAAATAAAAAAAAAGAGATACTTTGTGTAAACCTTATTCTTTCAGACTCCAGTCCATTTTTTCTCCTTATTCTGACATTTGATGTTAGAGTTTTCACCTCAGATATGAAGCACTTTGTAAATTGCTAAATTCTCTTTTACATTATAGAGAAATTGAAAGTCAAAGCTACCCAGGCCAATCGTTGAAATGTGATTTACTCCAGTATCAGTGGTAGGAGAATATTAAAGATAGCACAAGAGGATAAAGACTCACAGGTGACACAAAAGTTAACATTTTACCTTTTTGGGTGAAGCAATAAAACCTGGGTGAATCAAAGCATTCCCCTCATAGTATTTTTCTGAGATTTAAATGAAAACGTACACATTAAATACTAGAAATATTATGTAACACATAGCAACTGCTCTACTTGTTAATGCTCTTGCTACTAGGTACAACTCCAGACTATGTGAATATACCATTTTTATGTAGCTAATTTTTTAACTTCACTGCTCATTTTCATGGAATAAATGATCTTGACACTATTCTTTTAAATATTAAGAATACACATACGTTTTAATAGTCTTAAAATTGGAACTGAACTTTGATAATATTCTGCAAGATCTTTTAAAATCCAACTCCTTTTAACTTAATATTGCCCCTATTGTTAAAGTTGTTTTGAAAACAAGATTGAGATTTAATGGAGGGGGTGTGGTTCGTGGCTGCTCACTGATAGTGAATCTGTCATCCGAAAGCCATGTGGAAGTGAGAATTTGAAGGAAATAGGGAGTGGAAATAGGCAAAGAGCAGTGGGTTATGAGTTAGCCTTTGTGCAAAATGTTCTGAGCAGTGATGCACAGTTCCAGACCCACTGACGCTGCGTTTCCACAGTGCCCTTGTTCCTGAAGTTCTTCCCCTGATCTGAAGCACTGGGAATGCCGTGAGAATACAACAGACAGTCTTAAAAGGAATCATACCTTCTTGGCTTGTTGAGTCATCCGCCCGCTGTGAAGAATCTGTTCATTATTTTAAGTAGTTCTGTAGCTTTAGCAATCTTTAAGGGAGAACATGGAGATTTTACCTCTTTTGTTTAATTGATTTAGCTGGTGGTCCCTTGTAATGGTTAATGAAATTCCATTTCCAGATACCTGTGCTGGGTTGCTTTTTAGATCATGATGTGTGGAGAAAGGAAAGAACGGTTTGTTTTATTGGAAGGAAAAAAAAGCCTTTTGAGAATGGCAAAGTGGCAGAAGATAAAGCTCGACGCTGATTATTTTGAACAGAAAGACCTGGTGATTTAAAAACCCTAATTGCTGTCTTCTGAAATATACATCATGTTAGATAAGCCTCCTTGGTAATAAGCATCAGTCACTGTTTGAGATTTTGACCAAATTATAGTTTGGATCCACAATTTTAATTACAAGGAAGAAACTTAAGCAGATGAATAAGAAAGAATATAAACTATATTTTAGTCTCATCTAAGTTAAAACTGTAAAACAATTTGCATAAGTACCTTTATGTCTAGGACTGTTAAATAAAAAAAATATATATATATATATATATTATTAATTCAGCGGATTGCCTGGCAGTTGGAGTGACAGGTAAATTGGGGATTAACAGCAGAGCCGGGTTGTTGTGTACGTGGCTGTGTGTCTGTCTGTGGTAGGCCCATGTGGAGTGAATGGATGTCCAGGTGGCAGAAATTATACTATCTAAGAAATAAAAAGGTTTAGCATTTTTTAAACCACTCTTTCTTAAGATTACAATATCTGATGAGTACAGATTTGCCTTCTAGAGCTGTGAAGTGATAATGCCTTAGTTAGGAAAAGCAATCGAGAGAACATGTTGGTTGCATAGGAGAGTGATTTCATGTTGCTTTTACTGCCTTGTCATTTTACATGGTTGTTACTGTCAGAAAGTTGGATCATCAAAAATCACCATGAGAATGCCACAGTGTTGCTTCTCAAATCTTCAAAAGATATTTTCTTTATTTATCCAGGAGTTTGATATTATATTTGAAGATCCAGGTTATGCTCATGTCTGACAACCCTGTCAAAGGTGAAGGGAGAAGCTAGCATGAGAAGCACCAGTCTGGGACCTGGTTATTGTAAACCACGTCGGGTCTCTTCAGAATTTTCGTGTCCTGACCAAGGACACAGAGTTTTGGAGAGGGGCCCTCCTGTGTCTAATGGTCTTAAACATTTGTGACCCCTGATTTATCAGGGAGGAGATCTCACAATCACAGAGTAATAGTTCCTTTTCCCATTAAATTATTTTGCAGTGTTGCTACTGAAAAGAATCATGAAGAAAGATGAGGCAGGCAAATTTTGATGATCAGATCATAAAGAAATAAAACCAGCCTCTAAAGAGATATTTCTGCTAATTCAGAACCTAAATGTCTTGTGATAAAGTCTCAGATAAGTGTTTGTTCAGTGTTGGTGAAAGATAGGAAGTTTTTTCAGCACCATTTTAGGATATGTTAGTTCTCAGATTTCCTCTTCCTTTATTCTTTTCATAAGTGGCTTAGATTTCAAAGATGAGACATATCCCAAAACAATGCAACAGGTAAGAGAAGGTTTATGTTTAATGTTCATTAACAAAATCAGTCTACCTGATACCATAATAGGTCCTGATTCATGTAGGCTGAAGGCAGCATATTAGATGTACCAACTGGAAAGTGCCATATAAAAACCCCTATTAGTTTCACAGAGCAGAACACCCTTTAGTGAACACAAATGATGCATAGAGTTTAGTGTTCACACATTTTGCCTTCAGATTTCTTCAAGCTAGATACACCATGCATGCAGTTTTACATTTCAGGGGTAAAGTATTTGGAGGTGTTTGAAATAGCTAGCACATGAATCATTCTTCTACTTAATTCTCTATGTTGCAACAAAGACTCTGAATAGATAAATGTGCTTAAACCAGGGAGAATTGGAGGAAATGTGTTGGTTAGTTGTAGAGGAGGGTATTAAGATCTGGGGTCCTCCAGTAATAAAGAGTGTAATTAGTAAAGAAAAAAATTGCTGCCAATAAAAGAAAATAAATAGAAACGTGAGTGTGTCATCTGTGCGTTATGTGTATGTATACATAATTTCTTTTACTTATAAGTTCATCCATATATATGTGTGTATGCACGTAGACATACACATAGACATATATATGGTTAAATATATCTGTGCTAAACCTTTGGAGGAGATTTATCATTACTAAATGTAAAATCCTGCAAACTTGGTAATGCTTGGCTCTTTCCCATAATACACTGTGTCTGTGGAATTCCATATTTTACCTTTTGGAGATGTAAGACACGATGTTGTTTTCTTGAGGCGGAAAGAGCACAGAAAATGCAGTGATAGGTCAGTTGCAAGACCAACAGCAATGATCCTTCAGTTTCCATGTATTAGATTTCACTAATTTGACAGTCACCTGTTTCATCCCTCTGCTAGGTGTGAACTACATTGTGTGCAGGAAGTTCACTTTATTTTCAGGGAAACATGGTTGCCTTCCGTAGGATGCAGCCACTGAAACAATCTAATCCATCCACAGATAAGGGTTAAAGGGTACTGTTGTTTCCCTCTTAGAGATTTGTTTAGAGACGTCAACAGTGTAGACTGTTTAAAATGGTTGGATACTGTGCATTTTGATAACTCCATTTCTGGTGCCACAAGTGAGAGGTAGAAAGTGTGAGAGGAACTCTTTCTCAGAGTGTGAGTACTTGCTTGGAGGCGTTCACATTTGCTTATGAAATAGTCCCCTCAGGGCTCAAGAAGCGGAAATGAAAAACCAAAGCGCTTTCTTGAAATGTTTCCATGCTTCCATGAAGAGTGTATTACATTGGATATTAATATTAGTTACTGAGGCAGAAATCAGGTAGAGAGCGGAGAAATATGGAAATAACTTTTTCCTGGTGCTGTTTCCTCAGGATGCTGTTTGAATGTTTAGGAAGAAAATCCCGTGAGTTACTGATGAGGCAACTGTAAACAGGGAAAGTGACAGATGTAATAAAAGTCTCGGGGACTGTCCTAGAAGAGGTCCCAGCACTGGTTGTGTGAGCATTATTTACATGAAGATGAACAGATGGATACATTTGATCAAATTCTGTGGGGTCCCTACATCAGAATCCTGTTTAGCATTTTGAATCTGCAGTTACAAACGCATGTATTTCTGATGCTTTTACAGGAGCAAGTTCTATATCTTATTTTTTGCAAGGCTTAAGGTTGTCAGAATAACGTAAAAAATGGCACTTTACCATTTATTGTAGCGATTTCTATTCCGTTCCTATTTATTGTTCTGTCATGGTGATTTATTTCACTAGACACTTAGAAGACAATCACAAGAGATAAGCTAGACGTGATAATTTATGCCATTTGGGGAAGAGAAATGTTAAAGAACTTACATACACAACCCGGCTCTAATAGTGAAGTAGAAAAGTGTAATTCAATTTTCAGGAAGCGGGATCGATATGCTGTGTCAGCAGTGTGGTGGTATGACTCTCCTTGGCTTAAAAAAAATTAGAATGAAAGTAGAAAATCAGTACAGTCCTGCTAGTGCCAATTTTGATATACAAATGCCTGCCTTCTGGAATATTAATGTATGTCTCTAAAGTACACAATCCATGAAGTTTCTTCTCCTTTCCCTCCTTTTTTTTTTTTTTTTTTGGTTTGTCATTGTTTTAATATTTGTACCACTTCACAGTCCTCCAGATATTCATACCCTTCTTCCATCTCTGATGGTGTGTCCAGGGGTATTTGCACAGGATGCCGAAGATGCATTTTGTAGATACAGCCATAGCCATGTAAGTTTTCAAGAATTGTTACAAAAGATTTAAGCACGTAATAGTTCATGTTAACTGATTTAACCGAAGGCCAGTGTATAACCACCTGATGTTTGAGGTCACAAAAATGAAAATGCTTTGATGAAGACCAGAGGCAGAGCTGCCTTGAAGCAAGTGAAGCTTAAATTCATTCCGTGGCTCTGGTTGAGTCCTAATACGGTGATCGCATGGGCATATGTTTTCATTAAATTTGCAAAAGTGATTAGTATCCCTGTTTATATTGTAGCTTCCCCTCTATCACTTTTCACCTTTACCTGTGGTGTTAGAGTGGCATGGGCATTTGAGGGATCATATAAAGGGACATTAACTTGGAGATACACTGAGTTTAGTTGAGTGGGATTCATGTATACCCTCCACACTCATTTCCATCTATGGTTCTATGATTAGTAGCTGTGCAGAATGGGCATGGCTCCTAGGAATGATCCTGTTGCTGCCTCACCACAGGGTAACAGGAAGTTTCTCCTGTGTCACCAGACACTGAAATCATGTAGCTAGTGGAAGAAAAACTGGGTTTGAATGGATAGAACCAGAAGGTAGCCTCTGGAAAATTCTTCCAAATCCTGTATCTCATAAGAAACTTGAGAAAGGTTTTCCAAAATTTGATATGGTCTGAAAATTCTACATTACTTTACCAAAAACACATTGGAAAGATGACAGGATTTTTTTCCTCAACTGTCTCTAACAACAAGGACAACAACTAAATTCTATCAACTATACCACTGGAAAGATTAAAATATCTTTGTCTTGTATCTCTAAGTCTCCCTAAAACCATTCTCTATGTGCATAATTCTACTCTATACATAAAATTCTCTCTATGAAATTATGGCTGATATGAGTAGGTCATAATTCTGTATTTCTTTAAAGAGGGCATCCTAAATCATATAAGTTTCAGGCCTTACAAAACTTGTATCCTCCCCGAATGAGGACACATTTTGCAACAGTCGGATAAATGCCATGTATCTAATGGTCCTTATATGGGTTTAAAACTGTGAAGAATAAACCATATTTTCAGATCTTTTTTAAATATTGAAAAGCATTTGTCACATGACTAGGGATTTGTTTGAATTAATAGAGTATCCTAAGTGTGATGCTGAGTATTTATTTTTTAAATCCCAGTCAAAATTTTATTTGTGCACCTCTACTCTAGGTGGGTTTGTAAGTAATTAGCCTCAAGCACTATTTTCCTTTTTAGTCAAATGCTGTTAAACAAGATCCAGTTTTTTCACTCACTCCTAAAATAATCCCTCGGTTTGATGAGATTGAATAATACTGATAATATTGATGTCAGTGATTCTGATCCCGGACTGTCATTGATCTTGGTAACTTGCCCCCATTGCTCACATCTGGCTCAGGTAAGGACTGGAAATAGCTGTATTTGAAATGCAAGAAGCTCTTAGCACCTCTTCTCCTTAGTTCCATGCCTCATATGCCCCTTCCACTTGGATTTCTTTAGTTGTCAGCCTATCAGAGGCTTAAAGCAGGCACTCCCTAAATGTTGGTTGGGTGAACAGTTGTTCTTTTATGTAGCTGTCTGTTCTTGCCACCCCCACCTCCACTAGACCACTGATAGCTACAGGGCATATTCACAGACTATGCATCTCTGTTTTCCCCAGCAACCGTTGATCAAAGTAGTACCTTTCATATAGTGAGCCTATGAGTGCTGGTGATGGTGGTGGTCTGGTGGTGGTGATGTTACGGTCCTAACTCGTCAGCATCTGGCCAACCAGGAATATTGTGGTAATATTTTGCTTTTTGGATAAATGCAGTCCTTTTTATGTCACTTCCCAATTCTGAATGTCTACCAAACCATACTGAATCTCTACCAAAATCTATGTGACTGTACTATACCTGTAATTTAGAAGGTGTCACAACTGGACTCAAATCTTTTTCTTGAGCATGATTTCCTTGCATTTCTTGCTTCTGTTTTCTGTTCCTATATGCACACTTTATGTGAATAAGATGAACATTAGCAGATTTATCTACATCTCTTCATTTCTATTCTATAGCAATAGCCCCTTAGAGTAATATCTGAAGTTATAGTAATTTTCTTCATATCAGAGAGTTTCTAACTATGTTAATGGAAGTTAGACTGGTTGCAGAGACATTCGTGAGAACTACCTATGCTGTAACATTTAAACAATTTATTTGATCTCTCTTTAGCTTACCTGCTCATGTCTTTGGAACATTGATGTTGACCTTGTTGGAACTTTGTCTATAATCATGATAAGTCCTTCAATAAAATCTAATAGAAAATGACATTTAAATTTCCAAGTGATTTATTAACCCTTCGAACATTTTGTGATGTTTTATAGCCATTTTAGCAAAGAGATACCCTTAATACACTGTGTTCATATATTATTTCCTTGAATATCCAAAGCCTATCAACTTCATATTTTAAAAAAAATAATAAAAGAAGGATAACAACAGCATAAAAAGTAGATAATCCTGAACATTGCCTATTTCCTGATAAAAAGTGAGAAATAATCTTTGAGGACAGCAAAAGATAGTGAACATTCATCAGCCATCAGACTGCAATCCTGTTTTTCAAAGCATCTGTGTGACTTTGGCCTTGCGTCTAGGCTTCTATTTCCTCACAGATAAAATCAAGAAATGGATTCCCCTACTTCTTCACCTGGCCTACTCCTAACCATCCTTCAGGATTTCTCTCAGTCATTCTTTTGTTTGGGAAACTATTGCTTACTCCTAGGGGAGCTGGGTGCCTCCTTTGTGCATACTCCCTCAAAGCTCTTAAGCCATTCTATTAGAGCTGTCTGGTTATTAATTTCTCTCTCTCTTTAAGGCATGTGCCTCTCAGGGGCAAGGGTCATGTCTTTTTGCCACCACCATGTAGCTTAGAGTGGGACGCAGAAAAGAAAGGTGATTAAGGACACAAGCCAGGTTCATATCCTAGATCTTGGCTCCAACATTGACTGATTATGTACACTTGGTCAAATTACTTAATTTACATAGGGCTTTGTTTCCTTCTGTGGAATGAGGATAATAACGGCTGCCTCATCAGTGTTATTATCAGAATAAACTGAAGTGTTGTTTTTTAAGCTCCTAACAAAGTGCGCAGCATATAGCAAGCACTCAGTTAATGCTATTTCTACTATTATTCGTCTCCCCCACCGATTTTTGCTAAAATAAAATCCACATCGTACTGCATGATTTTTGAGGTTCTTTCACATATTAGAATCTAATTATTCCATTCTGTTTACTGACTAAGAAATAAAAAGATACTTTTAGCCTTCTGATTTTGGATATGGGTACAGAATGGCCACCTGTTAAAATGCTTATTGTTTGTGTGCATTAAGAACTATGACAGGCCTGAAATTTTTACCCTATTTGCAAGCTAGTACATCAGCTTACCTGCCACAGTTAGGTGGCATTATGATAGAAGACAGAAGATCTTGGATCAGTGACAAAGTACAGTTTATCACCCACAGCAATTGTAGTAACCAGAAGATTAGCATTTGTACCAGTTCTTTAAGCCCTAATTCCCAAATGGTGATTCAAAGACAGCCTGGGGATACCAACACTTGGTTGGGGGGGCGGATAACCTGAGCTTAGGGAACCTGACTCTTTTATATCAGGCAGGAAGCAGCCTAACCTTTGCCACTAAGTGAGACATTATCCTTATTACACTGGACAGTAAACATACCTACCCTAGTTCTGGAGGGAGACACTATCTTTGATTTTCTCTATACAAATATTCTTGAAAAGGTAGCCCCAAAGAAAGGCATTTGGTGCCTTCACTCTGAAACAAATAACGCAACATATTTTAAGAAAAAAGAAAAAGAAGAAGATAGCAGGAGAGGAAGAATGAAGGGGAGTAAGTCAGAGGGGGAGACGAACCATGAGAGATGATGGACTCTGAAAAACAAACTGAGGGTTCTAGAGGGGAGGAGGGTAGGGGGATGGGTTAGCCTGGTGATGGGTATTAAAGAGGGCACGTTCTGCATGGAGCACTGGGTGTTATGAACAAATAATGAATCATGGAACACTACATCGAAAACAAATGATGTAATCTATGGTGATTAACATAACAATAAAAAATTTAAAAAAAAAAGAAACACGAGAGACAGAGACCCACAGGGAATGGTCTCTCAGCATGGAAATTTGTATTTCTACAGAGTGGATTTGCAACTTTTGTCAGATTCCTTAAAGGGATATGTGAACTAAAAAAAGTTTAAGTCTCTAAATCCCTAATTCATTATTCAGAGTGATAACATACTTGAGAACACCAAAAGGTAAAGAGTAAGGAAACAAGATACCACATAGGAGATACCATATGGCATTTTTGTGATGGAAGGAATTTGCTACCCTAGAATCGGGTTTTTTATTTGGCTCTAATTAAGAATGGAACTTGGGGTGCATGGCTGGCTCAGTCAGGAGAGCGTGTAACTCTTGATCTCGGGGTCATGAGTTCAAGCCCCGTGTTGGGCATAGAGCTTACTAAAAAAAAAAAAAAAAAAAAAAAAGGACTGGCACTCAGTCCATCAGTCCAGAGATAGCACCTGGGACCCTGTCTAATAGGAAACAGAGTGGAGAACTCTGGCTTTAGTGAAGAATGTGAATAGGGTAAGGACAAAAATTGACAGCTTTTTCTGCAAGGAGGACATTACTAATTATAATAATGCTTATTAAAATAATTTGCCACATACAAAGATAACCAGATTCATTTTTAAGATTGAATGTGCATTGTTGTGAGTTTTTGGTGTATGCTATAACATAACAGGAAAGTCAAAGGTTATTCCCTTAACTCAAATAAATTTTCATTTTGATTTCATATTATCAAAATGTATGCTTCTGACTTTCCCCATTTGCATCACTTTATTTTCAACATTCTTATAAGCCAAGTGTTATAAATACCATGGCAAATTATTTTATGATCCATTTATCTCAGTAATGGTGACCTTTGTCACTTGAACCACTGTTCAATGTATTGTCAAACAGCAAAGATTAAGGCACAGGGCATTTTGTGGAATTAGTGACTACCCAAGAGCTTATAGCCTTGCACCAAACCAGTCATTAGTACTCAGCAAATGTTATGTTCTGAAAGCATTATTATGATTATGTAACAAAAATAAGAGACAAAAACAGATGGCTTAAATAAAAATACTGCTAATCCAGGGTTTCTCAACCTCGACACTATTTACGTTTTGGGCTGGATAATTCTTTGTTGTAGGGAGCTAGTCTGCGCACTGTAGGATGTTCAGAAGCATCCCTGGCCTCTACCCTTTAGATGCTCGTAGTAGCCACCCTCCCACCCCTGCATCTCTCCCACCCCCCAGGGTCCCAGTTAAAAATGTCTTCAGACAGTGCAGTGCAGAACATTCCCTAGGGGGCAAAATCACCCTCCATTGAGAACCAGTGTGCTAGTCCCAGTTTTAAAAGTGGGAATATTCAATCAATGAATGAGAAGGTAAATAGAGAGTATAGCATAAGCCTGATAGACATTCACCGCTTCCGAAGTAAATTTAGGCTTCCCTAGTTTGAGGGATTTCAAAATGACCTCTCTGCCAATTCCTAAAGTACTGCATGTGATCTGTTCCAGAGCACGGTGGACAGGAAAGAAGACTGGACTTGGGTTCTTGCCTTTTTTCTGCTGCTTTGTTGTTTTGTGATATGGGGACAAGTCATAATTTGTCTGAGTTTGTTTTTCATCTGTAAGAGAGAGATCATCCCCTGTCACACCTACCTTGGAAAACTGCTGTGAGAATCAAATCAGATAGTGTGGGTGAAGATGCCTTGAAAAGGGTAAAGATCTCTATAATTGTTAGGATAAGAAAAAATAAAAATCACTTTGTTTTAAGAATTTCTCGAAAATTTTAGAGCATTCCTTGAAATAACCAGAGGAACCCCAGGGCACTGCAAAAAGGATTTGAGAATCACTTCTTTTGACGATGCCCTTTAGTCCTGCTTAGCTCACTTTTCTGTGTTCTTGGTTGCCATGTGCTTGAAGGGCTGGGACAGAAGGCGCGGTTGAAGGAGTAGTGGAAAGACTTGGCTGACAGCAGCAAGGAAGTAGCACTCAGTGTTCAAAAATCATAAGTACTTTGTTTATGTTTCCTCAGTAACCAGGGAGTATCTATAAATTAAGTAACTAGAGACTTTAAAAAGGAGAAAATACAGTGAATCTTGTAAATTTGTTAAAAAAGAGATGTTGCTGATTTAAGTAAACTTGTATCTGATTTATGATGTTATGTGCCTTTTATTAACTAAAAATCCATTGTGGATTTTTGTAATAGCTTTATTATATAATAGCTTTATCTTTTTTGGTCAAAAATGAATATCCTTTACCTGATGCTAAACCTTTTTAATAATGCAGAATTGCCACAAACTTTTCTCCCCTGTTAAATATTTAGTGCTGACCTTCCTTGCCTGGAATTATGTAAAAATATATGCCTGATCTTTGAGAAATAGAATAACTTAGTCTCAGATTAGAATGGATCTTAAAAGCTCCATGATCCCATGTACTATTTAGTTCAGAAATCCTGTTCTTGGACCTCTGACAGATGGCCCTTCAGTGTCTGCTTGATCTTCTACCTTTCCTCAGTATAGAATATATTTGGACAATTTTGCAGATGAGAAAATAGAAGGCTACATAAGCTATGCAACTGTGTCCAAGATCACTTGGATAGCAAGTAGCAAAGCCAGAAAGTGACCCATTCTGTCTAAATCCAAAGCCCTTACATAAATCCTAAGTCATTTATTTGGCTTTGCTCCAACTAATCCTATTGTTGGGCAATTCTTTTTTTAAAAAAAGTTATTTTTCACAGTGCACTGAAATCTACCTCTCCATAACCCTGCTGAGAAACCAAAACCCCAAAACAACACCTTGTTCTTTTGTGTGGACCATGAGACAATATATTCAGTCCACAGTTTCCAAATGACAACCCTTCAAATCTCTTCTTGTACTTAATGATCTACCCCCCTCTCCTACTCCTAAATTTGATCTTTCAGCCTGAATGTATCATCTCCTAAATGTACCTGACTTAGCACACTTGTCACAGCCACTATATTTATGGTTGACTTTTTCTGGGTGTTGAGTACTTATACATTCCCCTACCTCTGGGATAGAAACCGGTTCTGAACCGATCTCTCAAGTAGTCATCTCATCCTTCGTCACTGGGGCTTTACCTAACTTTGATTTGGGCACTCTGCACTTACTAACCATGTTTTCTTTTTTCCACTGCCGCCTCTTGTTTTTTGCTTGCGTCGGGATTGCTGCCACTAAAAATTACCAAGTATTGTGAACTCTCTTTAGTCTGGATAGTTTTATAACAAGACTTTATATTAAAGTAAGTTAAAGTGCAGCTTGGTTTGAGTCCATCATTTCGTTTTAAGATCTTTTTATATATTTTAAAATTTCCTCACAGATTAGAGTTCACATTTGATAAGCAAATCTTCATCAAGCTATATGATTACTGCATAATTATTCAAGTGTTTTGGGTAAGTTAAAATCATAAATATTATTTGTATCCTTTCCCATTAATTATTAAGCACATGTCTGTTTCAGAGAAATTTAATCTATATGTTTGATTCATAGTCCCATAATTTTTCAAAGTGTAATTTTGTAAGAGCCATCTAACATCAGTCATTTTTATGGTGTGTGTGTGAGTGTGTGTGTGTGTGTGTGCACACATGCATTTGTCTTCATTCCTAACATCAGAAGGTCATGTTTTGTTATGAATAAACAAATGCCTGTATGTTAAACATGTCTTGTCTAAGACATAAACTTGGTTAACTAGTCTCTGCCATCTACCATTGGAAAAATGTATTTTCATGACAGGTTGAGCTACCTCCTTAAAATAGCCTAGGCAGATTCCTATGATGTTAGGCAGTGGGTAGAATTTCCAGGAGCAATAGTAGATCTCTGTTGCTTTCACTGGCCCATAGATTCAGACAAGTCAAAAAAAGAACAGGACATCAATAAGTAATTGACAGAAGGTATGGAATACGAATAGCTTGTCTGGTACATGAGTACATTATGAATATTACATATAGGGGGCCATAATTCAGGCATGGCAAATATTGGACCAGCATGCTATTGAAAAGGTCCTATACTTTGGGTAGCCTTGACCTGCTTCAAAGGCACTATGAATAAAGGATAATGGTTCTGCCAGTAGGTGATAAAAAGTAAAATAAAGTCAGCACTCTGTATGGTCAGGGTCCAAGCAAGAAGACAGGAACCACTGTGACTATTTTAAAAAGGGGCATGTAATGTTGAAAAATTGTTACACACTTACGATGATAAATTGTAAAAGCAACTTAGAGTTCAGCAAGAAGTTACTACCACCCTTATGCTGAAGACAAAAACAGGAGGCAGGGTTACCAAGGTTGCTGGAGGGAGGCTGAAACCATGGGGAGCTGTCTGGCAGGACATGGAGCCAGTTGGAGATGGGGCTCCTGCCTGAGATACCTGGTAAAACAGAGGAAGAGGGGAAGAACTTCAAACAGCAGAAAGTTGATCAGTGTTGAAACTTGAAGATGGTTGATGGGGGTTTGTTTTCCTCGTGTCTCTATTTTGAATATGTAAATGTCTATATAAAATGTTTTTAAAAATGTAAATGAAGGAGAAAGAGAGTCCAAGGCACATTAGCTCCCGTACACACACATGTTCATGCACACATGCACCCACGTACATGTGCACCATGGTGTCCCCCACCCCTTAGTTCATGTTCCAGTCTCCTCCCAGAAGCTGAACTCACCTGGAAGCCAACTGCCAGGGGAGTCTGGGAAACTTGTCCCACTGAGGTTAGCCCACGTCAAGATCAGCAGGGCAGGAGACAGGAAAGAAAGGATCTAAAGCAAAGAGACTGGCAGACCCTCACCCAGGACTGATGAGGTAATGACTTTCTTCCTGCCATCCACACAGAGTCCTAGCTAGAACTGCCTGTTGCTCACTTTGATTTTCTGAACCCCTCAAATGTACCCTCTATCTAAACCTAATTTTGTTGCTCTAAAAGTGGGATTGGAACCCACAGTTTGATTATTTGACCCAGCCTGTGCCACACTGAGCCTTTGGATAGTGCAATGTCCATATAACATACCAATTGAAATCTTTACCTTGCATAGAGAGGTAAAGGAAAATGATGACGATTAGAACTTTGACCTATTACATAGTAATAGTGTTTGGCACACATTTATTGCATGTATTTGATAATAAGAAAAACCATACTCAAGTTTTTATATGTTCAGCCATGAAGACTGAAACTTAAAACAAAGCAAAATGGATGTACACTAGTTATGTAGTTATTACAATTAACATATAAGATATTACTATCATATTGGAGTCTATCTGTACTGATTTTGTGTTAATAAATAAGTACGTGGTTCTCAAAAGTTTCTAAAGAAGCTGGGTTTTAAAACTAGAAATAACACTTTTCTTTCTTTTTTTTAAGATTTTATTTATTTATTTGAGAGAGAGAGAATGAGAGATAGCACGAGAGGGAAGAGGGTCAGAGGGAGAAGCAGACTCCCTGCCGAGCAGGGAGCCCGATGTGGGACTCGACCCCAGGACTGCAGGATCATGACCTGAGCCGAAGGCAGTCGCTTAACTGACTGAGCCACCCAGGCGCCGAAATAACACTTTTCTAACCAAGAAAACTATAAAGTCTCTTTCAGGGCCTGCTGTATGGTTGTGTAGGTAATGCATTTTCTGAATGGCCCACCTAAGGGGACATCTATCTCTTATTTACACAAAGGCACTCAATGTGCTAGCAACGGGCCTGATCTTCCAACTCTGATATTATCAGGGGGACAGTATTGCCAGGAGAAGTTTCATGGTCTTCTCTAAAGAATTCTGACTTTTAGTATCCATATCAGGATTCTAAGAGGCCCCCTTGAAGAATATCTTGGCTCTGAGCCCGACAGGGCTACATGCTAACTTTATAGATATTCAGGTTTGCTATTTGCATTTATGCCAAGAATATTTATTTATCTTTACTACTTTCTTATTAATATGTATTAATCCTTTGTATAATACTAAAACCTTTAATTATATAAAAATCAAGATGGGGATCAGAAAGTGTGCTTCTGTCCCCAAATGATTAAGACAATGGCATGTTCTCAGTGTACATGTATTAATGTGCCTTCATACTAATATACAAATTGTGCATTTTATAGAAGCTAAGGTATTTTAACAACTAGGTTAAAGAAACTTACATTAAGTCCCAATTTTAAATTTTTTTAAAATACAATTTGACTTACTTGTACAAAGCAGAGCCACCTATACACTGAGAAAGCCATTTTCCAATCAGGTCAAAATGGATGGGTTTTAAGGAGCAGACGGCCAGTCTTAAACAGTAGTGAAGCTTGCAGGTGCTGGCCTCAGACTGGGTCCAAAACCCAGAGCTAGCACTGCCTTAAGTAACAGGTCAGGCTTTCTAACCTTTCTGTTTGTTCCTCCATGCTATGAAATGTACCAACCTATAGAAGTTTCTGTGAGGATCAAGCATAGTGGATCTAAGTGTGTAAAGCACTTAGAACAGTGCATGAGAGATAGCACTAAAAAAATCTTATTGAAGTTCATTTTTTTATTAAAAAATGCAGACATTTTTTGAGTTATCATTTGTTTTCATATTTAAATTAGGTAATACATACTTCTTTTCCTAGGCTCTCTTAACACTGTTGCCTCTCACCTTATTAGCTCCTTATCTCTATCCTGATGCCCTGATAAATAGTCTTGAACTGTTCTGAGATAGGTTTTTTGGCTGTTTTGTTTTTAATCTTAAACATCTACAGGGCATGTAGATGTTTTGATCTCTTGTTCATATATTCCTCAGTTATTCCTTTTTCTCATGTTCCTAAAAAATCCTACTTATTGATCATGCATATTCCCTTTGTCTGAGGAAGATGATATTAGGAAACAACATAGCCCAGTGCAGTGGAATTAAGATTTGGCTATGTATCTCTATAGCTCCTCCCAGTTTTAAAATTCCCCGAATCTCTGAAATTGAAAAATCAGAAATTTGAATAGGTGATGCATTTGAAATCACATCGGAACACAGCTTTTCCACACCCCCTTTTGGGGTGTATGTGTGTATGTGTGTGTTTACTCAACATGTGTATATTTTCCACTTTCCCCATCTGGCATCTGCTTTAACACCAGCTTTGCTAGCTGTTCTGTGTCAAGAGTACTTTAGCCTTTTCACTATGGAAGAGAAAGAAATGAAATAATATAAAAAAGAAAATCCTTCCACCAACCCCTGCCACCTCACTTTTTGTTTTGTTGTTTCTAAGCAAGTTTCTTGCCATTTACCTTTGCATTTGCATTGCTTATTGATTGGCAATTTTAAAATTGTTTATTGTGCTCTTTTGTTTCACTGTTCAAGAGCTAAAACAAAAGCTACCAGGCCCTTCGAGGTACACATTTGCATGCGGTGAGCGTTGCCGGAGGAAAAAGTAATTGCTAATGCATATTTATGTGGCACAAATTTGCCATTTGTTTATGCATAAAATTATCAATAGTGCAGGGCGGCCCAGCCGTAGAAAATGGTGACCTTTTTAGCTTAATAAATAGAAATCAGCTGTTATTGTGAAGAGATCAGCCATTTATTCTGTGTTGAGGGACATTGCCGGGAAAATGCAGATTGGGGCTGGCAATATCATTAAATGGAAGGCCAATGACCCTTTCGGTAGAGTCTATTATACTTTATCTAATAGGGGATAAATGGCTCTGGTTGGCAATTGGAATAAAGAACAACAGTTTTTTTTTTTTATTTCAATCTGTAATTTTATAACTATATGGATTTTAAGCCAGTAAAACTGAACAGGGAATCTCAGGCTGACCTGTTGCTAGAATTATCTCAAGAAGTATCTGTTTTCAAGTTGCTTTTCCTGTTCATTATTCTCTGACTATTTTGATTTGTACCTATTGAAACAAAGAGTAAGTCAAATGATGGTTTGTTTGTATTTTTTTTTTTCCAGGAAAATAGATCTTCCTTTAGTTAATAGCTTTCTTCTTCCTTTTTTTTGGCCATACTTTTATCTTTGCACTGTAGATATTTTTGCGTTTTTCAGGGTTGCTCTGTATTTGATGTCTTTAAAAATACTAAAAGTAGAAGAATATATCTCTAAATAAAGTTACTAATAGATTGTAAATTGAGGGGTTTTTTTGTTGTTAAGCTAAACATGAGAACTTTGTAAGTGATAAAAAGGGCATTTGAAGCAAGTATGTGGGTCCTTTGCATTAAAGACTATTCTGTAAATATAAAACCTTCTCATCAGTATATATATATTTTCTTAATACATAAAAAAAAACCCAACAAATAGTCACGTATCTTTTTTGGTTGTTTTCCTACTGCATCTGATAGAGGAAATGCCCTGGGTCTCACCAGAGCTGGTCTATGACTGTGGTTTAATGCGGTGTAATCTCACACTACGTTTACTTGGCTAATATCCCTTTGGTATATTATGAGCATTTCTGCCTTTCAGGATTTTTTATCCAGTTTTTTCAATCATTATAGAATTCACTATTAAATGAAAGTTATGTTTTTTTAATATTATGTATTAGTAGATGCACTCAAAATTTTATGTAAGTTATGAAACACGGTAACGAACAGAGACCTGCACAAGCACCTCAGAACATGGCGAGCTCTAGGAAGCGACCTGCATGCCCCTCCCTGATTGTGTTTCTTAACACAAGCTCGCCCCACCAGGTTTAAAGTTTCTACAATAGCAGGTTTGCAGCCACCAATCTTTCCCTCCTGCTGCACTTTAGTATGACAGTGCATTCTGCAGCATGTCACCAGAGTGACTGAGTAACCTTTTACTGGCAGAAATGGGTCTGTTGTTCCTTTTTAAAGTAGAGGGTGTAAATAGGATTCAGACACTAGGGTACATTAGTCCATAAAATGAATATATTTTTTATGTCATTTATAAGGTATTGATTTTAGGTCCATTAGATTCACAGTCCCTCGTGGGAGAAAAAAACAATGATTTAATGGGTAGGTTGGAATTCCAGAAGGAAGCACAGCAGTAGTGATTAACCCCTTCTTCGACTCCCTGCCCCATTATTTAACATGGTGGAGTAGCTGAGGACTCTGGGGGAGAGGGACAGTTTGGCATCTGTCTTCCTTGCAGTTTATGAGGGATCACAAAACAGATTTCAGCTGGATTATTACTGTCTCTGAATGTGATAGAGCAGATCACTTTGGGTTGTTAAGAGCTGCTCCAATTTGTTTTTATAAGGTAGTTTTTAAGTTGATGAATGCGTTTTATTTTTACAAAACCTAGAGGATATTTATTTGGAAAGTCATAGTAATTTCTGATACTGCTTAGGGAGATCATAGAATATGAGGGAATAAAGCTTATATTTTTTTTAAAGAAAAAATTTTTATTCTCAACTTTAAGAAAGGAGAGTTCATGGTAGTGTCATGCCAGTTATATCCTTTCTTAGGCAAGTTTTGAGTAATATTTGTGAGAATGGCCATGATAGGAATTTTTTAAATAGGGTGTTTCCTGTCCTACAAATGCATAGAAAATTATTGGTTTACACAAGCCTCTTTTCTGATAAAAGGATGACTGAAATATCATTTCACTTCTATGTACAGAGCACTCATAATAATTCTAGTCAATTTATCCCAACTAATGTTACTACCACCTAAAAGGAATTTTCTCTTAGGCTGCTTTGGCAGTTACATTTTCCTTCTTAATGTATGAAAAAAAATTATAATATAGGTGGGAAATTTTTTAAAATTCTAATTATGTTTCCAATCATCTGACATACTGTATGTTAAGGCTGAATAAAATTATGCCAGCTAAAGTTTGACTTTCTCAAAAATTGACCTGATGTAAAGAATATGGTATCAATAAACATTTTTAGAATTTTATATTTTAATTCAAGTTTTTCAAGTTCTGTGACAAAAATGTAAAAATACAGGCTCCCTCTTGTGGGTAAAATTACCACCTGTATATTTCTGTGTTGCCAACATACAGGAGATGGCAAAATTTCTGTTTCATTTTTAAGTAAATTCTGTGTAGTCTCTTTATTCGGTCAGATGTGACATTTCACTTAATTGAAAAAAGTAGAGTTTAGGGTACTTTTTTAAGTAACATTTTTAATGAAAAGTTGTTTTTTTTTTAATTAGCAGACTGTAGACAACCTTTATTTTACCGCAGCAGTATAATTTCTGATGTTCAAAATTTTTAATAACTTTTTTTCATTTTGGAATACTCTCCAATGGGATAATTAGCAAACTAATGAAATAATGTGGAGCCTTTCTTTTTTTTTTTTGAGAGAGAGAGCGAGAGAGCAGGGGGTGGGGCAGAGTGGGAGTATGAGCGAGAGATAGGGAGAATCTCAAGCAGGCTCCACACTGAGCACAGAGCCCCATGCAGAACTCTGAGATCATGACCTGAGCTGAAATCAGGAGTCAGACGCTTAACTGACTGAGTCACCCATGCGCCCCAATAATGTGAAGTCATCAATGTGGCGACTTTTGGATTTCTGTGTTTATTAGCAAAAGTTCTAATACTGGAATGAAGTAAAATCTCTTCCTACCCATCATGCTCCAGATAGATACCATATGGTCATAAAACTCCTCAAATGCCATACATAAATCTTGTCATCAAAACTGAATAATCAATGGCGTAGTAAGAATGAACACTGAAGCATTACTCAGCTCTCCCTGAATTGAACTAATACTGAATAATCTGAGCTGGGACCAAGGCTGTGGCTATACCACCATATATGGGTTCCCTGCTTTCAGAAGTCTGATTCTTAGGAATTTCAGCTGAGTAGCAGAGTCCATTTCTGTCCAGCCTGGGGAAACGGGTAACCAAGCCAGAGCTCTTATGCACTTATGAAAGTGGCAAGAGCAGTATTTCTGAAGTCGAGCTAGGCAGCACAGTCCTAGAGATATATAGCAAGAAACGTGAACGTAGAGATAGCTGAATGGCTCCCACTCAGCAGTTACCGTGCTGACTGTTGCTGTCAGACGTTTGAACAGAATCAAGGCAAGGACTTATGAGGACACCTGAGATCTCTCATAAATCATTCCAAGAACTAAGAATTTATCTTAATGTTGCCCATCCTAACGCATCTGTAAAATGGTTACATGAAAATCAGACAAAACAAACAACTTCTGAGGGGATTAATATATATATATATGCATATATGCATGTAATGTAATTTATATGTGTATATGTTTTTAGAATAACTCTGGTAGCATCAAAGTGTCCAATTAATGCCTATTTTCCCACAAACAATAACTTTATTATATTCATATATATTTTATATACATTTATATAAATTTACATATAGAAATTTATTTTGAAAACTTTGGAAAAAAAACTTTGGAAATCTCCTGCTTCCAAAAGTTCTATGTTGATACATTTACTAAAATGGAACAATGCACTGTTAATGGGTCTGCTTTTATTTTTTCTAGCATTCCTCTTGCTGATGACACAATTCCTGTGTGAATCTGTTTACAAGATTCTGAAAACTGAACAGAGAATTTTGGCACTGCACTGGGTAGGAAAAAGGTATATTCATAAAATACATAATATGCACCTCTGAAAAATCGATTACTACATTTGCTGCTTTACAAAAATGAAAGTTTATATGCCTTCTCTTATTTTTAATATATAAGTAAAATATATGACATATACATATTAAACTATAGTTTATAGTCTTTTATATTCAGATGACAACTGGATTTGTAATTATAATTTGGAAACTCATTATGAAGGTAATGTCTCTAAACTGGCAGATGATAGCAACATTTCTTTTATTTTCATTTTCTTAATGAGATATACTTTTCTTGAAGTTGTGAAAGCTTTTTTTCTCCATTGAAAAATGTTTTTTAAAACATTTCTTCCTGCTTTTTTGTTGTTGTTGCAAAAGAACTATTTTAGGTCACAAAAGGTAGGTCACACATTTTACAAAAACTGCCATAGGCTATTAAGTATGTTTTTGTAAACACATACAAAAATGGAGTGTTGCTCAGGCCAAACAGATATTTTCTAATTTGCTTAACAGAAATATTTAGTGGGCATCTGTCTGTGAGCGCATTTATGAAATGCTTGTTTGTCTTTTCAAAAAAGTTATACTTTGGGAATAGGAACTGAAAGTTTGACCACAGACCTAGACTCCTATATTCCAGTGGTTGACTGACTATCATGTGGGTGACAGCAGAACAGGTTGGAGGTAAGGGATCCTTTGTTTAGAAGTTTGTCATAGTGAGATGGAAAAGGAATTCTTTCTGTTTATTACTAAAAAGAATTATGGAAAAATGGTCTTTTTTGAATAGTGAGCTAAAAGTTATTTATTCACTAATCCACTCTTAAGGTCTTCTGACTTACGTTTTTAGAACTTCAAGATGCAAGTTTCTTTGTGAAAACCTTTAGAATCAATTGTAGTTGTTATCTTCTTTAAAAATTGTTAAAACCTAAATTATATCCTTAAATTATTTAAAATAAGGCTTCATATGTCACAGACAAATGACATGATAAAATATGGAAGAAAGCATTGTGAGTAATGGATTTTTATGTTAACAGAAGTGGAATAAGCCACAAATGGATGATTGTAAATGTGAAACTTCTGTAGTTTTACCAGTGAAAACACCAATATCAATACAATTAGAAGGCAAATGTAAATCTGGGGCTACTTCTAATAAATATTGCCAACGTCACCTGTAAAGAGCTGTTATTATAAGAAGGCACTGACTTCTTAATTTAAAAAAAGATAAAATGTAAGAACAAATAATGAAGAATACAATTCTAATACAATACACTAATAAAAGAAATGCAAGGCTACATTACTATCTAACCAGTAAAAAGCAGTTTGGAATGATAATGTTGTAACAAGAATGTGGGGAGGGGCACCTGGGTGGCTCAGTCGTTAGGCCTCTGCCTTCGGCTCAGGTCATGATCCCAGGGTCCTGGGATCGAGCCCCACATCGGGCTCCCTGCTCTGTGGGAAGCCTGCTTCTCCCTCTCTCACTTCCCCTGCTTGCGTTCCCTCTCTCGCTGTGTCTCTCTCTCTGTCAAATAAATAAATAAAATCTTTAAAAAAAAAAAAGAATGTGGGGAGATGGGTGCTTTCAATACTGTTGGAAAAGGGTTATATTTGTTCAACTTTCCAGGAAGTGATTTGGCCATCTCTGGTATGAGCCTTAAATGTTTCCAAAGCATTCTATGCAACATTTCCACTTCACTAGTTTGGAAAACATTTGGTTACAAGTAATCCAAAATAGTTTTTAAAAAGATGGAAATTTACATTTTCTCTTTGTGAAATCTGTGTAAGCAGTTTAGTGCTGGTTGGGTGGTTCCATAGTCATCAGGGACCCAGATCCTTTGTCTCTTGCTCTGTTACTCTGAACACGTGGCTTTTACCTAGTCTTTTAGAATATCCAGAATTGGTATTCTAGTCATCATGTCCATGTGCTAGCAACAGGAAGGAAATATTACTAGGAGGAGATCATGCTCCCGCCCTTCAAGGAAATCTTCTGAAAAGTGTTCACACCCCTTCCATTTACATTCCGTTGGCTAGAACATAGTAATACAGCAATGCCATACTTAAAAAGGCTAGAAAATGTAGTTTTTATTCTGGGAGATGAATCTGGGGAAGTTATTATAGTGGAATAATAAGAGACTGGATATTAGGGACCAATTAGCAGTATTTGACAGTTTCACTTCCAGGAATCTAACTTAATGAAATAATAAAGAGACAAAATTGATATAAATATATTTGTTCATTTTCATATATTTATAATGGGAAGAGTTTGAGATTGACTAAACTGTCCAGCAATGGAGCAGTAGTTGGATAAATTTGAGTACATTTGTATTATACAGTCAAAATATTTTTAAAGAATTTTTAAACTCACATGAAATTATGCATAATGTAATATTAAACAAGACAGAATCCACACTAAAGATACATTGTATTTCTAAATTTGTGTGTGTACACATGTACATGCACACACAAATATACACTCACTTATAAATATGTATTACAAATACATACAAATTAACAGGAAAAATACCTGAAAGTTAGTACATCAAATATTAGCTCTAGATCATGGAATTATGAGCAGTTTTAATTTTCTTCCTAGTTTATACAATTATTTATTTATTTATTTTTATTTATTTATTTTTTTAAAGATTTTATTTATTTGAGAAAGAATGAGAGAGAAAGGTCATAAGTGGGGGGAGGGGTAGAGGGAGAAGCAGACTCCCCACTGAGCAGGGAGCCCGCTGTGGGACTCGATCCCAGGACCCCAGGATCATGACCAAAGGCAGATGAGCCACCCAGGCAACCTACATAATATTTTAAATAACAAGTATGATTTCATACTAAAATTTGAAAATATAAGAAGTATGGAATCCAAAAGGTTTACCTATTAAAAATAATAAATATGTCTCTTCAAGAAGAAATGAATCAGCTTAGCACCCATCCTTTTTGACCTTTTCCTGAAGTCAGGTTGCAATAAGCTTTTCTTCTCAGTAGAGCCATACAATCACTCAGAAATCTTAATCACATTGCAGCCCCCTGCCTCTTTTAGGTTAGGGCAGTTTGAAATACTGTGTTGCAGTTCAATGGCATGGGACAAGCACTGGCATGGGAAAGTTATTGGTAATCATGCCTATTTCAAAGGCAAAGAGCAAAATTCTAAAGATTTCTCTCTCTTGTGTGTGAGTGAAAGAGGTTAAGTATTGCAGTTCTGGATTAAGAATGTTTCCTTTTTTATGTGATAAAGAATTTTAAAAAAGTAGAATGTTAAGGGAATATTAAAGAAATGAAAATTTAACTCAAAGCTAAGTGAAAAATCAAATTAGAGAGCAATTCATCAAGGGGAGTATGTCAGAGGGGGGGACGAACCATGAGAGATGATGGACTCTGAAAAACAAACTGAGGGTTCTAGAGGGGAGGGGGGGAGGGGGATGGGTTATCCTGGTGATGGGTATTGAGGAGGGCACGTTCTGCATGGAGCACTGGGTGTTATGAACAAACAATGAATCATGGAACACTGCACCAAAAACTAATGATGTAATATATGGTGATTAACATAAAAGAAAAAAAAAAGTACCTTCTAATTCAAAAAAAAAAAAAAAAGAAATTCTTTGCAGAAATTGGAGTGAGAGCATATCCCCCCTGACCCTAAGCTGACTTTACTCTTTGGAATTTATAAGAGAACTATAATGTTGAGAGGCTTAGACTTTGGAGACACATTGTTTGAATTCAGATCCTGATGGTACCACTTATGGTTGTCTACTGTTGGGTGTGTTCCTTAATCACTGATTCCTCATGTGTAAAATGTAAATAATAATAGAAGACACTGTACCCTGCAAATATTTATCACATGGACACTGGTGTAACTACACTGATTAAACAAAATAGACTTTAAAGCCCAAACCGTTACTAGAAATAGAGTCACTTTGTAAATAACTGAAGTTTCAATTCAATAGGAAGGTAAAATAATTTAAAATCTAAATGCCCATAATAATATAATCTCAAAATATATTAAGTACAAATTGCCAAAACAGCAAAGATAAATAAGCAAACCCAGAATAACATTTTAACCCACTTCTTTTTTTTTTTTAAGATGTTATTTCTTTGAGAGAGAGAATGAGAGAGAGAGAGCACATGAGAGGGGGGAGGTTCAGAGGGAGAGGCAGACTCCCTGCTGAGCAGGGAGCCCGATGTGGGACTCGATCCCAGGACTCCAGGACCATGACCTGAGCTGAAGGCAGTCGCTTAACCAACTGAGCCACCCAGGCGCCCTAACCCACTTCTTTTAGTAATTGATGGAATAAAGTAGACAGAAAAAATCAGTAAGGATATAGAGTTGAAAGACAAGATTAAGAAACTTGACCTGATAGGCATATACAGAGCCTTGCATACAACTACAAAACTCACATTATTTTGAAGAAGACATGGAAAAATTACAAAAATTGATTGTATGTTGAGTCATAAAATAGGTCTCAACCATTTTCAAAGAACTGGAATCATACCAGTTTCACTAGAAATCAAGTTGCAAATAAAAAAAGTATGTGGCTAGAAATAAGTTTCAAGATTCCAAAGAAATCACAATAGTAATTTTAAATATTTTAAACTAACCAAATTGAATTTTTTACATGTAACAATTATAGAATACCTATAACAAGGACTTCCTGGGAAAATTGTATCTTAAATAAATGTACTAGGAAAAAGAAAGAGTGAAAATAAGGAGACATTTCCAAAAAGCAAAATAAACCCAGAGTAATAAAATCAAGAAGTCAATTAAAGCAAGAACATAATTAGCAAAGTGGGAAACAGTCACATGGAGAGGACCAAGAAAGCCAAAATTGATTGTTGCAAAAGATGAATAAATTTTCCAGTACTCTGATGAGACCAAACAAGAGAGCAAGTGATAAAGGGCAAATAACCAACATCAAGAATGACAAAGGCTACATCATAACGGTTGTGTAAAGATTAAACAGACAGTAATGAATATTATGAACTTTATGTTACCAACCTCACACTGGTAGATATGAAGAATTGGATGAATGGTCAAATTCCTAGAAAAATACAATGTAGCAAAATTTACTCAAAAAGAAAGGGAGAACCTGAATAGTTCTATAAACATTAAAGCAATTTAGTTCAGTAATAAAAAAAAAAAATCCTCCTATAAAGAAAATTCCAGACCCAGGTGGCTTCTCAGACAAATTCAAGGAAGAAATGTCTAATTTTACATAAGTCTTTTTCAAAAACTAGAAGATGTGATAATCCTAAAAACTTACTTTATATATAAAGATCATACAACCTTGATACCAAACTTGACAAGTATGATATGAAAAAGTACATTTACAGGTAAATTCCTCTCATGAATATAAGTGGAAAAACCATCAACCAAATATTACCAAATCAAAATCAGCAATATTTAAAAAGGATCATTAATCATGACCAAGTTGGTTTTTATAGAAATTCTAGGTTTGCTAACATGTAAAAAAATCAATCTATATAATACAGATTAAAGAAAAGTATCATATGATCATTTCAATTAATACAGAAAAAGCATTTAATAACATTCAACATCTATTTCTAATTTTTAAAAAGTTTTAGAAAACTAAAAATAGGAAAGCATTTCCTTAATGTGATATAAAATACCTATAGCAAATATAAATCATAATAGTAAAAGTTGGAAACTTCCCTTATGTGATCAAGAACAAGACAAGGATATTTTCTATCACTCCTGCTATTTAGCATTTTTTCTGGAGATGCTAGCCAATGTAGTAAGGCAAGATAAAGATATAGAGTTATTATTGGAAAAGAAACAACCAACTGTCATATTGGCAGATAAAATGAATTAAAAAGAGTGTTTAGCAAGTTTGATGCATACAATATAAGAAATCAACTGTATTTCTATATATCAGCATCACTTTTTACCTCATGGTTTTTTTTTTTTTTAAGATTTGTATTCATTTTAGAGAGAGAGAGAGAGAGCTCACACATGCAGGGGAGGGAGCGGGGAAGGATAGAGAGAGAAGCAGGCTTCCTGCTAAGCAGGGAGCCCCACAGTGGGCTTGATCTCAGGACCCTGGGATCATGACTTGAGCTTAACCAACTGAGCCACTCCGGCACCCTTATCTCATGTTTAATAATAAGAGATATGTAGTATTTCTATGTGGAAAATTGTGAAACTTTAAGAAATATTTTCAAGGCTGAAATAAATGATGTTCATGGTCTAAGAGATCCAATATTGTAGAGATGCCCCTTACTGTACCAAAGTACAGTAAGTACTGTACTCAATTTGGCAGTACCAAATTGATTTATAAATACAGTGTAATCACAAAGAAAGTGTCAACTGGTTGTTTTATCTTTGTTTCTTTGTTATTTATTTGGATAGTTTTTTAAGTGTGTGTGTGTGTGTGTGGGGGGGGACAATGTGACAAGTTGATTCTAGTGAACAAGACAAATAGTAAAGACACTCTTGGAAAAGAAGGAATGGATAAGAGTATTTGCCTTGCTGACATTATAAAACTGTTAATTGAAAAAACGTGGTATTGTGGTAGGGGTAGACAAGTAAGCAAATAAGTGAGACTAGAGAACACAGAAACAGACTCTTGCATATATGGGCACTTTATTTACAATAAAGTTGGTACTGTAAAGCAATAGAAAATAATAGACTTTTTAATACTTGGTACTGGGAAAATTGATTATCTATGGAAAAAACAAAATTTACCTCACACCACACACAAAAATCAATATCAGTTGGTCACAATCTAAGTGTAAGAGGCAAAAAGAATCTAAGAGAATCTAAGAAAATAACTTTATGACTTGGGAGTAGAGAAGGATCTCTTAAATGAAGAAAGCACACATCCTACATTATTTTTAAAGACTTTTTTTTTTTTAAAGATCTATTTATTTGACAGAGAGAGACACAGCGAGAGAGGGAACACAAGCAAGGAGAGTGGGAGAGGGAGAAGCAGGCCTCCCACAGAGCGGGGAGCCCAATGTGGGGCTTGATCCTAGGACCCTGGGACCATGACCCTGAGCCGAAGGCAGACACTTAATGACTGAGCCACCCAGGTGCCCCTAAATAGGCATTTTTTTTACAGAGCACTTTTAGGTTCAGAGAAGTATGAGCAGACAGAACAGAGATTTTTCGTATACCTCCTGGTACCCCCCCCAACACATTCATAGCCTCCTTTATTAACATATCCTACCAGAATGTACTTTTATTTTTTTTACAATGTATAATTGACACATCATTATTGTCCAGAGTTCATCCTTTACATTAGAGGCTACATTACTTTATTGTTTATCAGAAAGCACCATAAAAAGAGAGAAAAGACAGGACATGGAGTGGTAGAATAAATTTGCAGGACATCATTGACAAAGATCGTATCCAGAATAGATTTTTAAAAACTATAAATCAATGTAACAATTCATACAATCTAATAGGAAAATGGGCAAAAGAAGAAATCCAAATGGCCAATAGTATGTCCAAATGTCCAAACATATTTAAAAGTGCTTAATATCAGTAGTATTCATGGAAATACAAATTAAACTTATAATGAGATCCCACTATATGTGCTTCAGAATGGGGAAAACTAAAATAGCTAGCAGGTCAAAGCACTGGCAAGGATGCAGAGTAATAATCATTTATACAGTGCTGGTTGGGCTATCAATTGGAGCAACCAGTTTTGGGTATAATGCCTAATAAAGGTGAAATTCATATCCCCTGCTCAAGCATAGCAATCAGATATATATCCCAGAGAAATATGTACATATGTGTTATCAGGAAATATGTATAAGAATGTTCACATGAGAAATATTTGTATTTGCCAAAAATTGGAAATAATTTTCATCAAGATGGAAATTTATAGAATAGTCAATGAGATATTGAAAAGCAAAGAAATACTGAAATATTGAAAAGCAAAGGAATACTACTACAAGAGCCAGGGAGTCCTAACTTCTAAGAATAAGGAAAGAAGCTGAGCTGAGGGAGGAAGTATTTAGGTTTAGGGGGAACTTTGGATCTAAGGGAGAGTGCCTGTAATGTCCTAGGTGATGGTTATGTAGCTGTGTGCTTTCTTATTATTTGCTAAACTGTAAATATTATATACATTTAATCATAATAATTAAGTATTAAAATAATACAGCAAATAGTTATGATAGTTTTTACTTATTTCTTTAGTGGTATGTATTATATTTTAGGAGGGAAAATATGGTTGCAAATAGTGTAGATTAAACTGATACATCTTTGAAATTGGGTAAAACCATTTAAGGTACTTGTAAAGAAATGAAAATGAAGAATAATAGGATAGTAAAATAAGCAATTATTCTTTCTATTACTTGTTCTAAGAAATGTAATGAAGGATTAAGACATTGCCATTAGATTGAAATGAAGCAAAATGTTTTCAAGCTATAAAATTATGGTTATTTTATTTATATATACTTTAAAACACATTGTAATGTTAAAATATCCTTTTGCACATATCAACAATACCCACAAAAAGGCTTCATTGAATATCAGATTTTATATTCCATTGACCAAAAATAATGCAACAAAAATAAGCACCTTACATAGGTGTTGTGAATCCAAGATTTTTTAGAGGTAAATTGAGGATAGTGGTTAGTTATACCATTGATGGCAGTTATTTTTGCTTTGCTTATCTCCTTCTGTATTAACATTATTTTAAAATGTCACTGCATTTATAGTTATTTGCTTTAACCATTTAGCTAGTTAATAATTTGTGATCTAATGCTATTTGTACATGCCTTTTGGTCACCTGTCTCTTTTACTTGCAAATAAGCAAGCTCTTTGCTTTAAATTTTTTCCCTAATCTAGATAGTAAAACTCTTTATTGCTTGAAAAAGGAAAATAATTCCAATATATTGCAAATTGTCAAGTGAGTTCTTTATAATTAAAGATTACTCTGCAATATACAATTTTTAAGGCATTTATCCCGACAGGGTTCACTGGCCTTTGAGAATGAGCCACTTTGTTGACAAATCTATCATCTAAATTGTACAACATTAATGAGAACTCTGAGCAGCACACTCTTACATTTTAATGTAGGTGGCAGTTTAAGGGAAGAAACAACAACAACAAAAACCACCACCAAAACAAAATACTGAATGTGATTGAAGTTGATTTTGATAAGGTCTGCCACCTGTGGATAAAAATGTGCATTACTCTGAACACATAATAATTAAGAAGACTGAAAGGTCGTAGGAAAATCCAATGACCCTCTGAAATCAAAACATTGATTATTATTATTTTTTTTCGTTGGTTATTATTTTTAAAAAAAGAAGAAGGCACTGATTGATTTTTACAGTTAAATAAATCCAGGGCTTATGATACTACTTACTTGCACAACCAACTGTCCATGCTCTACAGCCTCATCCACAGTTCTGTAGTACCATATGGTAGAACTGATTCAATGCTGGTCTTTAATTTGAATCCCTTGTTTGTTAATTAATAACTCATTATGTGATCATATATTTCCTGAAGCATCACATTTCTATATCTTACTCTTTTTCACAACACTTTACACATCATTGTAGATCATATTTCATTTTTACACCTCCATCTCTTGAATGTCTCCATTTTGATAAACATTCAGCTTAGTTTTCTCAAGTTAATGAAATGTCGTAAGTAAAAACACCATGAAAAGCATGCTAACAAACAGCCTGTTTAAATCTAATGGCACCGTACTTTTACAATTTTTTCCTTAACTCAAAATTATTTGTTCAAATGCCTGATTATACTTGATCTTCTGCATGTCCTACCTACAAATATCTAATATCTATCTGAATAGCTTTGCATAACGTTATTAAGCTTATTTTCTGGGTGTTTCAAATGTATTTATATATGCACTGGAGGAATTTTATTAGCACAATTTGAATTGCAGAGTTCATTTCAAAATGTACATCACTTTAACTACCATAATGCAGTCACATAGAGATAGATGCTCCACTGTACTGGTCTTGGAACAAGATATTGCTGTGTGAGTAGCTAATGCTGACGTACTTGAAATAGCCCTAAAATACTAGCAGAAAATAATGGTCTATGTATAATTCCTTTGGCTATAGCTTTCCATTTCTTGATTGATAAGGAATGATGAATGAGAATCATTCAAAAGTTATAGGAAAATTAGACTATATTACTTTTTAAAGTCAGATGATAATATGTCTTAATAATTCATTAACAACCAAGCATTGTTGTCTTATTCAGCAGTTGTTTGTAATTAAGAGAATTTTTCCTTCCAAATACAATAATGCATGAGCTGTTGACCAAAAATTTTTAAAATGATGTATGTGAGCAAGCAATTGCTTATTTTTGTGTCTTTCTTTAGAACACTAAGCAACAAAGCAGTTCTAACAATAATAATTTAATCTGAGAAAAAACCTTGAATCCAAACTGTCTCCATAGAACTTTTTCATAATTAGGTTATACATCTTCTCAATGGAAGAAGTCTTGCCCACAGTCACATTCTGTAAATGAAAATACATTTTGCATAAATTAGTGAAGTTGAACTGCTAAGATTCATTATAAAATGTAATAAATATTTCCTAATTTTTAAAGTAATTATGAACCATGATGTTATTTTCCTAGATGATGTATGTATCTAGGCATCCGTTAGAGAATTAAACATTTTATAGTGAGTAACTGGTGTTTTAAAATATAATATGATGTGACATGACATAACATAACATAATGCAAACATGATGTTTAACCTGTAATTACAGAATTTCCGTCTTAAAGCTTTTTGATACAAGTGTCATTTTAGGCATGGTTTAAGGATAATTTTCTAACTATTTAGAAAAAAGTTAAATTCAGTTTCTATGCCATTGCTCATATAAATTCTAGAAGGATTATAGATTTACATTTTTAATATAAGACACTATAAGAGCATTAAGAGAGAGTGTTGGTGAATATTTATGTAAGTGAGGGGAGGGTTAGAAGTTGTTTTTAAGCATTATACCAAAGGCAGAAATCACAAAGGAAAAATGTAGTTAGGTTTGATACATAAACATAAAAGCTTTTTTGCATCTTCAATGGTAAGACTGACAAACAAATGAGGAACTGAGAAATATGTTTGCAGTATACTAGGTTTAATGATATAAAGTACCATTTTTGTTAAAACGGACTATTGGCAATTTTATATATTCAATATATGTAAATAAAATATATTTTAAACTAACAAATTAATAGAAAAGTAGAAAAAATAATTTGAATATTGTTAATATTGGGGGTCAAACATACCAAATGTTTGATTTTTATAATTCCAGAAATGCAAATCAATTGTGAGATTTTACTTCATTTAGCAAATTAGAAAAGGTAAAAAAATGACACAATAACCAATGAAGATATTGCAGTGAGATTAGGCCTGTCCTTGACTGAGGCTTGTGTTACCAATTGTATCCCTGCACCAAAGATTCATTTCACAGTGCACATTAAAATCTTTTAAAGTTGGGGCACCTGGGTGGCTCAGTTAAGCATCCGACTCTTGATCTCAGCTCAGGTCTTAATCTCAGTGTCATGAGTTCAAGCCCCGTGTTGGAGCCTACTTAAAAAAGAACAAAAAAGAAAGAGAAAATCTGTTAATGTTGATGCTTGTGCTTCTAGGAAGTTAGCTAATGTTTCATATATGGTGTTTATAGTAACATGAAATTGAAAACAATTGATATATTAAAAAATGGGCTCTGTTTAAAAAATTGTGGTGTTTCTACGTGATGGAATATTAATTTCATTTAAAAATGATGTAATGACATGGGAAATCAGAACCTGGGTAATGGTAAACATTTAAGAAATATTCAGGGGTGCCTGGGAGGCTCAGTCGGTTAAGCAGCTGCCTTCGGCTCAGGTCATGATCCCAGGACCGCGTCGGGCTCCCTGCTCAGTGGGGAGCCTGCTTCTCCCTTCCCCTCTGCCTGCCTCTCAGCCTACTTGTGCTCTCTCTCTATCTCTCTGTCAGATAGATAAATAAAATCTTTTTTTAAAAAAAGAAATATTTATTGATTGGATATGTGGATATGATTGGATATGTGCATGCTACACACACAGAGGTGTGTAGCATGCACAGAACAAAAATTCTAGAAGAACATGTGCAAAATGCTGAAAGGCTATGCCTGGATTAAAGGACTGTGTCTGATTTTTTAAAAATTTCACCTTTTTGATTGCATGTGATAGTTGCCTTTCTTTAATGAATATATTGCTTTTATTTTAAGGAAAAATACACATTTTTTAACTATAAGCATCAATGTCATAATTCATCTATCAAGGAGCTTTTCCCTTATGTTTTCCTCTTGGAGTATTACAGTTTCAGGTCTAATGTTCAAGTATTTATATATTTTATCTTAATTTTTGTGAAAGGTATATAGGGGTCCAATTTCATTCTTCTGCTTGTGGTTATCCAGCTTTCCAGGCTTCATTTATTGAAGAGATGATCCTTTCCCCATTGAGAATCTTTGACTCCCTTGTCAAATATTAGTTGCCCCTACATACAGAGGTTTATTTATGGGATCTCAATTCAGTTCCATTGATCTATGTGTCTGTTTTTATGCCAGTACCACACTGTTTTGATTACTGTAGCTGCATAGTATAGTTTGGAACCAGGAAGTGTTATGTCTCCAGCTTTATTCTTTGTTCTCAGTATTGCATTGACTATTCAGATTCTTCTGTGGTTCCATACCAATTTTAGGATCGTTTTTCTATTTCTGTGAGAAATGCCATTGGAATTTTGATAGAGATTGCTTTAGTACTTTATACATAGTTTTTCAAATGAGAGCATTTTCTATATACATAGATTGCTACATAAATATGTCTAAATTCTTTGTTCTGATTTTTGGATTAGGAAAAAATCAAGAAGAACAAAATGTTTTTCAGAATTTGTAATACATTAAACTATGGTCTACATGGCTAGGATAAAATTCCCTAACACTGCCAACAAGTTTATCCAGTGTTTACTCATAAAATCCCAATGGTAGGGTTGGATCACACTGCTTCAGATTTGATCTGTCTCAGACCATTGGGTAGTTCTTCATGTTGTGCCAACTTTTGCCTTTATGTGAATTCCAGTTGGTCCCACTATCACTGAGAATAATACCTCGAAAATAAGATTTTTAGAATCCTTTGAAAAACTTTAGATCTTATATAATGGACAATATGTATTATTCCTTATTAAGATATTTACATTTTGAAAACCATAATTTAAATCTTTCAGTACCATTCCAGTGTTTCTATAGTCACTTTTTTTAAATGAAGCGGTTACCTCATTGTTGTAAGCATAATTCATGTCCATGCATTTACAGATGTGTCTAACAGTTGAATTTGTTAAAGTCCTCCTGCATTTCCCCCTTTATTCTCACTTTTATAACTGAAAATCTCAATAAAAAAGTGATTATTAAATCCATAATGAAGCAATTTATTAAAATAAAGTAAAATATATTTTATTATTCAAATGAACTTGTCTTTTTTCATTGAAAAAAACTTTTATAAAATGAATTCTATATTCTTCCATTACCAGCACACCTCAGATGGATAGTTAAATAAGTGAACTTTGATGCATGACCACTTTTTCTATTTTTAAACTTTATCTGTACTGATACAGAGCATAAACAAATATTTTAATTTTTGGAATAGGAATAACTTTTCAAAAGTAAATAATGTGTTTTTTAAAGGAAAATATATACATTATGACTAGCAATTTTAAGAAGGAATAATGCTTATAGAGACTTAATAGAGCTCAAGATGTTGATATGCCCTTAAATAGCAAATATTAAAGTATTCATTTAATGTCATTGGAATACAGAAAAATAGGGTAGACTGAATAGAAAAGGAAGGTCAAAGTTAATTTTAACCTTTGTATTTTTCAACAAACCATTGTATTTTCTTTATTTATTCCCCCATCTTTCCCTTTTGTTTTGAAAGTATTGTTATTTAAAAGGAAGGAACACTCATGTCAGAATTATATTAAAAATCAGACCTCGAGACTATCTGTGAGGCAGAAATAATCCAGCTATTATTTCTAGTATAAAAAGTTTTTTGAATAACATCACTTGCCCAGAAGCTGTTTTCCAACCTAATAACTCTTGGAATTATGATCTAAAATTTCAAGAGGATTAAGGCTGCATAACTACTAGAAAGTACAAGTGTGCAGGAATGTGACCAGAGGTGAAATCTGATTTAAAATTTCTTTGAGGATGCACTAGTTTGAAACAGTAGCTCTGAGAAAGTAGAAATGCTACACATATAAATATTGCTTAGCAAGCTTATCTTAGTTAAACATATACTAAATACATGCACAGCCATTTCCAAGACATTCATTAACTAGTGTTTTAGTCTATTTTCTTGATTTTAACCATCTGTTTTCAATTCTCCTTGAACAAAATTACTGAAAATGGACAGAAATAAAGTTCAACACATTCTATATTGGTTCATCTTCTTTTTAGTAACTTCTTTATGAGACAGTTTGGAGGCAGCATGGGATGCATGCCCAATTTGTTGATGGTGAACCCATCTTGGGTGTGCCTACTATTTATCCATCCAGTACTTTGTCAGAAGTTGTGTAATGAGTTGGATGGAAAAGCAGGAGGCAGGAGGCATCTCCATGTGACAGTTATACCATAATATACCAAGCATGATGCTGGTTGCTGCAGAGGACACAACTCTAAGTAAAATGAGATCCTGGGCCTCAAAAGTGATAGAAAGTCCTGGAGATGAGGATGCCAAGAGTATGTCAGTTCCTCTGTTGAAAGGCAGGATGCAAAGGTTAATAGCTCACTTCTGACTACTTCGCATCCAGATGTGGTCTTTGCTAGGCATGCCAGTTTTCTCAAGAGGGGGGTCAGCTTAAAACTAATTTAATCATAGGCATTTGATTAGTCTTTGGCCATGTAGAGTATCTGAATTCCACTTCTTTTAGAGACAACAATTTCAAATTTGTTGTCCCACAGCATCTAAGAGAAACCCAATGGCAACAAACAATACTTAGGGAACATGGTTTGAGGGATATGCAGATATATTGAGATGCTCTGAAATCTATCTCTGAATGAAGCAAGAGATGCTGAGGTGTGTGCCTGAATCCCTTCTAATAATCTCAAGTAAGTGGCCTTTATGACATCTGCTTTAGTATGGTGTCATAGGCTCAGACTAAATGTTGCTGAAAGAAAGAGCCCCATAAAATGCATTATGACTACCAGGAATTGTGCTGTGGAAATCTTTCATTGCAACCTACCACATCCATTCTATGAAACTACTTGGGAGAGATTTCTGACTCCTTTACCAGTTATGCTGCCCCTGAGTGGTTGGTCTGTTTTCTTTCGGATGATACCTGTGCATTGTATAACTGACTTTTAACTGATGTTCTCTGTTGTATTTAATGTATCGGAGAAGGAAGAGGTTTCATGGGCAGGGGATGAAGGCTGTGGAGAAGGAGTGGGAATCCAGAAAGCCATAGCTAAGACCACGATATCTGAGTTGGGTCTTGAATGGTGGAAATGAGGAGAGAATTGAGATAGCCTTCTCAACGGTGCAGAGGAAAAACTGTGTAGCTCTATTTGGCTCAGAAATATTAAGGCAGTAGTGATATGCCAATCTGTACATTTCAGATTATTAAATTTAACCTGAGGAAATTATGCATAATCTTGGCTAATTTGATAAATAGTAAGATGGCATTGATTTTTTTCCCTATAGGGGAAATGTCAATATTTAGCATGTTTTGTCCATTCTCATAAAGATTTATTTCTCTGGTATGTGTTATGGTATGGGTTTTTGGGGAAGGGTAGGGTATATTACAATTCAAAAGACCAAAAATAAAATGTAATATAAGTTCCCCAATAGAAACTGGGTAAATGTATTTCCTGAGCATGAGTGTTGGTAGCCATGGCAGATCTAAGTAATATAAATTTGACTGAATGATACTTCACTATATAGTCATTTACAGTTCATGTACTCCACAACTGGTCAGGCTGAGTCCATCAGCCAACTGCTCTTTTCTCTTTTCTATTCTTTTCTTTCTTTTTCTCTTTCTCTTTGTTAATCATGGTACTATAATGAGTAGATATTGTCATTGCACTAAGTATGCTTTTATTTTTTTAATTGAGGTATAATTTATGCTTTTTTTAAATTGAGGTATAATTGACATATAATATTATATTAATTTCAGGTGCACAACAGTGATTTGATGAATGTATATATTGCAAAATGATTACCACAATAAGTCTAGCTAATGTCAGTCCCCACATGTAGTTACAAATATTTTATTTTTGTGGTGAGGACTTTTAAGATCTATCTTAGCAACTTTCAAATATAGAATACAATATTGCTAACTATAGTCACCATGCTATACATTATATCTTCATGACTTATTTATTTTATAACTGTAAGTTTGTACTTTTGGATCTCCTTCAGCTAACTTTTTTGCTAA
Source organism: Callorhinus ursinus (assembly GCF_003265705.2). Lineage (NCBI taxonomy): Eukaryota > Metazoa > Chordata > Mammalia > Carnivora > Otariidae > Callorhinus > Callorhinus ursinus. The sequence continues at coordinate 10,132,846 of NW_027397089.1, forward strand.
AAATTTCAGTCATATTTATTTAAGCATTACAAAGAGTGAATAGAATAGTAGGTATAAAAAGAAAGTTACAAAACATACTCTTGTTTTAGATATACAGTAGTTGATTTTTTCTCTAAAATTTAGTATTTCCTATTCTTTCCCATTCTACATTTTAAATCTCAATGACAGTGATATAGTTAACATATGTTGAACACTCATAAGAAATTTATAGGCAGTTTACATGTATCAACTCATTCAGTCCTCGGAACAATCCCATAAGTTCTATTATCTCAATTTTATATTTGGGGGAACTGAGGCATGGGAAAATTTAGGAAGCTGCCCAAGCTTATGCAAGAGAATTAAATGATACCACCTGGATTTGAATCCAGACAGTCTTGTTCTAGAGCTTACACTCCTAATATTATATTACTCCATCAGCCCGAAGTTGAGGGAAATTATTACCTAAATTTCATTTCTCTCCAAAGATTAAAAAAATGGATTCTTTATTAACTTGCTAGATTTACTGTTAATCAATTAGAACTTCAGCACTTTAGAATGAAAAGGGAACTAAGAGGCATGTAATCTAATTTCCCATTCATTGCAGAAAACTTCCTTACAACATTATGATAATTTTTCCTACTTCCCATAAATACTTTATTTATGTATTTATTTATCTATTTGTTTATTAAAAGATTTTATTTATTTGAGAGAGAATGAGAATGAGGTGGGGGAGGAGCAGAGGGAGAGAGAGAGAATCCTGAAGTAGACTCCCTGCTGAGCACAGAGTCTGATATGGGCCTTGATCCCAGGACCCTGAGATCATGACCCAAGCTGAAACCAAGCATTGGATGCTTAACTGACTGAGCCACCCAGGCACTCCATAAATACTTTAAATAATAATTTTTTTAAAGATTTTATTTATTTACTCATGAGAGACACAGAGAGAGAGAGAGGCAGAGGGAGAAGCAGGCTCCCAAGAAGCAGGGAGCCCGATGCAGGACTCGATCCAAGGACCCTGGGATCATGACCTGAACCGAAGGCAGATGCTTAACCATCTGAGCCACCCAGGCGCCCTTAAATAATAATTTTTAAAAAGTCATATTCCAAGGAAGTTTATTCCTCTTTGCAGCAACTCTCTTAGGAAAGTATGCCGAACTAAACTAAATCGTCTCTCTTTTCCTTTACCATAATTTTTATATCAATTGGGCCTAAATTAAAACATATTGGCTAGCAATAAGTGTATTGTAATTAATAATCGTAACTAAATTTCTTGAGTACTCTATGTGCGGGTACTTTTCTAAATGCCTTCCATAGAGTAACTCTTTTAACCTTCATACCAATCCTATGATATGGATACTGAACTAGAGGGAGGTCAGGTAATTTGCCTACTGTGCTGTTTAGTAGTGAAAATCAGGTTTCTAGCCCTGGACAACTCAGTACTGAACCCTAAAGCCTCCTGGTTCACGTTTCATCCATAATGCTCCTTCTCCTCAATCAACTCCTTCTCTTACAGTAAATCCATGAAAAACCTCTTGACCAGACCTTTTGAGAGGTCTCCTTTCTGCTGAGGCAGCTTTTATTCTGTTGCCTGCTCCCCACCCCCACTCACCCCATCCCCACCCCCCCTGCTCCCCCAAGTTCTTCTTCATGTCGGTGACGCAGACCTTTTTCACTGTCTTTCCCATAAATGTTTATTATCTCTACTCCTCTCTGTGCACTTGTAATTCTCTTTGTAATTTATTTATTTATTTTATTCTTATCACCACTTTTTAATGTCCAATTCATCTTTCAAAATTAAATTCGTTACCAAATTTCTTCAAGATGACTTCTCGGTAAAGAACATGCAAAATAAAGTTTCCTTTCCTTGCTAAAAATTTATTCTATGGAATTATGGAATCTAAGACATGCGAGATGATACTAGACAATATTATTTAGGCTGGTTCAACCTCACAACCACCGTAGAAAATCTTTTGTATCATTCTTTATTGATCATCACCTAACTTGAATGTTTTTAGTGATAGATATTCATTGCTTATCAAATCAGCTTGATTCATTTGGACACTGCTGATACTTAGAAAGTTTTTCCTTTTAATAAGTCACATTTTTGCTTCCTGTAACATCATTGATCCTAGCTCTTTCATCCAATCTATTTCATTGATTGTATTCCATTTAGCACTTTGTAGTATGTTAATTGTGTTTCTCAAAATTCTGTCTTTTCAGTCAGTCTGAAAACTCCTTTTAGTTAATAATCATAATTTATACTTCTGTACTTCCTCAGTGCCTTATATACTTCTTAGCACAGACTAGGTATGCAGTAAATACTCAGTAAATGTGTGTGTATGTCTATGTATGTGTGTTTGTGTGTAGAAATCAAAATAGATTTTTCTTATATTAATCTAGCATTTACACACAGTAATAACAGTGCCCAAGGATAGCTGAAATAATACCCAACATTTGCAAAACTCATTTTCTCTCTTTCCCCCCGACCCAGTTTCACTTTGAATGTATTGAATGCCAAGTTCCTAAGATGTCCAGCATATTTTTATGTCATACTTTTACAACAAATATTTCAGATATATTAATATATTTTGCTCTTTAGGAAACATGGTCAGAAATCTAGATTTATTACCTATTGGGTTGAAACTAACTAGGAAAATGTTTTAGCTCCTGGAGAGATGGTCTAGAAAAGTGGTTAAGAGTAGAGCTTTTGGCAAGGGAAGCAAGGGCAAAAATGAACTATTGGGACTTCATCAAGATAAAAAGCTTTTGCACAGCGAAAGAAACAGTCAACAAAACCAAAAACAACTGACAGAATGGGAGAAGATATTTACAAATGACATATCAGATAAAGGGCTAGTATCCAAAATCTATAAAGAACTTGTTAAACTCAACACCCAAAGAACAAATGATCCAATCAAGAAATGGGCAGAAGACATCATCAGACATTTTTCCAAAGAAGACATCCAAACGGCCAACAGACACATGAAAAAGTACTCAGCATCACTCGGCATCAGGGAAATCCAAATCCAAATATCATCTCACACCCGTCAGAATGGCTAAAATTAACAAGTCAGGAAACGACAGATGTTGGCGGGGATGCGGAGAAAGGGGAACCCTCCTACACTGTTGGTGGGAATGCAAGCTGGTGCAGCCACTCTGAAAAACAGTTTGGAGGTTCCTCAAAAAGTTGAAAATAGAGCTACTCTATGATCCAGCAATTGCACTACTAGGTATTTACCCCAAAGATAAAAATGTAGGGATCCAAAGGGGTACATGCACCCCGTTGTTTATAGCAGCAATGCCCACAATAGCCAAACTGTGGAAAGAGCCAAGATGTCCATCGACAGATGAATGGATAAATAAGAAGTGGTATATATATACAATGGAATATTATGCAGCCATCAAAAGGAATGAAATCTTGCCATTTGTAACAATGTGGATGGAATTGGAGGGTATTATGCTGAGCGTAATAAGTCAATCAGAGAAAGACATGTATCATATGACCTCACTGATATGAGGAATTCTTAATCTCAGGAAACAAACTGAGGGTTGCTGGAGTGGTGGGGGGTGGGAGGGATGGGGTGGCTGGGTGATAGACATTGGAGAGGGTATGTGCTATGGTGAGCGCTGTGAATTGTGTAAGATTGTTGAATTACAGACCTGTACCTCTGAAACAAATAATACATTAAATGTTAAAAAAAAAAAAAGAAGAAGAAGATAGCAGGAGGGGAAGAATGAAGGTGGGGAAATCGGACAGGGAGATGAACCATGAGAGACTATGGACTCTGAGAAACAAACTGAGGGTTCTAGAGGGGAGGGGGTGGGGGGATGGGTTACCCTGGTGATGGGTATTAAGGAGGGCACGTACTGCATGGCGCACTGGGTGTTATATGCAAACAATGAATCATGGAACACTACATCAAAAAGTAATGATGTTGGTGTATAGGAATGCCACTGATTTCTGTGCATTGATTTTATATCCTGCTACTTTACTGAATTCCTGTATGAGTTCTAGCAGTTTTGGGGTGGAGTCTTTTGGGTTTTCCACATACAGTATCATATCATCTGCAAAGAGTGAGAGTTTGACTTCCTCTTTGCCGATTTGGATGCCTTTGATTTCTTTTTGTTGTCTGATTGCTGTGGCTAGGACTTCTAATACTATGTTGAATAGCAGTGGTGAGAGTGGACATCCCTGCCGCGTTCCTGACCTTAGGGGAAAAGCTCTCAGCCTTTCCCCATTGAGAATGATATTCGCTGTAGGTTTTTCATAGATGGCTTTTATGATATTGAGGTATGTACCCTCTATCCCTATACTCTGAAGAGTTTTGATCAAGAAAGGATGTTGTACTTTGTCAAATGCTTTTTCTGCATCTATTGAGAGGATCATATGATTCTTGCTCTTTCTTTTGTTAATGTATTGTATCACGTTGATTGATTTGCGGATGTTGAACCAGCCTTGCAGCCCAAGAATAAATCCCACTTGGTCGTGGTGAATAATCCTTTTAATGTACTGTTGGATCCTATTGGCTAGTATTTTGGTGAGAATTTTTGCATCCATGTTCATCAAGGATATTGGTCTGTAATTCTCTTTTTTGATGGGGTCTTTGTCTGGTTTTGGGATCAAGGTAATGCTGGCCTCATAAAATGAGTTTGGAAGTTTCCCTTCCATTTCTATTGCACCCAAAACCATTAGATACCTAGGAATAAATCTAACCAAAGAGGCAAAGGATCTGTACTCAGAAAACTATAAAATACTCATGAAAGAAATTGAAGAAGACACAAAGAAATGGAAAAACGTTCCATGCTCATGGATTGGGAGAATCAACATTGTGAAGATGTCAATGCTACCTAGAGCAATCTACACATTCAATGCAATCCCCATCAAAATACCATCCACTTTTTTCAAAGAAATGGAACAAATAATCCTAAAATTTGTATGGAACCAGAAGAGACCCAGAATAGCCAGAGGAATACTGAAAAAGAAAAGCAAAGCTGGCGGCATCACAATTCCGGACTTCCAGCTCTATTACAAAGCTGTCATCATCAAGACAGTATGGTACTAGCACAAAAACAGACACATAGATCAATGGAACAGAATCGAGAGCCCAGAAATGGACCCTCAACTCTATGGTCAACTTATTTTTGACAAAGCAGGAAAGAATGTCCAATGGCAAAAAGACAGTCTCTTCAACAAATGGTGTTGGGAAAATTGGACAGCCACATGCAGAAGAATGAAACTGGACCATTTCCTTACACCACACACAAAAATAGACTCCAAATGGTTGAAAGACCTAAACGTGAGACAGGAGTCCATCCAAATCCTAAAGGAGAACACAGGTAGCAACCTTTTCGACCTTAGCCGCAGCAACTTCTTCCTAGAAACATCGCCAAAGGCACGGGAAGCCAGGGCAAAAATGAACTATTGGGATTTCATCAAGATAAAAAGCTTTTGCACAGCAAAAGAAACAGTCCACAAAACCAAAAGACAACCGACAGAATGGGAGAAAATATTTGCAAATGACATATCAGATAAAGGGCTAGTATCCAAAATCTATAAAGAACTTATCAAACTCAACACCCAAAGAACAAATAATCCAATCAAGAAACAGGCAGAAGACATGAACAGACATTTCTCCAAAGAAGACATCCAAATGGCCAACAGGCACATGAAAAAGTGCTCAACATCGCTCGGCATCAGGGAAATCCAAATCAAAACCTCAATGAGATACCACCTCACACCCGTCAGAATGGCTAAAATTAACAAATCAGGGAACGACCGATGTTGGCGGGGATGTGGAGAAAGGGGAACCCTCCTACACTGTTGGTGGGAATGCAAGCTGGTGCAACCACTCTGGAAAACAGTATGGAGGTTCCTCAAACAGTTGAAATTAGAGCTACCGTTCGATCCAGCAATTGCACTACTGGGTATTTACCACAAAGATACAAATGTAGGGACCCGAAGGGGTACGTGTACCCCAATGTTTATAGCAGCAATGTCCACAATAGCCAAACTGTGGAAAGAGCCAAGATGCCCATCGACAGATGAATGGATAAAGAAGAGGTGGTATATATACACAATGGAATATTATGCAGCCATCAAAAGGAATGAGATCTTGCCATTTGCAACGACGTGGATGGAACTGGAGGGTGTTATGCTGAGTGAAATAAGTCAATCAGAGAAAGACATGTATCACATGACCTCACTGATATGAGGAATTCTTAATCTCAGGAAACAAACTGAGTGTTACTGGAGTGGTTGGGGGTGGGAGGGATGGGGTGGCTGGGTGATAGACATTGGGGAGTGTATGTGCTATGGTGAGCGCTGTGAATTGTGCAAGACTGTTGAATCACAGATCTGTACTTCTGAAACAAAGAACGCAACATATTTTAAGAAAAAAGAAAAAGAAGAAGATAACAGGAGAGGAAGAAAAGGGGAGTATGTCAGAGGGGGAGACGAACCATGAGAGATGATGGACTCTGAAAAACAAACTGAGGGTTCTAGAGGGTAGGGGGGTGGGGGGATGGGTTAGCCTGGTGATGGGTATTGAGGAGGGCACGTTCTGCATGGAGCACTGGGTGTTATGAACAAACAATGAATCATGGAACACTGCTCCAAAAATTAATGATGTAATATATGGTGATTAACATAACAATAAAAAAGTTTAAAAAAGTAATGATGTAATGTATGGCAATTAACATAACATAATAAAAAAATAAATAAATGAAAGTGGGCAAGAAAAAAAAAGAAAAAGAGTAGAGCTTTTGGATTTGTCAGAGTTTGACAGCCCTTTACTAACTGTGCAGTCTTGGACAACTTCTTTAACTACTCTTGCACAGTTTTCCTATTTCTAAATTTGAGATGATGCTACCTATTTCATAGAGATTTGAGCAGTCAATGAATTGATGTATTTGAAGTATACAGAGCACGTATCTAGACTTCGGTAAATGCCATTATTGCTAAAATGCACTCACCCAGCATCTGAAAAAATCTTATAGCCAAGATAATAGAGGAAATAGCTCTAAAGATCCCTAGTGACCATATTTAATCTCATTAACGCCCAAAAACGATATAGACCTTAACTTTTTGAAGAGAAATTCTTACGATTTTTCTCTTCAGTGGAATGGCTAAATCAAGAAGCTTTACTATATGTGGTTTAAACTAATAACAGATAACTATTTTGGTACTAACAGTGTCACTATTAGAAAATGGCTAAATATTCTTTATTCTTGACATATTTCTAATTGCTAAAAAATTTAAAGCTACAAATAGATTTAACAGCATTGAAGGAGTTTAGTTTTATAGGCCAATAATGGTAAAATACTAATATGACATTTTATAGCACTTCACAGTTTTTACAGTGCTTTCTTATGCATTATGTGATTTCAAATGATAACACAGTAATTCTCATTTGGAATTATTGCTTAAAATTTATCCCTGGATAAATTCAGGGAACTTCTCGAGGCCATGGGCCAAACACCAAGTATGGCTTCATTTTCAGTGTAGGGGTTTTAAAATAGAATTTAAAAATGTATTCAGAGCTACAGTTGTACAATTAAAAGCACTGTCAATTGACTCCTTATGTAGGAGGCTGGGAAAAGGACTAAATAAAAATTGGAGCTTCAATCCTGTCAATATAAAATTTAGAATCTAAATTGTAACTTAGAGAAATCAAAATTCACAAAGTTTTTCCAGGTGACTTTTGATTTCTCTAAGTTATAATTTAGATTCTAAATTTTAGATCAACAGAATATATATATATATATATATTTAGAGAGAGAGAGAGAGAGAGAGAGAGAGTGAGTATGTAAATGGCATATAATCAATGTAGGGAAATACTATTTCTGAAGAACATAGCTTCTCCAACGTACAAAGCATAAGATCAAATGAGAAAATGATAAAAAATTTGATGATGTTCATTTGGAAATTTTATTTTCCCAAAGACTTTTTCTGACTTTTCAATTAACTTAAATACCTCTTCTCTGCAGGAAAGACACATTTAAAATATGGTTCCAGGTATGAGGTAGCTGGCAGTGACTTTATGTACCCACAAAGTGAAGCAGGCCACCCAAACCTGTGAAAGCGATTTCTCTTTCATTCACACTTCCAAAGGGTTAACTGAGAAGTGCTCTATTGTATTCCTGATGGTTTTCTCTGCAGAAAGCCCAGTGGGCTCTTTCAAGGGACTCTAAACAATGAGCTCAGTGAGGCTGTTCTGTCTAATTACTCAAAGACAGGGATGCTAAAGAGGAATTAATGACAGTTGACAAGTGCAATTAATAATTATAGCAAAGCCTGGAGTCATGCAGCAGGCAGATGACAATAACGGGGTAACTGTACATGGCAGCTTTCATCGGTTTGTGCTCTGTGTGTGTGTGTTTAAAGTGAGAGGCTTTGTGCGGGATGGGCCACACTTCATGCTGACAGGGTAGAAACTCTAATTCAGTGTCTCTAATGGATAGAGTCGGTCACATTCTCATTCATACCCCCCCCCCCTCTCTCCCTCCCTGAGTCCCTCTCTCTATCTCTTTCCCCCTTCCCTCCCCCTCCTTTCTTGCTTTCAGCTCCTCCAATTTGGTGAAAGAAACATAGTGTAACTTAGAACTTAACAGGAAAGAGCTACAGTTAGCTTTCACTATCAGCTGGTGACAAAGCTACTTAAAATTCTGTTGGGCAACTGGAAGGAGAAGGGGCCGGGAAAAGGCGGTCGCAGAAGTGGGATTTCCATATCAAAGGGCAAGCCTTTGGCTCTGAATGGTAATTAAAGTACCCCGATTTCATCTTTGTGGTCAAGTCATGAAAGGGGAAAAAATTAGAGAGAAGAATTTTTCACTCCCTTCAGACTACAGAAAGGGAAGCAGTAAATTAAATGAAAGCTGAGCTTAAAGGTGTCTAACACTTCAATCTTTGCATCTAATAGAAGCTATGATTTTTCTCAAGCATTTATTCAGTTCACATCTTCATTCTACCCTGATTATGAAGGATATAATGTCTGCTTACATTTATTGGGCACATGTCTCGGGCTTCCTGAGTTGGCAAAGTTATCATTACACTGCCTTGGCAGCCCAGTCATTGGGGAAGGGTCCATACACTTGGAGCAAAACTAACCTGTTTTGTGAATTACTTCTTCAGGTAACCGAGAAACCTAAAGTGACTTGTTCAATTTTAGATATGTGTTGGTGTGACTTAAAAACTTATATTTCAAAATGCTGCAGATTTGACTCTTACGAGCTGTACATTGTGCCTCTTCTTTCATTGATTGCTGGAGGTATTTTATTGTCTTCTCCAATGCTCCCATTTCCAAAGGTTATTCCTTTATGAAATAATTATTTCAAATGGAAGTAAGGGACTAAGAATTGGTTTCAAACTCGTTAAAGGAGAATGCTACTTCTGTTCCGAGAAAGAAGGACTTAGAAATCTTATTCCATTTTTTCTGGATGAGATGTTCAACTTGGACCTACCTCTCTATTCATTAAAGATCACAGAGCTTTCTTTCTTTCTTTCTTTCTTTCTTTCTTTCTTTCTTTCTT
>NW_027397089.1:10142452-10331053 GCF_003265705.2 Callorhinus ursinus
CTTTCTTTCTTTTCTTTCTTTCTTTCTTTCCTTTCTTTCCTTTCTTTTCTTTCTTTCTTTCTTTCCTTTCTTTTCTTTCTTTCTTTTTTTTTCCTCAAAAGAGCCCAGAAGCCTGGCCAAACTCCAATGTAGATAATTACATTCCACCTACCTAATTCCCTAGCTGCTTTAATTGGAAACAATTCCACTTTACTCTTCATCCCCCCCCCCCTTAATTTTTTTTTTTTAAACTGCTTTATAGCTTCTTGGGCATCTTTTACAAACTACTCTATATCTTCCACCCTCAAAGTACAGTTTTGGATTTAGGGTAAGATAAATTATAGAGCCATGGATTAGTCCTTTAAGGTTTGCTAAAAATATAACAAAACACAAATACATAACTATAACTGAATTCCAACCTATCTTCTCTAGTTAAGTTGGACCCAGTGTGCTAGGTGGAAAGCTGTTTGTTTTCCTGTCAAGAATTATCCCATGCATTCTCAAAAGGTGATGTTGCCATAAAGGGGTAAAAATTAGTCTTGAGAGGAAAAAAGGCTTATCCTTCTTATAAAAAACTATAGATACATATATGGTATACATATACAATATATCTGGTGTATTAAATTTTCATGGAGTGGGCTATTAGGGACCAATTTATAAAAATGTTCATTGGGGAAGATGATAATGAAAAAAAAAAACCCAAGAGACACTGATTTAGGCTTAATCCACTCTTGTTTATTGATGATACGAGAGAGAAAGAATGACAGAGGCCAGGAGGACCCATTATTGGGTCCTTATGCCTTGCGTTATTTTCTTGTTTCTTTTCATTCATTATCAAAGTCTGTAGTACAGATGAAGAACCAGTATGAGCTGTTCCTCTATTTCTTAGTTCTTCTTTTTTTTTTTATTATGTTATATTAGTCACCATAGAGTACATCATTAGTTTTTGATGTATTAAGAAGTAAAATGGATGAACCAATGGCATATAGTAATGAATGACTAAGGAGTTATAAACATATACTAATCCAAACACAACTATGAAGAATAATCAAATTAAAGCCCAAAGGAGAAAGGTCATAAATAGTATTAAGAATATAATATATTGAACACCGACTTAGAATTATCATTGGAGGGGCATCTGGGTGGCTCAGCCTGTTAAGCATCCAACTGTTGATTTTGGCGCAGGTCATGAGGAAAAACGTACACACTGTTTTCTAGACTTTAGTAGTTAAAGAGAAAATTAAAAGAATACTTACGGATTGGATATAGTGATGCATTTTCTAACTTGCTCTTCCAAAGGAATGTATTGACTCTGAGATATCACACAAGAGTTAAGAATATTTAAAAACTGTGGCCAGGTGAGACCCTTAGTCCATCGAGTTCAGTATTGTGCCATGACGTCGAGATTATATTGTGTGAGTACATTGTTACCCTGTAGGCAAAATGGAAATTGTTGATGGGACCCAAATAACTAACTGTAGCTTGGGAAGCAATGGGTGATGACGCTGATGAAGGGCACACTTACCCTGAGTCAGGAAGTGTTCTAAACACTTTACTTATACTAACTTAATTCTCTCAAAAACCCTAAGATAGTTACAACTACCATCATCCCTGTTTTTACAGATTTAAAAATGAAGGCACAGCTAGTTGAGTAACTTGCCCCAAAATTTTTAGTTTGAATAGTACAATAGCATAGCATCTATAAAGCCTTATTAAGACTTTATAATTCTCTCATTGTTAGTTCCAGTGCCTTCGGAAGAGTTGAATGCCACAGTAAAAAACAGAAAATATAATACTATTTCTTCACAGGAAATTTGGGGTTTTCAAGCTTTTATGGAATAGTCTTTTCTATTTTCCCCTCCAAAGACAAAATGTCTTAAAATTTTCACTTTAAAATGTGCACCATATTCCTTTTACATAAAACCCATTCAATTATTTTGGGACTTAATAAAATCAATCTTAAAAAATATCTGCATGGGAATTTTTCCATCCCTCTTGTGAATAGTCATTGTGTTCTTGCTTCTCTTTTGTTTTGCCCTTTCCATCTTTGCCTTAAAGATGATGAAAAACATAAATGACTTGAGGGGACTTCCAGAGATGAATAAAGATCGATTGTGTCTTTTCTACCATTTCTAGTTGTGTGTTTTGTAGATAAGTTGTCATCTGTGGATCCTATGTTGATATCAATAATTAATCAATCAAAGAAAAGTAAGATCTTAAATCCTTTTCAAATTATCTGCAATAAGAAAGTAAAAGAGAAAATGTACATGTGTTTCTCTGATCATATCTGTGAGGAGCTGGACAAGAATTCAAATAATAATCTTACTCTCAAACAGAAGTTTGTGTCTGAACTGCTTGATAGGGACACATTTGCCTCCTGTCTCTTGGCTTTCTCTTTGTTCTTATTCCCTTCCTTTCTTCCTTTTTGTTTCTTTCCTTATCTCAATGTCTCTATGTATCTCTCTTGTTTCCTAGCACAAGTGCATCATTTTCTGCTATTGTACTTAAAAAACTTGGCTGCAGGGGCTCTGAAATGAATAAAAATGTAATCCTCACTGTGCCCATTGTGTGCTCTCATTTGTTTTTGCTGTATCGATTTATCAGCGAGGGAAATTACTTGCTGGAAGAGAGGATGCCAGTCAGAATGACATTTATTTCATAGTACAAGGAGGCTCTCCAGCGTGTTTCCATGTAACCCAGATATTGGAGCTGTAAAAGGGCTTGTAACAAGGTTTAGTGCTATGATTAGATCGTGTGGAGCACCTTGCTTTCATAACAACAGGCACTCTGCAGGAGCTAGGGCCTCGGGTTATGGTCAACCCCCCCTCTTTTTTTAAACATAGATACAGAATTCAACAATTCCCTCCCCACCTAAACTGTTTCTGTTCCAAAAGCCAAATCTTGCAGACTTACAAGAATAAAAGGGGTATATTTTTAGATGCCTAAAGCTTTCATAACATCAAATTAAATGCAAAAATAGATGAAACACTTGCCTATTAATCCCCTTAACTTTTTTTTTTGCCCTTTTCCCTTTATTTTGGAGAAATTGTTCCATTTTAATTCACCAAAGCTAATCTTTTCATTCAGTGATTGTAAGTTACATGTGCTCAAGGCTACCAATTACCTGTGAAACCAAACACATTCTCTATGTAAAAACTAAGGCAAGTGTGGCAAATTGTAACAGGAACTGTTTTTGGCATAGATATTAGAGGGAGGATATCATAGGTCTTTGCTATTATTCTTATAAGCCTGGCATTGAGGAAATGAACTTGTTTCATTGCCTTCCTAATTTTCCATAGAGCCGATACAATTGAAATGTTTGTTATAGCCATTTTTTTTTCTCCTCTATGGAATGAGAGAAATGAATCTATTTTCCAGGGAATGTGTTCATTTTTATATGAGTGTATAGGCGATATTTTCTTTTCTTTACCTCCTTTCCTTACTGTTGAGATGTGTTCATTTTGTAATGTTGGCAAAGGCAAAAATGAATGAGATTTGTAGAATGAAAAACAAATACTAAATTTAAATTGGCAAATTAAACAAAATCACACTTTTTTAAGCAGTACTTCTTTCAATAATTGGGTTTGTGATACGATAGAATATATGCCTTGTTAATTCCTTTTTTGAATTTCTGACCATCCCAGTTCAGTAAGACTGGGCTCTCTCCTTAAAGAAGCCTGGAACTTTCAATCAAACTTAGATTTAGCTTATAACGTAGATTGTCAGACCAAAGAGACAAAGCAGTAAGTGATAGCTATTCTATGATATTTTATTAAATGTGGAAAGTACTTTTTTTTTTTTGGAATTCAAAGAGGGCATCTAAATATTGAATGAGGGAATAGAAGAACTTCCTGACATTCTAAGTCATATCTTTGACATATATTTTGAGACTACTGTTGTTCAACATTAGCATGATTTTGGGCAATCAGACAAACATTAAAAATTTATCAGCCACATAAAGAATTAGGATAAGAATGAACCAAGTTAATTTCCTGAATATCAGGTTTATAGGAATAATAATTGAGACCTGCTATTTATGTTGAAAAAGTACAGTGTGTTTAATTACATCAATCTTGTAGAAGTAAGTGTCTGTTTTAGTCTCAGCTGACTCACTCAGCCTGTTGCTGCTACCCAAACACTATACAGTTCTCTTTTGAGTATTCCAATACAGAATAATATAGCCACCAACATCCAGGAAATTCAGTCCTGCATGTTGGTTTTTACTGTAATACTCAGATATTAATTTTAACTAGAAAAGATTATAGGAACTATAAAGGACAAGTGATTGGAATCTGATTTTTCACATTCTGAATGGAAAAGGCCGTCAGTATGAGAACCTGTATCCAATACTCAGAACTGTGGGTCTTCCTCTCTTTAAATGCCTTTCAATTAGAATTGTTGGAAATGCCTAGGGGAAAGGTAAGGCATTTAAATTAAACATATTAGACCTTGGCATACATCCTTTGAATTGGAAATCTCTTTGGGTACCTTCGATGATAATTCTTAATGAACTTACTTTGTACCTTTGAATGAGTTGACACCCTAAATGACTAGGCATAATATTTTAAAAGCTAAATTAAAATGGAGTTTTAAAAAACTCAATTGTCCATATTATTCTTTGTTGAGCTTTTTGAATTCCAAGATATTTCAGAACTTCAAGAGAAATGTTGCTGCCTTTAGGTTTTTAACAAAGTCCTACAATGGCTGAACCTTTCAGCAAATCTGTCAGCTTCTCTGTTCCAAGGACAACTGCAGTGTCATTTTCTACTCCTGCTGGTATTAATGGAAAACCAACCTTTTGACATGTTTAGGCTGTGTCTCAAAAGTTCTCTATCTTGCTGGGGTAATAAAGGTTAGAAAATCACTAATGGCAAGTGATTTGTGTCTTGGCTAAAATCCCTTTCATAAGACCCGCTTGGAATAGGTAGGCGTAAATACTGCAATAATGATATAAAATATGTTAGGTGAATAAATGACACTGGGGAGGATGCTACCTTGTGCATTCATTTACGCACGCACACACGTGCACGCGTGCACACACACACACACACACACACGCACACGGAGAACAAAACTCGACCATCACAGACTTGCAACTTTCAGTTCTTGGTACTGGCAGAAACTTTATTCTACTGTACTTCAAACTAGAAGTGGTTTTGAAAATAGGCATTTTAGATAGATTTCTGAAGTCTTAGGTCTTTGTGATATAACTATTGTTTCCTAACTCCTATGGTCTCTCATTCACTGAATTTAGAGGTGGTGCATGGTCAAGCTTAAAGTGGAGATAGACCTACTTCTCTATCTTAAGGAGCAGGATTTCCTTGTGGTCTAAATACCACAATACCATTTTCCCCTCTTTTTTTTTTCTGTAGGAAGTCAACTTGAATAGGAAGGGCAGAAAAGCACTAGTATCAGAAGTAAGTACCAGAACAAAAGTGCTCTATGAGAACTAAGTGAAATAAAAGACCATGTAATTTGAATGTGGTGGTAGTTTTTAGTGGTGAGAGACGGAGATGAAGTGTACAAGTGTGGGGTCTGCTTTATTTCAGTGAGGCGGTTTCCAGCTGCAGTGGTTCATCTGAGGCTGATCAGTGGCATGTTGGCCTGGGTTCTCACCCCACTTTTTGCGATGCCATGTGATTGTGAAGCAACGTATGTGAACTTGCCTGGTTGACAGCTGTCAACTGTAAATGGCCATATGTAATGATGAGTAAAGTTGTTGTCAACTGTCAATAGGCCATATGTAATGATGAGAAAAGTTACAGGCTGCTGTCTGATCAGATGTAAGATTAAAAAATAAAAAAAGAAATAACACTGAAACCTGTTCCTGAAAAGGTCTAAAACAGGTATGATTTTTTTTTTAACAGGGGCTTATGTTATGCAGCACTTACATACCTGTATTTCTGTTTTGACCCCATTTCTCTATAGATATATAAGATAAATCTTGCCTGTCAATATTGACTCTTAATGAATGGGGAAATCCTTATCAACCTTACAAATCAAAGGCTGAAACCAGTGGTTGCACAGTGCAACATTCAAGGGGGAGGGCATTTAGTTTTTAGGACAAGTACAAGCCTATGAAAGGCCTCTTTGTATTCACTGTTCCCTCTGCATTACAGAGAAAACATTTGATTCAAGTCTAACCATTTACTAAGCAATATTCTGTGCTGGGTAATGTGATGGCTAAGTGTGAAATTATTGCTTTGGGACAAATATTGTCAGCCCAGAGAGATGATCAATGGCATAGGCATGATGTACCAGTGCAGCCATGCAAGCCATTCTTTGGCATCTTTTCTACTGAAGGGACATGTTTTTAACAACCAGCCTCATGAATGATCACTATTATGCAATTTCTTAGCCTTCACCACTTTCCTTCAGCCACTTTAATAAAAAGATCTTCATCATTTCCATTGTGACTATCATATATTCACATAGAACAAAATATTCTGAAAAACATAAATAAGCAGACAATCAAGTTTGAAAGAAATGTGCTATACAGAGTGAGAGAGACAGACAGAACACAACAAAGAAGCCACAATCAAAAGATGTCCATGAAGAAAAGAGGGTGAGAATATGGGCCTAGCAAGGCAGAAGAAAGGAAAAGAAAAGAGAAAAGAAAAGGAAAGAACTTCCTATTTTTCCGTCTAATAGCAAAAATCATTGGGTTCCAATTTTTGTGTACTTAGCTCCCTGAAGGCTACAATGTATTTACCTCAGAAACACTGACTCTCTGAGCCTGCTTTTGGGGGAGCCACTCTAAGAATTTGTTCTACGAAGGAAAATCACCACATGCCAAGTACAGGCTCTATTCTACAAGCCCTTGGTTCAAGTTCCCCAAAATGGGCTTCCAGAAAATTCTGTTCTTGCTGTTTCTCCTTCCTTGAAAAGGGAGGTTTAACACAATTCCTTCTCAAACATTTATTTTCCGTCAAGTTCAGTAAAACTTTGTCTTGAACCATAAACCCCAGAAAGACTTCTCCCACATCCCTAAACTTTAAAAGACAGTATGAGAAATGGTTTTGTAGAAAATATCTCTGGCTTTAGTGTTTGTTTGTTTGAACTGCCATCAGGAGTTCCTTGTTGCTTTTGGGTCAAGACTTAATGTTCCCACAGGCTCAGCTTCTCTGGCTCCCACAGAACTTGTCCCGCCTTATCTTAGAATGCTCTGTTCTTCAACACTCTGATCTTTTCTTCTGATCCACAAGGGCCCCAAGCTCTCTCCTGACCCTGGGCCTTAGTACACACTCCCCTCTCTCTCAAATGCTTTTTAACCAACCTCATCCTTTTCTGAGTGAACTCTTCATCATCAAACAGATTTCACTGGAGCGTCACTTCTTCAAGGAGCTGTCCCTTAATCTGCAGTCTAGATATGGTTACTTGTTTCCATCCGCATGCTCTGTTCCTTTCCACCAGTACTATCTTAGTCTAGAATTACATTTTTGTGATTAGTTGATTAAGGTTCATCTCCCTTCCTAAACCATGAGTTCTCAGTAGAAGACCAGGACTTTTTTCTCCCCTTGGAGTTTCTACCTCCTGGCACAGTGTCTGGTGCATTGGGGACACTCAGTTAATATATATATATATATATATTAATAATATATATAATAATTAATAATATATATAATAATAATATATATATATATATATTTTGTACAAATGACTGCACCTTCTTGGACATCTTCAAAAATAAATCACTCTTGTTGCTTGAGGGCTGGTACATTTCTTATTTCTTGAGGAACAGGCATGCTCTTGTTTATTAATTTTTTAATGCAATCTTTATATGCCATCATAGTTCTCCTCTGAAATTGGTGGGTAGAAACCTTGTATTTTTCTATTACCAGTTGCTAAAGATTCCCTTGGGTTTTTGGTATGGCTATTTCATAAATCCTATCTCCCTTTATAATTTACCTATAGACTTTTTGCTTTGTATTTCATTATAGGCTGTCTCAAAGCTTTTTGGAAATATTTGGGGGTATATAATAATAAATAAGTGAGATGAATCAACCTCAGGCAAGCCCATTTCCCTGCAATTATGGTGCTGTTGGAATACTTTATACTTTTGTAAACATGGCCTGAGAATTTTATGATTTTTTTCCCTCAATTTGTGGGAAACATTTAAAAAAATTTCTTTTACTTTGCACCTGTACACTACTTCTCTTCCAAGAATATTTAAGCTTTAAGCACTTTCCAATCATTACTTGATTAGCTGCCAACATGTCAGTGTTTATAATATGGAGGAACTGAGGCAAAAAGAGCCAAAATTTCAGAATTAAAAAAAAGAAAGTTGATAACATGAGAATGTATTCCTGGCTCTTAGTCTCTTGCAGTTTCACTCAGGTGGTATGATGCTAGGTTGATAATCATTGGAATGAAATTATTACTTTAATTTCCTTGAGCTTATTATTTTCAGTTGGAAGCATTGAGTTTTATATGACTGACAATGACTGATGACTGTCATAAGATACCTTACTTCACTTTTTTAAAAAAAAATCAGTGTTTATAAATAACTTGAGGAGCCAACAAGAAAACTAATATCAAAAAATTGAAATAAGCAATTTTCAATAGTCAATGTGGCATGACAACTAAGTAGAAATTTTATGAGAAAATAGTATTAGAATATAAGGTTCAACAAGACTAATACCAAATTTTTAAACACCAGTTTTGTAGGGTTGAAGGCATACATTTCGTGGCAGCCAAAGACTCAAGTTGGCCCAAATCTGAAATGGTAATTTGATGCTATCCGGTGATATTAGTGTTTAGCAGATGAACTGATAAACACAAAATACTTGCTACATATATAATTCTGCCTTGAAGCCATTTTCTCTTTTGGATAAGTAGAATAGAATTGTTTACAGGTTAATACAAAAGTAATAAAAAAATGGATATTTTCCCTTCTCTGTCACTGAAGACCATTTTCTTTACTGTTTATTTATCTCCTTATTTATTAAATTTGACTTCAGTATTCACATAGATTTTTTCCTTAGCTGCTCTGTATTTTACCTGTGTTATGTTTTTTTCATTTATGTGTGTAATTAGCCAAATTTTGTTACTGTTGCTGTTTGGGTTTTAAATCTTGTTAAAAATTAGCCAAGTTTCACATAAATGAATCCTAGATGTGGGCCATATGATATACAGGTTTGTGTGTGTACATACACTCTTGTAATCCTTCCTCTACAACTCCAAGCTGGCTGAGGTCCCAACTCAAATTTTAATGGACCAAGTGTGCTACCCTGTCTGCCTGTTTATGTTAGGGTGACCAGGACATAGAGTAAAATCTAAGATCAAGTTATCTGCAGGTTGAATTAGCTTCTCCAGCTCAATCCCAAGCAAGTCAAGTTGTTTTTGTTTTTAAATTTCTTAAACACGTTGCCTTTGTTTTTTTTCCTATTTATTTGTTTATTTATTTGTAAAGATTCATTTATTTGAGAGAGAGAGATTTTAAGACTGATTTATTTATTTCAGAGAGAGAGAGCACACATGCAAGCTGGCAGGGAGAGGGGTAGGGGGAGAGGGAAAGAGAGTCTTAAGCAGACTTCCCACTGAGCTCAGAGCCCGACTCAGGGCTTAATCCCAACAACCCTGATATCACAGCCTGAGCCAAAACCAAGAGTTGGACGTGTAACTGACTGTGACACCCAGGCGCCCCTGTTTTTTTTCTTTTTAAAAATCATTTTCTATTTCCTAGGTTCTGTAGTCATTAACTAATTCACTAACTCATTTGCTAATATTTATTGGAGTCCTGTTATGTGCTAGATAGTCATGCTAGATTTTGAGGAAAAAGTCAAAACAAACACAAACAAAATACTCTCCAAACACTAATCATGTTCTAAGCCCCCATGGAACTCATAATGTAGTGATAAGAAATATTAGTATTATTAAACAGTTACACAAAGCAATGTAAAAATGTGACTGTGATGAATGCTACAAAAGAATAGTAAACATTGATGAGCCTTCTGGTAGGAGGATTTGACCTAATCAGGATATTTGGAGAAGGCTTCCCTGCAACATGAGTTGGACATAACTACATGAAGAATATCAATGATAATAGTAATGGTAATAGCCAACTCTATTGATCCTTTTCTCTGCCCTGGGCACTGTGATGGTTGTTTGACCTGTGTCAGTTTATCATCCTTCTAAATATCCTGAGAGGATAGCACTATTATTCATCCCAGTTTGCAGAGGGAAAATCATCACTGGGAAAATTGCAACCTAGAGATCGTTCCAGTGTCCAAATATTTAACCTTTCTCTTCTACCCTGCCTATGTGAAGAATGGGGAGAAGAATATTCCAGGCACTGGAACTTGTGCAGCTTGTGACTAGGCCCTGGAATGACAAGAGGGAGTACAGTGATAGGTGGGGCTGAGGAAAGGCCAGTGGGAGTATAAAGTCAGAGGAAGTCAGCAGAATACAAAGCTGTCTCCATTTGCTTTCTATGCATCTCTAGATTCTATTACTACCCACCATGTCTCAGACCAATCCATGGGAAACCATCTTTATTTATGGTGTAGCAAGTCACTCCTGGACTTTAAGGCCTTCCAGCCAGATCTACTCTAAATTACATGGCAGACCACACAGACTCAAGGTTAGAGAAATTCAATGCAATAGGCAAAGTGGAAAAGCTTTTTACTTCCCATCTTCACCCTCCAAATATAGAAAACAGTGATTGGTATAAAACCACCATCTTTTTTAAAAAATATTTTATTTATTTATTTGAGAGAGAGAATGAGATAGAGAGAGCATGAGAGGGGGTAGGGTCAGAGGGAGAAGCAGACTCCCTGCTGAGCAGGGAGCCCGATGCGGGACTCCATCCCAGGACCCTGGGATCATGACCTGAGCCAAAGGCAGTCGCTTAACCAACTGAGCCACCCAGGCACCCTAAAACCACCATCTTTTATGCCAACTTGCCTACGTTCATATTTTAAATCTTCCTAACATAAAAGGCAATCACCTTGGTCAGTTTACAAACTGATAAATTAAATGACTTGAGCTCAGATTAACTCTAGAACCATCATATAAGAGATACATAGATCATGAATGGGAAAAAAATCATGGTTGTTATTTTTGACTATTTCAACGTTAAGAATATTTCTGGTCAGGTAGAAGTTCCAAGTATAGTTAGATAGAAAATCCATTATTAATTTAATACTGGCACCTACTCTCTGGGGTTGTGTTAAGGGACTTTCAGTATATACGGTTACAGTAGTAATTACAGATATAATTTAAAAGCACATATACATAGCTAATGAAAAGTCCTGATTTCTTTTGATAAGTACTTAGTCAGTTAAATCATTCTGTAACACTGCTATTCTATGAGGCAACTTAGGGTTTTTAGAATGACTTTTTTAAATATTATATCCAAACAATACATAAAGAGTAATGCTTGTTACATGGAGTGGTCGTATGAAAGGATCATTCATAGTAAATAAAAAGTTAAATTTATAAATATAGGACAAGTTAAAATAGTTTAGTTCATATTTGTAATAGCAGTTTTAGTGGGTTTTTTTTCTTTGAATTAACAAATAGTGTACTATTGAGCATTCCCTACTTTTAATGTTTTGGTTATAGTTAAATACAAGATAGAAATTACTGTTATTACCTTAAATTAGAATATTTTATGTATTCATAATATTCAGAAAAAATACATTTTACATAGAAAACATTATAAATTCTATGAAACAAAGGAAATATTAGAGATTATTTATAAGCTGGAAATAAATAAATATAGCTTTGGTTGTTAAAACCTTTAAACCTGTCTCTAGTAAATCATGTGTTTAAATAATATGTTTTATGGTACGAAAGTAAATGATCTAGAGTTCCAAGTTCACAGGGCTATACATATATATTTTCTTCATTTTTTGTTGCTTTTTTTCTGATTATAAAAGAAAAAAAACTTGTAAAACGTATTCAAAGTAGTAGAATTGTAAAGGAGAAAGCAAAAGCCTCCACAATCGCCTTTTCCCAGAGATAATGACGTTAATGTTTTATTTTATATCTTCTTGCTATATATAAAGGTGCCTTTTTTCCCTCCCTTAAAATGGTGTCATAATCTTAATTCCCTGTTGATGGACATTAGGGCTGTTTTCCATTATTTGCTTTAGCAAATGATGCTACAAATTAGTATTTTTATGCATGTATCTTTGCACATGTAAGTGATTATTTATTTATTTATTTATTTATTTTGTAAGTGATTATTTAGATAGGATAAATTACTAGGGTGGGATTGCTGGGCTGAAAATCATGCACATTTAGAATTTCCACACATATTGCCAAATTGCCGTTCAAAAGTGTATAAATTTACACTCTCACTAAATATATATGAGGATTTGTTTTCTCCCCAGCTATTAATGCTGGGTATCATCTTCTTTTAAAATTGTATCAGTTGGATAGAAAAGTGATATCCCATTGCAGTTTTAATTTTCAGTGCTTTGGTTATTACTATAGGTATATGTCTGCAATAGGGTGGGATGGTGTAGGAGAGGAAACAAACTGGATTTGTATAGCTCAGTGGGAATAGAGATCAGGTTGATCTAGAAAGTTGAAAATGGGTCTTTCACGAACTCAGTCTATTTCACATCATCCAGTGTTTTCAAAATGCCTTCATTTTTTGTAAAAACAGTTTGCATGTCGTGACACATGCATTGAACTGTTTGCTTCAGTGGAGGAGTGTGCAGAACTGTAGCAAAACCTTCTTTATAATGAAATTATTTTAATACCTTTCAGGCAAGAAATTAGTTTCATCAAGAAAATTGATTTAATTTAGAAGAGATGCAGTATTTATAGCCATAACCAGGTTAAACATTTTTTTCCACTCCTCTATCAGAAAATAGCTTCTAACAAATATATATAGCTCTAAATCAATTAGTTCAGTTTAAGGTTTTCAAATTTTATTAATACTCTTCCCATCTTTATGACATTTATTTTTTCTGTGCAAATCTTTGAGCTTCTTTTCAAACTCTACACAATAGACAAAGTAACTTTTGCTAGTCAGTTGACTGGCCCAAATTAAAATTTGTATTCTTGACAATAATGGAGTATTTTGGTTTATGGAGCTGGATAGTGATAAATGATTTTAACAAATTCTTCTGGTCTTCTTAATATTATTTTCTTCTCCTTCCAAGTGCCTAAATTCATTAAAAAGTTAAAACTGTATGTAGTAAGAAAACTTACTTTATTTCCAATGGCTTTAATAACAGCCAGAAATGTTAGTAGTTGGTTAATTTTCATGAATCATCCAGTACTTACTGTAGAAACATAAGTTGAAGGGAAATCAAGAATATTGATGTCCTACAAATGTAACCTTGCTGTTTGCCAGACCTCCATGCTGTAGATCTTAACTGCACAGTTTCTGAATGGCAGCCTAATAAGCTTGAATATTCCGTGGAGACTGAAAGTGAAGTAAATTTTTTTTGCAATGTCTTCTCCAGAGGTACCTCAGTCATATGAATGCTGTGGACTATGAGTGAAGCTTTGATCCTCAGTGCCCACCTTGTGCAGCAGTAGTAAAAACAGAGGATGGCTTTTATTCTTGAGTTTCATTTTAGATCATCTCTGATGTGAACCTTAGTTATGATTTATGAGACCCTCCTGCCATAATTGTGGCCAGTAACAGAGTGAAGGATTGTTTTTAATTGTCTTGAACTTTGTTCTTTTTTTGAAAAAGTGTTCTGTGTCTTAAATTTTCATTGAAAGAAATTTTAAATCATAACATAGGAACAAAGAGTGTTTTGTAGTGAAATCAGGCAAAGCCACTCGTGTATTTAAAATCTAATTATCTCTATTGAAGTTGTTTTAAGTTGTGCCCAAATCTACATTTATTTGACTAGTAAGAGAATATCTTGTTGTTTGAGTTGTATTGGTATACCCTGGTATTACACTTTATTTTTAATTGCAAAATAATATGGCTTAGTTATAAATAAGAGAAAGCTTAACTATGAACCTTAAGTTCTTTACAATGACGTCCAGGCATGCTTAGGAATTCTTTGTAAAAAAAAAAACAAAAACGAGGGAGGGAATTCAGAGTACATCTAATCAATCTTCCTATTTCATGGCACCACACATAAACCGTTACACTTCACTGAAACTTTAGCCATAGAAAAGAGATTTAATAATCTATTCTCAATGAATACTTGAATTATGCATTGTTTTTAAAATTGTGCCATTGAGAAGAATCTGTACAGTAATAAGTATCTCAAGTTGAAAATTTACATTGCATATTAATTTTAATGGAAAAGTAGAATGGATATGAAGAGCAATACAGTCATCATAGATGTTGTTCAATAGTAACAACTGCTTGGTTGAACTGCATTGTTTTACATGTGAATTTCCTCTACTTGCCACCAAGTGAAATTCAGCTGCCAGTCTTGCCATTGTTAGACATTACTTTGGGATGTAAAGTGAAATTTGTTTTTCTACTGATTTTATCGGAGGGGGGAAAGGGTAGCTAAACTACTACCTAAGTAGGAATTTGGCCAATAAAACAGTAATGTGTAAGATAAGGAATTTGAATAATTGTACATGTTTAAGAATTTAATTTTATCGTTTGGAAATCTTGGTGTTTGACTTTGAGATACAGCATAGTGGAATTGCCATACATTGCATCTTTGTGCAGAAAACTGGTTGTTCTTTTGGAAAATGCAGTTTTTTAGAATAGGCTGCAACCTAACACAATGAATTTTTGCATCGATATTGACAAATGAAGAACAGGAAGCAAACAGTGGTAAGTGAGGTGTTATAGCAGGTACAATAGTGAGACCCCCAATTTAGAGTCTAACATCAGCTTCTTTGATCTGCCATTAAATAACTGTAGCCTTGCACTAAAATCAGAATTTTAATTTCAGGCTTATGACTTAGCTATATCTTACAAATTGAAGAAAAAGAAAACACTTTAGACAAACTAAAAAGAATTTTTGAGGTAGTTTAATATGAATACAACCACTACTTGGAGTTTTTATATTTTAAAATGGATAGGCAGTAAATAGGATTTCAGTATATGTCACATTTAAGGATCTCTTTATATAGTGCCATAACTTTATGTATATAAAAAGATACATACATTTTGCTAAAATTAGCATAAGGCCTCATATCTGGAGCTACGTATTCCCTGTGTGGCAATGCAGTTTTATTCCTTATGTCTTCTATACCCTCATCAAGCATATATACTTGGGACATCAGCTTGAAAGGGAATGGTCAGGTTAAATCTCCTTTTTAAATAGAAGTTTAAAAGATCACATGAAAATAAATTGCAGAAATGTCTTCAGACATTTAGAACCATATCCTGGCTCTAAGGTGAGACTTCCTAATCGAAAAGTTTGTTTTCTTGTCTTTAACCACTGCATTCCACTTTCTCTTCTGAGTGTAAACTGGCAGATTAGACATTTCCAAGGGTTTGTTCAGTGTGAAGTTTTTCAGGTGATTTCAGTTTAATGCAACCAGATAATTGTAGCTCCAGGGCTTAGTTAGGTTGTAAAGCTGCTAATCCAGACAATATTACCTGGTCACATGTTGTGCTTATAGGAGACACCTCTGCCTTTAATGGTCTCTCCCCATGCTGGCGATCTCTAGTTTCAGAAGTTCTATAAAAATGAGGCACACCAGGTCAAGATTAAGTCTGGAAAAAAAAAAAAATCAGAATATCACGTTTGGGGCAACAATGTGAAACGTTAAATCTTTTGCCAAAGATGAAATCTGATATTTTCATATCATTAGGTTCTACTTGATTCCTTATCATATCTAAGAAAATTTAGTACCAAATTTGAAAACTATGTCTTTTTTGTTTAAATGAGCTACTGCCAAAGCAGCCATACTCTAAGCATTTATAAATAGTTTAGTCAATTACTACAGTTATTATGTGGTAGGGTTCTCTCTTTCAGTGGAGTACAGTAATTCACTTTCCATGTTTATTCCACTCAGAACCTCTTCTGAACAGCAATTGTAATACAATATTGAATAATGATATTATTGGGATTCTGAAGGTTGTTACCTTTTTCTCTCACTCTGACCAAAATTTGGTATTTCTATTGTAGTTAATATATAAGTAGATGCTTATAAATAATAGACAGATCTATTCATTTGTCAAACCTTTGTTTGCTCCTGTGGCCCACATGCTAATGAACAATTGGGAAATAAAACAACAATGGAGAGAGGCAGTCTGTATGTGATTAAGCCTTTCTATTCTGACATGGAATGTTAGAGATGGGCAGAAGTCCTGCTTTCGAGCACACTTCAGTATGGCATGTACAGATGCGAATTAGGTTTCTGTTGTGTCCAAGGCTGGGTTCAGGATTTGATGATGTAAAAAATATGTAGGCTCTAAGAGGACAAAGAAGAAGGTAGAAATTTGGAGTTCGGGGACTGCGGTTTGTGTGGCATAAAAAGTCATCTCACGGCAGTAAGACTACCTCATAAAGTTCCTAACCCAGAGCTTAGCTCCCTGTAGATGCATCTTTTACATCTGCCTTCCATTTCCTTTTTGTTTCATCTCTTCTTCCTGCCTCCGTGCCCTTCTACTATCTATTTTGGGAGGGATGGGTGTACTATTTTACTCTTAAAGGGTACTCATCTCAATCCCTTCTTCCAGTGACTTAATGTTGTCCCAAAAAATCATGTGTTGGTGTCATGGAACCTGAAGCAATTCTTTAAATGAAATAGGAAAAAATTTGAATTTATTTAAAACATAATTTCACATTGACTGTATTTATAATTTACTAGATAATTTCATTCCTGCTTGATGCAGCAGAGAATTCATTGGAAATATCAGGCAAAGGTAGACCACATTGACTTTTTTTTAAATTGTATTTATTTTTGACAGAGAGAGAGAGAGAGAGCACAAGCAGAGTAAGCAGCAGGTAGAGGCAGAGGGAAAAGCAGGCTCCCCGCTGAGCAGGGCGCCCGATGCAGGACTCAATCCCAGGACCCTGAGATCATGACCTGAGCCAAAAGTAGATGCTTAACCATCTGAGCCACCCAGGCGCCCCCACATTGACTTTTGTAGGCTAGTTTGTAAACAAGATTTTTACGTATGAATTAGATAATTAAATGAGATATTAAATACATTCTTCATAAAGGGCATCTCTATTTTGAATATTTAATAATTGTTACTTTTTTCTTAATTGTTAATTTGCATATAAAAAAACAAAATCTAAGAAAGATAAAAGACTTGGAATTTGAATTACTTAAATTTTAAGTTAATTTCAAGGAAAGTACAAAATAAATCTGGATTCCTAATTATCAAGATGTTTATTATTAGTACCACTATTCTACAGATATGAATTAAACTTGCTTTATTGATGACTTTGGTATTGACCAATTAAAGTTGAATTAATTAAGGTTCATTTGGTTTCACATTGTAGTAATGTAGCTAGGTTTTTAAAAAAATTATAGAATATGGGAGTATCATAGTGTCCCAAATCTTGGATAGTCAGGCCCCAGAGCAGCTCTGGGGAACTCTGGGGAACCCCCTCTACCTGGCTCTGCTACCACTGAAGTCATTCCGTGGCCTTGACTTCCAGTTGAGGCCTGAAAATAAAATATTTGTTCAGATCCAATAACATGCTAAATTCAGAACACAGGTACGCTACCAGGAATTATACTCAGAAGTTATTGCACCAATTTCTGCAGAAAATAAACAATTTCTTGGCAATCATCTCATTTTCCAATAGACATTTGAACCTCTAATGATCAAGAGACTTTGGCAAAGTTCCTGATCCTTTTCCCAAGTGATGCCCTGTTTGAAGCTTCTAGAGGATGCACTGAGCATTCCAGATCTGCATTACTTTTCTGAGTTGTAGATACTGACCTATTTTTTTTTTTTTTGGCAGAGTTTGACCTTTCACTGAACTCCCCAATGTGTTTATTACTTTCACCTGCTTCAATGCCCTTATGGCACTCCACCTGAATAATTACAAAAATACAGGCTAGAGTCCTTATGGGTAAAGGCTGAAAACTTCCAAACAAGAAGTGGTGTCTGGTAAATGTCTCTTATTGCCAATCAAGTGCTTTGCAAACTTATTCAACTCTGCCTCTTGATTATATCCCTCCCTTGGTTTCCACTACTGCCTTTTAGGTCCTTCTAATTACAAGATAAGGAAACTATAACCAAATAGCCCTGTGTACATAAATCAGGCAAAGGCTTGCTGAGGTGGTGGCAGCTGCAGTGAATCAAAACTTGAGCCTTTTGTGCCCTGGCCCAGTTTCTTCCCTGGTAGTCTGCAACTATCTGGAGTTTCAGAGATTTTCCTATGAAAAATTCTAAATTTCATCATCACAATTTCTCAAATTTACAGATGGTAACTCTTTTATCATTAAGGTAATGAATTTTATGTGTAGTCTGATTGATTAATATTTTGGGTTAGAGTACCAAGCAATGTTCCTTAGTGCTAGGTATGTAGATTAGCAGAGTATGAGAAGAGTACAAATCCTATCATCTGATTACAGTTGCTTCCTTATCGTCCCTGGAGTGGATCATGCAAAGTCATCTATTGTTATAATTGTATGATTTTTGACTAATTAAAGGAAAGTCTTGTGTATAAATAATCTTATTTTAAGAAATTCAATTTATTACTCTCGAATACCTAACATAGCTAAATGTGACTACAGAAACTTAAATCTAGATGAAAATTATGTGTCATTAGTATATGTAAAAGTATCCACCTAAATCTCACATTATAATTAAATACATAAAATATTAAACATGTATTAAAAAGGTACTCTCTTAAAAAGATAAACATTGTGCCCTTCACTTTGAGATCTTGTTTGTGAGATTCATTTAGCTACAATAATTCTATCACTCCGGTTAGAAGGTACATTTCAGCTCAGCTTTCTCAAAGACATTATCAATCTTGTATTAGCAGAGTACAAATACAGGGTTTCTGTTACTTTGTTTTATGTGTTTTTCATTTGTTAGTTCTTTAGTTTTGAATAAACCACAGCAGTACTTCACACATTTGAAGTCTGGTGATTTCTAGTAACTAGAACAGATCTGAACCAAAGAATAAGCTTAGAAAATTTAAAATTATTTAATCTATCCCTCTGAGCTCCCAAGTTTTACTCATAAGATAGTTCTGATTCCTTCTTTCATAGACTATATAGTTGTAATAAGCTTGAAAAAAATGTTTGCTGAGCCCACAGCAGAATCATGTAGCAAATCAGAAAAATGAAAGGCCATTCTGAAGCCCTCATAGAGCGAGACAATGAGACAATGCAGGGGAAGAGACAAAAAAAAAAAAAAAAAAAGGCAAAACAAAGCCAAAGATGGAAAGTACTGGGTTCATAATAAATTGATCCCATTTAGTGTAATGCAGGGTTTCTTATTCTCGACTTGTTGACTTTTTGTGGGGAGGATGTGGGTAGGGCTGCAGGTGGGGGAGGAGTTGTCTTGTGCTTTTTAGGATGTTTAGCAGCCATCTTGGCTTTTATCCACTAAAGGCCAGTTGCACCTTCTTCTCGTCCCCCTTCTCCCCACAGCTGTGAAAAACAAAATTGTCTCCAGACTTTGCCAGAGTTCCCCTGAGGGGTGAAATCGACCCCTGTTGAGACCACTGATGTACCTTCTAACAACTGTAAAAACCTTGATAATCCATTAAAATATAATTGTGATATTCATTATTATAACCCTAAGCCATCAAAAAGTTTATCTTTAGCTCTTTCTCTTTAATTTGACAAGTAAATATGTGATACTTTTGAGAAAGCTCCATATTCTAGAGACTGGAATTTTAAAATACATTGATGTTGCTTGTGTGCTAACGGTCAGTAATTTTAGAAATTCAGGAATCTTTTTATATTCCTGTGACACTGGAAAAAAATTATTGAATACCGTTATTTTGTGAAATATTTGCTTGCCTCATTATGCAGTTGAGTATTCTAGGTCCTCTGGCGTGCCCCTTAAACTGATACTAAAATTATCTTCAGTTTCCTAGGCATACATTGTAAGGCAGTAAGCAGAAACAGCCCTATCACAGTAGGAAGTGTGAGGAAGTTGGCCTTGTGATTCCATGTTTAGATTTGGACCGACGAAATTGGAATTGAATAAAGATCACATGAAATAAAGAAAGTTCCCCTAAAGATTGTTCTTGACAGTTTGGAAAGTAAGTTGTACCTTTCCTTTATTCATTGGAATATATATTTTCCTAAATAAAAACCGTGACATGAGCTCCAATCTTTGATTTGTTCATAACTGAATGTATTGGAAAAGATTGCTTATATTCTTCAACTTATTCTTTCTAGGGATTTATTTTAAAAAAATCTATCTGGTTATTTAATGCCAGATATGCATATAGGCCTTTCTTGTGATGGCCATACTATATCCAAATGGGATCAAGTTGCATAGTTGACAGTGTCATCTATTGCATTCATAAATTTCAATGTTCCAGATTCAGAAAACTTTACCAACTAGGTAGTCCCTTCAAGAAAACCAAGCTTTGTGGGAGAGTGGTTGCCTGCCCACAGCTGCCTCAGATTAAAGTTTGCTTATGCAACAGAATGTTAAACTTTGGATTCTGCATTGCCGGTTTAAATTTAAAGTTTTTCCCTTTACCACATTTTTACTATTATTCTTTGATCTCTGAGTTCTATAATTTGTACCTGTGTTTCCTTAACATAATTTTAGTCTATCATGTTAATCTTTTTATGGTATACTATTTGTATATTAATTTTTCTTCATATTTTGTCTTCATAATTGTATACATTTTTTTCCTATTTTATCATTTTTTACTTTTGCTTCTATTTTCCTTGGTATTTTCCTATGTATTTTATGTATTTTCATTGTAATTCACATATTGGCTAGCATATTCTATAGAAAATTTTTATCCTTATCCCATTTTATTTGCACTTACTTTAAATTTTATTTACTTATTCATTTTTGTGTGTGTGACTATTATCTGTATTTTTCTACTGATTTGCACATCTTTATCTTTCATTAAAAGGTTAGGCATTTGAGGAGCAGCTATAAAATCTCTGTTCTGAGAAAAAGGTTTTTTACTCTTCCAGTCCCCTAAAGCCTACTCTAAAATCTCAGTGTCAAAAACCCAACTGTCTACAGGAGGCAGACAGAACTGGTGAGGACTGGGATGAACGCAAGAGTATGTATCTCTATCACATGGGCCCCTCCCATTTGGTACCAGGAGACTGCTGCCATGTGAAAGGCTGGTGTAGCATGGCCAGATCTTCCAAGTTTTCGAAAGGTGTCAGAAATATGGGTTCTCTCAGTTTCTAAATACTGGAAAATACTTTTATAAAAATGTTAATACTATGTAGGTTGAACAGAACGCCCGGCAGTGATATCTGGCTACTTCTCAAAGCTATGGCAGGAGCATTTAAAGGCGGATTATGGGGGCACCTGGGTGGCTCAGTCCTTAAGCGTCTGCCTTTGGCTCAGGTCATGATCCCAGGGCCCTGGGATCGAGCCCCGCGTTGGGCTCCCTGCTCAGCGGGAAGCCTGCTTCTCCCTCTCCCAGTACCCCTGCTTGTGTTACCCCTCTCACTGTCTCTCCCTCTGTCAAAATGAATAAATAAAATCTTAAAAAAAAAATAAAATAAAGGCGGGTTATGTTGTTAGCCAGTAGAATGATTACTTAAATCAGGAGTTTCACTCTTATTGAGTCATTCTGAGTGTTAGAAATGAGCAATAATTAGCCTGCCTTTCTGTCTTAGGGTACTTTTCTAGCAATTATTATTGTAATGATCAGGATTCCCTTCTCTTTTAGGAATAGACTTATTTCCTACATTTTGGTTACTTGAATCCTGAACATATTAAGTATTAGATTTCTCTTTGTGTTAAGAAATTGCCCTTATACATTTACAGCTATCATGTGTGGTCCTGTCTTACTGCTTTTTGTTATTTTGATTTTAACACTACCTATAGAAAACTCATTAAATGTAAAGGAAATTTCTAGAATTATTCCTAAATTATCATAACAACAGAATGATTAGGAAACAATATTAAGAATTCTAGAGAATATTGTATAAGTAGAATGTTGCATAAGTAGAAATATGAGAATCGTTGAATAAGGTGGAAATGAGGTAGGCTATTGCTATCTTTGGAGAAAATAATATAATCTTGCTTACAAAATCTTCATAGGAAACAGAAGAAATCATACAAGGTGAATGAAGGCAGAATGTAGTTAACTGGGATGATTTATAAGAAAGTCATTGTTTCTAGATTGTTTTCTGAACTTTTTCAGAAAATTTGAAGAGAATTAAAAAATCCCAAAGGAGTTGGTAATCCTATTATAGATTTCTAGGTCCTAAATACCTTGTATTATGGACCCAGCACTGTTCTAGAACAGTAGAGGATAGTGAAATTGAAAATAAATTGATATTTTTAATACTTTGACATATGCTATATCATTCAACACTTAACTCTATGGAGTAATCAGGAGAATTATTATCCCCATGGAAACTGAGACCAAGGAGAATAAACAATGTTTCCTAAGACACATGGTTAGTTCTTAGATGTCCGAAATATAACTTTAGGCCCTTTCATTCCTGGACTATGATGCCATTCTTCTATTCTGCCGTACTATCACTGGTAAATGGATAGTCATAGCCATCATAAATGTACTGGGGGGTCCATTACTCTTGTGAGTTTATATTTGGAGACACTAGGTAAGATTCTCAATAACTGACAATAGGTCTTTCACTTCAAGGTGGAGGTTTTTTGTTTGTTTCGTTTCTTTAATACAGGTTAGAACATACAGGCAACTAATGGTAAGCCTCTAACCTTTACTCCCTTTTGATTATATAGTATTTTCAGTTGGTTGAACTATGTGCTTACAAATTTTTTTCCTAAACTCAAGTTTGTGGTTGAGCTTATTAAATCTAAACCTTTCATAATAAATAAGTGAGAAGGAAGGGAAGCAGTCACAAAATATAATCCTGGGGGATTTTCTTGTTTCCATCCATTTGCAGTTTCCACTGATTGTTCTGAACATGTGGTGTGAAAACAGAGGAGTAAGTTTTGTCACTGAGCTTTAAAAAGAAAATAATTCTAGTGTGGCCATTTTCAGTGAGAATTTGAAGAGAGGGAACAGGGCTCTCGTCATCCTACTGGTCCATCTCAAAGCAAGTGCTTCAAGGTGGAGCAGGGAGAACCAAGGCTTCCTCTCTGTGAACCTTACTGGTGTTCTCACTTGATCTCTTAGTCCTGTTGAAGCCTTGCACTTTAGAGATGTAGAGAAGCTCCTGATTTGAATTCTGCAAAAATTCAGAACGCAAAATGAGGATGAGGTCCTTCAGTAGTCAGATTTTGTTAGTAGTTAGCTCAATTTTCAGTAGAATTTTTCCTATTTCCATCTTGTCAAGAAACAAGAAAGAACAACAGGTCAATGTCATGACTTTGTCCTTTGCTATTGATATTATACTCATATATATTTCTACAGACATTACCAGGAAACCTCTGAAAAATTGCAAAATGTGAGCTCTGTGTCAGAGTACAATTCTTGTCTTTTCCTGAGATAGAGAACTATCGAGGCAGATATGTTACTTCTGGGATAGTGTTGCTTTGTTTTCTTTGTTTTGTTGTTGTTGTTGTTGTTGTTGTTGTTTGTTTGTCTGTTTTGTTTTAACCATTTCCAGTTTGAACTCTGATCCTAAGAGTGAAAGTTCAGCCCAACAATTTGTCCATTTTCATTCATTCTCTCCTGTGCCAGCTTTCCTCCTCCACCCCTCCCTCTCCCCAGCCCGTTGCACTTTTCCTGGAAGTAAACAGTAGATGTCACATATATTAACACTGCTCCATACAGTGCGTTTGGGTGTGCTCTCTGTGCAATTCCCTGGCAGTCATAAATTAATTAAGAGTAGACAGGAACCACAGAAAAAGAAAGTTCTCCCTTTTTCTCCCCCTCCCCCTCTTTCTTTTTCTACGGGTAAATAGCTAGTTCCTTTGTTCCTGGCTGCACGATTTCATTTCTGCCATTATTGTCCTCATTGTTCTCTGAAACAGGAGGGGTCTGGGCCAGGAGCAGCAAGGTCTCAGCTAATGACGGGAAGTCTTTAAAGTTTGCGCTGCATTTCATCTTCTCTGTGGGAGTTTTAGGACGTATCCAGTGTTTGATCCCCACCGCGCAACTTTGCTTCTAGTTAATTAACAGATCCCCCATTACACACTCTCATCTAGAAGCACATGGGAGGCCTATTGGGAGGTAATTCAAGGCCAATCTGAGTGATGGCAAGAATTAGAGAAATCAGTTGTTTTAGGGCTAATGTTCAGGAAATAAAGATGTCCCCTTTTAGAGATCTCATTTTAAATTTTTGATTATTTTCCTTTCTATTTAAAAAAAAAAAAAGAGAACAAGATAAGGGAATTATTTTGTCCACATAGTCTTACCATGACTATTCAGGGCAGTTTGAACTTAGAACTCTTTATGACTGCATGGAAGAAAAAAAGGAAAAAAAAAAAAAAGCTAGACAGACAGTACTATGAGATGTAGCAATGCTAACAAGAATTTTGGTCTCCGTTTTATTGTTAGCAGTTTTTTTTTTCCTGCCCAGCTGATTAGCCAGGTCACAACTGTCCACAGCAACTTTTCCAGGACACACGAGGCAGAATCTCTGGCAGGAACATCTCAGTCATGGCTCATTTTGCAGTCAAGGCTAAATCATACTTTGTTCTTGTGTTGCTGCTTTGGTTCCAAAGGTGTCAAAGTGATTTACAGACAAATAGTAGCTTCAGTATTAGGATCCCTTTCCCTTCTAGCCTCTTTCCAGATGAATGTCGCCAAATAAAACATACTTATCCCAAGCTGGAAGTTGGCACATGAGGGCCAGGATAGAGCCTTTGTGTTTCAGTGATCACAGGTAGCCCAGGGTTTGGTAGCATTTGAAAGGGGACTGCCTTGTTTAATTTCTTACCGTTCTACAGTTTCCCCAGCCCTATGAGCAATGACCCCCTTTATCTAATGAATTAGGAGCTACTCCTGCCTTGCAATTCTCAGTTCGACACTTGGCAATGAGAATCAAACCGGGGCTATTTAGTGCAGCAGTAAATGGCCCGCCACATTAGCCCCCTGGCATGCTAAGCTATTAGGTTGTTTTACTGTTGTTAAAGTTACATTTGTTAGGTAGAGTTGCTGCCCTTCCACACAAACTCAGCAGTGCCTTATCCTGGCGGAGGCAGCACGTGTACAAAACGTGTGCCATGTAGGGACCCAAATGGGCCGGGCAATGTGGCCGGGCTGCAGATAAGAAGCATTGCTTCTGTCTGAAGAAGCAGAAGCATGGATTAGTATGATTAAAAAAGAAGACGAGAGAAGAGGAGACCCCTGGACAATCATGGTTTTTGCCCTTTGCTGTGACTAAACTAATTACGTGGGCTCGATTAACCATTAATTTATAGCAGTTCTTAAGTGAACCTCTAATTGTCATAGCGCCACGGAGAAAGAAGGCCCGGGATGGGAGCCCGTAAATAAGCTGGTGTGGCGCTCCGCAGACCAGGGACATACACACTGGAGCTGGACAGAATCCTGAGGGCCCAGAAGATTAGCATGGGAATGAAGGAAAAATAGGGTGCTTCAATCGTGGTGCGCGCGTGTGTGCATGCATGTGCGCGTGTGTGCGTGCGCGCGCGCGTGCGTGCATGCGTGTGTGTGTGTGTGTGTGAGAGAGAGAGAGAGAGAGAGAGAGAGAGAGAGTATTTCTGCAAAGAAAGGAAAATGCCAGTACTATATAGCTCCATGCAGCCAGCTTGCAGGGTTGAGTTGGCATTTGGTAACTTGGTAGCGGCTGCCAGTGTGTGTGTGGTGGGAGAAGAGAGAATAGACAACAAGAAAAACACATAGAGCTTAAAAAAAGATGTAAAATGATTCACTTCATGCCATATGGACAAAAATGTTGTCACAAAAATAAGGCCAAAAAATAGTGCCAGGTTAGACTTTTAGTTCAAAAACATATGTATAATCATCCCCATGAACATGAATTTTAATTAGTATTTTGATAGAGAGAAACCAGATATTTTTTTAACCTGCTCTGTTCTTGTTTTCTGTTCCTCTCCCAGTTTTAGCCTCCATTAAACATTCATATACTGTATGTTTTGTGTCTGTATGAGGAAAATGCCTTATCCCTGGATTGGTGGGAACGCAAACATCTTGGTTTTCTGTGGCATACAAAATATCTTCCCAGTGGAGCTCATAAGCAGAAACTTATTGCTGGGAAATCTAGAGCTCTCTCTGAGCTCCGGGTACACCAGGAAGGAAGGAAGCCATATGCCTTTTCCTTTTGTCAATGGAGGCATCTGCACCCATTTGCTTCCCCTGATCTACTCCTCACACCCATCCACATCTCATCTCCCTGGGATGCCTTTTAAAAATGAAACAAGTTTAGTCTATATACATATTACTGTGTGACAGGGCAGTTTTAGAGAAAAATGGGTAAGATTATCACTACAGAAACTTTTAAAAATGGAGCACATAACGTACTGATAAACTTAATAAATGCTCACATTTTACTTATTAGTTTTATTCCACCTACGTCTGAAAAGGATTTGAGATGGCATCACTTGTCAGAAGATACTGTGCTGAATCATCTTCCATTAGCAAAGCTCTTTCCCAACTTAACTAAGGTGCTTCGATTAATGCCCTGCATGTGATAATGAGATGCTGATACAATGAAATGTTTCTATTAGCAATAATTTTGCTGCTTCCCCCCCCTCCCCCAGAGGAATACAGAGGAATCAGATACTTGAATAAAAAATAATACAATGGGATAAAAAAATCTATTAAAAATCAGTCAAATCTTGGTGCAACAGTATTCACCTATTTCATATTCTTTTTTTTTTAAAGATATTTATTTATTTATTTGAGAGAGAGAGTGAGAGCAGGTGGGGGCAGAGGGAGAGAGAGAGAATCTCAAGCAGACTCTGCACTGAGCATGGAGCCCAATGCGGGGCTTGATCCTAGGACCCTGAGATCATGACCTGGTCTGAAAACAAGAGTCAGATGCTTACCCGACTGTGCCACCTAGGCGCCCCCTACCTATTTCATATTCTTTATTAGAATCCTTGAGCTTGCCTCTGAGTATTAGCTGCACTTCATTCTACTCCAAGGACAAGGGTAAAACCTAAGGGTAGCCTTAGGAAAGGTAAATTTTACTGCGCTCTTGGTGTCTCTCAGGAGTTTCTTAGACTTTTATTTTTTGGCAGACACTAACACAGCAATTCCTTTTTTCTTTCTCCTTCCTTTTCTCCCCTGAGGAAACTCTGGGCCCTTCAGCAAGAGTATGACACCTCATAGGCACTTGCTGAGTACACCCTCTTGGTGTTGGCAGTTTTCTCTGGGCTTGTTGTCTAGTCTCTACTCTTCCTCAAAGCCAATGTCACCCTTCCTATAGCCTTTCTAACAACAGCAGGAAATGTGCTATTGGACGCTCAGTGATTTCAAGCCACAAACCGAGACCATGTCTATCCATTCCACTGAGACTGCTGCAAAGATGGCTTTTGCCTTATGTATAAGCTGCCTCGTTTGCGGAAGAGAACAAGTCATTGCTAAATACACCTGCCTACTTTCAGAACTGTAACTCGGGCTTCTATTTTCTGAAAACTTTTTCTAAGTTTTTGTATCAGACTGGAGTGCAGTAGGTTCATTCATTCATTCATTTAATCACTATTTTCAAGCCTTTAATATGAGTTCTAAATTTAAAGAAAGTTAAAGGTTGTTCCTTGCCACAGAGATGTTTGTATGTAGGCAAATATTTCCTGGCTCTTATGTTTTAAGGTCTTCTAGTGGGTCTAGGTTAGTTTAAGGTCTCAAAAAAGTCTTGTGAAAGAAAGAAAAAGAATTAAAAATTCCAAAATTCATTTTCTCTTAGTGTCAACCAACACTATTTCATAATTGCTTTTCTCACAGAGATTTATATTCAAGACTAGTCATAAATTTGAGCTCCAGTGAAAACATCAAAGGTAATTCAGGCTTCCCAGTCCTACTACTCTTCCATATCAGAAATGTAGAGGCAACTGGCAGCCAGAGTAGACTCAGGCAACCGCCTTACCCACCAGCGATTTTCTGGGCATTGTATGAGGTTTTAAAAAAATACTCATGCAGGGTATTAATTTATAAAATCATATGCAATTTCAAAATATTGTAAATAACCTAAATCCCTGCCTATAAAAGACCTATTGAGTAAGTGAAAGTATATCCACGTAATGAAGTGCCATGCAGTTGTAAGAGATAATGAGGAAGATCTCTGGGCACTAATATGGAGACATTTCCAGGATGCGTTG
The DNA here is from genome assembly GCF_003265705.2 of Callorhinus ursinus. Classification (NCBI taxonomy): domain Eukaryota; kingdom Metazoa; phylum Chordata; class Mammalia; order Carnivora; family Otariidae; genus Callorhinus; species Callorhinus ursinus. The sequence goes on from NW_027397089.1 coordinate 10,170,636, forward strand.
TTAGTGAAAAATTTAAAACCTTCAAAGAGTATATATAGACTCTTTACTTTTCTGTACTTTACTCACAGTATATAGTATGCTACATTTTGCACAAGAAAGAAGGACAAATCAGAATAAATACATATGTGCTTATTTTTACATGAAAAGAAATACAGGAATAAGCCAGAATTAATAAAAATAATTACATATAATATGTGGATGGGAATGACTAGAAGGGATAGGGATGGACGTCTCCCCAGAGTTGCCTTTATATATAGTTTTGACTTAGGACCATGCAAATACTATATATATTTGAAAAATAAAAATTAATCAACAAGGGATGGGAAAATATCTGTGATGTTTGGTACTAACATTGATGGTAAGCTGAATGATAATTGTTGTGGGTACTTTGGACTGAGAGTCTACTAAAGAACAAAGAGGAAATGAAGGGGAGGCCTTTAGAGATTGATACCAACTAAATTGTATCTATTACTGGTACTTTCCCATTAAATTTATTCCTTGATTATTATTTTTCTTTCATTTCTACAACTAACAAGAAGCGCTTCTTCCTCTCTGCTAGTAGCCTTTTTGATGAGACAGGAAAATAAATGAAACTATTAATAGTTTTCTCTATTTTGGCAATAATTTGAGCCAATGATGTGATTTTATATCATGTATTCTCGGGAGAGGGGCATACACAATTTCAGTGCATACTCTTTGCCAATTTCTGAGTCTTTACAATTATTAAAAACATACATTATAGGAAATATTACTTGCCTCCTGAGCCACATTGCTTTTTCTTTTTCTTTCTATTTACTAGAAGAACAATACCAATAGTGTACCATTTTTTACTAATACATAACCATCTCCTTGAAGGTGTAACACGCTTTTGGAGTTAACCTTTCTGGAGGCAAGAAAGTAGTAATAATTGAAATTATTTTAAGAAAATGAAACATGGCTATGATAAGGTTCAATAATTGTTAATTTATTCAACTAATGGGTTTTCCAATGACACAAAATGTTAAGATTTTAAACTTTTCCCTAGCTTCTGCTCTGGATGACTGCTTCAGCATGGTTATATATCTCTTTTATAAAACAAAGGTGTGAAGATATACATTATTTAAAAATTGGTTTGTATTGGGAGCTACTGGGTGGCTCAGTAGGTTAAGCATCCAACTCTTGATTTGGGCTCAGGTCATGATCTCAGGACCATGAGATGGAGCCCAGCGTTGGGCTCTGTGCTGTGCGTGGAGCCTGCTTAAGATTCTCTCTCTCCCTCTCCCTCTGCCTCTACCCCGCCTCTAAAAAATAAATGTTGGTTTGTATTGGACCTGCTTTATGCAATTTTTGGGGTGGGTGGGGAAACCCCACAATTTTGATGATGAGTAAGGTATACCTATATAGAGTCATATTCTCAACTTTTGATCCTGGTGTTGCTGTTCACTTGAGGGAAGCAAAGTGAATCATCAGGTTCACTTTCTTTATTTGTGTAGACTTTGTGGTCAGTTTAATAAAAATTTATTGGCACCTACTTTGTGTGTAGCACTTGAGTAATTCCTTTTACTCAATGACCTTTTACTTAAATAGGCAAAATTTCATAGAATTTCACAGAGTGCAGGCAGTCTAAGAATTACACACACAGCATGGATAGAAAGCCAGAAGACTAGAGCGATGTATAGAGTGAACACCCTGTGTGTTTCTAATGAGAATGAAAGGAATTTGCTAAACCTAAATAGCCTCTGTTTAGTTATAAGTCAGTGATCACGATATTAAAGAAAGTTGTACCATTACACATATGAGTGCTTTTCATCATGCAGTGACATAGTGAAAAAAATAACTAAGTAGAAACGTCAGTTCCCCATATCAAAAGCTAGGAAATATAAGTGCTCCCAGCCAAAGAAGGCAAGATCTGGAATTTTTTTTTTTTAAATGTGGATATATAGAATAAATATGCAACCCTCCTGATAATGTTGGCTGATGAAATGAAATTCACCAACTGTAATTCTGGCGTGGAGAGACACACACACACACACGCACGTGCGTGCGCACACACACACACACATCCTCGGCGTATCCTTAATCATTTGCTATCTTATTTACATTTCATTTGCTAGAGCAAATTCTATCATTTGAACTTTTTAAAAAATGTATTTCAATATTACTTAGGGAAAAATAGGAAATAATGTGATTGGCTTTCAAATAGCTTATTACCATTCAAATACTCTCAAGATAAATTATATTAAAGGGAAAAAAAAAGAAAGAAAGAAACCCTGTTTCAGCTTCCAAAACATTCTAAATGGAGACTCTGCTCTAAGTAATCAAAATTGCTTTAGTTGTGCAGAGCGACATTAAAAGCCTTGTCCACTAATTGAGTGAAGCGGTGCTACGGGAGCAGCCTTGTCCCCTCATTAGATGATCTTGCAGGCACTGTTTGTCATTCTGGGTTGCCGGGCTCAATCTAACAGTACTGCTGGCTCAAATTAGCAGTAATTCATTATGACACAGTATGTCCTTCTGTGAAACAACAATGTGAAGCCCATGGGACATCTGTCTGCCACTAGTTCTTCTTTATCACATTCCTCCCACTTCAATTCAAGTGACCACCTTTGCATGAACCTTCTAACTTCTTGAGCTGCCTGGTGATTGGAGATGCACGTTGACTGAAGCATGGCATCCACTTGCCCTCCGCTACTATTGCAGAGAGAAAGGGGGTGGGTGTCCAGCCACAAGCCAAGTCAGTCTGCACAATGATGCCATGTTCTGAAGGAAGCCAAGTGTGCTCGGGTAGGTGTGAGCGCAAGGACTTCTTTTTGAAGGCAGATAGCTCCCTTTGTGTCAAATCATGGGGGGTATTAATAGAAAATACTGAGAGAGACTGTTCATAAATGTGATATAAATCCAAAGAGAATGAAACTGTTCTGATGATAAGAGTTTGGTCATTCACATTTGGAGGGAAACGTCATGTTTCTATGATGAGCATTGCTGTGTAAAATGTGACTTTTCTACTCATATGAGCAGGTAGAATCCTATCACTAGGGAAAAGTTCCAGCAGTGATGCAGTTGGACACTTCCTCCTGCCAACTCCAAATTGTGTGTTTGTATCAATGAGCTCATCGTGTTGATTCAGATCATTTGTTCCGTCTCCGGAAGAACGACTAAATTTAACTGATAGTGTCTAAACCATGTCTAGATACAGCTTTTCCTCTGAAATCCTTAAATTGTCCATGGATGTAGAAAAGTTTGCATTTACTGATTGTTGACTCTACAGTGTTGGAAGTGGTGGTGCTTAGTCAGTATGAGGTACAGGACAGTTGTGCACCCACTGTTTTCCCAAGGCTGAGCCTAATGTCACTGTAGGACATCTACTGCATGCAATATGGGCCTGGTGGGTTGTTGTTTTTTTTTTTTTTAGATTATTTATTTATTTATTTATTTGAGAGAGAGAGCACAAGAGAGCGGAGTGAAGGGATGAGGGGTAGAGGGAGAAGCAAAATCCCCGCTGAGCAGGGAGCTTGATGTGGCGCTGGATCTGGGGACTCCAGGATCATGACCTGAGCCGAAGGCAGGCGCTTAACTGACTGAGCCACTCAGGTGCCCCCTGGTGGGATTTTAACAGCATTAAAAGCCTGCCTACTTCCAAACCATTTATCGTTTGAAATTCCATAATTAGACTCCTTCCTTTAGATTATATTTTAAAAAAAGAAAAAAAACTTTTCTTGACATAATCTGAATGCTTACACTGGTTAATCCATTACTATTAGTTATTAGTAGTTATTTATTCATTTATCTAATATTTATTTCTATTAACTCTATCCAACACACCCTAACAAAATCCGTCAGTTCAGCAGTAGTGCCCATTACTCCATTTTACAAAATTCTCCCATAAAATATAGAGATATCTGTTTTTACATAGTGGCTCTTAATGTGTATTGACTGAATTCCTGCTTTCTTCACCAAAGCTGCTTCATCCATATTCAGTCTTCACGACTCCAGTGAATAGCAACTCCATCCTGTTTGCTCATTCCAAACACCTGGGAGTCATCCTTTGACTTCTGGCTTTCACTCACATCCATATCCAATTCACTGGCAAATCCTATCTGCAAAAATATATATTCTGAATTTACCATTACATTTTGGCTCAAGATAACACAAACTATTGCCTGGAATATTAAAATAGGCTCTTTAAACCTACCTTCAGTTGATTTATAACATAGCTCTGAAAATAAGTGGGGGCATTTTTAGTTGTCAAAAGGTCTGGGGATAACTACTGGCATTTAGAGATGCTAAATGACCAACCATGGGTTCAATGGTCAGAACAAAGAGGAGTTGCCCACCCAAAATACCAGTAGCAACCCCATTGAGAAATGCTGAGCACGTTAAAAACCTAAGTCACAGAATGTTCCACTTTTGCTCAAACCCGTTCAATGGCTGCTAATTTCTCTGAGAATAAAAGCCAGTATTATTACAATGCCTATAAGGCCTTACACAACCCATCCTTGCCCCTTCCTTACTTATCTGATCTCATTTTCTCTTAATTCTCCTTCATTTACTGCATTACAGCCTCTCCGAAAATACAGTCATACCAGCATGCTATTCCTACCACCTGAATAGTTCTTTCCCCAGTATGCATGTCTTACTCCTTCACCTCCCTACTCAAATGTCTTCTTTCTCAGTTACCCAGTTGCAGAGTCTCCTCTCAGATTCCTACAAACAAGCTGTTTTGTCTCCAAAGTACTGATCACCATCTAACGTATTTTACTGCATTCTTGTCTTTCTTCACTTACCAGAGTATAAGATGAATGAGAGATTTTTGTCTGTTGTTTTGTTTGCTGTAATTATCATCTTGCTTAGATATCTGCCATATAGTAGGTGCTCAATAAGTAGTTTGGCTGAATGAATTTAAGCTTATAAAAACCTTATACATTATATGTTAAAAAAAGAAGAAGATAGTAGGAAGGGAAAAATGAAGAGGGAGAAATTGGAGGGGAGATGAACCATGAGAGACTATGGACTCTGAGAAACAAACTGAGGGTTCTAGAGGGGAGGGGGGTGGGGGGATGGGTTAGCCTGGTGATGGGTATTAAATAGGGCACATATTGAATGGAGCACTGGGTGTTATACGCAAACAATGAATCATGGAACACTACATCAAAAACTAATGATGTAATGTATGGTGATTAACATAACATAATAAAATAAAAAAAAACACCTTAGGCAATTTTCCATTAAAGAAATGAGAATTTAAAAGCCTAGTGGCTCAGTTGGTTGGGTGACTGCCTTCGGCTCAGGTCATGATCCTGGAGTTCCAGGATTGAGTCCCATATCGGGCTCCCTGCTCTGCAGGGAGTCTGTTTCTCCCTCTGACCCTCCCCCCTCTCATGCTCTCTCTCTCTCTCATTCTCTCTCTCAAATAAATATATAAAATCTTAAAAAAAATTAAAGCCTAGAGGAATTTTCACCTGTTCTCATGAATACATTTGTTTATTCATTTACTAAGTATTAAACTCCAATTTAAGTCAGGCAGTGTTCTAGATGCTAGAGGTAAAGCAATGAAGAAAATAGTCATAAGACTAATTTTAGAGATGGTAAGTGCTATGCAGGAAATAAAAGGAAGAAGGGGGTAGTGACAGGTGGTGGGGGGAGGCCTCCAATTCTTGTATTTTTTCCACTGTAACCTGACTAGCTCATTTCCATACTAGTAATAGTTACTTTATTTGATATATTAACAAACACTTAAAATGAAGTGGGGAGTTAATACATAGACAGGTATATTTTGAAGAGGTATATGTGGTCTATTGGAAATAAATGGATTATGATGTCAGGCAGTCTTGGGTTCAATTCCCAGATCTTCCACATGCTGACCATGTAACTATGGACAATTAAGTTCAACTCAGTATCCTCATTCATTAAGTATTAATAATGTACACTTCACAGGTGGTTGTGAAGTAAGGAGCTAGTGTAGATAAGGTATCTAATACATAGTAAAATAAGTCAATAAATATTTTTTTTTAAAGACTTTTGGCTACTACGCAGGAAATGAACCTGGATAGGAACCCCTAGAGGGCTTCTGTGTACTGAAGAGAAAGATTAAATTATTATGAGGTCAGATTATTATGAGGTGCCAACTCAGAACCTTTGGAAAAATCCTTTCTTTCCATCACTTAAATAGCAGCATACAATCTGTATGAAAGGTTTGTTATTCTATTTAATCATCTTTTGGTTATTATAAAAGTTATGTAGTTTATTGATGAAATGTTTAGAAAATGTGGATTAGCAAAAGAAAAAAGTAAGAAATTCCTGTAATTCTAAAATTAACATTGTAACATTTTGGCATTTATCCTTTGAGTCATTTTTTCCTCCTTTGGGTCATTTTTATATTGTGTGTGTGTGCGTGTGTGTCCTTGGTTATATAAACCACAGAACTCTGCCTAGTAAACCAAATTAATATTTTTGAACATTAATATTTTCAAACAAGATCAGTGTTTAGGAACTTTTGGATGCTGGAATCACAGGACTGTGTATGTGGATCTGGGCTCTGCTAATTACTAAGGCTCATTTTCCTGAGCCAGTTAGTAGGGAAATGATCCATAGTTTATTTAACCAATGCCCTATTGTTAGCCATTTGGTCTCATTCCTTTTATATTATATTATATATATATATATATAATATAATATAAAAAAAGAAATAATTATTTCCTCAGGGTATAATCTCAGAAATAAATTTATAGATGAATATGTGTAAGATTGCTGATATGTATGATCCAAATACTTTTTCAAAATATTTGAACCACTTCAACTTTCACTAACCACATATGAAAGCTTGACTTTACCATACCTTTCCAGCATGGGTTTTTATAATAAAAACTTGTGCTAATTTGGTAAAATTCATAATTGGATACTTCCATATGTATGCTAACTTACCATTTGTGGGTCCCGTGAAATGAGAAGTTCTTCAGTATTCCTTGGGGAGTTAGGAAAGACTTCACTTGAGAAGGTAAAATAATTGGGTTGAGTCTTGAGGGAGAGCAGGTAGAGAATGGCACAACATGCTCAAGTTGTCCCGTGCGTAGTGTTTGGGACAGGAGCAATGAGAATAGCTGAGGAACTTATCATAGTCAAAGTAAGAGGACAAGAAGGAACAGATTTTACAGATATTTAAGAGATGGGATCAGCATGATTCAATGGTCAATTAGATGTGGAAGGTGAGGGAGAGGAAACTCCCTTCAGTCTTATAAGGACTTTTTGATTAAAGCGTTCTAATTTTATATAAATCTAGAGGGAAGGAACCCCCCTCCCCTCTAGAACCCTCAGTTTGTTTCTCAGAGTCCACAGTCTCTCATGGTTCGTCTCCCCTCCAATTTCTCCCTCTTCATTTTTCCCTTCCTGCTATCTTCTTCTTTTTTTTTAACATATAATGTATAAGGTTTTTATAAGCTTAAATTCATTCAGCCAAACTACTTATTGAGCACCTACTATATGGCAGATATCTAAGCAAGATGATAATTACAGCAAACAGTTAAATTAAAAAAAAAAAACCCAAATTACAGTAAAGACTATCCCTATTTACATAGCGGTTGTAGGTAGGCAACTGTAGTTTTGTATTTCGGCATGCTGCACCACCCATACACGTCCTCTCCTTTGGGAGAACTGCTTCTTCATTCTCCGCCCATTGCAAAGGTGCATAGTATAGTCTAGTTAGTCATAGAACTTCATTCTGCAGCCCATCATGAGTGACAGGAAAAGTCCTCATTTTTCCAGTATGCATCTAGGAGTAATCTTTGCTTACAACATTTTGTCTTCCCATTGAATGGTAATTAAAATTTAATTAAAATACCTGTACATTCTTGCTATGGCATGAAAGATTATAATAAGAGTAATAAGGTGATATAACCCTGACTGGGAGTATCTACAGTAATACTCAGTGGTACTCAATGTACTAGACCCTCTTGCACTTGACATGCATTAACTCATTTAATATTACTAACCACCCTAAGGCACACATTATTGTAATTCCCATTTAAAAGATGAGAAAATGAAGGAACCAAGACGTAAAGTAACTTTCCAGTGGTCATGAATAAGTGCTGGAGCTGGGATAGCCAGACTTAAAAATTCTCAATAGAGGAATTGTGGTATTTTTATTCATTATCTTAAGGAATGATGCTAAGAAGTAAACATCTTTTCTATAATGTTCAGCTTTACTTGCAGTTATTCAGAATTTCCTGGGAACAGACTAAGATTATTGATCATTTATATTTTTACTTAATAATTGCTTAATTAGCTTGCTAGTCAACTACATAATACTATTTCCATAATACTATTTCCATTTGCTGATAGTGATGATGCTCTATTATGTATATCTGGTAGGGATCACCTCACATCTTATTTTATCACTGGAAATTCCTACTTAATTTTTCACCTTAATTAGTTTATTTATACACATTATAATATCTGCTGTACTATTAATTTCTGAAGTGCAGAATCCACATGTGACTAATCTTCCTAGCCTTCAGAGTAAACCAAAAAAGAGAAATTAATGTTGATTTTTGGGTTCTATAAACTCATTAGTTCAATTAATCATCACCTTAAAGCTGAGGAAGCTAAAGTTGAAAAAGGTTTTGCCACCTATAAATCGAGCCCTGAACTCATAGTCAATTCTGGATCATCCCAAAACACATGTGCTATTTATCTCTGTATTTTACCTTATAACATAATCAATATCTGATGATAAGTACTTAGTAACTTTTTGTGGAATAGATGGCTGTTATTGAGCAAATCCCCAATTTAAGTTAAAGCAATGTGTGCACCCACTTTAGAGAAGGGAAGGGAACCTTATTTAAATTTCAATAGCAGAAAATATACATGAATAGTCAAACACATATGAAATAAAGGGATTAGCCACTGTAGGTTGTATAACTGGAATGGATCAAGCTGCTTAATCATTATCACTCTTACCATTATGAAATTAAGTAAATGTGAAATGGTCTTACAGGATAATGTAGCCTCTATTTTTTAATGAATTCATATTAAAATTAAAAGTTAAATAGGTAGTATTGGGAAACTTCAGTTTTATGTCACTGAAATCTGATATTTTTAAAGTATATGTTTCCTCATATACTTACCTAGTTTTGTTTGGCAGCTGAAGTTTTATAACAGTCATTCTTAAATGGAGAATTCTAAAATCACTAAAGTATCTATGTGATTTCCAACTTTTAACAAACTGTATTCTGAACTATTGCCATAGTTTGGATTAATAAATTTTTCCCTTCACTATCAGTGCTGATAAAGTAACAATTATACTTGGGTTGTATTATAATACTTGAACTCTCTTGAAAGACTAATCTCTGATGACTAGTTTAAAAGTAGGGTATCTTCCTATTATTTTATTGTTGGTATTTAAACTTGGCCTGCCATTAATGTTATCTGTCAAGAAATAGTCTATCAAAATATAAAATTTCTTTTGTATCATCTTAACATGGTTAGGTTTTCAAGGCAGATGTGGGTATTTTCCATTTAAAAATGGGAACAAAATTACATTAATGTGTCTTTGTTTAATACTATGTAATTCGTAAAAAACTGTTTTGTTGAGTTATAGTTTATATACTTTACAATCTACTCATTTAAAGTGTGCAATTCAGTGTTTTTTAGTAAATCAAAGAGTTGTTCAATATCATCACAATATAATTTGAGAACATTTTAATCTGACAAAAACTCCATACTCATTAGTAGTCACTCCCCACTCCAAATTTGCTTCCTCTGTAACTCTAGGTAACCACTAATATGTCTCTATGTCTCTATAGATTTACCTATTCAGAGCATTTCTTATAAATGGAATCATACAATAGACAGTCTTTGGTTACCGGCTTCTTTCTTTTGGTATCTTTTCAAAGTTCATCCATGTTGTAACATGTAGTTTATTCCTTTTTATGGCTGAATAATATTCCATTGTATGGATATACCTAAATTTTGTTTATTCATTCATCAGTTGATGGACATTTAAGTTGTTGCCTCGTTTGGCTCTTATAAATAATGCTGCTATAAACATTCATGTACAAGTATTTATAAAGACAGACATTTTTTCATTTCTTTTGTGTATGTACTTGGGGTGAAATTGCTGGGTCATATAGTAACTCTATAGTTAACCTTTCAGGAACTGCCAAACTATTTTCCAAAGCACCTGCAGAATTTCACATTCTTACATTTGATGTACAATTTCTCTACAATTTCATCAGCACTTATTATTACCTATCTTTTTTTATTAGTCATTCTAGTGGATGTGAAATGGTATATCATTGTGATCTTGGCTTGCATTTTCCTAATGGCTAAATGATGTTTTTATCTTTCATGTGTTAATTGGCCATTTATATATCTTCTCTGGGGAAATGCCTATTCAGATTCTTTGCCCATTTTTAATTGGGTTGTTTAACTTTTTTATTATAGAGTTGAAAGAGTTCTTTATATATTCTGGATATAAGTCCTTATCAGATGTATGATTTGCAAATATTTTCTCCCATTCTATAGGTTGCCTTTTTACTTTATTTTTTTTTATTGCTCCTGAGACAAAAGAGTGCTCGATACTTTCTTGATTGTGTACTTTGAAGCACAAAGCTTTTATATTTTGATGTAATCCGATTTATCAATTTTTTTATTACTTGTTTTATCTGTTGGAGTTGTGTCTGAGAAACCGTTGCCAAATTCAAGGTTATGAATATCTGTGCTTACTCCTGAGAGTTTTATAGTTTTAACTCTTACATTTAGTAGTATGCATTTTGAGTTATCTTTTTGCATGGTATTGAGGTAGGTGTCCAATTCTCTTCTTTTGCATGTGGATATCCAGTTGTCCCCAAACCATTTGTTGAAAAGATTATTGTGTTCCAATAGTAATTCTCAGATGTCAACTGAGTGTCCTATCATTCAGTTCAATCTGGCACTATCTGGAATTAGCATCAGATCCCAGGAATTAAAGAGTAAGGTCCTCAATGACTGCCCTTACTTCAGAAGGTAACTGCGAGTGGGGTCCCCAGGCATTGGGTACTTCTGCCTGGCAGAATTGTCTACAAATGTTGGAGTTCTCACGACACTCCTTCAGCTTCAGTAATTCACTAGGATGACTCATCAAACTCATGAAACTGCTATACTTATTATTAATGTTTTATTATAAAGGCTTCAAATGAATAACCCAGATAAAGAAATACATAGGACAAGTCTGGAAGGGTCTCGAGCACAGGAGTTTGCTTTTGTGGAGTCAGGGTGTACCACCCTCCCATACATCAATATATTCACCAACCAGGAAGCTCTCTGAGTCTCATTGTTTTAGAGCTTCTCTTGAGGTTTCATTACATAGGCATGATGGATTAAATCATTAACCTTGTGATTAAACTCAATCTCCAGCCCCTCTCCTCTCCTCAGAGTCTGGGATGGTAGGGTCCTGAAAAGTTCCAGTCCTCAAATCACATGATTGCTTTTTTTCACAACCTTTTCCAGCCTGAAGCTATGGAGGGGCTCTGTTATGAGTCAAGTCATAGCATAACAAAGGCATATCTATCACTCAGTGAATTCCAAAAGTTTTTGAAGCTCTGTGGCAAGAAACAGGAAGGTAGACGAGATTTCTTTTTCTTTCTTTCTCTTTCCCTTTCTTTCTCTCTCCCTTTCTTTCTTCCTTCTTTCCTTCCTTCCTAATAGTGTTTTCAGTGAATTCCTTTAGATTTTCTAAATAAAAATAATATTATCTATAAATAGATGGTTTTATTTCTTCCTTTTCAATCTGGATTTTTTTTTATTTCTTTTTCTTTATTGACAAACCTGGCTGTAATCTCCAGTACAATGCTGAATAGAAGTGGTATGAGTGTACATTCTTGTTTTATTCCTGATCTGGGGGGAAACCAGTCAGTCTTTTACCATTAAGTATGATAGTTGTGGGGTTTTTTTGTAGATGTTCTCTGTATTAGATTAAGGAAGTTTTCTTCTATTGCTAGGTTATTGAGTGTTTTTATCATGAAAAGGTGTTGGACTTTTGTCAAATGTTATTCACATCTATTGAATGATTGTATGATTTTATATTTTATTAATATAGTGTGTTCCATTATTTGATATTTAAATGTTAAACCAATTTTATATTCCTAGGATAAATCCCAGCAGGTCTTGGTGTATTATTTCTTTTTACTGTTTTATATACTTTAAAAGAATTTAGGTACTCCAGAAGTCACCCAAAATTATTGAGGCTTTTAAAAATGAAAAATCTTTATAAACTAATAATCAAAAGTTATGCAAGTAGTCTGGGCCTAGATCACCTCCAAACCTGTGATTACAGTATGTAAGACCAATATCCTAGAAGTAGAATTCTATTTTCCTAAAAGTATCATTTTTAAGTCTTTTAAAAATACCAGCTACATAATCCAGTTAATGACACAGGTAACTCCACCATCCCAGGGCATAAAATTTATATAATTTATATTTATACAATCTAATAATCATGTTGCAGTGTCACGCAAATCATGAACACATGTTTAAACATTTTGAAACGATAGAACTAAACATTTTGGGGACCAAAGCTTAAAAAGGTAGAATAGGTGATGAACTTATCCTTATAAAAATTATTCTACATCTGTGAGGAAATAATAAAATCATGATAAAATAGTTATACGTATTGATTTTGGGGGGATTTCTGAATTCATGACAAAATGAAATGAAACCATTTTATAGATCAAGAAAATAAGCTTCCATAAGGGTTGATAAATTTCCAAAGACATATAGCTCTTTTGTCATAGGAACAATGATTAAACCATGGTTTTTGAGTCACGTAGGTGGCTCAGTCTGTTTAGCATCCGACTCTTGATTTCAGCTCAGGTTATGACCTCAAGGTTGTGAGATGGAGCCCTGCTCTGCACTGGGCATGGAGCCTGCTTAAGATTCTTTTTCTCCCTCTCCTTCTGCCCCTCCCCCCTTCCCTCTCTAAAACCAAAACAAAACAAAACCCCCCAAACCCCCAAAAAACAAACCTGTTCTTTATCACACTGGACTATGACTATGAAAGAGCAACTGGGTATAAATAAGGTGTTTCTGCTTTTATTTTGCTGTTTTTATTCGTACTGTTTTTAATCTAGAAATTATCCAGTGAGTTTGTAAACTTTTATTCTTATACAACTTACTGTGCTAGTATAACATAGCACTGTGCCCTGATAAGTAATAGTCTGTATTTAATAAATCTTAATGACCATTAGGATGTTTTCCATAGTACTCTAGCTGTAAGGAATGTTGCCTTATAAGTGTATTTTAAGTTAACCATCAAGGAATATAAAGAAGGTTACAATTGTTTTTCTCTATAAAACTAGGCCCAGAGTTCATATTCATGCATGTGCTTATATGAATAAATTAATAATGTAAAGATTTTTAAAAGCGATTTAATTGATATAGCTCCAAAATAACTGGTTCGCATTTTTACGTTTCAACTGTCATTATATCTTGACTGTCATTTATAAAATTTGTTTTTTAGTTGTTCATTCATTATGCATTCATCAACCACTAACTGGCACAGTCTTATGCGTCTGACTGTGTGGCTGTGAATCTGATCTAGAAAAAGTTGTTATGATGAAATTATTTAACATTTCTTCCAAAGTTTTGTAGTAGAAACTTTGTTTAACTCTACAATGTTTGGAATTACTTTGATTTCTCACTACTTTTCTTTCCTTTATTTTATTTTTTTTTAGCTTTACAAGAAATAGATAACATCAAGGACATCGGGAGTGGGAGAGATTGGACTGGGAGACTCAGCAGGTCAGGACATTTGCTTTATCATTTGCTGATCATTCTTTTGCCATCAATTCTAGAGTTCTCAAGTCTCTTGCCACTTGTTTATTGCTTGGACATGCTTACTTGGTATGTTCTCAGTTTTGCAAATTGTGACTAACACCTTTATGTAAAAAGTCCAGCATTTGGGTATCCTTTTTTTTTAGGATTTGAAGATTTAAAAAAATAATTCAAATAAATTTTCAGGAATAGAAGAAAATTTCTTACCTAATAAGTTATATAAATACCCGGATTTCTATTATTCTCACATAAACTGTTTTTGAATGAAGATTTCTTGATAACTTTTCCAGAATCAAAACTTTAAACGTATAAGATGTTAGTAAGTAATTGTAGTAACATTAAGTAATTGTAGTAACACTTGGGTCATGAAAGTCGTTTCCTTTCTTTTCTGCTATAGTCTCTGGGCTTGGATCCACCTCTAAAAGCTCTTGACACTTCAGAGTCAATCTCTTTGCTTACATTAATCTTAACTACTGAATGTTGACTACCATGTGTAAAATGAAGTTTAATTAAAATACAATTTCTATGTAAATGGAAAGATCCCAATAGTCAAATGGTCACCATTGTGGAAAGTTTAGTGTTAGTCCCATTCCTCGGTCAGCTGAAGCCATGCTGGCCTTTGGGATCTCCATTGCCCTGAGTGTCCCCGTGGGTGACTGATGGGTTCGTGTTCATCTCCTGCTTCAAAGAAGTCTCCAAGTTGTCTTGAATAGTGATTACATCTCTCAGTATAATTGCTTAGTTTTTTATAGGAGCTTGGGGATCCTTTACCTCTCTGTCAGGGCTATCACTTCCACAACTCTCCTGGAGTATAACTTAACTTCTCCACATCCAGGTTTTTTATAGAGCAACTTCTATCGGGTTTTTTCAGTTTTAATCACAGAGGGATAGATGCTTTTGTCCTTCAGTCTGATCACATCTCTTCTAGTAAAAAGGCTTATTCAGAAAGGAGCTAAGCTTAAAGTTCTTCTGCCTGGATGATTCAGGGATTTAGTTATTTCTTAGCATTAGCATTAGAGACCAGACAGATTATTATTGTTAGGTATTGAAAGAACACTAGCCTCCAGCTTAAAGGAGAGATAATTTCAAGTATCTCTTGATGCAATGCATATGCTCAAGTCTCTGTTCTTAGCTAACTTAGGTATAAGTCCTGCAAAAAAGTATAAGTGGACCCATGCAGTTCAAACCCACGTTGTTCAAGAGTCATCTGTATATGTTAATAAAGATATGTACTAAGAAGTAAATAAAGCAGAGTAAATAGAGAATGATGGAAGACTGTTTCAGATATGTCTGAGGAAGGTGTTTCTGTCAAGGAGAAAATGAAGCACAAACCTAAATGGAGAGAGGGAACCATACAGATATAGATGGGTAAAGAGACACTCCTTATACTTGGTATGTCGAAAGATTGTCAAGAAAGGCAGTGTGGCAGGGAAAGAGTAAGGAGTGGACAACTAAGAGTTGAGAATGGGAAGGATAACGTGGTGTTTATCACAGAGAGCCTGGTAGAGCTCAGTAGGACCTTGACTATCATTCTGAGTGAGACGGAAATCATTAAAGAGATTTTAGCCAATAAGGGATATCACGTGGCCCACATGTTTTAAGGATCACTCAGACATACTAGGTATGTAAGGCATTTTAAAATTTTCTCTTTAGATACAGAATATAAATTATGAATGAAAATAGACTTAAATTAACAATGATCAGGGCAATTGTCTGATCTGGATAGATCAGGATATTGACTGATGATTGTGTTCCAGGAGCTATAGTGCAGCTCTCATTTTTCTTTTCCATTTCCTTAATTTGCATAATTCTTTTGAATTTGAATCGTGTTTTTTGGCAGTGTATAATAACTTATTGTTTTATAATAGGGACATTAATGACAATGATATGTAATATTTAAAAATTATGTGCATCTGACTGTTGCTTTGCATACTGATTTCCCCATTTGTTTGTCATTTATAATTTCAACCAAAACTACATAGCCTTGTCTAAGTCCACAGACAAGTCATGAATTTTTTCTTCTATTTGTACGGGGAGAGGCTTGAAATTATGTGATAGTTTTATTACAATTATCACATGATCTATTAGACTATTTATGAAGAGGAAGCATGGAGTATTTAAAAGAAAAAACTTAGTAGGATTTAGAGGGCATAAATTCTGGAACCAGCTCTGAAACTTACCAGCTGAATTGGGGTCTTAAACATGTTTGCCTAGAAGTGATCAATACGGCTTCCCCCACAGGGAGAAGCGTACTGTTCTGTTATCTCTGCAGTTCTTTTACAGTTGTTAAGCCAGTGTGCACGTACTAGATGGTAAATAAAAATTGTTTGAATTAAGAGTTACCTACACTAAAAGTGGCCATTTTCAATATAAATGAGAAAATAAGGGAGATTATCTCATATAAACAACAGAGGAAAATCTCCATATTTGTTTTTGTAAAATTTATCAGTTAAGAGAAGATACTATTGATACTTGGAAGGAAGAGTTGCCTCTAAAATTCTCATTACTATCCTGTAAAAGCATCCAAGTAGTATGAAAAGAGGAATTTAGGGGTTGCCTTCTGTTATCAGTCTTGTGGCAGCAGTTTCCAGCTGCCAAATAATGGTTTACCATAAAGCTTTCAAACCTTTAAATCAATACATTAATAAACTGTTTTAAAACGATAACTAAGCTTGTATCTAAGCTATCAGAATATTCATGCAATAAATACAAATTTTTACTTATTCTAAATTCTTTGCTTTTTAATTGTAAGAATCACTTTTATGATTAAATGAGAAATAAAGAAATTATTCTGTGAATTATATACTGAAGGAGAGGGCATGCCTACCTCAACTTCACATAGACACCTGCAATTCTCCTTGAGTCTGGGGGTGATTCAGGTCTTTCTCTGCCACAGGCAGTGCAGAAGGTTTTCCTTCTCCCAGAAGGGCCAGTTCCTCCACCTATGCTTACGCCTCACTTCTTTTGGCAGTTCCAGAAATGCTGATTCTTCAGTATAAAGAAGCTTCAGCTTCTTTACTAGAAGCTTTAATATTTATAGGTACTGAAATTTCCCACCTTAAAATAAATAAATTGACAAAAACTTCCCTTTGATCCTACTTCTTTCTCTGGCCACCACTCCCTTCATACATGTTTCCTGAACTTTCAGCTTCCTGCCTCCGTTTTCGTTCTTCCTACCCACTCCCCAATCCTCTTCACTTCTCTCATGCCAGGTCTTGCTAAGGTATCAGTTACTTCCGTCACACTAAATTCAAATGACAATTTTTAGTCATTATCTTATTTGGTCCTTGAGTTCATTCAACTGCCTGAATGACTCTACATCCTCCATCACACTTTTTTTTTTGAAAGACTCTTTTCTCTTTGCTTTTTGATGGGAATGAATCTGTTTTGTTCTCTACTATCACCCTAACACACCTTTCAAAGTGCTTTGCTTGTAGCACGTGTTGAATGAATTTAGACTGAAGATCGAATACCAAATATTATAATGTGAGATATAATGGCGTAAAGACTAGACAAGAGCTACAACATAACATTCTACGAGGGTTGGAAGAGAAAGAAAGTTTCATTCATAGGCAAGAGGGCACTTGAGCTGGGTCTTAAAGAATGCATGTGATTACCCTAGCAGAGATCTTAGCTACAGGGGGAGAGGGGAAGATTGCCTAGTATATATTTAAGATCCTGGTGTCTGAAGTGTCTCTGGGCTTGAGTAAGTTTTCATGCAGCACAAGGTATACAAAAAGGGAATAATGACTGTAAAGATATGTTGAACTCTTTACAACACAAAGAGACTTTACAATTCAAGGTCTTTAAAAAGGACTTTGACTCTTACTTTGGTGCTTTCACTTTTAATTCAACATGACTTGGGAAGTTATTGAAAATTTTTGTTTATTTGTTTAGAGAATATGGGTGATGATTAGGTCTGTGCCTTGTATTAATTAATGTGGTGGCAGTATGGGATTGACTGAAAGGGGAGAGGTTATAAGGGGAGGAGAGGAGACCAGTACAGTCATCAAGCAAGAGATCCAAAAAGCTGGGATCAAGATAAAAACACCTGGGGACAAATACAAGCAGAAATACAAAGATGGAATCAATAGAGTTTAACTTATTAGAGCAGTAAGGGATGAATTTAAATCTTGAGTAACTGAAATAAAAGTCATGCAAACCATGGATGTAGGAAATGAGAAAATGTTAGTTGTTTTTACTTACTTACTTATATTTTTGTTAGTGGAGAGACATGGATTGTTTTGAGAGTCTTAACATTTGAGATGCCAGTGTTGAAGAAGTATCCATGCAGAGATTCTGGAACATGACAGGAAAGTTGAGGATGAAGCTATATGAATTTAAACTTGACAGCACAAGTTTCCTCTTTAGTGGAAGAAGGGCAATCCAGGCTGAGGGAATACCCTGAAAGACCAAGGGTCTGAATGCCATGTGGAATTTTGGAGAAAATCAAATGGAACAGTCAAAATACAAGAAAATCTGAAGTTTGAATTGTAGGTCTGCTGCTTGACAAGCCGTGTGGTTCTGAAGTAGGCTTTGGTTTATTTATTCATTTATTTCATTTTAATCTCTGCACAGGCCTGGCCTGAGTGATCTGCAAATAGTAGACACTAAATGCAGGCTTTTATGGGGATATGGAATATAATCATTTCTGAATTATAGAATTTTTTGAGGAACTGAAAATTATTTAGGAGTCCATTCATTTGATTGTGCATTCATTCATTCATTCGTTCATATATTCTTACTGAGTCTTAACCTGTGGCAGGCAATTTTATTTATATTGCCTGACTTTTTCTCCATCCCGTACTTGACTAGAATTTTCACTGATTGAACTGAGCATATTATTCTCTGTCAGCTACAGGAAAAAAGACTGATTTAGATCTTGTCTCTCTATGGCATCATGCCTTTTCCACAACTCAGACCAAGTGTCCTCTTCCTTGAGTTGGTTGAAGTAGCTATAAAAGGAAGTGATGGAGAATGTTGTTCTTACTTGTACACTAACAGGAAGTACATTCATTGTGCCGATTCCCTGTAGACACATAGAGTAAAATATTTAACTCACGGATGATTGAAATCATCCTCCTTAACAGTAGTTAAACATGCCGATGTTATAGAGATCTGACAAATGCAACTATTATCATGTGACTACCGAGAAGAAGTTTTTGGACAGAAGTGCCAGTCAGAGGAGGGGAGCCCTATCCCTGAATGCTGAATGAGTGCTTGCCTGGGGTGTCCCCAGGAACAGGAGCTGACACAGGTGTTCAGCACAGTTGCTTCCTGCTTCCCATCAAGAAAGATGGGGGGTTCTTAGCACTGCTGGTTTGTGGCACTCAGCATATTTGGCAAGCAGTCAGCCCTGGCTGTGGATTTCCCTGGGGAAAACAAAAGCCACAGGGGAGTCATCAGTGTGACCTTCTGCTGGGTAGTTGGCACACGGTTGCACCACAGGAGGGCTTTCAGTTGTCATTTTCTGAACGGGGAGATATCAGGTGCTGATGGAGGCTCCCCATTCAAGGTGGGAAGCAGAGAAGGAAAAAAAAATATTGCGCAGAAGCTTACCAAATAATTCCCAGTCATGAAGCTTAACACCAGCTGATCTGCTGATAAAAGGGATTTTTTTGGGGGGGGAGGGAGGGAGTTTCTTTGGTTCTGTAAGCACAATTACAAGCGTTCCTATTTAAGTCTGACCCATCATATTGAAATGCTGTCACTAGTATCATTAGCAAGTAAAGTGTTGATAACATAGTCAAATGCACAGCAGAGTTCTGGCTCTTAAGTGTCTGGACTAACTCCCAATATTAGGAATAGGAGTCAAACTGCCATCACTTTTCCTGTGCTAACAGACGCCCTGCCATTAGCAGTCTGAAGGCAATCTTAATAAAATACATAGCCCTGCTGAGTTGGTCTCAAAAGATAAATAAGCAATGCAGAAAAGAAGCTTTTGTTTAAAAGTAATTATTTAAACTATGCATTACAGGTAATTTTCTTTTACCAGTAAGGCAAATGCTGTCAGAATTTCAATAATGATTTGGTGGCACTTATCTAAATAGCGTGATATTGTCATTTCTAAGAGTTAAAGCATCGCTTTATTTTCACTTATATACAAAATGAGGGTGAATTGGATTCAGGTATCCTATGCATGTGTTTTACAGTTTATATTACATTTTTTGGGTGAACAGTGTTGTATTCTTAGACAGATTTATGGAAATGTAACAAGCTGGTGATAGAGTTCTGGGAACTGCAGACTTGACTTCCAAACACAGATTAGAACAGGAGGGCAAAGAACATCTTTTTATTTTTCCTTTGCTGTCAGAAAGGAAATCACATTTCAGTCTTTTAAAAACTCTTTTAAATAAGATGCTTGCACATAAACCACAGTCACAAGGGTATAATAAATGTGTGCATGGAGCAGAGGAGCCAAAGCTTTGTTTGCCAAAAGGTAAAAAATCTCAGAAAGCTTTTTCAGAGTCTATTCGCAAACCATTAAAACCACCACCTTTCCTTTCCTTCTTGATTGTGACACAATGGCCTGAAATCCTTAATATAGAATTAGCTCTGGTCTCACCATAGGCAGAATAAAACTTGCCTATGTAAGTGTGATGTAAGGTGCATCAGGAAGGCTTCTATTTCCATCTGCCATCCAGGAGAAAGGTAAGCAGGATGTGCTTTAGAATGAGACAGACCTCAGTTCAAATCCTACTCAAATCCCAAGTTGGGTTTTTTTCCCCCCCATAATATATCATCTTAGACAAGTTATGTGTCTTCTCCAAGTCTTTGTTTTCTGATCTATAAAATGGGGTAATACTAAAACCAACTTTGTGTGATTGTTATCAGGATGAAATAAGGCAATACATGTAAAACATGTAGGATGTTATATGGCATAGAGGAAAGACTGAAAAAATATTTCTTTTTATTTTAATGATCTTTTAACAAAATTTCATCAATGTTATATGTTGATTGTGCTAGGAGTTGAAATAAACGTGTTGCTGAATAAAGTCTAATGTAAGACAAACATGTGAGCAGATAACTGTAATACTGTGTGTCAATTGTAATATTGATATGGCACTTGGGGACATAAAGGACGCAGGGCTTAATCTTGGCTGTGGGAAAATTGCTGTGGAATCTTGGTTTGTTGAGCTTTCAAAGTGAAGATGCTAAGCTATATACTTCTATCTTGAGCTGTTGTGATCAAAGGCAACCATTTTTTTTTAATGATTTCTCCAGCTCTTTGTTCTTTCTGTTCTTCTTCCTTTACATTTATGTAAACCTTTTCTTTGATTGTTAGCACCATGGTTAGATAATATCTATAGTTAGAGAGAAGACATAAACATAAATCAACCCCTCAAATGTTGCTCATCATCTGTCCTAAAATGATATGGAGGAAAAGATAAAAACACAAGCTTTATTCTCATACATTGCTAATGGGAATGAAAGTTGGTACAAATCCTTTGGACAAGAATTAAGCAATATTTAACAAATTTACATATACATACCATTTAACCCAGCAATCCGATTTCTGGGAATTTATCCTGAAGACACACCTTCAACAATATGAAAATCATAAGCTCGAGGTTATTGATTGTGACATTGTTTATAATTGTAGGATATTAAAAACTACCTAAATGCTCAGGAGAGTAGTTGAATATACTAATACGCTATGACATCTCCATATAGTGAGGTACCATGCAATTGTAAAAAGAATGAATAGATATAGAGCAATTTTTCAGGCTATACTGCCAAGTGTAAAAAGTGTGCAGAGAAGTACATTACCTAGAATGAAAGGGAAATAAGAAAATATACATATATCTGCTAATTGGGGCAAACAGCTAGGAAAGAAACACCAGAAACTCATGATAGAATTGGTTACTTACAGGTTTGGACTCAGCAAACAGGGACTGAGAAAATGGAAATAGGGTGGAAGGTGTGATGGGGGAGTGACACTTACATAAATGCTATCTATCTATCCATCTATCTATTTTTGTGTAGTTCTGATTTTTGGAATTGTGTCAATGTTTCACATACTCAAAAATAAATAAATAGTTAAAACGAACCAGGGTGTTCAGGGAGCCGCACATGAAAAACAAACGAACAAACAAAAAAATATCTAGTAAACTTAACTATATTTGTAAGAATTATAAATGAATGGGGTAGGGGAAAAAGAGCTAATTTAAGTAACTTTGCCAAACAGACTTTATACGCTGAGATTCTGCAATTAGAAAGTTTGTTTTCACATGATATAAATTAATGACTCTGTTTTTTTGTAGGGATCAGAGTTAACATTTCTGAAACTGCTTTTTCTTTTTAAGATTTTATTTATTTATTTGAGAGAGTGAGATAGAGAGAGCACAAGAGGGGGGAGGGTCAGAGGGAGAAGCAGACTCCCTGCCGAGCAGGGAGCCCGATGCAGGACTCAATCCTGGAACGCAGGATCATGACCTGAGCCGAAGGCTGTCGCTTAACCGATTGAGCTATCCAGGTGCCCTGAAACTACATTAAATGTGTCGTAGGTTTATGGATAGTGATGACTATTTTTCCTTACGGTAAAAGAAATGAAGAGGGCTAGAACAAACCCTGTGATGTTGAATTGGAATCTGAGATATCAATAGGAACTCATGATATGTGTGTGTATATATACAAAGTATGTATCACAGATATACAGATAAAAAAATAGTTGTGTGTATGTGTGTACTTGCACCTATATATCCCCTACCTCTACCTACTGAGAGACCTAGAAGCAATACCTCAATAATGATGAGCACAATTAGTACCTAGATTTTGGTTTCTAAATACCATTCTCAAATAAAAGAAACCACTAATCCTTATAGAAATGGATGTTTCTACACTAGAATAGGAAAAGTATATGATGAGAAACTGGAACATGTTGTGGTGCAAGAAAGTAAGGAAAGCCTAAAAAGTGATGGAAACACATAGAAAAGACACATGAGCCAAGGTGAAGTGGCTCCTCATGGCCATGTCTAGGACATTTGAGTGAGAAAATAATGGTAGTTTTGATTTATACTCAATATAATTCATGATACTATAAAAAGGATTGAATAAGTAAATAAATCTGGGAGAGAAAAACTCTTTTCTAAGAGTAGAATACCAGTTAATAACTATAGAAAATGATGGAAATAGAAAATCACCATCTGCTAAGCACCACAGTAATAATCATTTCAGGCAGGAATCACCACTGGATAGTAAATTAGTGGTGAAAATATGATAATAAATAGGATATTTACATAGTGTTAAAATATCTCCTCTTAAAATACTTATTAATTACAAAAGGGAGAGTAGTAACTTTTTAGTGGAAGAACCTGGCAGGCACCACCTAAAACAAGCAATCAAAGTCAACATCACTAGTAATAGCATGTATTGGCATCATGTGCCCACCCTGTGATTCACTGAGAAAGACACAAAAAATCATTTCTGTAACATTCTTGCCAAAAATGCATAATATGAATTCTATCATGAGGAATCAGACAACTCAAATTAAGGGATATACTATAAAATAATTCAGCAGTATTCTTAAGAAGTGTCAAGGTCATGAAACACAAAGACTGAGGAATTGTCCCAAATAAAAAGAGACTAAGAAGACATGACAGATAATATTGGCTCATGGTCCAAGAAAGGACATTAGTGGGACAGTTGTTGCAACCTCAGTAAGGTCTGTGGGTCAGCCAGCTGTATTGTATTGAGGTTAATTTCTTGGGTTTGGTAATTGGACTGTGATTTTGTAAGATGTTAATATGTGAGGAAGCTGGGAACTCTACTATTTTTGCAATGTTTTGTTAGTATGAAATAATTTCAAAATGAAATACTAAATTGAAAAAATAAAAAAATAAAATGTATGCCTTAAGTAAGATGTATGCATGTATTATCCATCCTTCTTTATTATCAGAAAGAGTGCTCTATAAGAGGGTAATCACTAGGCTCTAAGAAGAAAGGAAAAATTGTAATTGAGTGATAAGTATGTAGCATTGTGAATGGGGTCTTATTCTGTTAACTGGCTCTGTCATACACTGTGTAAGCCTTGAGGGTACTTACTATATCTTTGCATTTGCTAGTCTATTTTCCAATAAAATAGAGATAATGATCTTAGCAATATGGTTTCTAATTATTCACACCAATGGAGGAGAGCAAAAATGTCGAGTATGGAGCCCAACAACAATAATTTCAAGCACTCAAGTGAAGATCAGGATTTAATGTCAATGAAGGACCAAGTGTATTCTGGTAGGTATAAAACTTCAGATTATGAAAAGTATTTCCAGGGACAGAAGACTGAGCCGGTGTATTCAGTTCAACGGGTGTGTGTGAAGAGATCAGTAGTCAGACAAAAGCTAGAAAGGAAGTACAGGCACACTACACAGCCAGGCAGTCAGACTCTGAGAGTCCAGATTCTTAAGTTAGATGCAGGTCTGGTGACTCACATCTCCCCAAGCTCGATGGTGCCTGTGGGGTGGGGGCAGTACTCATAATGTTCTGTGACAGCACTAAAGGACTAGGGTGAAGGAACAATAGCAACGTAGAGTTGCACAGAGTTCTATCTAGATTGTTTTCACATACATTCATATTCAAAAATTTCATGCTCAACATAGTTACAAGATGTAGGCAGAAAGATCAATTTCATTATCTATGTTTTTATAGATGAAGAAAGTCAGATTCAGTGTTTCCATCATCATACAGCTAATTAAGTACAGAAAGGATTTGTACTCTAGACCAGGGTGTTCACCTGAATTTATGAACCTCCTTCTAGTATCAGAGACACCCCCCCAATATTTACATGAAATTCTTGTATATAAGATTTTTCAGGTGCATTTTTTTCTGAGGAAAGGATCCAGATCACTTGATTCTATCACATCCTCCAAAAGGGTCTGTGACTTAAAAGAGGATAAAATATAGATTTTCCTTCCACACTAATGCACAATATGGAGTGGAAGTATTTTTGGGACTTGGGAATACATAACTCTTATAGTGCATGTATTCAGGAAGCATCATTATCAATAGCATTTAACAGAGTGCTTGTAGGACTTGCCCAGAATCCCAAGAGTTAGTGCCAGAAATAAAACCAGAACTCCAGTTGCTGACAGCCAGGGAAGTGATTATCCTATTGATCACATTTATGAGTTATGAATTGTCTTTGGTGCTGATAGTTCTTTGGTGCAGATAGTTCTTTGATGGTCCAGCACCAGCCAGGAAGGCTGGACGTCTGCTTCCCAGGCTGGGTACTACTCAGTGGAGGAGCCAAGTTCTGCTGCTCTATTGAGGCAGTAGTTAGTATTTTGAGCATTAGGGTGCTTTGAGTAAAATTCTGTAGATTGCTTGAAAATCCTGGGGAGATAGAGGCAATAGTACAATTATCACCTATGTAGAAAGAAAAGTAGTTTAAATTTGGCAGAGGCCTTGGGGTGAGTTTTGAGTGTATCATGTCACTCAGCACCTGAAAGCCTCCCCCAAGTTTTAGCTTCCTGAATTAATATGGAACTTGAATCTGAATTAATTGGAGAAGTTCCTTCCGTCCAGCAGCAGTGCAGTCTTTCCTTCGAAGAATGTTAAATGATGTCAGTCTTTATGTGACTTTGACAATTGCCGAAAGTTTATAGTATCTGCTAAGATACACAAATACTGTCCCATTGGCTCTATCTATGAGTGTGTGTATTGCCGTCATGGAGTAGATCAAATTTTTAAAAAAGTATTTAATTCTTTACTATTAAAATCAGAATCCCTTGGCTATTACATATATTTGATTTCCAAACCCAGGATTTATGAAAGACTTAATATTTAGACTCGTTTTAAGAACCATATAAAATTTAAAATTTCATTTAATCAGTAATGATTTAGAGAGCAATACAGAATCTAAGAGCTGGATAATGCTTATCTAAGTCACTGATTTTGTAGACAAGGAACTGGGGCTCTGAGAGGTTAAATTTTGCATCATTTTACACAGTTAATAAGTGACAGAGCCAGAAAAAGAACCCAGATTTCCTGATTCCTGGCTCAGTTTTCATTCCACTATGGCATGGTGCCTCATGACACGTATGAGCTTAGAGCAAAATTGTATTTGTTGAAACGCATGAAAAGTGTTGTGGATCTTTTGATGATGTTTTGTGGCGGGAATGAGGTCATTCTGTCCTTGATTTCTTTTTCTTAGTTGTACACTAAAATTAATAAATTAATAATTATTCTTTATCTACCTCAAATTAATAAGGTTCTACTAATTTTTTTTTCTCCTCGACAATCTACCTATAGTTTTGGAAAATACCTTTTTGTCTCAGAATAAATGCATGCATACCTTTGACTTGCCAGCACTTGAGTTGTTCACCCATTAAGTGACATCTAAAAAAATCACCTCTCTTGTTAGGTGCACTGGATTGCAAATGTCTTCTGATAGTACGGCAGTGGTAGTGTAGGGATTTGCAACTGGCAGGCAGGAATTGAATTGCCATCATTTGGCTTTAGCAGGAGTTAGAGTCTTGTCTCCAACATAAGCATGAGCCAAGGTACTGTCTCCTTTTTTCTAATTTTAGTTGGAACCATTGGCACTGATCTTACCTAGACAGACTAGTGTTATTTCTACCCAGCACAATCTGCTGGCATGGGCTCTATTCCAAGCCATGCATTTGAACTTCTCCCCCTGGTTTACCAGAGATATGATTGGATGTAGAGGACAGTAGCTTTCACCTTTTTCATTAGAAGGCATTCTTTCAGACCTAGAGATTCTAAGTTTAATGGGTTCACTATATGACTCAGAGAGAATTGGCTGTTGTGACCGAAAATTGCAGTATGCTTTAATTGTGGGTCATGAAATAATTACTCCAACATTTTGGTTCTGGGACATGGATAGTGATACGTTTAACTGTTCAAGGGAAAGAGGAAAGATGAGAAGTCCTCTACTGGAGCAAATGAGTTGTACAATTGTCCTGTCATGAGCTCTAGTCATGGTCATCCATCCCTGCTGGCATTTCTTACAACCTCAGTCACCCTGGCCATGCCGTGGGTCCCATCTGCCTCCTTTTATCATACAACCCTCAGTGAGATCCCTTCAGTCTGTCAGCACCTTCCCTCAGCTAACTCCATACTGTGGAGGGTCAAACAGGTTATCACAGCCTCTGGAGCCCTGACCCTCTGCGCAGCCATCCCTGTACTCTTCTCTCCCTACTTCGGTTTGTCGTGGGATATCTGCAAAGTTGCTGACTCACTGAGTGCTGCTCAGGAAGCCAGCCATAAGTCCTCATTTTGCTCGGAGCTTAAACAGAAAGGGATTTCCCCTGTTTCCCACCTCACACCAACCTCTTCAGTCTGGGTGTGCCCTGTGACAGTAGGGGTGCAGGGCCCTCACATTAGCTTTTGGGCCTTCTTCCTGCTGTGACTCTACCTTCTCCCTAAATTAAAAGAGCCCCAAACACTCAAATCTTTTGCTATTACACATAAACAGTAATTTTCTATATGTAAAAGCAGGAGTTTTTTTTTTTTTTTCCTCTGGCTCCTTGTGACCCAGATGAGAAAGACTATACATGGAATGGGGAAAGTTAATACACCAGGTTACAATTTCATATATCATCACACAGGGGACACAGTGATAAGTAGAAAAGACACAGACTGCCCTCCTGGGGGGCTCACAGTGAGCTCACATGGAATTTATTCATTTTTGTTGTTCTTCAAAACAATAGATATAAACACAGCCACAAATAGAGAGATTCTGATAAACAGCTAGACAGTATGTTTAAATCTTATGTAAAGGAAGGCTTTGAAGTGTATATCACATCCTGAAGGTCTGGTTGAAAAATAGCAAATCATTATCCAAGTGGAAAAGAATGTCATAAACTTGAGTCATGACTGTTCTCTCTCTCTCTCTCTCTCTCTCTCTCTCTTTCTTTCTTTCTTTCTTCCCACCAAAATTTTTCTGTTCCCCCTTTGGGTAGAAGATCTGTGTTCCCTTACTGCCATATCCTGTTGCCAACTTTTGCCTAGTTTTCAGCCGTGGTTAAGATGCCCTCTTACAATGTAAGCAGCCCAATAAGACTAATAATAATGAATAATGATCATTAAACACTTAGACCCTGGTTTCTGTGATAGCCCTTAGGGAAAGGTATCACTTTTATCCTCATTTTACAGATGAACAAATTGATGTAAACAGAGTGCACGCAATCCAAAAGCACACAAGAAGTGGGCAGACCAGGACTTATCTGACACCAAATTCTGAATCCCTATCACTTAGGAATTGTATACAGTTTAAAGTAACAAGCCTGAATGACATTGATTTGGACAAAATAGGAGTTTTATTATTATTATTATTATTTAAAATAAACCATAAATTTTCCTTTGTCTATGGTCTCCTTTGTAGTTACGTTTATTAAAATATACGCACAGAACTATGACTCCTAAATGGAATATTTTCTATAAAATCTTAAGCAAATATTTAGCACAGACCTACCAAGGAGGGGGTATTAAATTAATCTGGTAATGAGGAACTAAAACATCACCTAAGTTCAGAGATGGTCAACAGTCTAAAGCCCATCTCCACCTTCGAAAATGCTAACTGACAAGTGGTTAGTTACTCAGATAGAAATGCTTTCCTTTAGGTTAGAGCATTTTGAGTTGTATATTTTCCTCTCTATGCCTGTGAAACAAAACTTGCTAATCAGAACAGTATTAGTAGGAAACAGTATGTTTCAACTTCAAGGGACTAAAAAATCATGAACTTACTTATTTCTTTGTATCCTAGTGTTTGAATATAAACAAGAGGTTTGCATTTAAGCAGTGAGCATATTGGCTGAAGACTGAGTAAAGGCAGTGGGTTCTTTACCTGACTGACCTTTCTTTGACAAAAACTTAACCTTTGTCTTCTCTGCTACCTCGGTTTCTTCATTTAGACAATGCTGTCATATATGCAGGACTTGCCTGTGGAGTTCATATCAGTGAAATATGTTAAAATGATAATTTGTAGGAATTCTTACTAACTCAGTGCTACTTCAATGTTACTCTGTTTTTACACATGTCTATAGTACGCTGTTATTGTTTTATTATGTCATAATGTGGTTAATATGTAATATTGTTTTGATAACAAACGGATTTTCAATTGCTTTATATATAAGAACCATGTGCTTCAAAGCAGATAGTACAAACTTGGGCCAAACCAAATAAATATTTATTCAAAGCTTTATATATGGAAAATATGTAAACAATTAGGTAGACTATACTCACTCCAGAATATTTCTTGGGAGTTTCAGTTCTGTTCTTAGTAAATCCCTAACATCAGTATATTTTCTAATTGACTGAAGATGTTGATTAGTTGAATTTTTTAAAGCAAGGATTTATAGATTTTTATTTTTGAACTCAATTCTATATATTCTTGTCAAATTGGGCTTAATTCCATAAGAGAAAATTTGGGCAATCTGCAAATACAGACTAGAAAGATAAGCAGTTTAGATCATTTCGGTTTTTAAATTGCTTTCTTAATAGCTGTTTTTAATTTTAATTAGGCAGGTATATTGCGTTCTTCTCTTTCCCTTTTTAATGTTAAATTTGCCAGAGATTATCATATGCACAAAGTAAATATGTATGATAAAGATAATTAATATAAAAAACTTTTGCCCTAATTATTTGATTATTTCATGTGAAAGTATTAAATGGGTCTAAATTAGCTTAATAATTGTCTCAGTTCCTTTTTAGTTTGTATGTTGAAATCATGTCCCTAGACCATTACTAAGAATGCTTCAGCAACAGGAAATGAACTGAAATTTTTTTTAATTGGTGCTTGTGAACACTTTGGTCACCTCTAGAAATATGTATTTACTTGTTTTAAAAAAGATGAGAGGGTATGTGCTATGGTGAGCGCTGTGAATTGTGTAAGACCGTTGAATCACAGACCTGTACCTCTGAAACAAATAATACGTTATATGTTAAAAAAAAAAAAAAAAAGGATTGCAGGAAGGGAAAAATGAAGGGGGGGAATCGGAGGGGGAGACGAACCATGAGAGATGATGGACTCTGAGAAACAAACGGAGGGTTCTACAGGGGAGGGGGTGGGGGGATGGGTTAGCCTGGTGATGGGTATTAAAGAGGGCACGTTCTGCGTGGAGCACTGGGAGTTATGCACAAACAATGAATCATGGAACACTACATCAAAAACTAATGATGTAATGTATGGTGATTAACATAACATAATTAAATTAAATTAAAAAAATAAAAAAGATGACTATTTTAGTGTAGAATTTCATGTGATAATGTTTTTTATCAGTATTCATGATCTGTTAATACAGTTTTCTAGTGTTGTTTTCCATAAAACTGTTTTAGACTGCAACTACTAGATAATTGGTTTTTGTTTTAGAGATAAGGATCACTTTATTTTTATAATTTCCCAAAACAATATTGGAGCCTATACCACGCCCATTTCTCATGCCAGCCCCTCAATCCAGCTGAATCTTGCCGTCAAGCCTCCTATCTAAGGAACCTCAGTCTTCCTTTCTGTTGTATGAACTACCATAGTTGACAAAAGAGATTTCTAAAGAGATAATTGTATTGATTAATTCAATTTCTGGGTAGAGCATAAGGTTGTAAATTGGAGATCACTCACAGAAATTGAATACAAAGGGAAAATCTTTTTAAAGTCTTTTTTTTTTTTTTTTGGTGTATTGAATGATTTATGCTGAACTCCTAAAAGCTTTCTAACCTCACAGAGCTTCAATAAACTTCTAATGGAGTCCTGAATGCCAGCTCTATTTTTGTTGCTTGTACAGTAGGTGGGAAACCTTTAACTAGTAGGATGAGTCTTTGTTTTCATTTCTATTGAAAAACTCCATACTAACACTTAGAGACATCTAATATTTTAGTTAAAAAGTTTGCTGGTATAACATACTTATGTTTCTATAAGTTTAAATATATGTTGATGATATATTGTTGCTGAAGTATATATATTTTCGTACCAATATATTTAACCAAACTCGATATTTATGCATATGTATCTGCAAGCAAGATATCTTCACATGTGCATGCATAGTGTCCATATTTATTATGTTAGTTGGTTGAGTGTTTCATCAGATAATAGGTTCTCTATTGCAGAAACTATTTTATCCACATTCCATCACCCCCGACAGAGTATAATACGGTGTCTTTTACACAATGGATGCTAAATTAATGGTTGTAGTGAATGGTGACCAAAAGAACACACATTTAATCAGAGATAAATGTACCATTTGATTTTGATACAGGTATATGGGAAAGATGTCACTTAAAGAAAGTCCCCTTTATTGTCGATTAGAACTGTTTTATTCCACTTAGATGGGAGCTGGCTCTGACACTTTTATATAGTTTTATTTATAATTGTGAACATGTAGAACCACATGAGGCCATCAATCAGTAGAGAGATGAGGGCCCAACAGAATTATTTCTGTAGGTGGCCAATTTTTTTTCAATCAAGGACAGCTGAAAGGTCATGATTAAAACAGTGATTTTCCTGAAATTGTAAGTAACTGTTACTGACTGTTTTGCACAAAGATGTCAAAACTACTTTTTCCTCTGAAAAAGAAAATTATAAGTCCTTGAAAATGTTGGCAGTTTTCCAAATTTCACTTGCACTACTGTAATGTATTTTAATTACTGCACTTGAGTCAGTTTCTTAAAAAAATATAAGAGGCAAAAATAAGTTAGGGTGATAGTAACCATACATAGATTAAACAATAGGCATCTAATGCCTCACTGATAGGTACCTATTCATTATTCAATATTGGTCAAAGTGTAGGATTTAACAAGTTTTACCCAAAGAGTATACATAGCATTAATTCATAATTCTATATAAGATGAGGAATTATATCATTATATATTTCTATTAAAACATGGTAGTGATACTCTTGATATTTAAGTAATTTGCTTCCTGTAGATTAGCCAAGGCAGCCAAGGATAGCGAATGTTGGTTGCGATTTCCGTAGGTGGCCCTTTATTCTCTGAGTCACAATTGACTCCAATCCCTGGATAGTGGCAGGGAGGACTAACTGCTGGTTGTCATCATCTTTCAGATGAGGTGTGGACATGAAGTCCTAACCATTTGTAGTCATTAAAGATTCCTCAGAACATTTGTAGCAAGAAGGGTTTTAACCACAGTGTCCTGGTCAGTTTCCAAATTGGGTAATTACACTCTGCCTCCTAATGTCTTCCTGCAGGTTTTGTTTTTGTTTATTTGTTTGTTTGGGGGTTTTATTGTCATTGCTTGGATATATGGAGCTGTAGTGTTTTGGGGTGCATCTCTTCTTAGTTTTAAGCTGTTGTGTGCTTTTAACCTTCTTTAGGCTATGCTCTACTAGAACACAAGTGTTTTGTTAGATGCATATTACTTTAGCCTGCATTAATAATTTATGTTCCATACTTTCATACTCTGTTTTAGTTTAGTTTTTTTTTTAAAGATTTTATTTATTTTTTGACAGAGACAGACAGCGAGAGAGGGAACACAAGGAGGGGAAGTAGGAGAGGGAGAAGCAGGCTTCCTGCCGAGCAGGGAGCCCGATGCGGGGCTTGATCCCAGGACCCTGGGACCATGACCTGAGCCAAAGGCAGACGCTTAATGACTGAGCCACCCAGGCACCCCTTAGTTTAGTTTTTTTAAGGGACACATATAAAAGAAAGAATGAAAAGAAATAATGGCAGGAGGAACAATAGATATGGTGGCTGACATGAGCTGCTATTATGGATATGGTCCAAGTGTACCTGCTCTGCTTTACCTTGGAGGGAGATGCTGGAAGGCAAAGCAAATGAATGACACCTGCTGAGTTCGGAGAGGAATCACAGGAGACTATGCCGAATGTGACTTCACTTAGAATTAAAAAGTGGTAAAGTTCCATTCAAGCCCAAGAATGACATGGTTCGTTTTCATGTTAAATGTCAATCTTTTTCCCCATTGATAAGAGTGTTAAATTTGGATTTGTAAGGCAGAAGGATATGTATCTGATTTTAAGAGCAATATTTTGATATGTCATAATTTTGATGGCCATGTTTTGAATTAGATATTTCACTCATGATCATTTTTTGTAATCTACAGAAAGATAAAACTCTATCAAATCAACATTTATTGGATGCCAACCATATTAAAAAGAACCACATTTGATGTATTACTTTTAAAGATAGTAATTTGGTCCAAAAAAACAACAACAACAAAAAAATTGTATCAACGATTTAACCTATTATATTCCTACTGGGTTGAAAGTGATTTCTTTTCATTTTATCATAATTTTATTTATTCAACAGAAAATAATGAAACAAAATTCAAAGTAATTGTGTCCTAACCCAAGCATAAATTTCATCCATTAATCTTAAAACTTACCCTGCCAACAGCATTATATGGTAGGAAAAGCATAAGCCCATGTGTCAAAAGATCTGTTTTTTAAGGTTGGCTCTCACAAACTCTATCATTTCCAAATGGGTAAGTTGCTTAGTAGCTTCCTTGTCCCAGTTTGTTCTTTGTGAATAGGAATAATTCTAATATTTTTGACCTACCCACCTAACCAGTTTTAAACAAATGGTAGAAAATATATTTCCTTTTAAAATGAACTCTAAGCTATGATTCGGTACTTTACTCACTAAATAATTTATCTTTCATCAGATTGGTTTTACATATAATCCTCAATTATAAATTACTTTTCATAGCTTTTCTGGAATCTTAGGTTGAGATTAAACTTGCTCTGGGTTCTGTGTGATAGAGCTTTTTCCTTCTCCATTCAGCCTCTGAAATGTTCTGTTCCCAGTACTGGATAGTTGTGCATTTTCTTTAATTCATCTCTTTATCATATCTGGAACACATAAGATACACAAATAAAAGACTTTAATACTGCCTTGCCATACCCGGTTAATCTGAAAATATCTCTACCTGATAGAATCAGGGCTGAGCTGTCACTGGACTACAGAAAGCAGAAAACTGAGTATGGGAGAACGTCACAACAAGGAGTAGGCTACTAGAGCAGATCTTAATAATATGCGGAAGCTCATACGTACAGAGCATCAGATGATCTTGTGGTAGGGAAATACCTTGCCCGACAGGTGTTGAATGTCTAGCTGTGGGGTGATCCAGGGAATAAGGGTGGAGTACCATGACTGGAAACTCCATCCACAGAGAATAGGAAGTAGTCACACTGATAAAACTGTCTGTGAACATCACAGAGACTTGGCAACAGTAGCAGATTGTCCCAGGAGACCAAGTTTTTAACCAAGATTAAAAACTGATGACAGACACCTGAGGTAAGAATTAATGGAAACTCAGTAGACTGAGTAAGGGAACAAAATGCAAACACTAAGTTACTGAAACTGTGCTTTTGCATTAAAAAACAAAAGGAAGCTCCCAGCTGCTAGCACTAGGAGGTCTGTCTGGCCTTGGGGGCCAGACAGTGAAGTAACTCCTATGCTCTTTGGCTTTTTTGCCCTAAGGTCTTCTATTGTCCACCTCTTATCTTACTTCTAAATTCATGCAAGGCAGGAGAAGAGAGAATTGATATAAATTCTGAGAACATGATCTTCATTTTCTTCTCTTTTCTTCACTTTTATGTCAATCAAAAGAAGGTTATTTCCTACCTGATTTGGTTCTGTTTTCTCCCAACCATCAGTTATCTCCCCTCAAAGTTTCTGTAATCTGTGTATAAAAGTCACACCAAAATTTGTTGGTTTAAGACACATTTTAGCACATTTTAACATACGAGATTGTGATGCATCTTAAATCTGTGGTTTGCCAGAGTATTTTTTTCTTGGTGACACATAAAATATTGGGTTGTCCTCAAATCAATAGCATCTTGGATGAAATACAAAGCTTACCTAACTAAGAGTGTTGCTGCCAACAGGGGCTTCAAATATGATCTGATATCACTAATATCACATGGTATCATTGATATTGACTGTCATTGGGGCTTGATAGAATCCAGTTGTTTCTAAAATCCCTCTAATGTCCAAACCACCCTTTTCCCATCTGACCACATTCTCAGTGTAGAGGAAAAGATCAACCAGAGAGGGCTCTCCAAAAGAGGAGATTCCTATACTGGTTTTTAAGAACTATTTTTTTTTTCACTTTGAAGTATTTATTTTGAAGGATCTGGAAAAAACAGTTACAGAATATTTTTTTTAATGGAAACACAAGCAGCATTTTCTGACAACAGTTCTAAAATTGCGTATTCCAGTAACCCATTCAAATACATTTACATCTGTGAAATCTACCAGTTTAACAAATTCTATTTTTCCAATACCATTAATGTAATAGACAAGTAATAAAGTGATTTCCCTATACATCTAATAAAGAATTTTTGAATAAAATCATGTTTGGTCACATATATACTTCTTTTATACTGAGATAATATCAGTTTGGTTCCTGTATTTTTACTTTTTTTTAAAATTTTTTATTGTTATGTTAATCACCATACATTACATCATTAGTTTTTGATGTTGTGTTCCATGATTCATTGTTTGTGCATAACACCCAGTGCTCCACGCAGAACGTGCCATAGTAGGAATGCATTCATTGCATCTGGTCTCTCCTTTCTCCTAATAGAATTTTATGAATCAGAGTTTAAGTAATACCCATCTTCATCTATGTACATATATCCGTGTGTCCAAAAGTGACATCGTGATGTTTGGAAATGAAAACAGGATCTTTTTTCTTTGGTGGATCCTATCCCAGTATGGGAACTTCTGGGGAAATATTCATGGTTTTACAATTTTCCTTGGTTTTCTGATACGGAGGCTTAACTCTGTGTTTTCAATTTTGACTTCTTTGATTATGATATCCTCCAAAAAATTCTCATCTTTGTCTAAAAGAAGCACAAATTTGTGACTGGAACAGTTGAATAATACATGGGCTTTATTTTTCTCATTGCCTACCTGAAAGGAAACAGATATTTGCAAGGTAATTACATCATTGGTTAAATTTCCTCTTTTTAATTATCATACCTTTTGTTCTATCATAAATAGAAGCCCTTCTCCTGTTGTAAGAGTTATAGTATATCTGCCATTGTTAAGCTTAGTATTTCAAATGTGTTGAATATTGGAATTTGTCTCAATAGGTCTTAATATTTCAGCAATGTCTTGATTTCATGATTTTATAAAACATATACATATATATGTATGCATATATGAGCCTGGGTGACTCAGTCAGTTAAGCATCCAACTCTTGGTTTCAGCTCAGGTCATGATCTCATGGGTCATGGGATCAAGCCCCGTGTTGGGCTCCATGCTCAGCGGGGAGTCTGCTTGAAGATTCTCTCCCTCAGGCCCCCCCTCCCCCACCCAGCTCACATATGCACACATTTGCTCTTTAAAATAAATAAATAACTCTTTAAAAAGTGTATATATATATATATATATATAAAATTCTTCTTCACATAAATTTTTTTAGGAAGAAAATAGTACATAGGGCCAATGAGAAAGAAAGTAAAATATGACTTGACTTGAAAAATGAAATGAAAGATTTGTGGGTAAGAACTAGGACTAGAGACTAAAAAAGAACAGCTATTTATAATAGGGAATTGTGGACTTTGGTAGACTGCTTTTCCCAGAGACAGAATTCATTTGAAGGCAATACCAAACTTCCCTTGGGTGTTAGGATGAGCCCTCCTATGTAAGACTTGAGAACACACTTGGTGTCCTTACTTAGAAACAATCCACTATTTAGCACTATATTCATAGTTGGTGCAGTGCTAGAGATGATGATTGAGATCACCTATCAAAAGGACCTCAAGGAAGAGTATGTTTCCTGAATATTGCTGATTACATGAATGTGAGAAACGGCTCTCTTACAAGAAAGAAAAAAAAAAAAGAATTTCACAGTGTTTCAAACTTATAAATTTAAAAGACAAATAAGGGTTTATTTAATATGGATGGATCTCTGGCTTTTAGGCCTTTGAAGTATGAGAGAACAGACAGGTTCCTGTTTGTTATGCTTTCATCATATATTTCAGAAATTAGAAGTCAGGGAAAGTTCTAACAGTTATCTCAAAGCCCTGTTATTAAGGAAGTTTTCAGTAATTGCTAAGGAGTGAGAGGAAGCTTTGAGATTCATATGGGGAAAAGTTATTGTAGTGAAAATGAGATGGGATATGGTAGACTTAACTGAGTAGGCATTTGGTTTAGGATTTCTATTCTTATAGATAATCTTTGTGTTTTTTTTTTCTTTCTTTCTGGTAGAATATATACCATAAAATATCATCAAACCTAATGGAGTATCATTTTCAACAAATAATTTTTAGAAATCAATTTCCTGTAACTATACATCTCCTTCCTTAGAAGAGAATAAAATGGGTCATTGTTACTTCTTACCTGCAGCATTTTATTAACCTCTTAGCTGGTGTCTCTACCTCTAGGCTCTTTCTATGATAATGTATTGTACACACTACAAAGGGATTAGTCTTCCTAAATCACTGCTCTGGTCCTATAACTGCCCTGCTCAAAAATGGTTAATGTCGCCCTGAACGACCTGCTGGATGACATCTAAATTTAATAGACTGATATTCAAAACCCTATATGCTCAGGCCCTGTCCTTGATGCTGTAGCCAACTATTAGCTCAAGTTCAAATGTCTTCTTTTTTATAAAACCTGCACTCATTGTTTTGGAAATAGTATTTTCTTTCTTAACTTTTAAGTATTTATGTAAATGTTTGTTAGTTCACTGATCTTGTTTCTCCATGCAGTATATACATGATAGATGCCTTTGCTATTACAAAGAATGAACATACTTGAATAAATTGTTAATAATTCTTGGATATAAATATCTCAAAGTATTGATTATTCAGGGAGCTCTTTGCCCCTTGTGAGTTTTCCAAAACTTTGCTTTTCTTGCTTCAACCTCATGCTGCCTAACTTAGACTTTTTGCCTTATTCATTTAAATTCTAATTTAGGAAGTACACAGGAAGAAATGAAGCATTCAAATCACTTGAAAAGAGAAGAGAGGCATTCAGGCTTTGTTCAGTCCTGGCTTTTGATCATAACTATAATTCTCTGTAAGCAATCCAATAAAACTTCCCATTGAGTTGCACTTGTGTTTCCTTTGAGCTCGAATTTATAGCCTACCATCGGTAGATTAAAAATCCATTAAAATCTATAAGAACAGCAGAAGTTACGTATTCCTTTTGCTGTAGTAAAGATTTTTCTGAGAGATTTTACATTAAAACTCTGTTGCTAAGTAGTGATATTAATAGGCCATTTTAAAGTCAAACTTGGCTTGTCCTTAAGGCATGGAAGACTGCACAAAGAGTAGTTTCTCATATTCCATGAGATTGCATTTTGGACAGATGACTGAGACACAGTTGATTTTTTTTCTCATGTCAGAAAGACAATGCTAGACTCCATTAACAAACACAGACAACCTCAAGGATAAGTGGTAATGAGGATAGTTGGCAAAGAACATGCTAGAAAGGGGTGATAATAGATTCACACAAAGAGTGCCCAAGTAATTGTCCTGTAGATAGTGAGAAACATGAAACTGGAGAAACGGTGAGAGGTCAAGGATAGAGATGTAAATGTAAACTAATATATAGATTAATAGTAACAACAAAATCACAATGCCTAATTTTATAAAACACTCATAAAACACAGATATGAAGAAAATGTATTTCTGCGTGTGACTTTTCAAACTGATGGTTTTTTTTGAATGGGACACTTTATACTCTGCTATAAATTAACATGCTCTCAGCATCTATCTTTGCAGATATTAAATAATTAAATTTAATGTCGAGATGTCGTGTTTATAGCTCAGAAGGCAAAAAGACTTCAGTGGGTTAGAATACCATGTTTTCTTAGGTGATTTGCCATCACTGGTCTTAGCTCAATCAGTTATGCTAATGAAATATGATACTATTAGATATTTCCTCTGGAGTTGTCTTTCTACTGGAAATGATACCCAAACTCTTCTGAGTTATCCAA
Organism: Callorhinus ursinus; assembly: GCF_003265705.2. Lineage (NCBI taxonomy): Eukaryota > Metazoa > Chordata > Mammalia > Carnivora > Otariidae > Callorhinus > Callorhinus ursinus. Next base: position 10,209,298 of record NW_027397089.1, read on the forward strand.
AGTAAAAGTCCTGCATATAATATCCTTGGGTAGAATTGATTTTTTTAAGCCAGAGTTTATTTCTATTTAAAACTGCTCAAGAGTCTTTAAAATGTCCAAAGCTGGGGCGCCTGGGTGGCTCAGTCGGTTAAGTGTCCAACTCTTGGTTTTGGCTCGGAGCATGGTCTGGAGGTCGTGAGGTTGAGCCTCACATCAGGCTGAGTGTGGAGCCTGCTTGGGATTCTCTCTCTCCCTCTCCTTCTGCCCCTCACCCCCTGCTCATGCTCTCTCTCTCTCTCTCAAAAAAAAAAAAGGTAATAAAATAAAATATCCAAAGTCCCAAGTATATCTGAGTTTAATATTATGTTGTAGTCAGTTTGTAACTGTTGGTTCCTCCCTTGCTAAAGCTTCAGAAGGATCCTGGGCAATTCTACAATTGATTTTTTTTTTTCTATGAAAGCTGATGTCTGGTTTCTTCATACAAGTACCTTAATCCAGCGATGAAAAAAAAACACAATGTCACTAACAATCATTGTCTTTGCAAAGGAGAAAGGTGTATGATGAGAGAACAAAACCATCAAATCATTGCCAAGTAATAGTATTATTATGTAATATGGAACAAATTGATCATGCTCTCGTGTTTTTCCTGTCCCAATGGTGTGACATGCTGAGATCAATTTGGAATCTCCCCCTTTTCCTCCTGATAGTCCTATACAACTATTTCCACATTTTGATCACTCTACGTCCCAGAATTTCTGTTGACATTTTACCCTACTTTTACTTTTTTTCAGTATGTTTTGTCATGTTTTTGTTTTTCCTACAAAAGGATTCCATGTTCTTTGGGGATATGCTAGGGGGGAAAAAGAGCAAAAAGAAGAAAAGAATATTAAAAACACAACTTTAATTCTCCTAACCAAAGAAGATGACTAGTAAGATCTTGGCATACAGTGTTGAATTTTAAAAAGTAAGTTTGTATAATAGTCAAGATGTAATGTATATGAACAATATATGTTTTATATAGAAACTGATCAAACATGATCTGAACATCTTTTCATGTAGTTACTTTAATGACTGCATAATATTCTACCATTTGAATGTACCCGAGTTAATGCAACAGAACTCTTGTTTGGGGGTGACTAATTTTGCTTTCTCATTCCTACTTTTCTATTTCCATTGCCAGTCCTAGAGGCAAAGCTCTCATCATACCTTGTTTGGGCTATTTTAATATTAATTCAAATGATTGCTTGTGTCCAGTGAGCTGTCTAATCCTTCCATAAACATAAAACAAAACAAAACAAATGAACAACTCATAAGATGGTAGCTCGAAAAAAGGCGTTGATGACTCAGTTTTCTTCAGAATAAAGTTCCCATTTCTTTGCATTTATGTTGATTCTTCTCTAATTTTGTCATGACCACCTCTATGATTTAACTTGCATTCACTAGCCTCACACTATTCTTTTTTTTTAAATATTTTTTATTTTACTGTTTTTTTAAGTAAGTCCTATGCCCAACGTGGATCTTGAATCCATGACCCCAAGATCAACATTTTCATGCTCTACTGACTGAGACAGCCAGGTGCCCCCTTCTCAGACTATTCTTGATTCCCTAAATGCTACTTCAATGTCTCTGCCAATGTTGTTTCTTTTTGTCAAGAATACCTTTTACTTTTATTTCTCCTTATTGATATCTCACTTGTTCTTTACAGGTAAGCTTGAATTGCCCATTCTCCCGTCCTCCACTGTGTTCCTGTAGCATTTTGTTGCCTCTCCTCTGTAATCTAGTGAGAGGACATAACAAGCATCTTTGGACTCTGAGAGTCCTAAGTATGAAGGCAAGATCCAGCTCTAAATTTTCCATCTCAGTTTCATCATTCATTCATTTGTTCAACAAATATTATCTTCTGTGTGCCAGGCCTTGTGTGGAACTCTGGGATTCAACAACAAATAATAGTCTTTACTGTGAAATGCCTATATGCCAGGCAGCATTCCAAATGCTTTACATGTGTGAACTCATTTAATCCTCACAACAGGCCCTATTACTTACCCCCTTTTATGAATGAGGAAATTATGGTACCAAGAAGTTAAGCACTCGTGAAGGTCACATAGCTAGGAAGTAGCAAAACAGGGTTTCAATCCAGGTGGTCTGGTTCCAGAATATGTTCTCATAGTCAATATGCTTTATTGCCTCCTAAAATAAACATTAGACACAGGTTCTGCCTTTCTGGAACTTTCAAGCAAATGGGAAAGACATGCATACAATAAACAGCAACAGTACACAATCAAATATAAAATTACAAATAGTAAGTGCTATGAAGAGGACATGCACAGTACTATGAGAAATGACAATTGATTTTTACATGTTTGTGGGGGTTAGGTTATGTCCCTCATTTTCTTCCTAACAATTCTCTTTTTGAACTTAGCTCTGAAGGAAAGTGGGAGTGAACTAGGTAAGGATGGGTGGGAAACATGCTCCCAGGTGCAGGAAACTATGTGTGCAAAAGCTCTGTGGTCAGAGGGAATATGGGTGTGGAAGGGTCTGAGAACCAGGTGCATGACTGGATAGAGGCTGAATTTGACTGGATGGAGGCTGAATTTGCACATAGGGGGACCCAGAATCCTTTAGACCATGCTAAGTCTTGTCTATTTTAGGAGCAGTGGAAATTGACTTAATGTCTTTAAGGTGGGGATTTCATGAGCATATTTTTACTTTCTAAAAATCCCTCTGGCTGCGGTATAGAGAAGAGTTTACAGTAAAGATGGTAATATACTACCTGTACAAGGGGAGGTGAGATACTATATTTCCAAGTGTCTAGCACAGTGTCAAGCTTTCAATGTGCGTGTAATAAACACCAATGTCCTTCTTCATTCATTATTTTACTCACCAGATCGAATACACTGCCATTTAAAAAGTCACAAAACAATAAACGCTTGTTGATTGACTGACTAACTGAATAAATCATTATAGAGACTTTTCTCAAAGATTTCCAGAAGCAAGGAACATTGTGTCTCACAAGCAGTCCATTAAACAGCTTTATGTGTGAGAATATATTTTCTCATTTTCAGCCAAAAAGTTAACTTCCTATAATTCTACTTCATTTTGCTTCTGGACCTGTACAGAATAAGTATAAATCCTCTTCTGTGATAATCCGTCAAGTAATCGAAGGCACTTATTTGAAATATTTCTGTTCCAGATCCTTAAGGCACATAATGTGTCACCCAGACTCTGCCTCACTCTGGTTGCCAAACCAAAGACCCTTCCTTTTTTTCAGCTGTAGCACTCAGAATCAAAACAGCCCATATGCTCCACCCACTACAGAAATAGTGAGGCCACTAGCATCTTTATTTGAGGTGACTACTCTAATTAGTGCTGCTCAAAATTACATTAACTATTTTGAAAGTGATGTCATATGTTAACTGATGCTGAATTCACAATCTACCCAAACCCTTATCTAAACAGCTTAGAACCATTTCTCCTTTACTTTATGTTGGTGGTCATATAGATTGTGTCAGCTTGTCTTGGAAGCTTTACATTTATCAATATTAAATTTAAATGTAATCATTTTGTTGCAGTCTTTTTGAATAGCGATTCTACAATCATCTTCAGTATATTAGTTATTTTTCCAAGATTTTTGTTTTGTATAAACTTTTTTACAACTTTAGTTTTGTTTTTGATAATAACTGATAAATAAATAAAATAGACAAAGTTGGAGCTCTTATTTTGCTAAAGATTTCTTTCCGGTTTACATTGACTTGGCTGGATGTCATTTGATTAGTTATAAATGTATCTAACTGTAGAGTTATCTCTCCTGTAATTTTTCTTCTTATCTTTAAGGGCCCTGCTGAAAACCAGAATCAAATTATTTTGCTAATTGCCTGGTTTAATTAAACCTTTTGAACAAAAGCAATCCATGTAATATGAAATTACATATTATGAGTAAATAATAACAACCACCACCTAAAGAGTGGTAACTCTGTACCAGGACCTCTTCTGAGTGCTTTAATACATTAACTCAAATAATTCACACACACACACACACACACACACACACACACACACACACCAATGAAATAAGTACTATTGATACCCACATTTTATAAAGGAGAAAACTGAGGCACAGAAGTCGAATCACTTGCCAACATTTTTTAGTTAGAAAGTGGTGGAGTCAGGGTTTAAACTCTTGCAGTTTGTCTCCAGATTCTGTGCTCAAACCATGTTATATCCGGAATCATTTCTTCTTATGTATCATGGAAAAATGAAATCAAAACAGCAAAATAATGTGGCCTTTTGGGTACAAATTATTTGGAAATTTTTGAAAATTTGTTTTTTTTCCCTGATAGTCCAGGTATTTAGCACTTTTCCAGTATGTTACTTTAAGCATAATAACCAAAATAATTCATACATTATATATTTAAAATGATTTACTGAGTATCTACCCTCTAGTGAAAATATAGATGAGGAAACTCTAATTTAGACAAATTACATGCAGGACAGTTCAGTTCTATTCCTTATGGTGCCTTGGCAACACAATAGCAAGTGCAAAAGAAATTTAGCTATGGGGAGAGAGGGAGACCTATGCAGTCATTCACTGAATGAAAGAAAACTCATGCATACTATTTTCAATATGTTTTTTTAAACTGTGGCCAAGTCAGCTGTTTGTGAAATGGAAAGGAAATTAGGATTCAAAATATTTTTTCAGTTATAGAGTAGTATACAGTTCTATTGGAACATTAAAAAAATAGCCTAAGTATGGCCCAAAAGTCATACATAATCTAGATAGTAAATACCAATGCCAAATACTCATGTGGTTGTCTTGCATTTTGGTGCTGGATTATGGTTCTTAGCTTCTTTGTGGGAGAAATCTCATTATTGATGCAAATTATAGTTCTGGTAAATGTGGAACTATTTCCATAAGAATTAATCATTTGGAAATTTGGGTTTTTTTCTGATCATAGAGTTAGGACTTTTCTAATGAATAATATCTGTATCAATAGTCCATCATTAGGATGTGTTGGAGAAAGTTTTACTTTCACTGATAGTATCCTGTAGGTGAGAAGTATGAAATCTCAATGGCATATATTTTCCTTTTTGGCTCCATCAACAACAACAAAATCCTAATTTGGACAACTAATATGCTTAAGTATTCTCTGAAAAGCTATAATATATTCACTCTGTTTAGTTCCTCCCACAAATCATTTTGCTCTACAGCTTTGATCTTGAAATATGTGGACTGAGTCTGATTTATGCTCTCAGTCCTTCTTGTAGATAGTTAAGTGTTCTTGCTTAATGTTATTAAATAAGCCCAAACCTGCAAATGGGCCTCCTTGACTCAGGGCATTTGAAAAAGACCTCTCCCTTTAAATTATATACCTTGTCCTTTTGGGTAATTTTGCTGTGGTTCACTAATGCCTTTTTGTCCTTTAGGGAGAGTATTTGTTCACTGTCATTTTCGCTTGTCATTTCCTGAAATCTCTTTATCTTGATTTATAACTATTATCTCTAAAAATTTGGAGGACAATATTCAAAGAAGGTTATTTAGTAAAGATATAGATGAGGAAACTCTGACTCAGACAAATTATATGCAGGACATGTAAAATCTATTGTTCTTTATAACCCGTGAGTTGTCTTCCCATTTAATTCTCAATAGAAGGTACTTCACAGAAAACACATCTGGCATCACAAAAAAATCAAAAGTTGAATTTGTTTTACACTGTACATACATGGAGCTGAAAACTGAGGAGGTCGTAAACATACCCATTTGAAAACTCTAGAGCAAATTCTAAGAAAGCATATATGGAAGGCTGTTTTTGAATTATGATCATTTATTTTATTTTTCTTCCCCACTAAACTTTCATCTGTCTAAAGGCAAGATCTGATCTTATTCATCTTTGCTTCCCAGAACCTAGAACAATACTCAGTTCATTTAAAAAATAGAATAACAACAACAACAACAACAACAATATTGGATGTTTTTAATTGTTTACAATGTTTCAGGCACCAATTTAGGTTCTTCCCATGTACCATGTCATTCAATTGTCACAATTCTAAGAGGCAGGCTATATTATGATCCTCATTTACATATGAGCAAAAGAGACACAGGGGAGTTTAAATATTCTGCTCCTGATCACATAGAAGTAGAAATGTATACAGTAAAATAGTATAAATAGGTAAAAAGAGAATCTATATCTGTTATTTCTATGTGTTTATTAGTAAGCTATATTTTACTAGTCAGTCATGATTTTTTGCCCTGGTTATCCTTGGTGAATGAAAATTGAGGCAGGAGGGGTTGACAAAATATTGGACAGGGCACAATGAACAAACCTACAAGACTAGAGAGTGGAACCATAATTAACTAGGAACTATCTAATTTGCATTTTAGTGGCATCAAGCCCGATTGAGGGAGTTAAGTCATAGAGTTAATATTTAAGATGACTATTTGGTCTCATGAATTCTTGAAAAATCCCTGGAAGTCCTATAATTGAGACCAATACACCACTCTTCAGCAATGTGCAATACAGCCAGATTTTCCTTTGGCATCAGAGCATTCGGCTACCTCTTCAGGTGAGAAGTGGGGAATGTAGACAGCTTGTGCTAAGAGCCATGCAATATGAAAAATACTTCTCTTTAAACACTAGAATCACCCCAGTGTTGAGATGCTCACACCGTGAGAGACATGGGAGATCTGAGCATAGAAAATGACAAATTGACACCTCCCATTTCATGCTTACACTGGGCCATGATTAAGCTAAGTAGAATGGTGATGGAATTATACTAGCTACATTAACTACTTAAACTTTTGCTATTTCTGTTACATGAAGATAGTTGAAATTCTCAAAGAAAATTTATGTATGATATGACATTGAGGTATAACGTATAATCAAGCAATTTGAAATTTATATATATATATATTTAAACATTTGTAACATAACAATTCTTTTACTTCTATGTGGTTTGGATTTATGCTTCATAAAATTTGGGTGGAGGGGAACAGGCTGAAGAAGAAGGAATGTTGACTGAGAGAACAGACTAGGGACACAGTGATGTCAGGTATGAAGGGGCCCTCAGTGCACGTCCCTTAGGGCATTGTTAAGGGATTGCAGACTTCCAACCTGGGCCAAATGGGATGTTGAAAGGTCTGTACAGGTCCTTAGACTTACGATTTAGAAACTTTCAACTCTTCTAGGAGTCATTAGATCCCAGGGACTAAATTGTATTACCCAAATCCACAAGAAGTTGAGATATATATATATTTTAGCTGAGACATTTAATTACCAAGATGACTAGAAATCTCCTCCATAGAAAGGTTTTCTTTGTCCACTTGTTATATGTTTCTAAAGATTATTTCCTGAACATGGCGGGAGGGTGAAGGCAGTGAGATAGTTTTACCTGAAGTCACTGGGCTCGGAGGCCAAATATGCCACCTTCTCTCCTAGAAGAGTTAACTCCAGAATTCACTAAATAGAATACTCAGCCAACTATCAAGGTAACTTATCAAGGCACCTTTTCCATGGAAAGTGTTAAAAAATAAAGTTTTGTTTTGTTTTATTCGGCTCCTTTGCTTTTTGGTTTCCTAGAGACCATTCAGTTATATAAAGAGTGTTCTGTAATGTTAAATGTTTATTTAGCTCACAGTTTAAATAACTTACACTAGTTATATTTTAGATTCCTTGATAACATTTGAGATATTTAATTAGATCTAAGAGGCACTCTTATGTCATTTATATGTTGATAAACCATTTCTTCAAGTCATTTTTTCCCCTGCAGATGGTAGAGCCTATCCATTTTACATTGATTTTTTTTTTTATTAAACTTCATTTTGGAAGATTATATGTTCTGAAATTGTCCCCCAAACCATTCCTATTTGGAGTCCATCAAAGATGGGCATAGTATAAAGGACATGGATTTTGAAGTTAGGTAGACCTAGATGAAAACACTAGTTGAGTGATCTAAAAAATACTACTTGATCTCTCTCATGGTTTCCCCACCTGTAAAATAGGAATAATGAAACCAATTTCATAGGGTGGTATATAGTCCAATAACATAGTAGGTGTTAAATAACTTAGCTTTGTTTTCTCTACAAAAAATTCATAGAAGGAAAACAAGATAAAAGAAAAATTCCTTAAATATTTTTAACAAGAATTTTTACCAAAGGACCAAATCTGGCCTACACAGTTTTTGTTTTTGTTTTTTTTTCTTTAAATCATTTTTGGAGTCATTGCCAATTTTAAACGTCAGTAACTGGTAACTGTTACCTAAAAATCTGTATTTCTCACTTTTCTTGACAAGTGCACCTTCTGGGACACCGTGTCCCCACTTCTGTATTCAATAGTGGGCAGCAGTGGATCATTGGCTGCTCCTCTAAAAGGGATGTTTGCTCAACAGTTCACTGCAGACCCACCAGCCCATATCACTCACTCAAATGACTTCTCTAGGTCTTTGTACTTGGGACTCCTTCACTACATTATCCTTATCCTAATACCATTTCATGATATTTTGACCAAAAAAAAAAAAAATTAATGTGAGTACAAACAGATATCTGCAGGGCTTAAAATTAAAAAAAAAAAATCAAGCTCTTGTTTTGGTACTATGTTTAAGGAAAGTGTGGTCATACTTTCCAAATTAAAAACTGACCTGACTCATGATCTGAAGATGACACTGAATATTTAAATATTTGACGAGACTTCCATAAGAAACTTTGTTACTATGGCTTCAAACCACATAGACACCCAATTAATGCTGTTGACTGATTTCTATGGATTTTCAAGGTAGTGCTCATGGTTTTATTGCCCCTGTCTGGACGGCCCTGGAGTCTGGTGACAATTACACACCATTTGTAAAATTAAAGTGCTATGTTCATCCTTGAAACAAATGGCAAAGCTATTTAGGATTGGTTTTAATCTGATGTTCTGGCAAGAATCCCATTGGGACACACAAATTAAAACATAGTCCTGGGTCAATTATAGCAGTGTATCTTTTGAATGCGAAAGACTCAATGGCTGGTTTGACAAGAGTCTAGTGACCCTGCTGAGTGTTATTAATTTTATTGTCCCAAGAGAATAATGAAAACAGGACCTCTTGTTTAGCCCTCAGGCTAAAATTGTACAACGTTATCTATATGAACAATATCTGTAATATCCCCCACAGAATATACTTAAGGGGTGGAGGGAGGTGAGCACAATCGTACCTTTAATGTCAAAACAACCATTAAATATAAAATTAATAGCATGAGTGTAAATCCAAAATCTAAATTATATGAAAGAGAAAATTTCAGATACAGAGGCCTTGAGTTCTATTTCTAGATTATTCTGACACTCATGGCCCCCAAGATCTTCTATTTAGGCAATAACCACAAAGTATCACAGTGAATTTGACAAAACATCACGTTCACATTTTTCTAGGGTCTTTTTCATGATTGTTTTGAGTCTCTCTAAATGAGACACAGTAGTGCAATTGTTAAAAGAGGTCTTTGGAATCAGATTGCCTGTATTTGAAGTCAGGCGTCAACATTTTTTAGCCAGTTATGGGACCTCAAGCAAGTTACTTAACCTCTAGGTTACCTCACTTAACTCAGCTAAAAAATGAGGTGATAATAGCACCTTCTTAACAATGTTAGTGAGAAGAATAAATGGTAATAAGCTCTTAGCCCACAGAAAGGCCCAATAAATACTAGTTGTTATTGTTACTTACCTTTGTCTAAGATGCCCTTCAAACACAGCTCAGGTTTGGATAAAGAAGTATTCTGTGATTATTCCATTCATTCAGTCACCAAATCTAAGCCAAACTGATGAAAACAAAGCTTAACTGGGCTGCTCTGAATGTAGTGTTGAGGTACTGGAAATTGTCCCAACCAAAAGCACAGTTTAGTCTTTTAATTGACAAGTAATCTTTAGAAATTAGTTGTTTATCTATAGCCTGAAGCTGCAAATCCAGATACCAGGGAAAAGGCACCTTTCAGAGTGTTAGGATGGATGGGGGAGTTGAAAATATGAGAAATCTAGGACATTTAAGTCCAAGAGATTACCTTGGACTTTCACTTCTCTGTCCCATCCCAGACCCAGTGCAGTGTATGTAACACCAGAGAATAGGAAGAGACTTCTCACTGCAGGGATATCCTGGATTCAGCGTGGCCCTTCTTTTTTTATTATTATTATTATTATGTTATGTTAATCACCATACATTACATCATTAGTTTTTGATGTAGTGTTCCATGATTCATTGTTTGCATGTAACACCCAGTGCTCCATTCAGTACATGCCCTCTTTAATACCCATCACCAGGCTAACCCATCCCCCCAACCCCCTCCCCTCTAGAACCCTCAGTTTGTTTCTCAGAGTCCATAGTCTCTCATGGTTCGTCTCCCCTTCCGATTTCCCCTCCTTCATTCTTCCCCTCCTGCTATCTTCTTCCTTTTTTTTTTAACATATAATGTATTATTTGTTTCAGAGGTACAGATCTGTGATTCAACAGTCTTGCACAATTCACAGTGCTCACCATAGCACATACTCTCCCCAACATCTATCACCCAGCCACCCCATCCCTCCCACTCCTACCACTCCAGCAACCCTCAGTTTGTTTCCTGAGATTAAGAATTCCTCATATCAATGAAGTCATATGATACCCTTCTTTATTTAAACTCCAAAACTCTGTAGTCTATGGGCTGTACACCATAGGCTCATTTGCGCTAGGCTTCCAATCACTTGGTAGGAAACTTGCTCATTGAAACAGACTCTTTAAACCACAGCAAGCTGTAGATGGGATGGGTACCTGGCCAATGATTTAGCTTAAGACAAACCACTATATGTTTAAATACTATTTAAAATATACTGAGTATTTTTCTACTCATCTTTTTTAAAAAATATTTATTTGAGAAAGAGAGAGAGTGTGTGTCTGATTGAGTGGGGGGGGGGCGTGAAGGAGAGGGAAAGCAGACTCCCTGCTGAGCTGGGAGTCTGACATCTGGCTTGATCCCAGGATCCTGAGATCATGACCTGAGCTGAAATCAAGAGTTGGAAGTTCAACTGACTGATCCACCCAGGCTCCCCTCTTCTCATCTTTAAAGATAAGTGTGTGTGCTTTTCCCAATAAATTTACTCACCTCTCCCTTTTTTAATTGCAGTTTTTGCCTGTTTGAGGAGTCTCATTTGGAGTGTTTTGGATGGGATCTGGCAGGCCTTGCCTTCGGAAGAAAAACCACCTAGCTTTATGATAGAGGGGTCAGTTCTCAGGACAGGGTGTTCAAGATGAGAAACTATAGGTGCCTTAGTAACAAGGTCTGTGACTCGGAAGTATTCTCTAGTGAAAAATTATGTTTTTTTTTTTCTTTTTCTTTAGTAGAGTCAGCATAATATTAATGCTCACACCCATTTTAATTTACTTGATATTTCTTACAGTTTGTATTATGATCTAAGGTAATTGGTCCTCCTCGTGTTGGCTCCAGCAATCTTGTGTCATCTTGTAGGGCCCCCTAGGGATGAGCAGAGTGAATGTGAGGAATTTCTAGTCTGTAGGTGCGAAAGACTGTGAACCTTTGCCTCCATGAACATATGCTGCACTTGCAGTGTGGGAAACTGGCAGTTTATCCACTATGGTGGAAACAGAGTTTATGAGAGCAGAGTACTGCCTCCAAAGAAACACTGTCAACCCACATCACCATTGTTTTTTGTTTTTTGGTATGTCCTAGTTTTATTTTGCTTTTAGGTTATTTTCCCCTTTTGGGGTCTCCTAGTCAATCCAGTTTATCTGAAAATATTATGTGGACACTTGCTGGAAAAGGATTCCTATTGTATGAAAGATGCTAGAGATACCAGGAAGGCAAAATATGAGATGATGAGGAGGGCTATGTAATTATCACGTGAAGCATTTCAAGTGTAATTCTAAATATAGTTAGCAAAAGTTGAGGATATTTGCATCCTCTAGTTTTAGGACAACTGTGGCCTACACTTTTGGGCATTTAGGTGGGGTCTGCCAAGAACTGCTTCATAATCAAGAAGTAGCTCTTAGGGCGCCTGGGTGGCTCAGTTGGTTAAGCAACTGCCTTCAGCTCAGGTCATGATCCTGGAGTCCCGGGATCGAGTCCCACATCAGGCTCCCTGCTCTGCGGGGAGTCTGCTTCTCCCTCTGACCCTCTTCCCTCTCGTGCTCTCTATCTCTCATTCTCTCTCTCTCAAATAAATAATAAAATAAAATCTTTAAAAAAAAAAAAAGAAGTAGCTCTTAGTCTCTGCACGGTACTTCTAGAAGTATGACTGTCAAAAAAGGCTGGAGGCAATGCATCCCTTTAGCATTTCTGCATTTCTCTTTCGGTTTATCTGTAATCTTCATAGGTTGCTTGGTGATTATTTTTCCCACTGAGTAGTGTCTCTTTTGTTAAGGCAGGAAACTTTATCTCCTCCTTGTTGTGTGTGTGTGTGTGTGTGTGTGTGTGTGTGTGTGTGTGTGTTTTGCATTCTCCTTCCTCACTAATATCTGGAATAGTAATTTGGCATGGTCCCAATGAGTATCCCGGGGGCTCCTTCCAATTCCCCAAGTGCTAATAATATCTGCTAGAGTTGACATAGTCAGAAAACAAAGCAGCTATTTGAAATCCTTGCAGAGTGGTTCTCAAAAAGTTTGGTGAATCTAAAATTCATGTAAGAAGCCTGTCACAACTCAGATTTCTGGGTCCCAGTTCCCCAGATTCTGATTCAATAGGCCTTGGTGGTTCCTAAGAATCTGCATTTTTGCATGCTTCCCTAGTGAAACATTGCTTTGTAGATTAATCATTGCCACGACTGGTAGAAATTGGGAGTATATTGCTGATACCTTCTTATTCTTAACTATGACTGAACATCCGAATCTACAGTGGATGCTTATAAAAATGCCTGGGCCCAGAAATTCTGATTTATTAGGTTTGCTTTGAGTCCTAAGCATCTATATTAAAATATTAAAGTACCCCCCCACAACAACAACAGCGCGCGCACACACACACACACACACACACACAACAAAACTCCACAGGTGATTATTTTCTTTGTGCAGCCAAGATTGATAACCGCTGCCTTAGCCCTTAACCTCACTGTGTCGTTATTTGAAGGCTCCTCGATGATTACCAGGTAGAAAGCTGGAAAAGGTTGCATTCCTTGTGCATAACTAATACAGGGCAGAAAAGGCCAGATGATCAGCTGCCCCTCATTTATACATTGATTAGGTCTCAAAATATGACAGGCTGGACTTAATTGTTAGGGAAAAAGTAAATGAGACCAGTAGATAGCTGGAAAACAGAGACCTCTTGGTTTATTTCTTAAGTGTCACATCAATCTGCCCGGTTAAGTGATTAAAGGAGAGGCTCTAACCTGCAAAGGGAACCAGGCCCTGATTTGTTCAGGGTCATGAGCAATGGCTCGAAACCATCTTGTTTGCAGATACTCCTTTCATGTTATTAGGCTGTCAGTTGACAGAGTTTGCAAGATTTATGGCTCAAAACTCAAGTGTCCACATGTGTGTGAGAGGCTGGGCTGGCCTGGTGGGTTAGATGAGGTGGAAGGGGAGGAAAAGCAGCACAGAAGTGTTGCTGAGAATTCCAGGAACCGGCCTTCGGGATGCCGCCTCACGATCCCTCTCTTCTCTTGTTTTTTTCCCCCTCTCTCTCATCTTATTTTTAGTTTCTGGAATTTCTGCTATAGGAAATTAAAATAGAAAGTGGGACTTCAAAGGGAAGCACCTAATTTTTATGAAAAGATTCCTAGGGTGCTTTTAATAAAGTCCTATTGAGGGTGTAATAATAAAGATTTAGGACCTCTGTCCCTAGCACTTGATGCTATTTCTTGTTCTCTTGAGACAACTATGCTTGGATAGCATAATGAACTATATTTTATTGGACCTGTTTAAGTCTTTCTAACTTACCTGAACTGACATTTCTGATGTGTGAAATCTCGCCTTCTCTTCACAGGAGGGACAGTAACCTGCATTTTTCTGCTTTTCCCTCAGATATTTTTCTCTCTCCTGCCAAGAGGGAACCCGCTGCCTCCTTCCTGAATTATCCTCCTGACTGACTTCTCTCCCTCAGTTTGTCCATTCCAAACCAGAACTTTCTAAAAGGAAATGTTACCATGTTATTCATCTGTTTGAAATCCTTCTGTGACTCTCTAGGGCACATTAAATCCAACCTAGAGCAGCATGCACTGCTCGTTTGGGGCCTAGACTTTGTTTCTACTTCCGCCCTCCTTTACACACACACACACACACACACACACACACACACACACACACACACACACACACACACACACACGCGCGCGCGCAGTGTTCTCCAGCCATAGTGAAAGGTTGCCACTCCTCAAAATGCCATGTTCTCCTATTCTTGTGTCTACCCACATTCTCTTCCTTTTGCTTAGATTTCTCTTTCTCTCTAGAAAACCTCATAAACTTCAACCCTAACTTTGAGACTCTAATTAAATCCTAACTTCTTTGTAGAAGTGGAAATTTTGCCCCTCAATGAGAGCATGTCAGGGATCTCTTTATGCGCTTCTGTTGAAGTACCCTGTGCATACCTACTACTAAACACACCTTATTGTTGTGTTATAAGCTGTGTCCCCCAGACACGGTATTTGAAAGCAGGTTCTGTGTCTTACTTGTTTTTTTTTCTCCCATTGCCTCATTAAGTGCTGAGCAGATAATAACCAAAGCTTTAGAAAATGTCTATTGGCTAAGTAGGAGAAAGAAAAGAACACACACAACTAAAATCAGTACTAGGGATTGCTCAAAAATATGTTTTGAGGACAGAGATAAAGACTTACAGGTAAAATATGTGGGGGATAAACTATTAAGGTTTAATTTTGTCCTGTTTCTAGGGTACCCTAATTTAGCAACAAAACTTGCCAAGGACCACTGTATTCTGAAACCCCACTAGACCAAGCAGAGCAGGAAATGGTGCTTCAGCAGGATAGCTATTTGCCAAGCCACACGCCTTCATTATGGTGGTTCTGGGGGAGGGGCCGGTATCCCCAAATTCTACATGAATTCATAATGATGTTGTTGATGAAGTAGTGTAGGTGCAGTTACTTGGCAGGGGCTTCTCATTAGTGGCATCCCAATATGCTGTGTCCTCTGATTCCAGAGCATCACTTTGGCTAATAGACTAACTACATGATTGAAAGCCAAAATTCCACTATCTTTGATAATTGGGAAGAGTATTTTGTGCCATATGTATTCATAATGCAGTTGGTAATTTATTAAAAAATGGAGATATTTTGTTTAAGTGCAAACTAAATGGTATAAATCTTCACTGATTTTGAAGTTTTATTGCTTTCATTCAAATGTGTACGTGTGGGGGAAGAGGGGTTTGCAGTGGGCTTAGAAATAACACCGGGGGGAAAAAAAAACAAAAAAACAAAAAACCGTACATGACAGGAGTTTCCTAAGAGCAAGTTTTCAGTTTTCAGTCTACGTCTCTTATAGCTGTGTATGTCTGAAGGTAAAATAAGATTTTCCTTATCTGGAAAAGCAGAGTGACTCCTGCCTCTTGTCCTGGCTTCTTCCCACCTGAGAACGGATCCCACGGGTGCTCACACTCGCCACCTGGCCTGTCGTGTGGTGTTCGCTGTGTTTCTCCTCCTTCGCTCTAATGTCGAGGGTCACCTGACAGCCTACAAGCTCCTATCCCTACAAGTCCCCCGTCCTTGCTGTGAAGCTGCCTGTTGTTTGGGGGGCTGCACAGGAGGTGGCCTTGTGTTTTTAGTGTTGCCCGTGAATTTTGGGAACCAGCTTTTTTATTTCATGTTTTTCCTTTTCTTTCCCTCAGATTCTGACACAAGCCCCTGAGAAAGATTGTAGGATTAGGAAACAATCTTAAGCCACCTAACCTGCTGTCATTAAAAGTGCCACTCTCCTCTGAAACTAACTCATTGTCCTGGGACTTAGTTTAAAGCTATTGTGTGTAATTTCTTTTAATATCACCTATTAAAAACTACTTGTGAAGAACTGATCTGGAGTAAGAATTTACTATAAGAGCTTGAATTTTCAAAGTCTTTAGGGTCTGCCTTACAGTTGATGAATTCAGATAATTTTTTGAAGTGAATTTTTTTCTTGGAAACTTAAAAAAAGCGCGTGAAGTTTTCTAGAAGGTGTTGTGTTTAGGTGTGTAGAATTTTAAATAATGCATTTTATAAGTCAGCAAGTTATTCTTTTAAATGAGAATACAGCAAAAGTTGGTAACCTTTATGTATGTCAGAATAAAAATGACTTACTTGAGGAGTTTTAAATCTTGGGGATCCTCAATTTTTATGTGGTTGTTACTATTCATTATAAGAATCACTTCACTCTCCTCCAAAATTTAGTTTCACTTTTTTGAAAGGAGTTGATGTCTCTACAAGGGAAATGTTACATTACATTCAAGAGCTTCACATTCTCTCTCTCTCTCTCCATGGAAATTCAGATTGTAGTAATAATGTTTATTTGCTGTTATTCACAACAGTGATAGCATACTATGCTCTGCACAGGATAATATATACAGACACATTTGCATTTATATACATAAATACATACACAAGAATGAGTCCCTAGTAGCTATAGGCACATGCCTGCCTGCCCATCTTTCATAGATACATAAGATTTTCCTCCCACCCTGGGAGTTTGATTTACACAATGATGGGACTTCTTTTATACTTGCTAATTCTATTCTCTATTATATTCCAAAAGGCATCATATTATCTGCCTTGTCCGATTTGCTTCTGTGTCTCATTAAAGTGGCCTGCTGTGAAGCTAATTTTTCCCGCTCATTTTATTGATATTTTGGGAGAGGGAGATTTTTTTTCCAGCCGTTCCTACTTTAGTAGAGGGTTATAGTAGCTGTCAAAAGAAGGCTCTAAAAACCATCCTCTAAAATAAATCAAAAATAAAAGCATTATTTTAGTATCTCTATTGAAATATAAATTACAGGTCATTGATCTTTCCCCCCACTTTCTTGCAATTATTTTTATTGAAGAATTTTTTTTGAGTAAGACAATGCAATGTATTTTAAAAAGCAAATAAACAAACCTCAGCGATAAGTATAGGACCAAATGGGTTTGTTAATGGCAATCACACACATTTAGTAGGAGAAAAGCATACTAAAATCTAGCTTTGTTGTTATTTTGTAGAAAATAAAGTCTGGCAGTGATTAGGGTAGCACAATTCTGAATCAATCTGAAATCTCACCGTAAAGGGACAGTTTAATTATAAAAGTTTAGACAATTATTCTGTCAGGTCAACTACTTTATGTATATCTATATCAGTATATATAGATAGATATAAATATATCTATAATATATAATAAATAAGCATAAATATATATTAAACACATCATATATACAATATATAGATGTAAGTATATAAAGCATGTATATACACACATTGGAATTTATATAATACATATTTTAAAGATTTATTTATTTAGAGAAAGAGAGCAGGGGGATTGGAGAAACAGAGGAAGAGGGAGACAAGCAGGCTCCCCACTGAGCTGGGAGCCTGCCCTGATATGGGGCTCTATCTCATGACCCTGAGATTATGACCTGAGCCAAAATCAAGAATCAGATGCTCAACCTAGGAGCCACCCATGTGCCCCAATATAATATATATTTTTAAATAATACAGAGTGATACCAGAAAACGGAAATGAGGTAACAGAGGAGCCAACAACTGACTGGTTTTGCACCTTGTCTCTGCTGCTTCCCTTCATCTCTCCGAGTTAGAGTTTGCCCTTCTACAATCTAAGGATAATTAGAATGCTTTCCCCATAGAGTCACTGGGGGTGTAAGTGAATTTCTATTTGTAAATCACTAGAAAATAATGCCTACTGCATAGTAAGCACTGTATCATGTTTGTTAAATAAAGATATCAGTGTGCAGACCTGTACCTCTGAAACAAATAATACATTATATGTTAAAAACAAAAAAAGAAGAAGAAGAAGATAGTAGGAAGGGAAAAATGAAGGGAGGGAAATCAGAGGGGGAGACGAACCACGAGAGACTATGGACTCCGAGAAACAAACTGAGGGTTCTGGGGGGCGGATGGGGGATGGGTTAGCCTGGTGATGGGTATTAAAGAGGGCACGTACTGCATGGAGCACTGGGTGTTATACGCAAACAGTGAATCATGGAACACTACATCAAAAACTAATGATGTAATGTATGGTGATTAACATAACATAATAAAATTAAATTAAAAAAACAAAGATATCAGTGGCTAGAGCTGATCAGAAACAACATAAGTATTGAGTATTGTTTGGAATAACAAGTTCCTGTTTTTAGGAAAACAGAGAAAATGTGTACCTTCTACAGATCCACCTAGGATTTAGCATTTTGAGATAGAAGGAATTGTTTTCCTTTGCAGCATATGCTTGAGTTGAAATCCCAGCATGGTGGAGGGTCAGGAACGTAGTGGAAGGAGGAAGTCAACATCAGAATGCCAGGGGCAAGTCCAGAGGGTCTGCAGAAAGCACAGCGCTGCTTCTCTGAAGGCTTGGTCAGCCCGACAGTGAACACAGAGTTAAGCCATTTCTTCCAACTGGCTCCACAGAACACTAGTTCTGTAAATTCTTTATAGGTGTGTTTGGAAAAGGTTCCTAAGTGAAGTAAGTTTTCCAAACACTGGGTTAGATAAACTCAAATAACACTCTTTACAGCTTTCAAAAGATTTAAAATGCATTTCGATACTGTAGAAATAGCACATATAATACAGCCGATCCCAAATTTATTTCTCCATAACTTTTTTCTTTTTTTTTTAATCATACAACTATTGTTGTCTTCCAAAGCTAGAAGATGAAACATCATTAGGAAATAATGGTTATTTTTTGGTCCTTCTTGTATTACATGAAGAAAAACTGAATAGAACAAAGTTAGCTTAGAAAAGAAAGAAGGGAAGATGCTAATAATAGCACCTGAATGACATTTACAGCTAAAGCATAGTTCCATATACATTATTTCCTTCAGTAGCATATTTTCCTCATTTCTACTCACCTACTAGTCCTCTACTTCATTTCCTATTTCCTGAAATCATAAGGATGGGCATACCTAACACTTCCAAGTAAATACTTCCTTATAAAAACACTTTGCTTATGTGAGTTAAAGGACATTCATTACAATGCTCTTTGGGAGCAAAAAGGGAGAAGTCATCTAATGATTACCAAAGGGGGGTGAGTAAACACAGTTCATGCAGGCAGTACACATTAGTTAAGTGAATGAACTAGCTCTATGTGTAACCATATGTATAAATTTTAAAAGCATAATTTCAAGTGAAAATAAATAGAACAAAATTAAAGGATACAAAAAATATGATTGAAATTTTAAAACCATTGGCAAATAGTAATAAGAAAGCAATGTTGGTATAGGTAATGGTGACATGAGTAAAGTTATTATCAACCTATATGTTAATGACACACACATTTATATTTATATTTCCACTTCACTCTTCTCTTTGAATAGAGGTCTGCATATCCATTGGCCTCCTGGACATCTTTTTAAATATCTCACAGACAACTCAAATGTGACACGTCCTAAACAATTCTTTAGGACTCATTACCCTTTTCCTATTTTGAAAAGAAACAGATAAAAAATTACTCCTCCTCTTGAATTTTCCATATGTGACTCACAAATGACACTCAAGCCAAAACCTGGCTGTCATTCCCAACTCATTACCCTTCCCCCACATATAATATCATCAAATCCTGTCAGTTCTTCCTTTTAAATTTCTGTAACCTTTAAATATTCTCCCATCTCTTTCCTCAGTTTTCATTTTTTGGTCATAAATACTTACAGACACGCAGAAGTGCTGACTTGCTAGTTAGCACATTGATGGTGATTTGGTGTGAATTAACTACCTGTTCCCAATGATGGACACCTAGAATAATTAGCAACTGGGACAGATGAGTCCAATTTATAATTTATCCTTTAACAGAGTTTCATAGGGCATGTAGTTAAATAGAATTACTATCTTTCTTCTTGGTAAATAACTTAAATGATAATTTTGGTTTCAAAAGTGAATATTATATGCCTAGGAGTGAGAAACTAGGTAAAAATATATATGTGTATTTGAGCTTTTTTAATTAAAAAAGAAAGCATATATTATTGTAATGTTTAGATTTGACAATAATTTAAGGAAGAAAGCTTTAAGTTTATACATTGAAGTATATATGTTTGAACACTAAAGCATCATCTCCAATTGCTACCAATGGGGATTACTTCTATCTCATAACAGCTCGTGTGTTCTGTGTCATAGAACACTGCATTATTGTGTGCCAGGGGACTCGTTGAAGAAAATAGAGTGAAAGGTATAAACTTATAGAATATTTCCTCACTAGAGATTATTTTCTGACACTGTACATAGAGAATCAATTGCCCCATGGGCAAATATACATGTTTATTTTTGTAATAAACCACTCAATAACCTATAACACATACTATGCAATTTAATTTCCATTATATTATTTCTCTTCTTTTGAGCTAATTTTATCTCAATGAATGATTTGAATTATGTCTGCCATTTTTACCATTTTACCAATTGCAGAGCCGGGGATTCCTGCTGCTTTTCTCTGCCTGGGAGTATACTAGCTAGCTAGCCAATGATGGATGGATGGATGGATGAATGGATGGATAGATATCCATACATATATTTTTTAATCAGGGGAAATTATAGGAGAAATCATTTTACTGAACAGGAAGTTAAAAAAAGATAATTGCTTCCACCTTTTCATTGGCTGTCACTAACTTTTCAGAAGCGATTCATCATCATTATCAGAAAAACATTTTGAAGACCCATGCTGCTTTCATACTCTATAGAGCTGTTTTGCTTACAGAATCCTTGTATTCTAGGTGCATATAACCCAAACCAGGTAATACTGGCATCAATCCCCAAGACAGAGATTGCACAATAAAGCACAGAATAAATACACACACACAAAAAGGAAATTAATTTAGGAGAAGGCCCAGATGCAGGAGTGTGATGAGTAGACAAAAAGAGCATTGCTGCAGTTTGATCTTTTCTAATGCAGTATCGGCAAATAGCTCTGGCACCAAGATCATTGTCATATGGCTACCTCCCAGAACCTGGATCAGAAAGCCTACTGTTTATTAAGATAAATGCAGATGTGTCTGCAAAGGAGCACTTCAAAATAACAGACCTTTTTAATGCAGTGTGATTAGTTTGGGATTTTTTTTTTTTTAAATCTTTGCTTTATCCTTTGCTTTAGGTCATTTTTGAAAGCCCTATTGTGTCATTAACTAGATTATGCTATGATTTGAGCATATTTCTTCATATTTAAAAAGCTTTCCAGGGCTACCCTTCTCTGGTTTGCACTTAAGTGAAATTAAATGTCTGACTATTAGGTATTGCCTTTAGACCAGCTGAAATAGCTCCTCCAGCTTATATCCTTAGGGCCTCATTAGGAAGAGGCTCACAGCATGCCTGACACTGGTTAATATTTGCAGAGCTCATTTACCTACATTGGAAACAAACCAAAAAAAGGCCAGACAAATCCTACTGAAGTGAAGAAGGCTGAGGGCATCAATGCCCATCATCTGGGTCACCCTTCTCTGTCGGAAGTGGATGACCCACCAGGCAATGACTCCTTATCTCTTCTAAGCTGAAGGAGACCTGTTGAAAATGTGTCTTCAAGTACCTTTGTTGTTAAAGATTCCAGAGGACAAAATAGGTAACCCCTAACCTTGAGAGAAAAAAGAGAATAAGGGAAGAATTCCTTTCCAAAACAAGATACGTTCTTTACGTAAACCTGGTTAGCCAGAGTTTATTTTCCAAGAGGATAAAGGAAAATTTTCCCGTGTTGTGTCTCTGCCCTGATGGGATTCTGAGCTAATAA
Source organism: Callorhinus ursinus (assembly GCF_003265705.2). Taxonomy (NCBI): domain Eukaryota; kingdom Metazoa; phylum Chordata; class Mammalia; order Carnivora; family Otariidae; genus Callorhinus; species Callorhinus ursinus. The sequence continues at coordinate 10,231,099 of NW_027397089.1, forward strand.
ATTTTCCTTATTCAGAAATGCAGGGTATAGTAACTTGCAGTTTTTCTGAAAAAACTTGTCAACATTTCTTCATTCCTATTTCTCTTTACTGTTTTAAAACCCACTTTGTGATATTGTCTGATATATGGCATTCAGATTAATATATCTATATGGGGGAAATCTGGTGTGAATAATTATGGGCAAAAAGTCCTCAATAATTGAATGCCATCTTCTCATACATCAAGCTTATTTAGGAGCCATTGTAATTTTCAATTATGAAGATGATTTTGGCTAAATCTAGATAAGCGTGCTTAAATCATAAGTCCTAGCTTGTTTATCTAGAAGGACCCTCAACTTTTGTATATCATTGGGTTAGCTAGAGTTTATGAAGTACCTGATCTGTTCACTAAAGAGGTTTTGGTCTACTGCACTTCTTTCAATAAAAGCATACTGGAGAAAACATCATGTTAAAAGCTCTTGAACTCCAGTAGGATTTTTATTAACTTAATTACTGAAAAAATTTGCAGTGATGGATTTTTAAAATGGCTTCAGGATTTTTAAAAATGTTTCCTTTACTTCTCTTTTTCTATTTACTGCCAATATTGTTGAAGACATAAAGTGTCCTCAAGCACTGTACAGCAGTTTCCTCATCAGTGATTTTTACCAAATTTTCATGTAAACTATATATTTTTTTCAAAACCATATTTTTGTATCCTTTGTAGAATTCTGATTTTTTTTTGAAATTTTTTCAACTTGGAATTGTTGGTAAGGAGGGTGTAATGCTGGGGCTCTTGTTACTGAATACTGGGCTGCTCCAATTGATAATCTGAAGAGCAAAGTATGAATTTCCCTTTTCCCTGGACCCTCACTAACAGCTGTATTTTAAATTTTAAATTTTTCCCAAGTTTATGGATGATAATTTTTATTATTATGAGCAGTAACTTTTATTTTATTTTTTTAAAGATTTTTATTTATTTACTTGAGACAGAGAGAGATCACGAGCAGGGGGTGAGGAGCAGAGGTAGAGGGAGAAGCAGGCTCCCCACTGAGCAGGGAGCCCGATGTGGGACTCAATCCCAGGACCCTGAGATCATGACCTGTGCTGAAGGCAGACTCTTAATGTTCTTTTTTTTTTTTTTTAAAGATTTTATTTATTTATGTGACAGAGAGAGACACAGCGAGAGAGGGAACACAAGCAGGGGGAGTGGGAGAGGGAGAAGCAGGCTTCCCGCAGAGCGGGGAGCCCGATGTGGGGCTCGATCCAAGGACCCTGGGATCATGACCTGAGCCAAAGGCAGACGCTTAACGACTGAGCCACCCAGGCACCCCTGAAGGCAGACTCTTAACCAAGTGAGCCATCCAAGCGCCCCGAGCAATAACTTTTTAAATTTTCAAATTCAACGAACTGTTATGAGTAATCACTCTCCTTTTGCTCTTTGCAATGTCTGATTCTATTGGGTATAGCAACTACCTGAAACTCTCATCTCCTGACATTTATAATACTAATCTCAAATGGTTTTTATTCTACTATTATTTAGTCTCCTTAGCTGATGTTCATTAATAATAAACATATAGGCCTTGGCACAGACCCTTTTGTATTTATGCTGTCCACTCTAGTAAACACATCCTTTGGATAGATTCAGAGTTTACCTCTACTTCATACTTGACCAGTGAAACATGGTGCTTGTGACATTTTTGCTTGATATAGAACTAACTTCAAATATTTGATGGGGGGATGGATTTAGAAGAGTGCTGGGCAATGCTGATGGCATTTTCAGTCTTTTATTTTATTATTTTATCTTATTTTATTTTATTTTATTTTATTTTATTTTATTTTATTTTATTTTATTTTATTTTATTTTCACAACAGCTGAGATTCAGTGAGAAGTAACTTGCTGACCACCATTATATGGTTAATAATGGAGGATTCAAGAATTTCTAGGAAAGGTCCTTTGCAGGTTGTCTAGAAGTCCATCACTTTCTTTCAGGCATGAAAAAACTTGGTGTTAGGATAACATCTTCTCAGAGTAGAAAGGTCTGGGATTAAGTCCACCGTGTCACAATTTGATGGCCCCATGCAAATAGAATCATCTCTGTGTTTCAGTTAACTGTGAAGGGGGAATAATGAAGCCTATTTCAACAAGGTTTTTGTGATTATTAAGTAATACATATGAAAATGCTTTGTTAATTTTAAAGTTCTGTAGGTGAAGGGTATGCATGTTTATGAGTGTGTGTCTTGTTACTGTTTGTGTCTAGTAGTGTATGTACACTCATCTCCTGAAAAATTATTTTTACAACTTCCCTTTAAAACACATCATGTTTTGGGTGCCTGAGTGGCTCAGTCGGTTAAGTGTCTCACTCTTGGTTTCAGCTCAGTTCATGGCCTCAGGGTCCTGAGGTCGAGCCCTGCATCAGGCTCCATGCTCAGCACAGAGTCTGCTTGAGATTCTCTCCTTCCTCCTCTGCCCCTCCCCTACTCATGCTCTCTCTCTCTCAGATAAATAAATAAATAAATAAATCTTAAAAAAAAAATCATGTTTTCAGTGTCTAGAATTTTTTTTATATTAAACTACTCCTCTCACTAATCTTGATGATGTTTAGTAGATTCAGTTGGGGCCATAAAAATATAGGGAAGAAAACACTTCAGTGAGGTTGAACCTAAGCCCATTACTCAGAAGTATCTTGTGTCCATCCCTTCCTCCCTCTCTCTCAATGGAATTTTGATTTTAGTTCAGGCCTCCTTCATCCTTTCACCTTGTAGACTTTAGTTGATCTTCCTTCCTTCCATCTCTTCTCTCTTGCATCAAACTTCCACATTGCCAATGGAATGATCTTTCCAATAAAAGGAAGTCAATCATATCATTTTATGATTATAAACATGTAATTGTTCAGCATTGCTTATTGGGTGCAATGCGAATATGGCAAGACAGGTCATAAAGCTCACCTAACTTCTGTTCTCCTGGTCAGCTGCTATTCTTCTCCTTTTACCACATGCATTGTGACCAGAGTCAAAGAAGTATGATGATTTATGGCAATGTTCTTTCTTTCATATTTTTCTTACTATAGATATTATGATCATCAAAACTTCAAGAATAGTATAAAATTTAACATGTCTGGATGCCTGGGTGGCTCAGTTGGTTAAGTGACTGCCTTCGGCTCAGGTCATGATCCTGGAGTCCCAGGATCGAGTCCCACATCGGGCTCCCCACTCAGCGGGGAGTCTGCTTCTCCCTCTGACCCTCTCCCCTCTCATGCTCTCTCTCACTCTCTCTCTCTCAAATAAATAAATAAAATCTTTAAAAAAAATTTAACATGTCTAACTATATTCAAATAATTTCTTGTATACTATTTTTTCATCACAAAAATTTCCCAACCTCTTTCTAGGCAAAGTTGCCTTTAATGTCTTTATCATCTCGCCATCTTCATATCAGAGAAAATAGTGGCATGTTAAGCTAAAGGCTAAGATGTTTCATTTTTTTCCCCTTGATTGAGGGAGCAATGTGCATGGCAATAATTCAGATTTTTGCCTCTACTATTCTTGATGTAATGGTTATTTATATTAAAAGTTCTTTACTGGGCAGAAAAAAACTTTGGTTATTGATTTTCCAGGGATAAGAAGCTTTGCCTAAAAGCATAGCCTAGTTAAAAATATTTTATTATAAAATAAAAATATTAAAATGTATTAAAATTATTAAAATATTATAAAAATATTTTATTTATAATGATCTGTTGGTTGAAAACATTGGGGAGAATATACTTTTCTGTCCAAGTACAGTATCCAGAATAATGTTGCATCCATAAGGATTGCAGATCTTTGCAGTCTGTCAGCATTATGTTTCTGCATAATTATTCACCTTGTCAATTACTTGGATATGAGTGTTGAATGAGTAGAGTGTTAGTTCAAATATTCTGATTCCAGAATATTCCCTGGAACCTGTTCCTTAAAATAAGCCTGTAGTATGCATTTATTTTATTATCATATGCTATTTTCTAAAATTAAGGAAAGAGAATGAGAATAATATATGGTTAAGAGTTCAGTTAATAAGATGCTGGGTGATTAAGTCATTTCTATGCCTAAATGATGGATAGTTCACTGGGGGAAATTTATTGAGTTTCAAAACCAAGTGATAGGTTACCCTGGTTGTTAGCAGTAACAGAGAAAACACAAGGATCTCAAAGTCAGTAAATTCATTGAATATTTTTTCTTAGAATAGATTTTGTTACAATATAAATGTTTTCCTTAAGGTTCTGATTTTTTTAAACAATTTTCTATTTAGAAACAGATAATTGAATTTGTAATATTTCAGGGGAAAATCCAAGGATACATAAGAGAAGGAGATACTCTTATTCAACTTATGCCCTTGGATTTCGCCTGGCATGTTGTAATAAAGTCATTAAATGTTTGGTTAATAAGTGAATGAATGGGGCACCCTGAGTGGCTCAGTCAGTTAGGCATTGGACTCTTGATCTCAGCTCAGATCTTGATCTCAGGGTTGTGAGTTTGAGCCCTGCAAATAAATAAATAAATAGTTGACTGGATGGATGGATGGATGGATGGGTGGGTGAATGGATGGATGAATGAATGAAATAAAGACTTGTTGAGAAGTCAGAGAACCAGATGTAATAAATGTCAATAATGGTTTACCAAATCCCTATATATATGACATACTTAAAAAATGATTTCATACCATAGCACATTATATCCTTTCAAATGAATGTCATTTTTCAAGATTATTACTTTGGTCTGTGATTGCTACTGTTTTAAGTAATTTTGAAAATATTTAATATTTAATTTTGGAATAATTTTGAAGTTACATAATAAAACAGCCCCAACCCTTTTTTAGAAACCTCTAAAAAATTTAACCAAATATATTATCAAATATTCTCATGCAATTCAGTAGACAAAAATGGGCTTAAAATTAAAAAAACACATTTGTCATCAGAAGAGTTTTGCTTATTGAGATGTATCCCAATGAATATGTTGCAGATTGTGAGTGACAAATCTAAAAACAGAGCAATGGGATTATTGGAATAAGTTTGTTGTTTCCAAGAAGTCTACTTTGAAGGGGCAAAATAAAAGTCAAAGCATGTTTACAAAGCAGTTTCATTAAATTATTATCCATACCTCAAAGCTACATTTAAAGGCATAAAGATTAATGTGATTTGACCCACTAAAGTAGTTACCAATGTGTATCAATTAATTTCTATAAAATCAATACTTTTTCCAAATACATATTCATTCTGGATAAATAAATGTGAATTATTTTTGTGGCTTCTTGGGCAACAATAATTCAGTTTGATTTATCCTATAAAATACTTCCCCGGATAGAATGAAATTCTAAAATTTTAAAATGTAATATTAATGGTTTGTCAATTCCAAGAGGATCAAGGATTTTTGTTTCATTAAATATTTTTACTCTGTTAGCTGTTGTGTAAAGCAATGAAATGATATGCTGCCTTTTCTACTGCTTCACCCCCTTTTATGAAAGGGTTAAAGTGACCTACATGCTAAGTAATTTAGTAAAATCATTTGAAAAGTTTTGGTTTTCTAAATGTGTTGAATTTATCTTTTGAAAAAACTGGCCTTGACAAAACTGCCTTTACATTAATAACTAGTTCACCTTTAATCTGAGTCTCAAATTTCTCCTATTAAAGGAACAAAAGTAAAATAAGTAAGATGTTCTGAATTAGTAAGCACTAAAAACGTTATATATACCATCTTATTTTGGAACATTCAAGTTTATTATGTAGAACACACACAGATGAAACATAAAAGAATGAGACAAAATTTGCTTGATAAATGCTGGAGCCCATGTACATTGCCATATTATTACTCTATTTATTGCTCTTGAGTTACATATGTTTTTTTAATGCATAAATATTGGTACTGATCTTAATGTGACAGATGAGTTCAAGGGGAGTGACTTAGCTGACTAATAGTCTACATAACATGAAAGCAGTGTTTGTTAGGTTTCTATCAGGACAGGTCTTCTAACATGAATTCATTTGCTAATCAATTGTTGGAATTCAAAGTACATTTTCCATAGGATTATTGTTATGAACTGGGTCTGCAATGTACCCAACCAAATCCCAACTAGATATCTAATTAAAACATTTAGTCATATTGCCCTAGACTGGTTAAATTAATCATCCCACGAACGAGTCAGCATTTAGAGATTAAGTGAAAAGATACGGGGTGCCTGGGTGGCTCCGTCAGTTAAGCATCTGCCTTCAGCTCAGGTCATACGATCCCAGAGTCCCGGGATCAAGCCCCGCGTCTGGCTCCCCACTTAGTGGAGTCTGTTTCTCCCTCTCTCTCTCTCTGCCCCTCACCCTGCTTCTCCCTCAGCTCCTTACCCACTTGTGCTCTCTCTCAAATAAATTTTAAAAATCTTTAAAAAACATAAATAAGTGAAAAGACATGCCCACTAAGTTATACCTGCTGATATTGAAAGGTGAGACGAAAGTTGTGACATGTTTCTCTGCATTTATTTCATTACTGTTCTCATTAAATTTATAACTTCTAAAGACTGTAGTGTTAAATGTGTTTCACCTTATTTTGAACTTAGTTTCATATTTAAATGTGTTATAATAATTGTATGCAATTCTAAGTGTTAATTTAGTTCAATGAAGAATTTTGATGTTTTGGAGAGATGTTTACTTAATCAAATATTTATATATTTTAAGAAATTTAAATATGCTTAAGAATGCTAAAATACCATAGAAATGCTAATGAAATAAAAATGGAGAGCAAATACGTTATGAAGCAGAAATGAAACTCTACTACAATGAAAATGGAAAGAGAAAACATTGAAGATGAATTGGAAATGAGAAGTAAAGTAAACTGTCATTAGACCAATCAAAGAGAAGTACTAAAAGTTAAATAGGAGGAAAAAAGTTGTAATCATCATGGACAAGCATACAATGGAGTATGCTTTATAACTTGGAACACTGCAGATAACTTGTATACTGTTTTCATACCATGCATACCTCTCATTTCATGTGATCAAATACTTGTATTTACAGAAATATATTTCCCCCCAAATTTCACCTTCTTAATGAACTACTTACTTCATAGAGAGATTTTTAAGTCCATGGACAGAATGTGGTAATGCCTTCAGCATCCTAATCTCCTTTGTTATGAGGAACTTATGTTGTTCTTTCAGAATTCTGTCATTGAATTCATTAATTATATCTAAGAAAAATAAGTTTTAAATTGTTCTTGCAATGAGATATATGAATACTTAAATTAATTGCATACTATTTTAGTAAGTGCTAAGTTCTGCTAGAATTACACCGGATACAGCTGGTATGGAAGAATGTTAAGAATAACAATCTGGGGGTGCCTGGCTAGCTCACTTGGTGGAGCATGCAACTCTTTATCTGAGGGTTGTGATTTCAAGCCCCACGTTGGGTGTAGAGATTACTTAAAAAATAAAAATCTTAAAAAAAAAAGGAATAATAATCTGGTATAAATTCTGAGAATTGGCATCTGAGAGGAGTGAATACAGAAGGGTAGGAGAGGGAGAAGATGAAAAGGAGAAAGAAGAAAAAATGCTAATGTGTCCTGCTTTTTTTTTTTTAAGATTTATTTATTTACTTGAGAGAGAGAGTGCACACATGTGGGAAGGGGCAGAGGGAGAGAATATCCAAGCAGACTCCTGCTGAGAGCAGAGCCTGATGTAGGGCTCCATTCAGGAGCCATGAGATCAGGACATGAGCTGAATCCAAGAGTCGGATGCTCAACCGCCTGAACCACCCAGGTGCCCACATGTCCTGCTTTCTGAAGTATAGCTCCCCAGAAGCGGACTCCGAGACAAGGATTCATGTGCAAGTTATTAAGGAAGTGTTCCCAGGAGAAACCAGTAAGGGAGTGAGGGACACACCCATGGAAGGCTGAACGCCAGGCAGGGAATGATTTCAGTAGAAGTCATGACCTAGTCTTGTGAGGAGCTGATATAGATCACACCTTAGAGTTTTTATCATCTGAAGGCAAAGGAGTTGGACTTTACGGTGCCCCATGAAGCAGTCATGGATTATAAACCTTCAGGGCAGAGGGTAAAGAGATATGCTGGCAGGCACTTCCAGCCCAGTGCTCCTACAGTGCAAGATGCGCCATAGGCTAAAGGGAGTCTTCTGAAGAAAATTGGCAGATGCTAAGCAGGAGAAACAAAGCCCCCAGTGGCTGGGAGTTGGGACTTCAGAACCACTAGCAAAAGGGTCTGATCTGAGCACCAGTAGTGTCCAAAAACATATGCCTACTGACATTGAAGGCATATACGTGTTGACATTGAAATAAATTAGAATTTTGAAACAGAAGCACCTGTCTTTGTTGCACTTTTCTGTCTATGCATTAACTTTCCCCTGCTGCAGCTGCTCTTTCCAAGCTTGATCAAGTACCTGCAGTCCTGGAGCTGCCATCCCAGTACCCACGGCCAGGCCCATCCTCCTCTCTCAAGTGACTCCAGGCTGAAGCACCAGTTTTCTTTCCACATCCACACAAAAGTCTCATTTTCTTAGCACAGCTCAACTAAGCATTGAGGAGAGACAGATTCAAATTCATTCATATTACCTTAGCTTTTGCTTTTAACAGTTATTTGTTAACCTAAGTGAGTATCTTGTTCATAGTATTTGAGACAGTTTACATGAAGAGAATTGACATTGTACAAGGGAAGACATTTTTCAGCTTGGAAACCATCATGTGAGCAAAAAATGGCTCTAGATTGCTTGTCTTGTTTCCTGCATCTCTGAACCCAAAAGTGTTTTCATGGTAGCAGCTTTTTTTGTTTGTTTTTGAAATAATTGCATGTCATGATAGTAACACCAAAGAAGCAATGTCCAAAAAATAGAGAGTCTGATACTAAAGAAGTTTGGAACCTCTTTCAAAATACTCAAAATATTTTAAGAGATGATAAGAGAAGAAAAAATTCTATTGGAAACAGTTTTCACCTATCTTAGAAATTATGAGTATTTTTTTCCTATTCTCCCCAGCGCCAGTTGGGTATGGCTGACCAAATATTCTCCTATATTATGAGGATTGACATACATATAATTTATAAGAAACCTCTGCAAATAATATGTATTAGAAGTGCTCATTATATTCATTGTTCAGCTATTTATAAAGGCCCTTTAATGCGAGGAGACCCTTCTGAGCAGTGCTTAGAGGACAATAGTATCTGTTCTTAAGGACGGTACACTTATGCATATTCAATGTCAAGTTCTTAGCAGAGATGAGAGGATCAAATAAAAATAAGAAAGAAAATATTACCAAAGTTTTTTTCCAATAATATAAATTTGTTCCAATTATAAGGCATAATTTACTTCTACAACTAACATATGATAAGTTTTAAAATTTTTCTTATTTTCAAAATAACATTTAACTAATTTTCTATATAAATGGCGCATTATCATTTATTGTAATAATATAATATACTAATTATAATTGTTATACTATGTATTATTATATTATGAAAAATCAAGGCAGAAAAAAAAGAAACTAAAATGCGATTTTCTACCACCATAATATGACCAATTTAATAAAATAAAATAAAATAAAAAATGTTTTAAAAAGTGGGTTTTTTTCCATGCAAATATTTTATTCTTTACATGTACATTTTTATATACTACTGTTTTTCACTTTAGCGTTAAAGCGTAAGCATTTTTCTGTTGTTATAAACTCTTCATAAATCTTTTTTAATGCCTCCCAAGCATCCCACTGAATGAATTTTTAGGCTAACAGTTCTGGGATTGTTGGGCACCTAACTTGTTTACTGCTTTTTCTTTTTTTTTCTTTTTAGAGTAGTATCAGCCAGGTTTTTAGTGATCTGACCTCTCTGTACCTACCTCCTCTTCTGTGCAGAGGGGTCATTAACCTTTCCAAGTTCTTTGTTGTTCTGTGAGCCTCTCCGTCTCTCATATGTCCTCTTTTAGCTAACTAAAGCCACCTATTTGAGATACAAATTTATATGTCAATAATACACCCAACTAGGGCTGATTAGGGCTGATTAGGCCTGGTTCTTCTGGCTAGCATCTAAAGTCAGGCAACCTAGATCTCAGTATCTCTAAAGCCTTACATTTTATAGATGTTTCCGTAGGCCCATACCATTTAGGAGCAAAAGGACACCTGTATATTTTGAGATCAGATGGAACCTTGAGAGTTGCTCCTGGGTGGGTGTTACTCCCATTCTCCTAGTTTCCCCTGGGAAATTTCCTAGAGGAAGAGGGCTCTCCTGAGCTACTTGCTTAAAGGAAAGCTTGTTAATTTCAAGTGGGGCATTCTAGGCATGTGCTGAGGATTAGTCTGGTAGGTTACTTCTAGGGACTGAGAGTCTCAGGGATGAGGGAGACAAAAGTACTTTGGAGATAAACACACATTTAGGGGTGTGTGTGTGTGTGTGTGTGTGTGTGTGTGTTTGTATTCACATAAGACATTTTATCTGTTAAGGACTTGACTAGTGCTTTGAAAGTCATAAAATTCCTTGTACTTTTCATAGACCAGAGTAGTCTCTTTGGTAAGAATTTAGGACGGCAATTAAGTCTTGTATTGATTTCCACACCAGAACTTCTATGTTTGTTTAATGTCTTAGAATCACTTTAGTTTTATTGTAAAGTTACCTCTTGTCATTATTTCAGTGAGGTATGCAGGAACAAAAGTAATGTCACAAGGATCTTGGGAAGAAGATGTTGTGTGTGTGTATATATATACATATATATATATATATATATATGTATATATATACACACACATATATACACAAGGGCATACATAGGAGAGGTCATGGCCAGGATAAGTGTACTTATTCCAATAGTCCAAGCTTTTCTAGAAAACTACTTTAGAAAGCATATATTACTTTGAAACAGCAGTAGGCAAAGTAAGACCAAATTGTGATGTAATCATCAAGAAAACCATATTTGTAATAAGGTTAATTAAATTTGCTGCAATCTTGAGACAAGCATCCTGTAAGTGTGCCAGTAAATCTGGTCTTGCTTTATCAAACTGAAGGGCACCCCCTCCTTCTCCCAGAACGAGTAGCTCATTGCCAGGGGACACACACAGACTGGCAACAATAACTAATATGTTATGAGAGGTTAGACAAGTTTAAATAGAATTCGTCTCTGAACCGAAGGGCAAATTGTAAGAAATTTCTTTGTCTGCTTGTGATCCTGTTAAATTGAAAGCACAATGGGAGGTTTGGGAGAAGCAACAAAGGTTGAAATGATGGCCTGCTGTTTGGAGCAAGCATCCTGGCTCCATGGATGGTCCAGACATCTGCTAACAACAGCCACTCCTTGTCAGGTTCTGCCCCACACAGGGCACAGAAACACTTTGCACCACTGAACTCATCAGAGTCTTCGAGCTCTACAGAGTGCTCCACATCAAGAATGTTTATGTAATAAAATAGAACTAATTTAATTAAACATTTCAAAGGGAAACATTATTTTAACACTAATTAGGTATGATTACAGTTTTTTCCCGCTCTGTGTTAGGTCTGAACTGCACTAAGCACCTTCGTTTTGCTTTCTTTACTCAATTTTATGACAAAGTTTTACCAAATAATGCAGTGCTATCCTATCATATGTTATTCATTCCAGTATATTAATAAGTTCAAAAACCTTTGCCAAATTTAAGGTGGTTTAAACAAACAATGATGATAGTAACAATGATAAATTGTATGTTTTGGGGGGTGGGGGAGAAAAGCATGTTAGTTTATATCCACTTATGGCCTTTTTTTTTGTGAGATACTTTAAACGTGATATTCTGTTATTTTTTCTTTCAAACCCATCAGGCTAGTACAAGCAAAATGTATCTCCATTTCACAGATGAAGAATCCAGGGCACAAATAGGAGACACAGGTCTGGAGCAAAGCAAAGCTGGTTAAGAAGTACGATTTAGAGCTTGGTTTCCCGGGGCTTCATCCCTCTATAAGAGTTGTCAAAGTACTTTTGCTCAAGGTAGTTAAAATCCGCCAGATAAAAACTCATAACATGTGCATGAAAGTCATGCTGGATTGGTAACAAATAGACAAAAGACCTCTTTAATCAATGACATATGAAATTCTGTAACATACTTTTAACTAATTAAAGACTAAAAAAATCTTTGAACTCTCAGAAAAACTAGTTTTACACAAGACATATGACAACTTACATTTTTATTTATGTACATAGTATATTAATGGAAGTCTAAAGAAATTCACAAAGACTCAAGATAAGATTTCGACAGAATAGAAAATGTCTGTATGTTGGAAAACAAATCAGTTGAAAGCCTTTCAGTGACTGAGGGAAATGGAGGGTTTTAAATGTGTAAGGATTTCTTAATGAATTCAATGAGATGAGACAGTTTCCTAGCTTCTTCAAATCTACTTATGATTAAGAACAAAGTATAGTGGAATATATATCAAAAGGGGTTATGATAGAATGAATATATTTTAGTTCATGTGGTCTTGAGAAACTGTAGGCTTACTTACCTCTTTCCTCAAGTTCTAGGAAATCATTCTTTTATAAGAAAGAGAGAAATCGGGGTGCCTGGGTGGCTCAGTCATTAAGCATCTGCCTTCTGCTCAGGTCATGATCCCATGGTCCTGGGATCGAGCCCCGCATCGGGCTCCCTGCTCAGAGGGAAGCCTGCTTCTCCCTCTCCCACTCCCCCTGCTTGTGTTCCCTCTCTCGCTGTGTCTCTCTCTGTCAAGTAAATAAATAAAATCTTTAAAAAAAAAAAGAAAGAGAGAAATCAGTTCTCTGCAGCCCTAATTAAAAAAAAAAAAAAAAAAGCCAGTGAGAAATTTTTCTTTTCGACTCCCAAGCTTGAGGGCAGAGCAGTAGCTGAAGAGTATATTGTGTTCATTTTGCTGTTTGAGTAATTCAGGAAGGAGTTGCTTTTCAAATACCAAGCAACTGATACGATGCCCTGAGGACACTGCTGTCGCATCAAAATTTCTCTAACACACACGCACACACATCATCCTCATCATCACCATCATCATTATCACCACCGACAACTAGCTAAAGTTTTAACAGATATATCAGAGAGAACTTTTCCTCAATTATAATTATGCAGTTAAAATTATGACTGTGACTTTATTAATAACACTCAAATAAATGATAGATGATATACTATCTCATCAAGTTGGCATGTCTAATTTTTATAAAAATTCCAGCAAATGTGTAGGATTCCTTTTTCATGAATTATAGATTTATTATGTACACCTTTGCAAATATCTCTACATCTTGGAATAGGAAACTAGAGAAAGATAAAATTGCTTAGTAGATTAGAATGTTCCTCTTGCCTTCTCCAGACGAGTCTCATTCCCAGCTTTCTCATTGCTATTAATATTCCTATTTTTCCAATCTGCCATGACTTTAAACATGGGATCTTATTTTAGTTCTCAATCTCTTTTGACATTTACATTTAGTATGTTAATAAGTCATATGATATCTTTTCTTTGTGATATTGCGCAATAGTTTTCCGTTCTAATGACTGACACCATTTTTATATAGACCCTCTTTACCTCACTCCAGTACACTGCTTTAAAAATGGTCATCTTGGGGCACCTGGGTGGCTCAGTCAGTTAAGTGTCTGCCTTCAGCTCAGGTCATGATCTCAGGGTCCTGGGATCGAGGCCCGCATCAGGCTTCCTGCTCAGCTGGGAGCCTGCTTCTCCCTCTCCCTCTGCCTGCCGCTCTGCCTACTTGTGATTCCACTCTCTCTCTCTGTGTCAAATAAATAAATAAAATCTTTAAGAAAAATGGTCATCCTTCCTAATTCTCCTTTTTTTATTAACATATAATGTATTATTTGTTTCAGGGGTACAGGTCTGTGATTCATCAGTCTTACACAATTCACAGTGCTCACCATAGCACATAACTTAATTCTCTTTAAATTCATCTCCCATGCAATTACCTTCATATCTACCTGAAAAAGGGCCTTTGCCTTGCAGATTCTGTGTTTGAAAACCTTCTTCCTCACCACTGAGTTCTTGACTTTGCCACCAATCCTGTCACAACTCTGTTTTAGCCGCAACCCAAGATTCTCTGTTACCATGCCCAGGAGCTAGGATTCAGCCTTTTTTTTTTAAGATTTTATTTATTTATTTGACAGACAGAGAGAGAGTGCACAAGCACGGGGAGTGGGAGAGGGAGAAGCAGGCTTCCCGCGGGGCAGGGAGCCCAATGCGGGGCTCGATCCCAGGACCCTGGGATCATGACCTGAGCCGAAGGCAGACACTTAACGACTGAGCCACCCAGGCGCCCTGGATTCAGCCCTGTTTTAACTTAGTGTCTGTGCTTTGTGTGAGTTGTTGACTCTTCTTCCTTTTAAAATTTTTATATCTATTGGCTTTTGAGATAATTGTTAAGCTGGCTTTTTCTCCATCTTTTTAGCTGCCATATCTTAATCTCCTTCATAACATCTTCTTCCCCTTCCCATTCCTTAAATGTACATCATGTACAAAAGGGAAAACCCTTTTGTCTGGTTTCTTTTGCTGACCATAATTATTTAAGTTTATCCATGTCATTATGTGTATCAACATTCATTACTTATTATTTATGAGTAGTATTCTATTGTATGTTATATAAACAATTCATTTGTCTATTCATCTGTTGTAAGGTATTTGGGTTATTTCCATTTTGACTATTGCAAAGAAAGCTCCTCTTAGCAGTTAGCATTCATGTTCACTTTTTTATGACTATATTTCTTAATATCTCTGGAGTAAATACCTAGAAATGGATTGACTGGATCATAGGGTAGACATATGTCTAAGTTTTTAAGAAGCTACAACAGTGTATGGGAATTCTAGTTCTTCCACATCCTCACCACCACTTGGTGTGGTTGGTCTTTTAAATTTTACTCATTCTAATAGATGTGTAGTTTATATCTCACAGTGGTTTTAATTTACAAATACCTAATGATGAATGATGTTGAGAATATTCTCATCTGCTTATTTGCTATCTGCATATCTTCTTGTTGAATTGTTTGTTCATATCACTTTCCCATTTTTAAATTAGGTTATTTGTTTTCTTATTATTGAGTTTTGAGAATCCTTTATATACTTTGGATGCAAGTGCTTTCTCAATATATGATTTGAAAGTATTTACCTGTGGCCAGTGACTATACTGTTCTTTTTTTTTAATGTC
Organism: Callorhinus ursinus; assembly: GCF_003265705.2. Taxonomy (NCBI): domain Eukaryota; kingdom Metazoa; phylum Chordata; class Mammalia; order Carnivora; family Otariidae; genus Callorhinus; species Callorhinus ursinus. The sequence goes on from NW_027397089.1 coordinate 10,246,207, forward strand.
TTTGATGAATAGAATTTTTTTATTTTGATGAAGTCAACTTATTTTTTTCTTAAGGATTATGCTTTTGTTGTTGTATCTAAGAAGTTTTTGCCTCACCTGAAGTCACAAAGATTTTTTTCTATGTGTTCTTCTAGAAATTCTGTAAATTTAGGATTTAGTTTTAGATCTATGACCCATTTTGAGTTAATACTAATATATGGTGCAAGGTGTGGATTGAAGTTTTTATTTTTTCTGTATGGATGACCACTTATTCCAGTACCAATTTTTAAAAAATTATACTTTATCCATTGAATTTCCATTTTGCACCTCTGTCAAAATCAGTTTTCTATAGATCTGTGGGTCAATTTCTAAACTCTCTATGATGTTCTGTTGATGTATTTGTCCCTCTTTACGCTAATACCACATTACTGTAGCTTCATAATAAGACTTGAAATCTCTGGTTATTACACAAATTTTGTATTTTTTCCTCAAGGTAATGTAACTATTCCAGGGCCTTAGCATTTCAGATGAATTTTAGAATGAATTTGTTCATTTCTCCAAAAAAAATTTTTAAAAAAAAGGGGGAAATCGGAGGGGGAGATGAACCATGAGAGACTATGGACTCTGAGAAACAAACTGAGGGTTTTAGAGGGGAGAGGGGTGCACAGATGGGTTAGCCTGGTGATGGGTATTAAGGAGGGCATGTATTGCATGGAACACTGAGTGTTATACGCAACAATGAATCATGGAACACTACATTAAAAAATAATTAATTAAAAAAACTTTATGGTGTTTTTGATTAGGTTTATACTGGACTTGTTTGTAGTCTGTGAAATAATTTGAGAATTGGCATTTTAACATTGAGTCTTCCGACTAATGAACAAAGTATATTTCTCCACTGATGTAGGTCTTCTTTAATTTATCTCATCAATGATTTATAATATTCAGTATGTAGGTTTTGCACATTTTTTTCAGGTTAATTCCTATTTCATAATTTTCATGTTATTATAAATGATAATTTTATTTTAAATTTTGATTTTGAATTTTCCATTTTGGTATGTAGAGTGCAGTTGTTTTTTCTGTATTGCTTTTATATTCTACAACCCTCCTAACTCATTAGCTTCAGTAGCTTTATTGTAAATTCAGTCAGATTTTCTATATAGACAATTACATTGTCTATGAATAAACACAGTTTTACTTATTGCTTTCATATCTAGCTGCCTTTTATTGCTTTTTCTTGCCTTATTGTGTTCCAGTACAGTCTCCAATAAAAGACGAATAGAAATTATGATAGTAGACCCTTTGTCTTATTCTCAGTCTTAGGAGTTAGCATGCATCTTTCATATTTAAGTATGATGCTACCTGTAAGTTTTTTGGTAGATGTTCTTTATCACATTGAGAAGATTCCCTCCTACTTTTAGTCCACTGAGAATTTTTGTGAAGAATAGATGTTGGATGTTAAAAGTGTTTTTTGTACATCTATTGATATTATCACAGTCTTTCTTTTTAGTTTGTTGATATTGTAAATTACATTGACTAGTTTTCAAATTTTAAAACAATCTTGCATTGCAGGTATAAACTCTGCTTAGATTCAATTGGTTAACATTTTGTTAAGTGTATCTGTATCTATGTTCATGAGTGATAATGGTCTGTATTTTTTGTTTGTCATTTTCTGAATTGATATCAGTGTATGTTGGCCTCATAGAATGAATTGAGACCTTTTCCTACCTTTTCAACTTTGTGGGAGAGTTTGTAAGAAATTGTTCATTTATTAACTCTTTGGCAGATTGGCCAGTGAAGCAATTTTGGCCTAGAGCTTTCATTGTGGGAAAGTTTTGTTTGTTTGTTTTTTACTATAATTTCATTTTTAAAAAATGGACATAAAGCTACTGTATTATCTATTTATTCCTGAGTGAGCATTAGTAGTATAATTTCATGAATATGCCCATTTTGTACAAGTTGTCAAATTTTTGGCATAAAATTGGTCATAATGTTATCTTATTATCATTTGAACATCTGAAGAATCCCTAGTGATGCCACTTCTCTCATTCCTCATACTGGTAATTTGTGTCTCATCTCTCTGTTTCTTTTCCTTTTCTGATCAGTCTGGCTAGAGATTTATCAGTTTTCTCGATTTTCTCAAAGAACCAGATTTTGATCTCATTGATTTTCTCTGTTGATTTTTATTTTCTATTTCATTCAGTTCACTTTGATCTTCATTACTTCCCATTTTTGCTTACTCTGAGTTTTGTTTATGCTTTTTGTTTAGGTTCAAGGAGGAAACTGAGGTCCCTTGTTTGAGAGTTTTCCTTTTTTCTAATATAGGCATGTAAAACTATAAATTTCCCCTCATTATTGTTTTAGCAAGATCTCACAAATTTTGATATGCTATATTTTCATTTTCACTCAGTTCAGAATACTTTCTAATTTGTTTGTGAGTTTGTCTTTGACCCTTGGGTTACTTAGAATTGTGGCATTTAGTCTCCAAATATTGTGGGATGTTCCAGATATCGTAAAATCATTGGATTTCTAATTTAATAGAACATACCATTGTAAGGCTGAATCATTTAAAATTTATTGAGACTTGTTTTATGGATTGAATATGGTCTCTCTTTGTAAATGTTTCATCTGGACTTAGAAAAGACATGTACTCTGCTATTGTTGAGTAGAGTGTTCTATAAAAGTCAGTTATGTCAAATTGGTTGATAATGTTCTTCAAACCTATCTTTAGTGATTTTCTGTCTATTTTTCTATCAATTCTTGAGAGAAGGATATGAAATCTGTGGGTGTAATTGTGGATTTATTTATTCTTGTACTTTATTTATTTTGCTCCTCTGGTTCGTAAATGTTTAGGGTCATTATGTCCTTTTGATAAATTGACCCCTTTATTATTATGAAATAATCTTTTCCATTTCTGGTTATAGTTTTTTTCTGAAATCTACTTTATCTGATATTAATGCAGCTGTTCCAGCTTTCTACAATTAATTAACATTAATTGATGTATCTTTTTACATACATCTTATGATGTATCTTTTTGTATCCATTTCTGCTTAACTTCTTTATGTCTTTATATATATAGTGGGTTTCTTGTAAGCAGCATGTAGTTAACTGTTGTTTGTTATTTCACTCTAACAATCTCTGTCTTTTAATAGTAATTCAGGTGACTTACACTTAATATTATTATTGACAGGTTTAAATCCACCTTCTTGCTATTTGTTTTGTATTTGCCCAATTTGCTTTTTGCCCCTTTTCCTTTTTTTCCTTAAAAATTAATATTTTATTTTACTTATTTATTTTTAAATTGAGATACAATTAATTTAATATTTTATTTTGTTTTATTTTTGGTGTATAAGTTACAGCCATTTGTTTTTTTGTTATAGAATTGCTTTAAGATTTATAGTCTATGTGTGTTCAGTTTATCATAGCCCACCTTTAAGTTATGTTATACTATTCCCCATATATTATGAGATTCTTAAAATATCATATTTTCACTTTTTCCCCTCTTGGCATTTATGCTATTTTTGTCGTATCCTTTGTTTCTACATATGTTGCAAACCCAACACTACATGATTATTATTTATTAGTCAATTATCTTTTAAAGTTGCTCACTTAAATTAGAAAAAAATATAATTTATCCATGTAGTCATCATTTCCAGTGTTCTCCATTCCATTTTGTCAATCCATATTTCCATCTGGTAGAATTTATTGTCTTCTGCTTGGAGAACTTTCTTTTAAATTTCCGTATGGTGGATCTAATCATGATAAATTCTTTTGCCTCTTGTTTTTGTATTTTATATTTAGTACATCACCTGTGTTTTTTGAAAGGTATTTTTGCTGGGTATAGAATTCAAGGTTGTCAGTTGTTTTCCTTCTTTGATCTGTGGGTTTATACTTTTCATTATATTTGAAAGTTTTTCTGCTATTATTTCTTCCAATATTATTTTTCCCTTCTCAATTTCTGTTACTCCATCAGCCCCTGTATCAGAATGTGCAGTTCCTGGAGTTGTCCCACAGCTCACCAGTTCTGTGTTTTTGCTGTTGTTGTTCTTCTTGAGTTTCTTATCTATGTTTCATTTAGGACACTTGTATTTCTATGTCTTTAAGCTTACTATTGTTTTTCCTTTAGTCTCTTTCTGTCATTAATCCCACCCAGTGTATTTTTTTTATTATTATGTTATGTTAATCACCATACATTACATCATTAGTTTTTGATGTAGTGTTCCATGATTCATTGTTTGCTTATCACACCCAGTGCTCCATGCAGAACGTGCCCTCTTGGGCGCCTGGGTGGCTCAGTTAGTTAAGCGACTGCCTTCGGCTCAGGTCATGATCCTGGAGTCCCGGGATCGAGTCCCACAATGGGCTCCCTGCTCAGCTGGGGGTCTGCTTCTCCCTCTGACCCTCTTCCCTCTCATGCTGTCTGTCTCAAATAAATTCTCTCTCTCAAATAAATAATTATTCTCTCTCTCTCAAATAAATAAATAAAATCTTAAAAAAAAAAAGAACGTGCCCTCTTTAATACCCATCACCAGGCTAACCCATCTCCCATCCCCCTCCCCTCTATAACCCTCAGTTTGTTTTTCAGAGTCCATAGTCTGTCATGGTTCATCTCCCCCTCCGATTTCCCCCCCCTTCATTTTTCCCTTCCTGCTATCTTACTCTTCTATTTTTTATTTTTAACATATAATGTATTATTTGTTTCAAAGGTATAGGTCTGTGAGTCAACAGTCTTACACCATTCACAGCGCTCACCATAGCACATACCCTCCCCAATGTCCATCCGGTGTATTCTTAATTTTAAGCATTTTTTTCTTCTTCTTCTTCTTCCCTGGAAACATTGACATTTTCATGTCTAGAAGTTAGTTTGGGGTCTTTTTTTTTAATATATGTTCCATGTCTTTACTTAACGTTTTCTGTATTTCACCTAGGTTTTTGAACATATGAAATACAGTTAAATAACTGTTACAATTGTTATTTAACATTTCCCCTCATTCTAGCATCTCTGTCAGTTTGAGGTCAGTTTTGAGTGATTGATTTTTCTTCTAATTGTGGGTCATATTTTCCTCCTTCTTTGAATGCTTGATCATGTTTTCTTTTGTTTTGTTTTAATCAGATGCCAAATTGTCCAAGGTTTATCTCACTTGATGTTGGATATTTTTGTATCCTTATAAGTATTCTTGAGATTTTTTTTTTCCCCTGGGACTCAGTGGAAACAGATCAATCCTATTGGGTCTTGCTTTTATGATTTGTTAGATGAGACCAAACCAACCTGTTTTCTACAGCCATTTTTTCCCTACTATTAAGGCAAGATACTTTGAGTAGTTTAATGTAGCTCTGAATTGTGAGTCCTCCAGTGTGACTGGTGGATATAGGCCCTATTCCTAGCCTATATAAACCCTAGTTACTTGTTCCTCTAATTTGGGGGATTGTTCTTTCCCTAGCCTTGGGAAGTTACCTAACACATTGGCTGATCATGATTCTGCTAAATGTTTAGGAGAACCCTCTACACATCTCCCAAATTCTCAGTGCAGCTCTCACCTCTCCACTAGTTGGTCCTATAAACCCTAGCTGCCTTTGTCTTCTTAGATTCAGCTCTGTCTCCTCAAATCAGGGGATCTCCCAACTCCACCTGAGCTGCCTTACCTGATCCACAACCTGTAAATCCTCTCAAGAGAATAACCTGGGTCAATCATAGAGCTCATCTCATTTGTTTCCTTGTTCTCAGGGATCAATGTTGTTGTGTACCAGATTTCCAATATTTCAGAAAGCATTGTGGGTGTCTGGGTGGCTCAGTTGGTTTAGTGTCTGTCTTCAGCTCAAGTCATAATCCCGGAGTCCTGGGATAGAGTCCCACACTGGGCTCCCTGCTCAATGGGGAGTCTGCTTCTCCCTCTCCCTCTGCCCCTCAGCCCCTCACCCTGCTCATGCTCTCTCTCGCTCTCTCTCTTTCTCTCTCATTCCCACTCTCTCTCAAATAAACAGATAAAATCTTTGGGGGGAAAAACATTGCTTCACAAATTTTGTCTACTTTGTTGTTGTTGTTGTTTTTAATGGAATAGTAAATCCATTTGTTCCAATAGTATGTGTTTTAAAGAAAAAAAATATGTAAGTGGATGGAAAAAGTAAATGTTGACGAGAATCAAAGGTTAATAGGCTTTTTCAAAGATTAGAGAGGGTATCCTTATCAAATGCCCCCTCCATCCATTTCCCATTATAGAGAGGAAAAGGGAAGTAGAAAAGGTGATATTTCTGTACACCGCTATTAGTATTACTAGCAATAAGTCTTCTTTGGACATTGTCTAAAATAGATATACTATAATCCAAATTTTATACCTCATTAGGGGAATGACATTTTAGTTTATGTGAAGGAGAAACCAGTACCCTAAGTCTCCCTTTCATTTTAGGTGGGGGACTCAGTGTTATATGTACCTTCAATTTAAACCCAATCTCAAGAGATAGATGGGAGAAAGAAGTTGGAGAGAAGAGAGGCAGTGCTATGTAACCCCTTCCCCCTGGTTTCTTCTCTCGCTACCCTTATACTAGTGAGCACCCAGTAGTGTATTTAATGTCTTTCTGTTCCTGGGAGGAAAAATGCTTCTGTTGATGGTGGTCGTTCCTTTTTTCAAAGTGGGAAAAAGTAGGACAAGGAGAAATTTTCCATATTTCTCAAAATTTGATTCAAAGGGAAGGGCATGAAGGGGGAATGTAAAGACTGGTTAATTTGATCCCAGGTATTTCATTATAAAGAAACGTCTAGCAGACTTTAAATGCTTACCTCATTTTATAATTAGGAATTCCTTTCCATTCACGAAGTCCGCCACACCTAAATATAAACATGATTCAACCAGTGATTAATTCAACAGTTTGAGTAATTACATTCCCCAGCCTCCTGAAAACTATACTGACTAGGCTTTTATCAGATTTTAAACCCTAATAACTCACATTTTTATTACCACCTGTTTACATTGTTACTAGAATTTTGGGCATATGGCACATTGATGTCGTATAAATAATAAATAAACAGACCAGTTTATAGTATTTGAGAAAGAAATACTGTGTTATTCAAATGGGTTTCATTTGTGTGTGTTAAGATTAACTCGTGTCAGAGAAGTTACTTGTCCTTTGGTACAATGAGTGTCCTTTCTGAAATGGGCAGAGGGTCATTTGGCTCCTGAAGGATTATTCCATTTATAATACGAAAGACCCTGCAGGGTGAAAAAAGATAGTTTAATGTAGTATTCTTTCATAGTCAAAATCTTCCTCCATACCACAGGTAATATTATTAATATTTTTTATCATCCTGTACACGTTTAGCTGTAAAAACCTAATTCCCTTTTAGTATATCCACCATATTCCATTATTCAGGTACAGTCTGTAACCATTTTCTTCTTAAAACTTCTTGCTAACAGATTTTCTTCATTTAATAATACTTTGCAACACTTTGGATATAAATATATTTCACCTGGTAAAGCATTTTAATAGCAACCTGAATAAAAAAAAATCATGTGGGAGAAGAAAGACTTTAAAAAGAGGTTTAAAACACTCCACACATCCCTTGTTTTTTTGTTTTTTTGTTTTTTTTAGCAATGAAGAAAGAGGTTTGAAGAAAGATTTCAGAGTCATTTATGAAGTTTTGGGAAGGTTTTTCTTTTCCCCCACAACGTTCTAATAGTTTTATATGTGCTCCTCTATCTCTGATCTAGAAATACTTAGTGTGTAATTTCTGTCGGTTCCTCTGTTACTTTTGAGGATTAATGATTTTTTTTTAATATATTTGTTAGTATGTGTGATTTGATAGAAATAAGTTATGTGCTGCTGGGAGTATTAGGATATTTATTTAGTTTAATTTTTCTATAAATTTAATTGAAAATCTGAAGCTCATTTCAGCTGGTAATAAGCAACCTCCGTTTCTTAATAAGAGATTCTGGTTGCATCTATGCATGCTTTGGAAATGTAGAACAGTTATTCTGACTTTCTACTAAATGACAACAATTAATTATAGACTATTTACAAGAACATACACCGTCCTAAGATCTTTTATTTTTAAGGGGCAAGAGTTTGTTATCTATCTTTTTGGTACAAAATACTTGGTTAATATTTTGTCCCAAATAGAGAACTCTTAAATCATGGACTTTTTTGATAATCTGAATATATATAAAACATCTCATGATTCAAAACTGTCTGTGTTCTGTGTGTGTGTGTGTGTGTGTGTGTATGATTTTAAGTAGCACCACTTTCTCAGTTAAGACAGATCATAGGGCTAAGCATTACCTATGTGACCATAGTCTTTATCTATAAGGGTGAATATACTCAAATCCACAGGCCATTTTTCCAAAAGTTATTTTTTTCCCATTTATATCCTTAATTCATATCACTTTTCTAGGTATGCATCACCCATCATGCCTTTATGGAAAAAGCCCTTAGGCTAGTCACATATCCTTCATCACATATCCTTGCTCTTCTGAACATGACTCCCTCTCTGATCCTTTGCTAACAGGCCCACCCCATCCCCACTGCCATAGCTTCCCATGAGTGACAGCATCTGTGTGATTAGGATTAGAAGCGCCAACCAGCCAGCATTGACCTACACTTTAAGACCATCCATTACTTCAGACTCTTTATCCTTCAAAACCACTTAAGTAATGTGAAACATGGTATAGATTTGTCTGTATTTTGTTTTCACAACCAGGGTGAATTTGCTCATAGAAATTAAGAAGTAAGCTCTTCATTCAGAAAACAAACCCTACTAAATTGAATATATACCCCCTCAACAAGGGTCTGGAGGCTGTAGTATTTTCTTTTGAGTTTGTATTCTAATAATAGAACATATATTCATTTGTGTCTCCAAAGGAAAGCATCCTCTGGTCCAGGCAGAGGACAGGCGGGTAATGTACTTGTGTGCCCTACAACGCTGGCCTTGGGCTCCCTTCCTAGCACCCCAGTTTTCCTGAGGTGCGAGTCTATTGGCTAAAAAGAGCCACCCTTTGAGTGGAATTTGAAATGCCCCAATTTAAAATATGGACACGTAGACAGCAAATGTCCTTTAAGAGATTAAAAATTATACCATGTATCTTTAAATATAAAATTGCTCAAAACAGCAAGATTGAAATGGTCCATTTTTTGAAAAGCCAACACACAAAAAACTATTTTGTGGGCTAACCACAGAAACAGGTTCTAAATGCATTAAAATATTTTATCCCATTATTTGTTTTGACCAATTGACCACAATATTAAAAATTCAATCATGGAGCAGCTGACAAGTGCAGTTGCCTAATTTTATTTAAGAGTTTTTTTCCTTTTTCCATTTTTCCATCCTGTTAACACTGCTGCCTGTGCCCAGACAGTAATGGGCTTCTTGTATGCCCACGACTGTTATGATCATGTAAATTTATTGGTGCTTAGAAGAAGCGAGCTATTAAAACATTACAACAGCCATTACAGCCGGGCTCGTGTTGGCTTTCGCTCCCAATGAACATATGCTTCCGAGTGAATGCCTAAACTCTTATTTATGGATTTAATTTAATATGCGGAAAGAATTCAAAATTAAATTTTGTGTCTGCCTCCAGAGAGTGTCAGTGTATAATAACATGGTAATTTTTACACATCTTTATGAGAAATGGGAAAATTAATTCTTTCTGACAAGTTGTAATTATTCGACTTGGAACAGTTGCAGCTGAGCAGTTTGCATGCCTGTTGTCTGGTGTTTCGCAGTGTAAGGGGAAAACTCAGGGATGGAGATATATTGTGCATCTGAGAGTTTCTAATAGCTTCTGACATTTTAGCCTTGCATATTATCAGGGTGCTTTTTAAGGAGTCGAGGTATAATCTATTATGTTGCCTGGGACACACACAGAGTTGCAATAGCTGGAACATCCTACAGCAATTTTTTTTTTTTTTTTAAATAGGGGGAGTATCTCCAGGATGATCCTGGAGATGGACGTAGTTGAAATTGAAGTGAAAAATTTTTATGTCTCTGAAGTGTACCTCTTATTATCTGCTCCTTCACCTGCAGGTGCCCAGAATAGGTTGTTTCTTAAGAGTGGAATGTTAGACCTGTATCTTTAAGACTAAATATGTTTAAAAGGAAAATATGTGTTTTCTTACCTGTCCTGCAAACCTGTTACCCCGCCTCAACCTTGCACACACACAGGTGCTTCTGTAATAAATGCCTCCTTGCTTCCTAATCTTTAGATTTGATGTTTAAGTGTACATGAACATGTAGGATTAATTTTACGCACAACTAAACCAAAACACCACTGGCTATGTTAGCAAAGAAAATATGGAACATGTTGTATGTGAAGAGATGGTACACTGATTGACAGGCCAGCCTGGAGGAGAGTGGTGTCATCTCTGTGTGTAGGATCAATATAGTCCTTGCAAAATAAATGCAAACTTACAATGTAAGAAAGTGTTAGCAGATGAACATGAGAAAAATTCAATTGTCAAAAGCAAGCACATTTCCTTTTTTTGCTTTGGTACTTCTGCTACAGAACACAGGGATAAACAAGTGGGTAATGCCTCTGTTCCCTCAGTTGGTATACTGAAACTTACTCTGACATTGTTTTAAGTGGCAAGATTTTGCTAAAAGTTTATATTTAAGGACGAGATGTAAATCAGAGTTCTATCCACGAGCGGCCTCCAAAATAGTATGAAGCCTTTGGCATGTGAAGGCTAGAGTCCAGCCAAGCTTACAGCCAGGTCATTGTAATGCACCACACGTGTGTTCCTTTAAGTTCTATTAGCTACCAGCTTCTTTATTTTCCATCTTAGACTGCTCAGCAGCAGAGCCGTTCTAATCCAAGAGATGCTTCGTCTCCGTAGTTGGTGGTGGATTTGATCTTATCTCGTTAAAAGGCACAACAGAATCACGATCCTGGGTGAAGACAACTTTGAACTTTATACATTTTACATTTATGCATGTTCTTTTCACCGATTCTCTCTAGAGAGCTTTCATGTGTTCTTATTCATTGTGACCTAAGATGAAAAAATAATTGTAAGTTGGAAAATGGCACATGATGTCAAGGCAAATGTTAGAAAGCTCTAGAACAGGGTTATGCAACTCTGTGAATGGAGATTGCTATCAGACTCCTCCAACCTTGCCTCCTTCCCCTCCTACTGCACTTCTCACCACAGGTACAGCAAAATCTCAGGAGAGAAGGTACCCGCATAGATATGCTATTTTACTTTATTAGACTACATATGCCACTTATAATTGTCAATAATGACTGCACTTATTTGGGTGTTTATTTAAAAAAATAACTTTTTTTCTGTGCACTGCAAACCCATAAAAAGAAGCTGGGTTTTGGAAACTGGAATATTACTTTGAAATGTAAAGAGTGCACTTCATTCTTATCTGTTCTTAAAAGACCCAGCTACTTTAAAGTTCCAGACCTTTACGAGCCCTGTTTAGGAGTGAATGATATTTTTGAAGTGTTAGTGCAAGATTTTGAGTGAGAACAGATCTGAAAGAATTTTTACAGCCTAATAGACTTATTAAAACTCTAATTTATCTGAGGTAGAGTAACAAATTAAAGGCCTTCAATGCAGACTGAACATATCAGATAACATGCACATTTAAAAACAACCCCAAACAGACAGAAAACTTTAGAAGTAGAAGCAAGAGTCCTTTCCAAAATGGGAATTTGGTTTTAAAGTGGCTTTTTTTTTTTTTAAAGATTTTTTGTTTATTTATTTGAGAGAGAGAGAGAGCACAAACGGGAGAGGGGCAGAGGGAGAAGGAGAAGCAGACTCCCCAATGAGCAAGGAGCCCCACGTGGGGCTTGATCCCAGGACCCTGGCATGACCTGAAGCAAAGGCAGATGCTTAACCTACTGAGGCACTCATAGGTATGGAGAGTCATGCCTTTTTGCTATGCTTGTAGAGGGCCAGAAAGAAGCCTTGAACATGCAAAACTGTCCACTCCACCCCTGCCCCAACTGCCCTCCCCCACCCCGTCCAGGGCTGAATCCCACTGAAACACTGTCAGTGCTTGGTCAGGCACACCACATCCTGGCTGATTTAATCATCTCACTATCTCTATTAGACAGATATTATTATAATTCCCTTTGCACACAAGAAGAGGTTTGGGGCTAGAGAAGTTAAATAATTGCCAAGTTCACATCACAAGTAATGACTGAAAGTAATACTTAAACCCACATTTTGCCATAAAATACTTTGTTTAGTTGCTCACTCTCTTCAGGATAGTGATTAAAATGGATCGGAGAGAGACTAGGAATTTGGACTGCTGTGGAATGTGATGGAATGTAAACCCAGGACTCGTCCAGTGCCTCATCTCCCTGCCAGATGTCTGTCCCCTCTTCCTTTAAGGGTTCCATAAGTCTCAGGGGGGACCCAGGCTGCACACCACAGCCCTCCCTGACTCCTCTGTCTTGCTTCGGGCCTCCTATCTGCCACCACTGTCTTGATACTTGGCGTTTAGTGTCTCTCTCAGATGCTTGGTTCCTTTCTATCCCTGTTTTTACCATTTTACTTTGAACCCTGGTTAACTCCTATCAGAGTGACTTAAAATAGCCTCTGTCTTTTGACAGTCTCTCCTTGACCAAACTGTAGTCAAGCTCCTCTCTTCTCAACTGCACTTTTGGGCTTCCATGTTTACCTCTGAATTGCCCAGTTTTAGCAAGAATCTTGGTAAGTTAGTTGAGCCAGAATCCCCCTTCCTCAGTATCTGATCGCCCCCTCCGCACCTGATATCTGACGAGGCTCTTCATCTTCTGCCACCCTTCAGGTGTTGTCTGATCACGCCAACCTGCCTTCCGCAAGTATCCTGTTAGGTTGGCTTCTCTCTAAGGAAATCTCTCCTTACTCCTGACATTTCCTCATACTAATTTTTCACCCACTGACCCACATGCACTCTGCTCCTTGGCTATAAATTCCCACTTCTCCTTTTTGGATTCAGAGTTAAACCCAATCTCTCTCCCCTCCTGCAAAACCCCGTTGTGCCATTGTAGTTTCTTGTTCTATTTCCTAATCCCCTGGGGGGGGGGGAAGTGTCTGCCTGACTGTTTTAACAATGCATACTTTTTTCTGTAATACTTTCCAATGTCTCGTAACATTATAGGGCGAATCATTGCAAAGTATACCTCTCATGGAGCTATTGCTTTGTTCAGAAACCTGTAGTGGTTTTGTATTATCTACCAAACACATCTCTTTTAGTCTCAGATTTCAGGCTGACTTCCAGTAATTTCACGTGCATACTTTGTGTTCTAACTGAAGTCAGCTGTCATTCCCTGAACATACTGGTCTTCCCAGTCTCTACATGAGTTTCTTGCTTTCCCTTCTACTTGGACTGCCTGCCCCCAGACCTCAATGAAATCTCTTTTACTATCTGGGCCATATGCTACTTTCCCTGTAAGCATTCTCAGGTCCCATCCTGACAGCCATCCTTCTGTCCTGTGACCAACCAGAATACTTTGTTCATACCTATTTGGTTGCAATTATTATATGTGGTATTTATTTCCATTATTTATATATCTGTCTTATCTCTCCAACATAGTAGGACCTCAGAAAAGCAAGGGATACTCTACTTATTTTCATTTATCTTTCCTAGAACATCAATCCCTTCATTTCGTGGATCCTCAGTGATTGTTAACTGAATGTGTAAAAGCCTAATCAACCAGAACCACCAGGAACAAGCCTGTAGTTTGACAAGATCATACTTACAGACTTGTAGTGAGGAAGGGGATGCCAAAGAACCAGGGAATTCCTCTGACAAGAGCTAGGAGAGAAAAAAATTTGAGGTTGGGGATTTTGAGGAGATTCTAAGAGACGGAGGGGTCAGTTTTGGATTGGTTGCTGTTTCTGAGGTAGGATTAGAAGTGGGAATTAACTAGAGATTGGATGCCATTATAGTTTCGACGGGTGCAGTTTAACAGTAATTGAGTATTACTGATGAGAAATAAAACTAACAAAGTGGGCCTGGAGTGACATTGATAAAAATGAGAGGGTCCTTTTGACATTTTGCAATGGCTGCATGGCCTTGGAAGAAACAGTGTTTTCTGTTTTTAGTGTTTGGCTTTTTCTGTGTCTGTCCTCCTAGCCTGACTCATGACAAGACTGCTTTCTCTTCTTTTCAATCTAAGCCAATTTTCACTCTTTCTTTCCAGGACAGATTTTGACCCTTAACCAATAAATTAGTGAATTTAAAAAAAATATGGAGGAAAGATACTTTTCTTTTTCTGGATTATTACTTAAATAACTAGAACCTGAAACTAATGATTTTGAATAGTTGGGAAGACATTATTTTCCATGCGCTCAGCAGTTTAAAAGAGAATCCTTATACTCATGTAAGTAACAAGTCAGTTGTCTACACTTATTTTTACTATCCCTTTTAGTGACTTTCTTTTCCTTGAGCCACCAGATAATTCTGTGTTTTTATTCAACTCTCCTGTCTCTGGCTAACTGTTCATTCGTAGTATAGATACAGAGCTGCAGAGATGTGCTAAGAACATTTTTACAATTTCTTCACTTTCTTGTCCACTTCTCTGTCTCCCAAATGTCTTTGATTTGATGGATCTGAAGCCTGGTTTTGTAAGTGTGTTTGTGTGAGTGTAGAAAATAAACACATATCCCCACCCCCAACACGCACACACAAAGTGGGGTGTGAAACTGCTTTTATTAAAGTTTTCCCTAGAGCAGAAACAAGTATAACCAAAGCTAGAAATTAAGCCATTTTCTTCTGAACCTGCAATCTTTAAAATTACGTTAAAACTCTTTATGGCAGCTTTTTTTCATGGTATCTTCAGACACTGTGTTCTCTGTTGTAGAATTTCTCATGGTGGAGGTTTTTAAAAGGTACCAGATTCCATCCATTCCAGGTACTTTCCCTCATTCCTTCTGAATGAACCCACTAATAAAAACCCTAAAAATTTATTATTTTTTCTTTAAAGGGACACCACAGCTGAAATCATGTATTATTTGGCTCAATTTAAACATTAATGTTTCTTCACCTGCATTTATCAACCTGTCTACAACCAGAAGGTTTAGAAGCAACAATTTAAAAAAAAAAATGACCTCACCATTTTAGAATTCACAACGAGAGGTGTTCCATTAGCAAACTGCTCAATTTCTGATTCAACAGAACAAGGTAATTTGTCCTCTAGTAGAAGCGTCCCTTCCTAATTTTGTTGAACGTTCCATGGGCAGCCCTGGTCACACAACAGAGGAAGAGCATGCCAATAGTTTTGGTGTGTGCTGTATATCAGAATGTGATTATAATCATTATATCCCTATTTGCATTTCTCTGGCTCTCTGTTTTCTTTTTAATTGGGTTATAAAACAATTAGTTAACACCATGTCTTTTTAGAACTCCCCAAGTGGGCCAGAAGCTGTTTGTTCTCCCCGGACTGATGAGGGAGGGACCCTCAGGAATCTCATTTTATTTACAGCAGGGTGAAGGTCAGAGAGAAACAGTTTTTGTTCCTGTGCTCTTGCTTTCTGGTGTGACCTCTCCTGCATTGTTTGGCTTCCCTGCCCCCCGCCCTTGTCCTTTGAAGAGCCGCACACCAGGTGTTCCTGTTCTGAATTACACATGAAAGAACCTCATCCCTGGACTAATTAACTAGTAAACTGTACCCGCCTCCCCTGGGTTTAATTGATGCTGCTCTTAAAAGGGGAAGGCAGTCCTCACTCCCCCTGATTTCACACCACAGTCATCTCTCTTTATCCTTCTTAAATACAGAGGATGTTCCCGATGCTTTTGACATCGAGGAAAGGCGCCAGGGCAGGTAGCTTCGTTCATAAAGCAATTACCCTGGGTGAAAGGGAACAACTCTGGACTTTCCTTCACGACTTTTTAAAGCTGTGCATGCGACTCTTTCTCCAGGGAGTGACACGTCCTGAGTGATCTACTTGCTCACAGTAGCAAGACCCAGAATCTCCTCAGTAACTTTCTGCATTTCTGCATTTGATTCTTATTAAAGCAGAGCAGGAAGCCAGGATGCCAGTCAGTGTTTTCTATTTTTATTTTTATGGCGGTATTGGAAATATTAGAGAGATATTAAAATTTGTACAATCAGAGAGCATATCATCTTGTCTGCTAGTATCGCTCTTGTTAGGTAGATTTTATTTTTCACCGACAGGGATTCCAGTCTCCTAATGTGGTGGACTGAGAGTACTGTGGACAGTCTCCTCTGGGCATGGACCAGCTTTCCAGGGAGATGCGGGATAGGTGCACGTGTAAGGCCACAGCCACTCCTTTCCTTTCTTCCTGTCCTCTCCTGTGGAGTGTCTTGATCCTATTTTTAAGAATGTCAGGATTTAAAAGTCAGCCTGTGACTTCTATAACCTTTCCCATCATCATTTGGCTGTGATTATATTGTTGTTGATTTTGCTTGTTTGATTTTAAAATGAATTAAAATATTTGGAGTTGATTTTTACATTGAGAGCATGTTAAAATGCTCACTTAAAGAATGATTTCTTATATAACTTATACAATTTCTTATGAGTGTAGTTAACAATACTGTATTGTGTATTTGAAAGTTACCAAGAAAGTGAATCTTAAAAGTTCTCATCATAAGAGAAAAACAAAACAAAACTGTAAGTATGTGATAATGGATATTAACTAAGCTTATTGTGGCAGTCACTTCACAGTATATAACTTTTGTATAAATTTGTCTTCCTAGGACTGATTCTTAAAATTCCAGCCCATGTATATAAATATTCCTGATGCAGTTTCCTCCTGGGTAACTTAACTATAAGAGCCCTAACCCCTTGTCTTTTCCTTGTTTTTCACTTCACATGAGCACTAATGGACATTTATTATTCTGGTACTAACTTCCAGAGCAGGACATGAAAGGCAAAAAAAAATTAATCACGCATATAATTATTTCTCTAATGTAAGAAAATTTTTGTTTTTGTAAAAGATATCAAACATTAAAAAAAAATAAAAACAAGTTAGTCATCCTGTTGGAAAACTTTGCTCTGTGGCCGACGATTTACTGACTGGATTGCACACTGGGTACACATGGTAAGATTAGAAAGTTTAAAACATTTTATTATGAACTTTTAACTTTGCTTCATTGAAAGCTATTTGGGAATGGGTGTTGTCCGAATCTGCCATGTCTGCATCCTGGCCCATAGCAGAATGCTTGAGGATATGTGTGATCCATACATGTTTGTTGGATATAACTGAATGGAACTTTTTTTTCTTAGCATTGGGTGTTGGAGAGAGCTAGGAAGGGGAACTTGACAGGATGGTAGAGCAAACAAGCTTCTTTAAATTATTAATAAAATGATAACAAAATGTGCTCCCTGAAGGTCCTTTAGGACTTGAGTGAACCTGAATTAGCTTCACTAAGAGGGGAAAAAAATAAAGAAAAAATGCTGAGAATCTAGTCCAGTGTAGACAAAATGTGGAGGTATTGGTTTTGTACCCAGTGATCCTGTTAAGTCTGAAAATACTCATTTTAAACATAGACACAGTTTTAATAACACAGATGTGTACCACTCCCTCTCCCTCTCTTTTTCTCACATATCCTACACATGGCAATCACATGAATTTATACTATACACCATTACTCACATACTTCATAGCTCTTAAAGTATAAATAATAGCAGCTGCAGATCTAAAATCATCCACCTGATATTCACTTCTGTTGTACATTTTCATCTTCTGCATATTCTTACAGTGAGATTATAAATATATGTAAAGTTAATGCTGCATATTTAAAATGTTAGTTTAGTAATGCATTTCAATATAAAATGGATTACTCTTACTTTGTGAAATGGAATCAAGTGGTATAAATAAATTCAATGAACAATAACTAAGCTTTTACTTATATGGTAAATATAGCACTAGATTCTGGGTCTTGGAAAATGCATCAGATAGCTCTCTTGCCCTCTAGAAACTCCCAGTGTAATGTCAAAGAATGTCACACAAATAAAACCATGCAACACAGTGTTATAAATGCTGTAATAAAGACAGTTAAAAAATACTACAGATGTACCCAGAAAGGTTAATAACTCTGAGGAGGTTGATAAAAGTTTTCAGAGACAATATCATTGGAGTTGAATCTTGAATGATGGATTTTTGAGCACAATTTGGAGATTCCTAGTTTAGATAATTAGGTGAATGGTGATAATTTAACTGGGGATCAGAAGGAGGTATAGGTTTGAGGAATGAAAAACAATGAGTCACTTGTGGATATGTTAGATGTTAGTGGTTTGGGACACCTAGAGAGTGGGAAAAATATGGAACTGGCATTTGGAATGAGAGTTGAATATAATATATATATTCGGCATACGTTTGGTTGTCTTTGAGGTATAGGTACTAGTTGAAGAAAGCCAGGAGTTGAGCACATTTGCCCCCGCAGAGTATGTAGAGGAAGAAGAGAAATGTCTACAAGAAAGGGGTCAATCAAAAGCAAGGAGACGGCACTGGTCAGTGTTGTGGGTTCCTAAGACAACTGCAGCCCCTGCCTCCTACCTGTTCTTCTTGAGGATCCAGGAAGTGTGCTGAGCTCACTTTCTCTTTTTTTACTTTTCTGTCACGCCTATTAATGCACTCATTGGTTGGGGCTCCTGGGTGGTTCAGTCGTTAAGCATCTGCCTTCGGCTCAGGTCATGATCCCAGGGTCCTGGGATTGAGCCCTGCATTGGGCTCCCTGCTTGGCATGAAGCCTGCTTCTCCCTCTCCCACTTCCCCTGCTTGTGTTCCCTCTCTTCCTGTGTTTCTCTCTGTCAAATAAATAAATAAATAAATAAAATCTTAAAATACACACACACACACACACACACACACATACACACACACACTCATTGGTCTAGGAAAATACATACTTTTTTTTTTTTGCTGCCCTTCCCAGCAGACCATCTTTAATTAAACTTCATCAATTCAAACGAAATATCCACTATGAGTAAGTTAAAATTTTTAAATTCTGAAGTCCAGCAGATTGGAGCAGATTCAGATTAATTAGAACATGATTTTTATAAGAACATGGTTTTTTACCATCTGCCCTCTCTTTTATTCAGATAAGCAGGTTGGTCTTAGCCTTTCATGTTCTCTCTCCCAATGTCTATCTTTCTCATTAAAGCTAAAACTTTCAGAGACATAGTGGCCACACACATATTTACCCTAGACTGGCAGTTTTCTTCAATAATCATTTATGTAGTCATTTTATTGAAGCATCTGAATGTATGTTATACATTTTTTCACACCACTGCTTTCAAATACTCTGTTTCAGATCTGACTTCTTTGTTCCTACGTTATATTTCTAACACATCCCATGGTTTTCTCTCTCACTCCTATCCCTTTGTTTTCTTGCCTCTCCCAGAGGCAAGCACTATTCACAGTTTCTTGAGAAGCCTTCCAGATATATGCTGTACATATGCAGTCTTAAACACACACACACATGCACACATGCACACATGCATACACATAAACACACATAGCCATTTTTTTTGGAATTTTTACCATGGGCATTTTAGAATGATGTAAAAATAAATATATAGAATTCTGCTCTAAAACAAAATAAAACGAATAAACAAAAACCTAAAACTCTGCTATTACCTTTTCAACCTTTTTAAACTCTGACTCCAACGTTTAAAATTTTCACCCAATATCTTTTGGATTCTCTTTATTAAATTTATATCCTTTCCTATAAGTTAGGACTCTTTCAGTTGTAGTGAAAGAAACTCAACTTAGACTAACTTAAACTAGCTTGATTTTAGAATCTCTGTTTTGCTCTACTTCTTTTCTATTATCTTCTAGTGTATTCTGCCTTAATTTTTTACTAGGACTCAGGCTGAACTCAGGCTTCTCCCACAGTGACAGTTGCAGTTCTCCATCGAGAAGAAAGAGCCATCCTCTCTGTGCAATTCAAAAAAAAAAAAATCCAGAGAATGCTTGATTTGGATACATACCCATCCCTGTACAATTTTTTTTGTGGCCAGTAAGATCAGGTAAGGTCCAGATACAGGCCCTGTGCACACTCAAACCACAAGGATAGGAGATGAATACCCTCAAAGAAGGGGGTATGTTTTTATCAGACAAGGAATAGGATAGCACGCTGGGCCAATGAAATGTTTAGTTAACAAAGTCTACGGCATCCCATTAAAAAAATTAGAAATACATTAGTCATGACAAAAATGGTATTTCTATTGTACTGAACTTGTTTTTAACAGATATAGACTAAAGCTCTTAATATGCTTGCTAATGACTAAAAGGGACTATTCAACTGAAAAGGTGTTTAACATTCCTTCAAAAGAACCTTCATTATTGGGGTGGCTGGGTGATAGACATTGGGTAGGGTACGTGCTATGGTGAGCGCTGTGAATTGTGCAAGACTGTTGAATCACAGATCTGTACCTCTGAAGCAAATAATACAATATATGTTAAGAAAAAAGAAAAAGAAGAAGATAGCAGGAGGGGAAGAATGAAGGGGAGTAAGTCGGAGGGGGAGACGAACCATGAGAGATGATGGACTCTGAAAAACAAACTGAGGGTTCTAGAGGGGAGGGGGGTGGGGGGATGGGTTAGCCTGGTGATGGGTATTAAAGAGGGCACGTTCTGCGTGGAGCACTGGGTGTTATGCACAAACAATGACTCATGGAACACTACATCAAAAACTAATGATGTAATGTATGGGGATTAACATAACAATAAAAAATTAAAAAAAAGAACCTTCATTATGGATGTGTTTTCAATATTTTCTCTAAATTATTCCTTGCTTTAAATTAGTATAATCCATCCAACTGATTATAACCATTATAATCACAATGTGAAGTTAAGTCATGACTGAATGTTTGTATAGATTAATAGTAGTCAGATGTTCTTGTAAATATTCATAATTGTGTTTAAATCTATTGGTAAATCCCAATGTTTCTATTTGCAGATTGTATCTGAAAGAAATATGGAAGCTCTCTCCTCTGTTCTCTCTCCATTGCTGCCTTCCTATTTCACCATTTTTCTTCTGGATTCTAGCAATAGTTTCCCACCTGGTCACTCTGCTTCCTAGCTCACTGCTCTTTCACAAATCTGTTCCTCAACAGCAGTCCAAGGGACCCCTTAAAAATGTAAGTCAGGTCATATTATAATCATACCATAGTATTCCCCTGTCTGAAGCCCTCCAATGGCTTCTCATTGTTACTGGAATTAAATCCAAATTCTTTGCCTTGGCCAATAAGGTCCTGCAAAATATGGCTTCTGCTTAACTCTTTTAACTTCAACTTGAGCCACTAACCTCTCATTTACGAAGTTTACATCACACGACCCTTCAGTTTGGGGAACATGTACGAAGGCTGTCCCCATATCAGGGCCTTTGCAGACACTGTTCCTGCTGTGTAGAACTCTCCCTTTCCCCATCCCCACCCCCATGTATGGTGTCTTTTCATCTTTTAGGCCTCTGCTAAAATGTCAAGTTTAGAGAGTTCTTCCTTGCTACCCTATTTCAATAGCATCCTGCCTTCAGCTTAGGTCAGAATCCCAGGGTCCTGAGATTGAGCCCTGCATTGGGCTCCCTGCTCAGCAGGGAAGCCTGCCTCTCCCTCTCCATCTGCCTCTCTACCCTGCTCATGCTTTCTCTAGCTCTCTCTCTCTCTTAAAATCTTAAAAAAAAAAAAAAAAAGTATTTCTGTAGCCTCTTTCATCAGTCCAAACAAAAGATGCTGCTGAGCTGAATGGGATGGTGGTTGTGGCCATGCAGAGAAGGGCCAAATAAAGCCTAAGCCATGGAGACTCTGCTAGGTCTCTAACTCATGGATGTAGTGATTTGTTAGTTAGGTGGGGGAGAGGTGAACTGAGAAGAGGAATAAGGATGATTACCTGTTTTGTTTTGTTTTTTCCCCCTTGAGCAGCAGGGTGCTCTGTGGCACCCTTACTGAAATAAGGAGTGCTGGAAGGGGCAACCCAAATGAATGAGTACAGTTTTGAACACATTGATTTTGTATCTTCTGAGAGGCCTCCACTGGAGATGTCAAGTAGATATTTGTGTATTTGGAGGGTGTGAGAAGGGTCCGGAAGGAGATACAGATTTTGAAGGCATTGGTATGTAGGCAGGGATTTAAAATATGGGAATGGGTGTGATTGTATAGTGAATCCAGAGAGGGCCTGGAACACAGCTCTGAGGAACTCCAACATTTAAGATGAGGGCTGAGGAGGAAAAGGGGTTTGAAAAGATGTTTGAAAGACAGAAAAAACACCTGTAAAGTGGGGTGTCCTGAAAGCCTAGGGAGTGGAAAAAGAAGGAAGTGGCCATCCAAGTGAAGTACTCCTGAGATGTCAAGCAATGTGTGGACCTCAAAGTACCTCTTGCATTCAGCAGTGCGTTGGTCACAGGAGATCTAGTACCAGCAGTCTTGGAAGAACGGCGGTGCAGAAACCAAGATGGTGTGAATGGGAAAGAGAGTAAAAAGTGAGGGAATGTCAAAAAAAAGAAAGTTCCAGACCTATCTCTCTTTGGAAGTAAAGCGATGTCTAGTGAAAGGTTTTTTTTTTTTTTTCTTTTTGATTTTATGTTTTTAAGATGAAAGAGACTTGAGTTTGTTTAAATGCTGAAGGAGGGGTGGAGGAGGTTAAGTATATGCATTGAAAATGAATATTATTTCAACCTCAACACTTCTATTAGATTACACGGAGACAATTTAAAAATGTTCCCTGAGTTTTCTTTTTATTACTTCTTAGGGATCATGGTCAAAGAGAGTGGGGAAGCCAGAAGGGCAGAGAGTTGCCTGCAGTGATTGGGAGGCATGACATTAGATCACATGTGATAGAGTTATGCTGCTACAGATTTCGTAGGTGCTCAATAACTATTTGCTGAATGACTGGATAAATGTTTTGTACCTTGCACTATTCCTGAGGGAAAGGGAAAAAAGGGGAAGGAAAAGGCATTTCAAAGTGGGAGTGATTGGGATTCAGGGAAAAAGAGATGGGGGAGAAGAAAGGTACTGAGGAAACACCAGTGATGTACTGGGGCCTCTGTTGATGTCTTCAAACTCTTTGTGTCCCTTGGGGAATTGCTCTGAGATTCCTCCTTTAGGAAAGTTTGACCTGTATAATAAATTCATAGAAATTTTACAATGGGGAATTGTGTTTGCATTAAAAATAAGCGTTTTTATATATTTTTGACCCAGGATTAAAAGTCAATCTAATTTTAATGTAATTCATTATTCTCTCTTTTAGAAAAGTTAGCTATATTTATAATCACCAGAAAATGTCTCTCATCTTACTTTCACAGAGATTCTCTTTGTGCTTAGAGTTTGAGGAAATCTATGATATCACTGCATTATTCAGAATGGAATGTGGAGGAAAACAAAACCCTGTTTTACACATACGAGTATATCTGAATATGTGTCCCAAATACTACCATCGTGTATTTATGGTTATTCTTCATTTCTTATATGCTGAATGACTAAATTATAATAAAGGCTGAATAACCCCTTTTAGACTTAGAAAAGATAGTGGCCATCTTTGAGAAATATTTTATTCCAATTAGTCCATTAGTCTCCAATGGAGACCATTGGTGAATGTAGCTCACTGGACCCTAATTCTTCTCTAAGTAAGACCAAATTTGTGTTATGCTGCAGTCCTGGGGAACCATCCAAAATCCATTTCTTTTCTCTTTTTTTTTCTATAATATTCCGCAAGTGATTTATAGGAGAATATTTGCATAACGAAAAGTGATTTTAATATATGCTATTTTCAATGAGGCCTGCAATCTCAGATTGTTCTTTTTGCCGGAGGAATTACTGAAGTGTCTCGGGAGTTTTGACTTTCACCTTCTTCTGTTAACTAATCAGTGAATGGTTTTGTCAGGAAAAGCCAGACTCCAGATGTCCTGGGGCTGTTGTTAGAACAGACCTGTTGTATGCATTGTGTGATTCTGGTTTCCAAGTAATTTCTGTGCAGTAGGTACAAAGCAAAATTTTTCTACTTACTTTAAAATCTGCATTAGCCAATAAGAATGGTTTGCTGCTGAGCAGACCCATTATGAAAGATTATTATGTGGGCGGAGAAGCACAAGTACAAAGTAGATCAGGACAGCAGGGGAGACCAGGGGAGGATGGAGATACTTTTGTCAAAAATTAAATTTAAAAAATAGGATACAGTATTCAACATGAGTCTATTACTGTTCTAGATTTCTTTTAAAAATGAAGCTTCACACAAGTATTTTACCAGCCATTTGATTGCATTTTTAAAATCAATGTAATTGGGTATCAATTTTTTATCACAAGAAGGTTGGTACTATTCTTTTGGGCAAAGGTGAGACTCTGGAACTTAACGTGCAGCTTCTGGAGGTACACTGGATGAATGAGAGGGGACAGCGTTGTTCACCCAGTTGGGAGGGCCGGCTGCTCAACCCTGGTCCTCAGTGGGCTGAGGTTATTTTAGAAAAAAATCTTCATATTCTCCGTGTCAGAAATGATACGCAGTTTGTTTTGGTTCACGCAATCGTAACTATTTCTCTGTGTGTGGAAGGCACCTGATATTTATGCCAAAATGATTTATAGTCAACTCCTGATTGAATCTAATGTTGGTACGAGGAATAAGAAGAAAGGTGTATATCTTACTGTAATTTATATTGCTTTGAGATATACTCCATAACTTCCTACAGCATATGCAATTTCCTTATAATGTTCTTAGATAAATTAACCAATTATTTGATGGTTGGGTGATAAAAAATGGCCTGTGAGTAAGCTTTAAGGAAGGGTAGGGGTTTGTGGAAGGCCTAAGTTGAAGTTGCTTTTCCATGAAAACTTGCCTGTAAATACCTTAGAGAAGGACTTTTTATGCCACTAGTTAGTATGTATAAACCCATGTAATTCAGGGAATTTAAAAAGGAAAGAAAATGTTTTCTAATTATATCTATTTCGGAGATATCATGACACATTTTGTGGTATTATCTGCTCTTTTGAATTATTTATTTATTTTAATCGTCACTGGTGGATAGAGGCTTTTCTATACATGTACTTCCTTTCAACAAAGAAACAAAGGAGACATCCCTCAGGATGCTAGAGGATCAGAAGGAATGGACACTGAGGAAGTTGCTCTGCAGATGATGCCTGGAGGGGTATGCAGTTGTCCACACGCCTGAGGGAAGCTGGATGAGGTGCATGGTCAGTGGAAGAGCCTGTCGTGACCACTCTGCTCTCTTTTCTATAATGATTTTGATGAAAACTTGCTGGTCAGATCTTGGCTTTTGTTGGTGAGATTTCTGCTTAACCTCTCACCTTGCTTGACATTGAACTTGCCTCTAATGGCTTCACAGCCCAACAGCAGTTTCTCAGCTCCTTAAGTAAGCATCACATTAGTTCAAGTTAACATCACATTGTGCCCTTCAACCACTTTTTGTGTAGAGTTATGTTCTGCTGACCTCTAATTCACTTACAGAAATTGCTTGTAAGAAACTTTCTTTTCCATATTTTTCAGGCAAGAAATGGGAACAAAACAAGGATATGATAGTTTAGGTCACTGAGCTATTCCAGGGGGAATAATAATATAATAATATAATGCCTTATAATGTAAGCTAAATATCCAGTAGAGTGACATTCATTTTACGGAGTAGCCTAATATCTTATTTCTCCTATTCTGGTATATTTTTAGGATATAGATTACCTTTAAATATTCTGATCTTGTTGTTCACTTTTGTCTTGTGGGCAAAATATTGAAAGGGACATATAACCTTCTATGAAGGGACTGCTGTTCTTGGAGTGATAATATGCTTTAAACTGTGATGGCAGTTCATCTTGAATCACAACCTTCCTCTTCTTAATGAATTAGATGTTGATCTTGTACAGGTACTTCTGACCCACTGTTGAGCAGTTTAGAATTTTGTGACTCTTAAAAGTGAAGAAGAAACTTCTATCTGAGGGGAGATACCCAGAACCCCAACTCCAGTGTCCTGCTTGACCTATACTTCAAGTCCTTCCCTATGTTTTGATATATTCATGGATCTGTGGTTATTGTCAGTAGTCATAAAAAATTTATATTATCGGGGCACCTGGGTGGCTCAGTCAGTTAAGCATCTGCCTTCAGCTCAGGTCAAGATCCCAGGGTCCTGGGATCGAGCCCCACATCAGGCTCCTTGCTCAGTGGGAAGCCTGCTTCTCCCTCTGCCTGCCGCCCACCCCCCCGCCAGCTTGTGTTCTCTCTCTCTGACAAATAAATAAATAAAATCTTTAAAAAAATTGTATTATCTGGAGCCATTTTCTAAGCCCCTGATAGCTTGTTATGAAATGCTGATGCCACAAAATTGTCTGTTTTGTAAGCATTTAAACGCAGACTAAGGAAGGTAAAGCAATAAGTTTATTGGGCCCAAGGTAAGAATTCAGCTATCCCCAAATTTGCCTAGTTGGTGCTCAGTTCTCTTCTGGGACCAGATCTCATGTTGGGGATAATTGGGGATAATGGGGACCCCGGGAAACTGGAGAGCACTTAAGCTCAAAAAAGTATCCATGTAAGTGTTCTGCCACCAGAGAAACTTATAGATATATTGCATCTCTATTGCTCTCAATTAAATATATGGTCTTTTTATTTAGTCTTAAGGTGACTAATAGGTAGGTAGACTTTATGATATTACCTAGGATAAGAGATATTAAACCCTCTATTTTTGAAGGCCTTGCCATGGTTCCTTTTCTTTCTCCAAATAAAATCAATTTTGCATTTTTTTTTTTAGTTAGATGATGCAGAGTTGGGCAGTTTTGAAATGGTAGTTTGAACATGTATTTTGGATAACAGAAGAATTTTTGCTCTCTAGATCTTTATCACTTACAGTATTTAGAAAAGTAGCCAATGTAAAGTGTCTAACATTTAGTAAGTACTCAATGAATATTTACTGAATTAAAAGCAATAGACTATTTAAACAGAAAAAAAAAGTGTTGGTGAGGATACGGAGAAACTGGAGCTCTGCTATACTGCTGGTGAAAATGTAAATTGGCATAACCACTTAAGAAACTGTTGTGCCGTATCTACTAATGTTGAACATATAAATGAATACCTGTAACTCCATTTCCACTTCCGAGTATGTATCCAGCAGATATGCATACATATATTCACCAAAAGATATGTATTAGAATATTCAGAGTAGCACTGTTCATAATCAAGAAGCTACCCAAATACACAACAAATACCAAATGCATAAAGTATTGTTTATTCTTAAAATGAAAAACTATACAGTAATGAAAATGTGTGATCTACATCAGCACACAACTATATATGAATTTCACAAACATAATAATGACCATATGAGTCAAACCCAAAATAGTATATTTACTATACGGTTCCACTTACATGAAGTACAATAATTGATAAGCCGACCTATGCTGTTTATAATGCAAGAATTGTTGTTACCCTGGGGATATTAGTAATGAGAAGGGAATACAAGGGGAGGACCCTTTGGGGTGCTGGTAAATGTCTTATTCTTGATCTGGGTGCAGGATTTCACAGATACATTAAGTTGTTAGAGATATTGAGCTGGATGCTACGACTTGTGCACTTTTTTCTGTATTTATTATTTTTAACAATACATTAAAATGAAAGGGGAAATAGGTCTTCTAAGTTCAATGAAGTAATCATTTGTAATCAAAGGAAATATATTTATTTTTAATATTCTCCAATATCTTATTACCTGTTTTAGGTAAAAATAGGATAAACTGAGTGGAGTAGATTGTTAAGTGGAGGTACTCTATAAATTATGGTTTTACATAATTACATTTATGGTGTAATTCTTGCCAAGTTCAGAGATATTTTTTTAAATCTGCATTGATTTTACAAAATTTGTAGAGTAATATGTAACCTCAAGTGTGAATCAGTTAGTCATGTATACAATATACTCAATATATTGCCTCTCATTTTTTAATGTTTGTTCATAATGTTTGATGGTGAATAGTTCTAAAGATGTGCAGATTTTTATATAAAACGGGAAACCTTTATTTAATTTGTTGTTCATTATCAAAGTTAAGGAATTTTAGATTTGTTATACAGAGCATTACACCCAGAGGAAGTTTCCCCAAATTGTACTTACTCTCTTAGTTTTTGAAGGAATAAGTTTTTCTAACAACCAAATGCTCATTTAGTGTCTAATGCTAAGAAGAAAACTACTAAATTTAAATCATAGATTAAACTCAGAATTTTTAGAATCATATGTGACCAAATATCATTACAAAATAATTCCTCAATTTTTTTTTTCACATGAGGAAACAGACCCAGAAAGGGTAAGAGATATGTCTAAAGAGACGTTATTACTATTCTCATTACTGAGAACAAAACTCTTCAATATCACCCAGCGCCTGTCTTTTCAGTCTACAGAGAACATTCACATGCATAATCTCAGTTACTGCTAGTATTAATAGGAACACATTTGTGTCATTTAAAGTCGTTCTCCTATTATCTGCCAAATTCCTGTTTACAATAACCCTATGTTGGTATGGTATATTTTCCTGTTAAGTTATTTGCCTTGCCATTGTAGATGCCTTGATTAAGGAATAATGTTAGGTCAATTGGATTCTATTTTACTAGAAGCTTTTTCAGGTTTGACCAAAACTATAATGTCTGCTTTCATCTGCAGATGACTTCTCCTGCCTACAATTGAATAAATACAATTACTGATGAAAAGGGATTTCCTAGGGTTTAAAAAAAAATATCCCTGATCATGTCAACTAATCTCATCTAATTGTATTGATATTATCAAGATGTTTAATGACCTTTGATAGTTTTTTGTCTGTTATCGGGGCATTGAGGACTGTCTATGCCAATGATTTCAAGCTAAGTAAGGGTCTAGGAATTTTTCATTTTTAGATAATTGTATCAGCTTTGAAATACATATGGCCCAGAAATACAATATTATGATATAATTATATTATATCATATCACATATATACATATATATACACATGCATACATATACATAAATGCTATACTATATATTAATATGTATTATATATTATAATTATATATTAATACATGTTATGTGCATTTTAAATTTTAAGTAAAGTGTTTTAAATGTTATCAAAATTTTATATACATATGATTTAAAAAAAAATCAAACAACACAAAGCAGCAATCCTGTACCCATATGCCCTGTGGCATTTTCCAGGGTCAAACAGTTTTATTTTAGTTTGATTTTGTCTGTGTATTTCTAAATCAGGATTTTTTTTTTTTTTAAGTGGGCTCCACACCCAGCCTGGAGCCCAGTGTGGGGCTTGAACTCACAACCATGAGATCCACTGTGAGATCAAGACCTGAGCTGAGATCAAGAGTCAGATGTATAGCCGACTAAGCCACCCAGTGCCCCCTAAATCAGGAATTTTTAACCTAGAGTGGATGAATAGGATTCAGGAAGTCTGTGTGCTTCGATAGGAGAAAAAAAAGCTACATCTAAATTGAAATTTAGCATAAGCAACAATCCACGGTAGTATCGTCAGTACTGTAACATTATCAGTGATAGATTTCAGAAATATTTTTATATGACATGAAGTTGTTGCAAAATTGACCTTGAAATATTGTTTACACTCATTTCTACTTCCAAATTAGATATCATTTAATGCATTATTAAAGAAACATATCTATTGCTATATTACACATTTGTTTAGTATTTTTGTATTTCAATATATTTCCTTTACAAATTCTGTATATTTTATTATATGCATTTAAAATAATATTTTGAGAATAGTTCCATAGGCTTCACCAGATGGCCAGTGAAGTCATGCCAAATGTATGTTGACAATCTCTGTTGTAAATACTATACATATATCACTTTTTCTTGATTTATCAAATTTGGGCATTGAAGCAGGCTATGCTCAGTATTCAGCTCACTTATAACATTCTCTCACCTTTCTCTTACACTTTGATAGAGGTTTCCCACCCCACTTCTTTGTTGGTTATCTTTTTGAAGTGGGGCTCTACTTACACCTTAATTAATATCGCTATCGATTATATCTCTTAAGGTTCCATTTTAATATTAGCATTCCTATACTTTTCTTTGATTTTCATTTCCACCCTCCTCCTTCACAATTTCTTTTTTTTAATTTTTATTGTTATGTTAATCACCATATATTACATAATTTGTTTTGGTGTAGTGTTCCATGATTCATTGTTTGTGCATAACACCCAGTGCTCCACGCAGAATGTGCCCTCTTTAATACCCATCACCAGGCTAACCCATCCCCCCACCCTCCTCCCCTCTAGAACCCTCAGTTTGTTTTTCAGAGTCCATCATCTCTCCTGGTTCGTCTCCCCCTCTGACTTACTCCCCTTCATTCTTCCTCTCCTGCTATCTTCTTCTTTTTCTTTTTTCTTAAAATATGTTGCGTTATTTGTTTCAGAGGTACAGATCTGTGATTCATCAGTCTTACACAATTCACAGCGCTCACCGTAGCACATATCTTCCCCAATGTCCATCACCCAGCCACCCCATCCCTCCCACCCCCGACCACTCCAGCAACCCTCAGTTTGTTTCCTGAGATTAAGAATTCCTCATATCAGTGAGGTCATATGATACATGTCTTTCTCTGATTGACTTATTTCACTCAGCATAACACCCTCCAGTTCCATCCACGTCGTTGCAAATCCTTCACAATTTCTGTCATCTAAACTTCTAGATCAGGACGCCTGAGTGGCTCAGTCGGTTAAGCATCTGCCTTCGGCTCAGGTCATGACCCCAGGGTCCTGGAATCGAGTCCCACATTGGGCTCCTTGCTACGCGGCGGGGAGCCTACTTCTCCCTCTGCCTGCCACTCCCTCTGCTTGTGCTTGCTCTCTGTCTCTCTCTTCCTTCCTCTCTGTCTGACAAATAAATAAAAAAATCTTAAAAAAAATAAAAGATAAACTTCTAGATTAACAATGTCAGTATAATAGCATTTGCATTCTGTTCTAAAAATGTAACAATATTCTGAAAACATAATTAAATGTCCAGTTATTTATCTATATATTGATTCTAAAAGTTCAAGATCAGCAAACAGTATTTACCTTGTTAGAACTATGCAGTCTAATAGGTAAATTACAACTATATGTCCTTTTTGAGTGGCTCTTTGTTTTTCATGTTGAAGTTTCTAATTGCCTTCCTTTCTTCTTATTTCTTTCTTTGGAATATTTGCCTTTATTATATCTTCATTTTTTTCAAACTCTCTGACATTTCATTTATTCTATCTGTACCAATTAGGGTTTCATTTTATTTTGTTTTTCCCTGGGGACTCCAATTAATGATCTTTCCTTCTGACTTCTATTCTCATTTTTTTTTTTTTTTAGACTTGCTGCAGAGCTTATCAGGGTATCTCCTAAAGTAACATACTAAGAAACTTTTCATAAGAACAAAAATTTCTGGGACTTATGTCTAAAAATGTTTTTATTCTGCTTGAACACTTGATTTTAATAATTTAGTGAGACATAGAATTTCAATTTGATAACCATTTCAGTTTTTCAAAATTTCATAAAAATATATCAAAATTAGTAGTTTAATTGGTATTTTACTTTGTTTTTTAAATTAAATAATTTGTTTATTTTTAAATTTTAAAACTAGGCCACTGTGTCCTTTTAAGAATAATGTTTTATAGATTGGATTAATCTCTTTTAATTTCTGTCACTTTCTCTTTTCTCTCTTTCTGTGTATTAAACTTTTTGTATTGATCCTTCATAGCTTTTCTCTTATGCATTCCATTTTTATTTTTATTCAATTCAGTATCTAAGCCTTGGAATTAAAAAATTCAGCCTATCGATTTTTAATTTTTAAGTTCACTTTCTCCCTTGATATTTTATTGTTCATAGAATCTTATCATTTTATAAATTTAGTATCTTTTCAAATCACTCTGAAGATTTTAACTTGAGATTTATTTTTTAAAATTCCCCTTCCCGGATTTATCTGTTTCTCCTATAACTTTTTTTTTCTTTTTTTAATTTGTCACTCCTTTTTGTGCTGCAAACTTTCCTCAAATGTTTGCTAATTCTTGATCGCTTACATAAAATGTAAAGAGGAGAAATTGACTCAGCTCTGTACATTTGGTCAGAACTTGTTGACTGGCAAGCTTCACTTAGGGGGAGGGTCAGACAACCGGCCACAATTCTAAAATTTCCTCAATCTTTCAAACCAGAGAGGTCTTTTCTCAGAAGATTTTCAATCTCATTAGCAAAAACCCTTCCTTTTTCTCCCTTCCTACCTTCCTTCCTTCCTTCCCTCCCTCCTTCCTTCTTTCCTTTCTTCCTTCCTTCCATCCTCCCTTCTTTCTTTACCTCCCTCTCTCATTCCTTCCTTTCTTCTTTTCCCATGGGAATTTTTTATATTGCCAAATACAGGTGATATGCACACAGAGATGAAGTAGATTTGATCCCCTTAATTGTCAGGTTTTCCATTCAAATTTCCTTCTAGCCCTCCATGTTGGCAAGAGTTTCCAAGTCCTGAACCTTCCTGAAGAATAACAAGGCATTCAGTTACGTTTTCATTTATAGTGTCTCCATGGCTCTTCCAGGTCGCAGTTTTCTCTGTTCCGTTTCATCAGTCCTTCTTTCTCCAGTACCTTCTCAGTGTCCAGAAATATGTCAAAAATTCTTATCCACTGATCATTCCATCCTGGATTCTTCATTGATATGTGTATGTGTGTGTGTTTTAATTTCTTTATAATTCATTATTGCACCTTCATGGTATCTCTGAGAGATTGGAGAAGCATGGCCACAATCTTAAACCAGAAATCTTGAATATTATGGTGTAATAATTAAAAATTTATATTGTTTATAATTATTTGACCCAAAGGACTAACTTTATATTATGTGCCAAAACAAAGTGTTTTTGTATAGTTAAATATACATTTATGTTTTTAGAAATGCAACCAAAAATGATAAAACAAAGAAAGATTATATTTTATTTTTCTGGAACTTTACTAAGGGTGTTTACCATTTCACAATATCACTTAACCTTATGATATATAAGTTACCAAATAACAGCTCAATTGTATAAATCTGTGTTTTCACCTCTGGAGTTTTAGTGATTCCACATGTTCCAAATGTCTAACTTGATCAATTATCCAGTACAGATACATTGAACATTTACATCTTTGAATACATAGTATTTTGTTATATATTGTTTGCGTTTTACTTTCTTTTTTATGTTACAGCTAGGACATTATATTGATTTTGTTGAAATCAGTGTCTGTAATTTACATTATATGTTACTTTCATTTCAGAATAGTAAGGGGATAATAAAAATCTGTATTTAAAGGTGTATCTTAGGGGGTGCCTGGGTGGTTCAGTCATTAAGCATCTGCCTTCTGCTCAGGTCATGATCCCAGGGTCCTGGGATCGAGCCCCACATAGGGCTCTCTGCTCCGTGGGAAGCCTGCTTCTCCCTCTCCCACTCCCCCTGCTTGTATTCCCTCTCTTGCTGTGTCTCTCTCTGTCAAATAAATAAATAAATAAATCTTAAAAAAAATAAAAGTGTATCTTAGGTCTGATAAGGTTGAGAAACAGTGATCTAAATCCTGGGACTACATTTCTTTCTTTGCCTTTCAGTCTTTATGAGGAACATGAGAATAAACTTCCAAATATTGAACTTAAAAAAAAAAGGAATTCTGAACAGAATTCTTTCCATTGATGCTTTTTAAAAGCAGTGATTCAGAAATAAGTACTAGAAAGTATTCTGTATACTTGCACGTGATTATAAATCTAGTACATTTCACCTACTTGTTCTCTACTTGATGAAGTCTTACTTGGATAGTCTCCAGCAGAAGCCAACAAACCTTTTCTGTAAAGGGTCAGGGAGTAGACATTTTAGGCTTCAAGGGCTAGATGGTCTCTGTTGTAGCTACTTAACTCTGCCATTATAGCACAAAAGCAGCCATAGGTAATTCACAAATGAATTAGTGTGGCTGTGTTCCAATAAAACTTTATTTACAAAAATAAATGACAAGCTAAGTATGGCATACAGACCATAGTTGGCCAAACCTTGATCTTCATGATTATCAAATCTTTCCGTTTCAGTGGACTGTCATTGGTGATGATGTTATTATTCATTCCAATAGCAAAACCATTTAAACATCTTGAAATATTTGCCCACATTTTAGTAGGTGAGCCATGGTAAACATAGGTTCAGAGGTGTTTTGTTTTGTTTGGTTTGGTTTATTTTGCTAAAGGTTCCTTGTTCCCTATTTGGTTGGTTGTTATGATGATTGATAAACTTAGCTACTTTATACATAGAAAGAAATACACAACTGTTACTACCTCACTATTCTTGGTGATGGGAAGACTCTACAAAAGCTGAACCAAGTAGAGATTGTTCCATTAAGAAG
Source organism: Callorhinus ursinus (assembly GCF_003265705.2). Lineage (NCBI taxonomy): Eukaryota > Metazoa > Chordata > Mammalia > Carnivora > Otariidae > Callorhinus > Callorhinus ursinus. The sequence continues at coordinate 10,280,407 of NW_027397089.1, forward strand.
GAATAGAGAGTGGAAAATATCTACAGCGGATTAACCTAAAATAATTAAAGGTCAAAGAAAATAATTTATGAGTAATGATTGAAGTTGTGATTACTAAAGAAAAGGGAAAGCTTTATAGGGCTTCCTATGAGTCATCACATACTTGAAGAAATAACATGAAGGAGAATTAAACCAGGTTTCATGGGTTTTTTTTCCGCTTTGAGATTTTTAACAAGAAAAGCTTTTTTAAATAAGTCGCTTGATTAGAGGTTTACATATAAGGAACATCATGGTTATAAGAATCAGCCTATAACTCTGAATAATTGGAATTTCCAACTTTAAAATATGTGGATTCGATAAACATTGATTTTTAGCAAAACCAGACAGACAACAGATTTGTTTCTCAATGATATGCACAGATCTGTAAAATTTTAAAATAACTGACATATTAGTATCTTTCAATGCTATTATTAATGATTCTAGAATACGACTTTTATTTCTGGTAATTTAGTTAGAGTTGGTAAGCTCAAAATCCAGCAGGGTTGACTAGCCTAACACATCACTCACAGGCTGCATTGTATACAGTCTCTATTCCCTTCCAGCACAAGTATAGATGATAACTGTCAAATTTACCCTTTGATAGATGTTATCTAACGTTTAAAATATGCCATGAAGCCTTTTCCAGATCTCTCTTGGTGATTTCAAGTTCAGAAATGTGATTTGCTTGGTGCAATGTTCTCAACTGGGTCTATTTTACTCCCGAGGGGACATTTGGCAATCTCTGCAGACATTTTTGCTCTTCACAACGGGGGAATTCTATTGGCATCTAGGAAGCAGAGACCTAGGATGCAGTCTCCCACAATATTTATCCAACTGAAACTTTCATTAGTGCTGAGGTCGAGAAACTCTGACTTAGTATAAAATGTGGGAAACAGGTCCTCAGGCTTCTTTAAATCTATACCACCTTAATCCTCATTAATGAATGTCTTCTTTATGGAGATAATTGAGAATGAGCACTTCCCTGGTTATCTGAACCATATATCATTATATTGGAATCATAGGGAAGTCAGTGATTGTCAGTATTTCTTCCCAGGTCAGTCATCCATTTGTTCATGAAATAATTAATGACCACTTGATATGGGACCTAGGTTGACTATACAAAACTGAATAAGATAAGGTCTCAATCTAGATTACTGCTGGGTTGTAAAGGCAAATTGTCATAGTTCTCCATGACTTTTGTAGTGTCTTGTTACATGATAGCAACACTTTGGGCTTCATAAAAAGCAAGCATAAGCTTGTCATGAATTTTTGAAAGCTTTATTTGTATTGGCAAGAGGATGTGGCAAGGTAGTTGACTTACAAAATATTCAGTTTTATGTTTTTGTGTAAGTAATCCATAGGCCAAAACTTTTGAGGGACCACTGGTGAATGAAACCTCTTATGGAGAGATGGATGCAGTCAATGACTTTCCTAAGGTTTTTTTTCAGACATACGAACATCTTTATTCTAATAACATATCATTAGACAAAAAATTCAGTGAGATTAGCATTAAAGTAAATTTGTGCTGTACTATATCTGAATTTGTCGATATATGTTCTCCAAGGGCTCTGCTTCTGCCTTTAATTTTTTGGAAACTAGGGCATGGACTGTAGGCTTAGTTTGCAAATGTGCGTTTTAAAATAATAGCTTTTAAAAATAACAAATATTTTTCAACATCCAATATTATTAGAATATTTTATCATTAGTTCTGTTGAAGTGCTTTTTTGTTGTTATTGTTGTTTAAAACTATTTTCCTTACTTGTGCTATTAAGTGAGAAAGTAAGAAAACACCTATAAAGAGACCAATCTATTTTTACTGTGTAATGATCCCCCTAGTGGATATGAGAAGCCGCTAGCTGTAGGATTTGCATAAGGAAGCAGGTGATTGTGGGTGAGACTTCCCTACTTGTTTCTCACTTTCAGAAGTGTTTCACAAGATCGGGACCGTCTTTACTATTTTAAATAAAGGAACTCCCAGTGATTAAATTGCTTTTTTAGAAATCCTTAATGAGGCAGAAAGCAGTAAAGGTGCATAATTTTTAAAATTAGAAAAAGATGAATATCTTAAACAAAAGTTGGAGTGATGCTTTTGTAGTTTTTCAAAACACTAGGAGAAGAATTTTACCAATTATTTTGTGTTCTTTCATTTAAATTGGCTAGCTATTTTAAAGTAGTCATAATGCAACCTGGTGCTGCTATATATGTGGCCAGGAGTTAGTTATATTTTTTAAAGCAAGAGTAAGGAACATTGATAATATGAAAATTGATTACTTATGACAAAAATGCTGCTTAAAGCTATACCATCAAAATAAGATGTTTAAGGCAACTATTTGTAGTAGCTATATAATAAAACTTTCAAAATAAAGATTCATTTTGATTGAGTAAAATGTTATTATAATATTAAGCCTACAGTTTTCAAATATGCTACTATTCAGAATATTGGAGATAGGACCAGGGGAATAGAGATAAATGCCCTGTGAGGTGGAGAAAACTTAAAATATTGCTAGATCAAAGAGCTTTGCCATGTTTGAGTAAAAATAACATTAATGATGACCATGCAATGAACTCAGTATCGATAGAACATTATATTGCTAAGCAAACAGTGTTACTACTTTCCTTTTTTTGAAAAATACTTGCTGGCTCATGAAACTGCTACTGCTCTGAGAAAACTAACATTTAAGTAGGCAAATAGGCTGTTTCTTTGTAAAGGACTCAAGCACTGATAGAGGATAGTATTCTGTTAACTAAAATGCATTTTACAAATGCAGTATATATCAAAAAGTCATGTTTGATAATAATTTTTTGATATAAAAATCTGTATAAAATATAAAGCACATGCATATGCTATGTGTAAATACAAATGCCTTATTTATAACGGCCATAATTAATGTGATTTTAAACTTTATACATTTTTTTCTTACTTTGGAAAAACTACATATAGGATAAATAACTAAAAGGTAACTTGTTGACGGAAGTCAGTGACACAATATGTGTGACATCACACAATTAATAACATATAACATCATGCAGGTAATGAGAAGTTTTACAAGTTTTGCTTGATTTATTGAAAAGAAAACCACATTTTTTTCAGCAATAAACATTCTTTGATGACGGTAATAACGTGCATGAATTGGATGAGGAAATAGGAAGCAAGAAGAGAAAAGGATGGAAAATCTATAATTAACAAAAAAACATTCACAAACAATAATTATTGTAAGTGAAATACATTTCTGCAGAATAAAAATGGAACAAAGTGAACAATGAAAATCACAGACAATTAGTGTGGATGTAGCTTGGATCATAGTAATGGTGAAAGGCCAAAGATAATGTAATACAACTTGTACAGAGAAACAATGGAAATCTGTTCAAAAGCTCTTTTAAAAGCCCTCCCCTTCACACATATCGTATGCTATTCTGCTTCTTCATTAGCATGTTTTCTTTCATATTTCTAATTTATGAGATGCCTGAGCAAAATAAACACTCGACTTGATTTTAAAACTTTGTAGAGCTACCACAGCATTTTTTTTTGAATAAGCCTATATATGATATGGATTTACTTAAACATTCATTTGGCTTTGCTTTTGAGTGGACTGCTGGTCTAAATGGCCTGATATTTAAATGTTACCATAGTGATGAGTAGTGGACACTGTCATCTTTCTCTTTTTAATTAAGGAACAGATGCAGGTAAAGCTGATCTTTCGGTGACCCTCTTTAAGCTGGCATCAACACATTGATTGTTTTCAATTCTTTTCTCTCTCCTGCAATCTTAGCTTTGTCCTTTCTTCATATCAAGGTCTTCATCCTCTTAGGTTAAAGATGCAGGAACTCCTTTTAAGCCCTTCCTTTGGGAGCTTTGTCTTAAAAGGAGTAAAACGCACTTCCACTAAACACCAGTGAAACACTAATGCATTTTTTTTTTTTCCTCCAGCAAGAATCCCTGGCTTTTTCCACTTTAAAATTCAGTAATGTATGAGTGGTAGTTTGTTAAAATTTTTTATAACCTATAAAGACCATAAATATTTCTACTTGCACAACTTTTTTGAGGAAAACAAAATGCCCTTTCACATTTAGCATATTTACCAACAAGGTATATTTGGAAGGTTTAAATGGTGTTATCAATACATTCATTCTTCCTTGGGCTGTAATCTCCTAAACTACACTAATACTGTAAGAAGTACTTATTAAGTAATTTACATGCATGGCACTGTTTTAGATGTTTTTCCAAGTAAAAAGAGTTGGTGCCCCAAAGATGCTTACAGTTTGGTCGTATATGAGGCAGATGGTAATGAGGGGTTTTTTGTTTTGTTTTGTTTTTTGTTTTTAACTTAGGCATAACCTGTTTGGGGTGCAAGAAACAAAATTTGCCTGGAGGGAATCGAGAAGAGGAATAAGAGTACCCAGTAGGTCAGAGATACTGTCACCGTACCAGAGGAATAGCAGATAAAAATAAAATACTTGCTCTAATTTTCATTTCTTCTACTTAGGAATGTTAGTATTAACTCAATACTTTTAGGGTTGTTCTTTATCTCACCTCAGTTTTTTGGCGATTTTATCTTATTTGGTTTTTGTATTAGATTTCATCAGTGTTGGAAACTAATCAAATTTATTATCTCTTTTAGGGTATTTCTGATTTCTTTTTATGCATGTTAATTAAAAGGATTCCACTTTTTCTTGTGATTTTCAACTCTTTTGATTCTACTTGTCTTTATAATCTTTAGCCAATACACTTTGCATGGATTATTTCACATTTTACATTGCCTTGTTTACCTAGAGGCCAAATGTACTTTTGGATGTTTTCCCAATAAAATGGTCTGTAAGTATGCACAATCATATTTATGTATACAGTTTTCCGACAATGACTTGAGGAGGTACTTCTTTTTTTTTAAATCAACTTTATTGAAGTTTAACTTGCATACAATTAACTGCATTCGTTTAAAGTATATGATTCAGTAAGTTTTGACACAGATATCATGACATCACTATTAGTCAAGTTACAGAACATTCCTAAACCCCCCAAATTTGCTGATGCTCCTAAGTAGTCAGCCATTTCCTCTACTTCTGGCCCCAAACAACCATTGATTTGCTTTCTCTAGATTAGTTTGCTTTTTTTAAATTTAAATTCAGTTAATTAACATATAATGTATTATTTTTCTCAGGGGTACAGGTCTGTGATATTAGTTTGCTTTTTTCTGGAATCTCAAACAAATGGATTCATATGAGCATGTACTCCTTCATGTCTGCCTTTTTTTGATCCAGCATGCTTTTGAGATTTATCACACTTTTGTGTTTATCAATAGTTCGTTCCTTTGTATTGTGGATTTTATTGGACAGATATATCACATTTTGTTTACCCCTTCCTCTGATGATGAACACTGAGTCATTTTCATTTTTTGGCTCTTCTGAATAAAGATGCCTGACCGTTTGTGTCCAAGTCTTTATCTAGTCACATATTTCATTCTTCTTGGGCAATTACCTAGGAATGGAATGCTGAGTCATATGGTTAGGGGTATGTATAGCTTAATAAAAAAACCCTGGCAAACAGTGTTCCAAAGTAGATGCGACCTTTTTTATATCCCCACCGGCAGTTGGTCCATATCCTCACCAATACTCAGCATTGTCAGTCTTTTAAAAATTTTAGTCATTTTAATAAATAGGTATCAAGTAGTATCTCATTGTGCTTTTAGTTTGTATTCCCCTGATGATTAATAAAATTGCCTTTTTGTAGCTAGCTGGCCATTGCTTTTTTTAAATTAAAAAAAATCATCTTTGTTGGATGAAAAAAAATCTGTTCAATATTTTGCCCCTTTTTGTTGAATTGTTTGCTTAATTATTCATATTCAATTATAAGAGGGTTTTTCCTTTTTCTGCATACAAGTTGTTTGTCAAATAGATGTATTGCAAATATATTGCCCCTTTCTTTTGCTTGCCTTTCATTTTTAACCGTCTTTTAAAGTGCAAACACTTGTGATTTTTACAAAATCAAACTTATCAATTTTTTTTCTTTTATAGTTTGTGCTTTTTATGCCTTATTTGAAAAATCTTTGCCTATCCCAAGGGCAAAGGTTTGCTTTTTTTTTTAAACACTTTTAAGATTAAGAAGTAAGTAGTAGTATGGTAGACTAATCTCTTTTCTTACTGAGGGAGGATTTTCTCGAGTATTAGGGAAAAGAATGAGACATGATTTCCTAAATTGTGAAAAAGGGAGGTAATTACTGAATTGGTTATGATTATACTAAAGCTGCTTTCTGTCCTTATTGTCTGTGAGAAGAATTTACCCTGAATGCTTTCCCTATCAGAAAATTCTCTTTAATTCACATACTCTGAATATAGTTACATTAAATGATTAACTCATTGGCAAGAAGAATTTATTGTTAGAATTGAGGGAATATTTTATAATCTTTACATGCAAATTGAATTATATAAAATATGTATTTTATGAAATTGTATTATATTTCATCAAATCTTTAGTTTACTGGTTACAGATTTGTTATGGTTCCAATCTAAATGTTTTAAAAAGCAAAATGGGTTCACTTCATTTGCTTATTTTTCTCAAAAAGAGTACTTGGAAGAAAAACTGATAATATAAACCTTAAATAAGTGTGTTTTAGGGACAAATTCATCTTTGACATGACCAATAAGGGAAGAAAGAACCACTGAAATAAATTTATCAGCTAACAATATAACTGACATTATCAGAAGGACTAAAGTAATGGCTGTCTTCATTCTTCAGTGAATAATATATTGTGTCTCCTTTTCTTAGTAGTATTCTTTCCATCCAGAGACTTATGGATTATTTAAAGTGGTGATCTGAACTACTCAAAATAATCAGTCAAATCTGCCAGGACTATACGTGTCTTGAGTGAAAGAAGAGCTGCCTGAGACTTTATTTACTGGTGAGCAAGGTCTTGGGTTATGTAGCTGTCCTAGAATACTGCAGTTGAACATAAAATCTAAATGCTGTGTTGGGACATAATATTACATTCAAGGCAGGCCAGTACTGTAACTTAATCTGAGCTCATCTGCAAAGATCTCCTTTGGTGGAGTCATTTCTGAAAGGGTCCTGTTCCTAGTGCTACTCATTGGCTTATGTTGATGGGATATCAGAATGGCACACATTGCATCATCATGAGCTGTGATTTAATAATTATTTGTAGTGACACTGTTTTAAGAGTGATGATTATGATGTCAGTAATCATTCTCTATGTGTCTTAGATACTATGTTATTTAATTCTTTTTTAAAAAATTCATTATTTTAATGGAAAATTTTCGAAGGTTGCTTAAATTAAATCTATGAATTCTCTGGATTACATGATCTCCTAAAGAAGTGCCTTTGGTTTCTCAGAAGTGAACTCTAGATTATAAAAGTATCCCTTCCAGTGAGCAAATTGTTTGTCTTTTTTGCCTTTGGATCAATAAAACCTATAGATGATGTTACTTACCATTTAAAGTATATAAGCAATTGAAGCTAACAGTAGTCATTTTAGTATAGAATTTGTGAAATCATTTTATTGTGATAATCTTTTCCAATTTCTGTATTTCTCATCACATTAGTTTTTCACTTCCAGTGAAACATTCTATTCATCCAAATAAATTTTCCTGTGTATATTTACCATGAGTCAACCAATAACATAGGTAAAATATCTATCTATCTATCTATATATAGATATCACAATGCATGTGAAACTATAACATTTTAAAAGTAAAGAGATTCAAACTGTTTACAGAGTAGAGACTTGCAACTTTCTTGTACCCTCGTAGCTTGTTCTAGAAAAACAATACTAGAATAGTTTCATTCCTTCCAACTTTAAATCTCCAAGACTTTCCTTAATGATTTTCTCTCATCAGAAGACACATCTGCTGGCCAGGAAAGAAAACATTGGCATTGTTTTTCAGGAAGAAGATTGTGTTGTTAATGAGCTACAATAAGCTCGTATCTCCATTACATCTTGCACATAATCTTTTATCCCATATTTGAGAAATACTACTCAAATCATCAGTTGGAGCCTAACTTTGATGCAAAATATCGGCTTGTTCATATGTTATATAAAGCTCCGTGAACAATTCTTTCATAGGTTAGACTATTTTATAATGCTTTTATACTTTATTCTTTTTAGTTTGATTGAAAATTAAGATAATGATATCAAGGGGGAAGTAACCCTTAAAGATTTTGGAGTTCCTGAAAACCAGGGAGACTGATAATTTATAAAATGTAACAGAAGATTTTAGCATTTTCTCAAACAAAAAGGTGGCTGCTTAGATAATATCAACAATTTACTCTCAATGCTTTTTAATTTACTCTTGTATATGAACTCCTTGTACAACTTATAACAATTAGAGGCCCAGTTTAATTTACTTTGTAATTTGAACTTTGCAATAACAGTGTGTGTGTATTATGGGTCCTCAGGAAGACTACTGGGTTCAACCCGAGATTGTCCTTCTTTCTTCACATCCTCACCCTTCTTCCTATGTTAGCCAGGCCTATTAGTCAGGGATTTCATTTTACCACCTTAAAACTGCTAAGGCAACCTTGTCATCGTAATTTTCACACTTTTTCTTTTTCTTTGTTCTATATGTCAGTGAAATCTTATCTCCACAGTCTTCTGTCATAGGTTAATAGCTTGGAACAAAGTTCAATTAGATTCTCTAACATAATAAAACAAAATGCACAGATGAAAAAATTAGTAGCCACTGCTCTTTCCTGTACTTTATTCACCTGCCGTTTGTTGAATTTTGCCCATTAGAGAAACTGAATTAGTGGATTTGATGGGAAATGTAAAATGTGTGCATACACATAGATTTGGGTGACCTTAATGCAACTATGCTGTTCTAGAAGATGTTCCAATGACTTGGTAATACTCTGGAAGAGTTTTAATATAGATTTTGTTCTCTTACCGATGTGGCATTTAATTGTATTGTTAAATCCAAAACCTCTAAATAATGTATGGAAATTTAACATCTGAACACTACCTTAACATTTTTAAGCTTTTTGAAAAGAAGTATTGGTTCATTTCCATATACTACATTTATTCAATTAAAGTAACCTTTGCTAACAGATTAAAGCCATGGGTCATTGTCTGTACTTACTCTACTCATGCTGCTGTCTGTTCAAGGTCATCTGGAAATTATATGGCAGAGAAATTTTCCAAAGAAATAAATGTTATTAGTGCAAATTTACTAGCTAAATTATTTGAGAAGAAATATATTGACACCATTGAACATTTTCAACAATCCCACTGCCATCACTTTCTCTTCTTCTACTCAATGAGCTGTTAAAAGACACAATTTGTTGTACTATGTAGCTAACAAGAAATAAATAACATGTAGCAGGTGCTACACAGGAAGGCACTGAGTGTTATTGTACTAACTGTGCCTGACTAATTCTAGCCAAAACAACAATTCTGTATTCAGTAAAGAAGAACAGATAATTTAATGGAGATTTGGAGCCTAGTTGTTTGTAATGTCGGGGTTATACTTGGAAAATAGAATCAAGTGAGAGACACGGCTAGAGGAAATCCTCTGCTACAGAGATGTGTACTAAACTCATAAGAATCCAATTCTATGGAAGATGATGGTACGCAGATGATTTAAAATATTGAGTAATCCAAATCTTTTTCTATATATCTTTAAAAAGAACTATGTGATTATTTTGGCATGGATTTACCCTATACTTCCTACTTCTTTTAGCTTAATGTTAAAAGTAGCTTGCATTCTCTGAGTATATCATATCAATTTTGCTCAAGTGGGGAGAAAGCTGGAAATAACATTTTGCCATTCATAGTCTGCAGGGAAGAGAGATTTTGAATGATATGCATATTTGTTTTATCTCTCCTACCCTAAGTTGATATATATCGTTCTGATGATTTAGTTTTCAAATAATTACTAATTATTACATGTGGCACCTATTATGTGTTAGGAACTCTGGACAGAGCAAAACACAAGTCAAATGAGGCCTTTCTCTGGCAACTGTGTTCTACTGGAGACAGACAATTATTAAATTAAAAAAGGTAATTATAAACTGAAATGAGTGCCACTAATGAAGAATATAAAGAGTGTGCAGACACTTAGAGTTTCCAGGGGAAGGTTTCCTTTGAGCTTTGAGCTGAAGGATGAGAACGGGTCAAAAGAATTGTTGAGAACAATTTTCCTGGTTCAGGGACAGCAAGTCAGATATCTTGGGGATCAGTGAAGTGTGCCAAGTTCAAGGAGCAGGAAGGAAGCTGATGTGGGGCATACTTTTAGAAGATAAAATGGAGAGGTGGGAAAGAGCCAGACCTTTCCTTCTGGTGGCAATATGGCTTGTGGTTACTATTACCCTTGGCCAGTGTGCGTTCAGAAGCTGGGCAAACCTGCTCCCTCAGGGAGAGGGATGTAAGAAGGAGAGGCTGGAGAAAGTGAGACCTGAGAATTCAAGACAAAGAAACCATATATATTTCTGGGAAGAAAAGTCACCTTACTAAAGAATATTTTGCTTTCATTCTCACATTTTTAGATTCCTTTTGATATCCAAAAAGAACATGTAGCTTATCAAGGCAGTGGAAGCATTCAAATCCAGTTAAGCACTGTGACCATTTCTCAAAACTTTCCTTGTTAATAAGTCTCATAACTTATGAGTAGAGCTAGTCCATCAGGGGATGAGTGGCCTCAGTAAAGGGATGAAATTGATCCCAATGTCCCGAGTAGTTGGAACTTGAATGTGTTTTTGTTATTGTGTGTGTGTGTGTGTGTGTGTGTGTGTGTGTGTGAATGTTTGTTAAGTAGTAGCCTAAATTAAATATTTCTAAAGCAGTCTTACCTCTGCAATATTATGACAAGACTAAAAATAGAAGAATGGCATTGGAAACTCTAAGAGCAGGAAATTTAAAATAAAGGACTCATGCTTAAAAGTACTGAAGTGGATATTAATAGACCTGGGTGGTTCAATAAGGAGGTAAGCACTAACATCTTTTTAGTTAAGCCCTACCTGTAACCAATTCTGTTAGTAACAAAGGTTCATAATGACTTACAAAAGTCACTGACCACTACCTATTCTCATTAATTATTTAAGTGATTAAAATTGATGGAAAGAAAGGAAAATAATGAAGCAAATTGGTAAAGCTGGAAACTGTGGAAGTTCATAGGTGTGACATAGAATATTAATGATTTTCAGAACTCAGTTCTCTGTAAATGCTCAGAACCTCTCTGAAAATAAAGCAAGGAGAGTTGAGTGAAATACAATATGCTCAAAAGTTTAAATAGCAATAATATGGGATATAAATAATAGCAAATAATATGGATTACAAAGTGGACTTTAAATTTAAAAAAAAAAAGGTGCAGTGGAATGAGACTTCTATCATGGGATGAGACTTCTAAAGATAATACAACAATGAATGTCACCAGCTTATTCCAGGATATACATTAAATAAGAGTGTGATAGTAGTATATATATCATGAAGATAAAACGTTTGGGTGCCAATCATATAAATGAGAGAAGACTGTTCACATTGAACCTAATTCATTTCTCACTTGCTTAATTGCTGATTTAGCTTCCAAAAAGTTAATATTAGTGCTGCACAACTGGATATTCACATACAAAAGAAGGCAAAATCCTTTTTGCAGAATTGATCTTTAACTGACACCATATGTGAAAATTAACTGCCAATGAATCAAATATCTAGAGGACTAAAAACTATAAAAATACTAGAAGAAAACATAGGGGTAAATTTTTAAGAAAATGAATTGGGCAGTGGTTTTTTAGATGTGACACCAAAAGTGTAAATAACAAAAGAAAAAAATAGATAAAGTGGGCTTCATCAAAATTAAAAACTTTTGTGCATTAAAGGACACTATCAAGAGAGTGAGGCTATAACTGACAGAATGAGAGAAGATATTTGCAAATTTGTAGGGTAAGAGTCTAGAATCTAGAATGTATAAAGAACTCATAACTCAACAGCAAAAATACAACTCAATTAAAAAGTAAGCAAAGACTTGAATAAACATTTCTGCAAATAATATATACAAATGGCCAAAAAGCACATGAAAAGATGCTCAATGTCATGTCATTAGGGAAATACAAATCAAAACCACAATGTGTTACAACTTTATATCCACCAGGAGGGTTGTAATAACAATATTTTTTAAAAAATAGGAAGTGTTGGTAAGGATGTGGAGAAATTGAAACACTCATACATTGCTGATTGGAATGTGAATTGGTGTAACCACTGTGGAAAATAGTTTGGCAGTTTCTCAAAAAGTTAAACATAAAGTTACTGCATGACCTAGCAATTTCACTAATAGGTATATACCCAACAGAAATGCAAACATATGTCCACCAGAAAATTTTACACAAATGTGTAAATGTGTATAGCTGCATTACTCATAATAGCTAAAAGGTGGAAACAACCCAAATGTCCATCATTAGATGAACAGAAAAATAGTGTGTTAGATATACACAATGGAATATTATTTAGCCATGAAAATGATGGGAATTTTGACACCTGCTATAACATGGATGAACCTTAAAGACATTATGTTAAGTGAAAGAAGCCAGTCATAAAAGGACAAACACTGTATGATTCCACATATATGAGGTGCCTAGAGCAGTTAAATTCATAGGGACAAAAGGTACAATGGTGAGGGAGCCCTGGAGGAGGCTGAGAAAGGAGTGCCTGCTTGATGGGTGCAGGGTTTCCTTTCAGAATGATGAAAATTTTTTGGAACTGATAAGAGACTGTGGTGCATAACATTGTGAATGTACAGGTGATTCTTGACCAACACGGGTTTGAACTGCATGGGTCAAATTACTCACAGATTTTTTACAGTATAGTGCTGTACATGTGTTTCCTGTCCCTTATGATTATATTCACATTTTCTTTTTTCTAACCTACTTTATTGTAAGAATACAGTATATAATACATATAATGTACCAAACATGTGTTAATCGACTGTTGATGTTATTATTAAGATTTCTGGTCAACAGTAGACTATTAGTAAAGTTTCGGGGGGAGCTAAAAGTTATATGTGGGTTTTCTACTGTGAGGGGAACTGTATTAAATGCCATTGAACTGTATACTTTAAAATGGTTAAAATAGTGAATTTTATGTTATGTGTATTTGACCACATATACACACAAACTGATAATAGTTACAATGAAAAGAATTGATCCTTGAGCTTAATTCCAATCAGCAAGAAGGAACTGTTTTGGCTAGGAGGTTGACTAAGGTAATCTTGGAATACAGTGTCAGATTCTAAGAAGGAGGACAAGTCTAAAGGAAGGAGTTGCTATTTAAAAAGTTATTTTTAACAGTACAATCAAAGAGATCCCAGTGCAGAAAAAAAGAAAGAGGTATCAGGAATCCTGTGTCAGGGAAACTGAAATCTAGACTTTGTTCAAGTTTGAAAAAATAAAAACAAAAAATAAGGGAGGTGGTGAGCCAGTGAAGAAAGTTCTCCAACATTATATGGTGTGAGAAAGGAGGAGATTTACTTGAGGAAGAAAATATTATATTAACAGAGTTAACAAGAAAACAAACTATTCAAATTCTATTTTATTTAACTGTAAATACAGTCATTTGTAGTTGTCTTTCTTTTTTCATTTCTTCTGCTTTTTGGGAGCCTATTTTTCATGGAATAATCAAGAAGTCTCTCTCTCTCTCTCTCTTTCTCTCTCTCGGTCTCATGTCTGTCTCTCTCACATGCAATCTGTGTGCTTGCATGCATGTGCACATGTGTGTTGTTGGGACTAGAGATTGTGAGGGATGAAAAGAGGAATTGTAATGCACAACCTTTACATTCAGACTATCACCAACCATTCCCAAAGGGAAGATATACTTGTAAATGATTTACTTGGGGAAACAGAAGAAAGGAGGAAGTAGCTAAAACAATTTTGAAGAGGTACAGATTTGAGGATGACATTCTCTAAAATTTCATTATTTACTATAAAGCCAAAAAATTTAGACAGTATGGAATTAGCTTTAAGTCCAAATAGATCAGAGAGGGAGGAGAATTAAAAGTCTAGAAACAGTTAAATTCATATATGAAAGCATCATACTTAAACATGGTGGCATTAAAAATTGGTAGGGAAAGTATGGCTCTTCAGTACATGGTACAAGGACAATTGGTTATCCATATGGAAAAAAGTAAAATTAGATCCTGGTGACAGAATAAATTCCAGGTGGCTTAAAAATCTGGAAGCAAAAAGCAAAACTTAAAAAATTCTACAGTTAAAAACTGGAGTATTTTTATGACCTCAAGTTAAGGAAGGATTCCATATAAGAAAAGGCTAGTAAATTTGGCCTTACTGAAATTGCATTTTCTATACATCCAAAGGGACCATTAAAAAACAAGAATAAGCCACTAACCGGAGATATTGGAAAACCTAAAGCCACCAAACGGTAAGCATTTAGAACTTTGGCAGTAGAAAAAAAAAAGACAAACAACCTAATAGAAAAATGGGCAATGAGAATAAACAGGCATTTTACAGAAGAAGAAACATAAATGCCCAATAAAATTATCTACAACTTATGATTGAAATTCAAATTATAATAATATATCATTTCAAACCTATGAGATTGAGGAAAATGAATACAGCATCAATGTTGATAAGGGCAGAGAGCAGTGAAGAGGCGTCCTACAACTTCAGTGGCAGTGGAAATTGGTGCAGTCACTTTGGAGAGCAATTTGGCAGTATTTGATTAGAAGAAAATGAACAACCAAAATATTTCCAACAGACAAAAAGTAAAGTATAAGGTTTATTCATAAAACAGTTAAAATGAATGAACTAGGCTGACAAGTATCAATACTGATACATATGAAAATCTTATATCCTTTTGATATAATGAATCCTTTTTGGATAAAATGTAGAAAGGTTGCTTTGAAAGTATCAATCATGTAATACACATTTTGGTGACATTTTAATGGGTTGGATAGCCCTAACCACGAAATATTGACTAATGGATTGGATAAGGAAGGTGTTGTATCCTTTAGCTTTTTTGATAACTAACAAGCACCTCAAAACTTAGTGTCTTTAAACAGCCACCGTTTTATTTAGTTCATGATTTTGCTGTTGTCTAGGATGGCTGAAACAACTTGGTTGGGGCCTCTCACCATGTGGTCTTACATCTCCTAGTAGATTAGCCCAGGCTGCATGTGGCAATATCTGGCTTCTAAAAACCAGCAAGAGTGGACACATCACAAAGCACAAGCACTTTCTTGGACCACTGCTAATGTTAGATTTAGGGTTGGGGAAATAAACCTTACCATTTAATGGGAGGGCTGTAAAGTTACATTGTGAAAGGGTATTCATACAGGTATGTGAAAAATTTGTGGACGTTTTTACAATCAATAACAGGTGTCTTTACACAGGTATCTTGCTTTGGTCTCTGAAACTTATATATCAGTTACTTGGATAATGATCCTTAACTTAGAGGGCTAGCTCAAGATGCAGCTTTTAGCAGAATGGCTTTACCCCCAATTTTGGTACCAAGGACCATTAGGTCTAACCAGTTTCTTCCAGGAAAAGAATCTGTAGGCTTTCTGGGCCTGACCATCTCTAATGGAGTATGATTTACTGGGGAAGCAGACTACTTCAAGGGATGCCATGTGGTTCAGCTTCTAAAAGTTAGGACAGATACCACTTCCGAGGACTGGATAGGAAGTATAATATTCTGCTTGTCCGATAATATGGAGACTCTGTTTGTGGGGAAAGAGTTCTCTTTGATGGAGTCATTAAAGTAGATCCAATGAAATAATTGAAAAAAGAAATCAGTAGCACTTGGTCCAGGCCTGGAAAGTAAATTATGTTTTTCTTTAGAGATGTATTCCCCAGAATAGCAGAGAGGGAAGACAATGAATGGGAGGAATTCGGCCACACCCACTTCCCTGTAACCTGAGAACTTTCCTCTAGAAAGGGATGGGATGAAAACTTATGCTCTTGAGGTCAAATGGGCTTTGCTTCTATGGCACCAACATTCTGGGTGGGCTCTGGTTCAAAGTATGTAGCAGTAACTAGCTAAGCAGAAACCTACTTAGCTTCTAACTGTGATAAGAGATATTGGGCTTGGGGGGAGAATTGAAGAGGGATGGAGGTCCAGGGGGTGGGAGATGAGGAAGAGATATGCCAAAACCTTAATAATTACCATCCATTTGGTAGCTGAACTATGGGTCCTCCGTGTTTTCTTCTTTATGTTTTATGAAGTTTTCAATAGCTGTAATGAGCACATCTTATGTTAAAAATCAGGAGGAAAAGAAACTTTCTCAGAGCCAGGATTTAAATTGGGCCAGACACTGTACATTATTCACATTTATACCTCATACCCATTTTAATCCTATATAGGTACCACTCTCTAAATGTTTATTGAATGCATGTTAAAATTACAGGGAGTTCAGTTTGGCTCACTGTGAGAAAGAATTTTCTAGGATGTAAAGTAGTTCAAAAATGCAGTGCTCTGTCAAGCAGTAAATGCCATCCCGGAAAGCACCCAGACAGAGACTGGATTAAACAGCAATACCTTGGAAAGAGTTAATAGTCTGATTGCAGATTTCAGGTAAGGCATCATGGGGGAGCTTGCATTAAATAGATGAGTAGAATTTCAGTAGGTGAAAAAGGAGGGGGTCGGTGGAAATGAAAGAACAGTTTTAAAAAAAATGACTAGATGATACAAAAGCCCCCACCTAGCTAAGATTTCCAAATATCACAGCTTGAGAGATTGGATTCTTTTAAAGAAAAATACTGTAGTTTCAATCTTAGCATGGATTTTCTTTATGCTAGCAAATTGTTTCTGCCATTTGCCTCTATCATCCCATTATTGTACTGTTTTTTAATAAATTTTTATAGAATATATCCCCTATTCAATTTGTACCTCTTCTTTTTTTTGTGAATATCTAATTTTGTATTTTCTACTTTTAGAAACTTCTGAAATTTCAAATTTTGTCATTGGTTTTATGCAGTAAGACATCATTGATACAATGTACAACAATATGTCATTCATAATTTTGTTATGATATAGAATTTTATTTCATTCATAATCTGTATTCCCTTTATTGTGTGTGAGCTTAAATACAAGACCTGTGGTATTTAAAAAACATCAATACCTACTGTGTATTCCTCTGAGAAGTCAAGCAGCATGTCTGAAATATTGTGATTTCTTGTCAGGCAATGTCACAAAGCAGGTTTATTTTTTGAATTGGTGAACAAAGAGCCAAACTTAAGAATGCACTTGGGCTTTGTTCTTCAAAAGTTGTTCTGAATGACAATTAAAAAGAAAGGAAGTAAAGAAAATATAGCAGCAGAACTCTTGCTCACTGGAATGTTTTTCAGGTTTTCCATAAGGTGTCGACAGTTCTCTGTCAACTTGGAGGCTTGAAAAACAAAAAGCAGTGTTGTTTGTCAGGTGTTCAGCGGCATCCCTCCCCAAATCCTCCTCTAAGTGCTCAGAGCTCTAGTTCAGATATTTCAGTGTTATGTAATTTAGTGTGTCTCTAAATGTTATTCCCTACTATCTCACGATTTGCTTTCAGATTGGATGCCTACAGCTTCCCCCCATTACCCTGAAGGGCTCAAGGCACATATCTTGCTCTCTCTGACATTGAGGGTATATTGGTAAAATTAAGCTGTTAACAAAAAATAACTTTTTTAAACTAACTTTTATAGTAAAACATGCATGTATTTTGGATATATTTTAATCAAATATTTCCATTTATCTGAATATTTGTCCAATATTTTGATTTTTTTTTCCACTGAGGGGAGTCCCTGACCATACAGTTACTTTCTTATTTCTGTACCTTTGTTACAGAGAATCATACTGATATATAATTTTATTGTATCACTTACTGGCATTGTATTTGTTTCTTTGAGCTCTTGGGGTATTTTAGTCAGTGGTCTTTGACCGAACAGTAAGAAAGAACACTTTACAATTCCAGAAGTATTCTTCATGGTCACATAGAAATGTCAGTGAATGTGTTTTTGCTTTCCTTCTGTTGACCAACTATCATTCCAAAGTGAGGTAAATAATTACTTTCACTGAGTTTGAAGTCAGGGTTTTGGAAAAGGCACTTGCAAATGATAAATCTGCTGTTTCCTCTAAAATCAAGATCTAAGTAAATAAAAAGTATATGAAAATTAACAAGGCTTTTAATAAAAACACATTTTTTAAAAAAAATATGTAATCTCCATTTTATGGGAATCTCAAGGTATTTTTAAATCATGTTATGATTCTGTTAATCATCTAAAATATTTAGTCATTAAATGTCAGTTTTGAGCATACTGATTGTCTATCCTTAAATTGTTCTACCTGCTCTTATGTATCAATTCCTTTCATTCACCAATTCCATTTCATAGGAAAAAAAATACCTATATGCTTCCCATTTCCTATATAATAGAGGTGGTATAATAATTGTAAAAAGCCATTATAACTACTTTATATAAACTCTTTTATTATATCAAACACTTGTGGAGAGCCAACTAACTTTACAGAAATGAAGAGGAAATATAGTAGCTGAGAATCCCCACATTCAGAATACATCTTTCATTTACTTTAACTATTCAGGTCTCATCTTAAAGAATTCCTTATAGGAATCTCTATGGCAATCTGGTGTTTAGACCAGAGAGGAAAGCACATAAGGCATGGGCATTTTACCAGTCTTTCTGCTCTTTGTCATATGCTGTTTGGTTATCACCTAGAGGGTACTTCTGTGCCTCAATTTCCCACATTTATCAAAGATGACAATATAGCTCTGTAGTATATACATTTAAAAATTTTAACAAAAATTAAATTTTCTATTTGGTTAAATTTTTTCTATGCATGAATATATAAAGACATATATGCGTAATCATATATAAATTCCTAATATTCATATATAATTACAAAACCTAAAGCTCATTCTTTAGAATGGCAGGGCATTAAAATATTCATGCCAGTTTTTCCAATATATCAATTTATGGGACTAGATCTGGCAAAGCTATCATTTGTAATGATGACTGGAATGCAGATGGGTTTTAGTGACTGTATATAGAAACTGGGGGGAAGGGAGTAGCAATCATTCTTTGTTTTTTAGGATGAAGCAGAAAAATCTGCTCTCTCCTGTATATGGAGGAATTTGTTTGAAGCAGGAGCTAAAATAAGGAATTATTGATCAGCTAGCAATTACATTTCTTTTATCTTCCCACTTCACTAATATTTTTACCCTCTGAAAATGTATAGATATTTTTACACAGATATATTACTGACTTTTGGATGAGTACCAGTAGTTTTCATTTGCAACCAGTATATTACTGGTGTTGTCTAAATACTCTCTAACAAGTCATCAGCAATTTTATTATAAGTATCTCAGGCGTAAAAACTGATAATTAAACATTTTGTTACATTCTTAAGTAAATTAGAAATGATTCTCAACCATAGGATACAACCTTTCTATGGGGTGCGATTCAGAAGGCCGAGTGAACAAGGCATTTTAAAAAATACTTCTCTTCTAAATATATGTCCCAATTAAGATTTACTGCCATAATGGACTGCTGTTGTCGATAGGATTGTATAACATTTCTGAAATGCATTGTGATGGAAAAGTTTGTGAATGACTGATTGATTTAAGGGATAAAATGATGTTTTATCAATGTAAGAATCTATAGCCATATTCAAGTGGAAAGAGCAAATCATCTGAAATAGTGATTAGAAGGTAGACAGATAGAAGGCAGACGAAAATTAGCCTGTAGTGTTTAATAAATCATTCAAAATATCTTAATTAATATTAGATTGCCAGATTATTCACTTACATTCAAGTAATCAAATCCATATGTGTGTGTCTCCTCTCAGTGCTTCTCCTGTTCAACAAATAGTATTTTATTGTCTCCTCCAGATTCGGCAGGTATGCATGGAAATGTTTGGTAGTTCAGTGTCTATGCAAACCTCATCAAGGCAGCTTTCAGAAGCAGAAATTGTGATATGAAAAAAACTTCCCCCATTATATAAATGACAACAGTAGACAATTGCTAGAACAGCTTATCCAGATCTCATAATTACAGGGAACCAGGGGGAAGTTCAGTCCATTCAAAATGAACCCTTTCCTTTAAAATCTACTTCCACCATTAGATCAATATTGAAAATACGTAGGATCAATGTATTTTTGATTCAGTAGCCCTGTGTTGATACAACCTTGATTTAACAGGAAAACTGAGATTTATGGTAGTGGGAATTTATACTTTCTCTTAGAATTTCTAAAATACAAGGTCAGAGATTCTCCCCCGTTGCTCACAGCTTTCCTGGGGGAATGGAAGTGCCTCTTCCTGCTTTTTGGCCCATTTCTGAGACATCAGTTGGAGGAATGGTGAGGAGTAAAGAGCTCTGTCTCTTTCTTCATCACACGGAGACCCTGTTGGCTCTATTCGTAGGGGAGGGAGACAAGGGACGCTTTCATTTTTGCTTGTTGTTTGAATAAATGGAGGCTGTAAATATTTAGAGCAATCTATTTTTAAAGTACTGACTCCCTTCTATATTTTAAAAGGGAGATTTCCAATGGGGGAAAAATATTTAAGAATTGATTCCTCAAAAAGTGGAATGTGATTGTTTCCACATATTCTAAATGTACTAGCTACAGTAGAAAATTAAGTGACCTCAGAATTTATAACTGGGGGTTACACCTTAACTTGAAGTTGGTTGCTCCCCAGTACATCACATTCATAGTCACTTTTCAGAGTATTTGCTCTCAGTGGGAATAAAAAGCATATAATCTGCCATTTTAATAATTTTATCAAAGATAAAAAAAATTCATCCTCCCCAGGTAGACCTTTACACCCTAGTAACCAAGTAAATCTGCCTGACACTTGTAGGCAAAGCACCTGATTGGATTTTTTACTTTAATAAACACAAAGGTAAAAATAGAAATGAGAAGATAAGTAATAAAGATAAGGAATGTTTATTGCTTCATATTACTGGTTAAATATATGCACAAGGTGGGTGTTACAATTAAACCACATCTGTCTTTGAAAATTTGTCAATACAACCTTTTGTCTTATCAACACATTTCACTCATAATTATGATTAAAAGTTCAGTAATTTATAGAACAGTAATTATTATTATTGCTAATGATTATATAATGAAAACAATCTAAAAATTTATATATATATATATATATATATATGAGGAGGGAGGGAGAAAGAGGGACTGATAGAGAGAAAGAGAGAATAGACTCAGTGGTTCTTTAAACATGTGGTTGTAGTGTAGCTTCCTGGGCAGTGTCCAACATGTAGAAACATATGCAGAAGCCGTTGGTCCTAAGTTAATTAAATGTATATTTAAATAATTAAAAAATAGGTCATTCTAAATGTTGTGAAAACATGGTATTTATATGTCATTTTTGTTTCAAGATCTTGGAACCCTATCTTTGGTACTTTGAGAAGTATTCTTGAAATATTGCTGGGACAAAAATAATGATTCGTGGAATGAGTGGATTTCACATTCTAAACCTTGAATATTTGATTATGTTTTTTGTATTTTACAGTCATGCGTTCACTGAGTTGGAAAATCCTCACCAACCTTTGTGGATTTGTATCTAGTGACTAATTTAAAGGGAGAGAAAAAATAAAGCAGAACTGTTTTCCTGAATGTTTTGACTCTCCTGGGCTTCTAGGCCTCTCAGACTCTATAGAGAGGACTACAGTTACTAGAAACGAAATAATAACATCATTTTTAAAGCTTGGTTTTGTGGATGAAACATCAGTACCTGGGAAAACATTTCTGAAGTTTTCTCCTGCCCTCTAACTCCATTAATATATTTTGAAACTCATTTTTCCAAAGGTGTGGTGGTTCACTCTTTCTCTTCCTCCTTTCTACTTCTTGTCTGCAAAACTCTATAATCCAAAGTCTGTGAGTTTAAGATTACTTTAAAAACAAGCTAATGGATTTTCTATTCTTGGGACATTTCTACAAGTACTGGGGAAGTTTAGCACTGCACTCTCCACTGTTTCTTGAATCAGGTCTTAAGGGAAAAACATTCGAAGGCTATGCAGCCTGCAGTATATACTGATTTTACCCAATACTTCAGAGGTTTTAAATTATTTCCAACCAGGAGTTTCTTAACTAAGGTTTATTTTGACAATGAAAAAATGTACAGTGTTTTCTCTCCCTTAACAGCCAAATTATGTTTGCCAATGCTTCCTTTGGAAACATAAGACGTAATAGGTAAAGTGGTTTTAAAATCATTTTGAATACTCTTGGCTTTCTTAACTACCCAAAAGAGAATTTTTGATTTGGCAAAACTAGTTTGGGTTGAGAAATGCTATAAGAAGTGTTTTACTACCAAGTAAAATATTACTAGTGTAATTTAAATTTTTTGTTTGTCTATTTCTTTTGTTTTTGAGCATAGGCTTGCTTGTCTGTGTGGATAACTTAACACTGTTTATCTTTCCTTTGGGAATTTTTTTACTAATTTAAGTGTGCTGAGTAACTTTTTTTTAAAGATTTTTCTTTATTTATTTGAGAGAAAGAGAATGAGAGACAGAGAGCACGAGAGGGAAGAGGGTCAGAGGGAGAAGCAGACTCCCTGCTGAGCAGGGAGCCCGATGCGGGACTCAATCCCAGGACTCCAGGATCATGACCTGAGCCGAAGGCAGTCGCTTAACCAACTGAGCCACCCAGGTGCCCTGAGTAACTTTTATTTTAAAGAGGGCATCAGAGGGAGGGATGTTTTCAGGATTAATTTCTTTGTCCATTAATAATAGTTCCTTTGTAATTTCTTTGCCAAAAATTAATAGTAGTTTTTCTTTTCTGTTAATGGTAAGGTTTGTTTGTCTTTTTTTTCCAAAATGGAAGAACTTTTTCTTCTTTCAAATATGACACATTTGAAACCACTGGTGGAATATCTTTCTAGGTACACCTCCCTCCCATTTATTAGGAAGTTGTTGCCTAAAGGGACAGTGGATTATATTGTGTATGTGCGACTTATTCAGCCCATGACCACATATATATATAATATACATGTATATTATAGCCAAATAATTAACAAAACATAATTATGTAAAAGTATGGAATTAAATCTTGGCTTAACATAATGATACTTGCAATAATTCATTGTGGATAAGAATGAGGGATTTGAGGTCAGAATGCTTATCCAACAATTTTGATGCTTCCACTGACTGTGACCTTAGGCAAGTTAGTTTGCCTCAAAAATTGGCACAGTAATTGCACCCAACTCAGAGCTATTGTCAGACTTCATGGAGATAATGTATATAGAACACGTAGAACTGAATTCCTGGCATGTAGTAAGCCAGAGCCCCAGACTCCACTGCATAGTCTTCACATGGCCCAAAGGTGCCCAGTTGAGGACATGCTTAGGGGTGAGCAGAGCTGACATTCACCCCTTGCACTTCTTGTTGGCCATGCTCCTGCTTGCTGGGCAAGGTCTGTCGGAGGAGATGCCCTTTTATTTTGAACACAGGTACCAGGTAAGACTGTGGTGTCTCAGTAGGTCAGCTGTCTTTATTATCATCCTAGATAAGAACACATACCCTCCTTTTTCAGGTGGTCTTTGGGGATTTTGAAGTCATCCTCTCAAAGTGTGATGTTAACACTTCCTCCACAAGGTAGTTAGAAAGTGAATAAAGCAGATATCCCAGTGATTACATGTAAGACCCATTTAGCATCATTGATATATTATAAAGTTCCTCAATCAGGAGAAAGATAGCCATAGTTAAGATTTAGTATTTATAATAAGTAAATGATGGGATAAGACTATTTATAATGGGACAGTTATTAAAGGACAATACACACCTTTTGAATTTCCACTGGAGTTATAGAATAAAATGGGAGGTGGAACATGATTAGAAATTATACGAGGAGGACAATTTTTTGAAATTAAAGATGATAATTGGTAATAACTACAAAGTTACTGTAACTAGTAGGATGGTTGGATGTTTGAATTGGTGAAGTACCACATTTATATTTTACTGGATTCTGAAGTAAAATGTATAAAGAAATGTTTTTAAACTGAAATTTCATTTTAAAAATGTCCCATGTAGGGTTTTAATTAAAGGACAATAAAGGAGCAAAATAAAGAATCAGGAATCTTAGGTCTTGGAAAGATACACAAAATATGAAATCTGTTATATCTTGAAGCTAACACTGTTTTCAGTGATACTAAGGAAATTAAGTGTGAATTCTAGCTCTGTAGGAGACACTCATGTTACCATTTAACTGACTCCACTTCACCCTTCTGCTTCCTGAATCTAGACACAAATGGCATGATTCTCCTTCGATATCTCTTCCCTGTCTACTACCTCTATTCAAATATCACTTGGATGTATTAGCTTGACAATCTCACATAGTTCAACCATTTACAGCTAGCCCAGTGTAAGACCTTTGTGATCACATTGACTCCTTTCCCCTTCTCAGCCACCATTACCTGGCTTCCAAAACACACATTTTTTTTTCTCTCTCTCTCTCCCTTTCACACATCTTCCCCTTCCCTTTGGCACAGCAAAAAAAAAACCCATACTCTCATCTCTTCTCAGTTGAAATCCTGAAGTAGCCTTGGAATTCCTTTTCTGGCTCCCCATCTTGTCCTACACCAATCAATTGTAGCTAAGGGTAGCACTTAAGGACTACTAACTCCACTTTGAACCCAGCCTAAATTTCCAGACTTGTCCTGCCTTAATCCCATATAAATAGCATCATCAGATAATGGGCCACTAAATATTCCTTATTATGATCCACATGTTTCTGTTACCTTTTGTGTTCCCCAAGGTAAATTCTGTGTTTCTCATGCTCAACCCTACTACACTTCCCATGATGCTTTTCAGATGGGAACTCAATAGCCACCATACATTATATCCAGCCTGCCTGCCATAGTGGGGAATTTGCACCTTCAACTTGTAAAATGAAAGAAATCCTATACCTATTTGTGTATCTAAGCCCTTCGCACAGTGTGAATGATTATACTGGTTTAGTTGAATGTCATTCCAGCATATTATAAACTGCATTAAGATATCTTCAATGTGTATTGTACTTTACCATTGTTTGGTACAATGCCTGGCAGATAGCATATGCTTAATCCTGTAGAATAAATATTGCAGAATTTTGGGTTCAATACATGTTTTCAACTACATACATGTGATTATATATATTTGGGCTTTATTATTCACAGCATAATATCTGGTGACATACTATTAATATTTTTTCCATCTGCTATAGAAAGGAGATCCCTTAATTCACTTTGGAATATTTAATCTTATTGTTTATAGAAAGGGAAAATGAAAATTTTGTTATAAAATTAATTGAATAAACTTGGGAAATTATCAGGCACTTGATTAATAAATGCATTTTTAGTTTTCATAACACATGAAAACTTATATACTGTAAAGGAAGTAGTCATTCCAACATTTAAGCAATTATACAAATTATATTCTATATTGTAAGAAAGAGCTGTTTTTTTAATGTCAGATCACCTGAGCATATCCAAAATACCTGAAGAGTCTGTCGTGTTTGTTATCATTAACTACGTTATGACATCTTTGTGAAGTCATCAGATAAGATGAGGTATACTCCGGATAATCAGTGGTTTTAAAATAAATGTGAAGAAATAAGTTATAAATATAATAATGACAAGAGGATTAACTGGTTGAAATCTCAACAGCACAGATATTTGTGGTTTAAATTAAAGAGAAAAATTAAGGAGGAAAAAGAAAGGCAAACAGTTTGTGTTCCTGCATTTCAGGTGAGGTACCTACATTTTTCTTGTATTTTTTCTTTCTCGTTAACTGTAAAAACCCATAGAAATAAGTCTCTGTGCAGCTCCAAATGCCCCACTCCATTTTAGATGGTATTTCCAATAAGGGTACTGTTTCTTGCAAAGAATATTACATCTCACTAATTGTCCTACAAATCCCATTCTTAATTAAAATCAAAATCTTCATCGTAACAACTTTACTATATAGCTTGCAAATATGCGCTTTTCCTGTTTGTTTGGAGGACGATGCTCTGGATACATCTTTTTTTTTTTTTTCTTCGTTCAAAAAGGAGCAGCCCTGGTGAGAAAAATTTACAGCAATTGATTTTGTTTGTTTGTGGCTGCCGCCATAAAAACTCCCAAGCAAAACTAAATAGTGCTTGTGGGGCACAGGCATGGTGGTTCGTGGGTAAACAGTAAGTTTCATAATACTGTTAATGCTAGACAATAAGACAAGGTACAATAATTCCAATTTCATCATTTGTCTCCGTTTTGTACTAAATTGTACACTCCATCATGCATATGCTGGCTATAATGTGACATATTTAATTCTGCGTTTAGTCTCTGCTTTGTTACACATGCACGGAAATAGCAAGTCAGCTTCTCCAATGCCATGTAGCAGCCCTCTAACAACAACAACAAAAATCATTAAATACAAGATAAGTTTGAAGAACAGTAATGGTGGGAAAATCTATCCCAGGGTTCATTCTTTTTACAGGGAGTTGGCAAACCAGGAAGAATAGACTTTGTCATGTGCAAATATGGTGACCATAAATGGTGCTGGAGGCTTTTCCATTGTCCTCAGAGTTTGCCATGAGAGAAAGCGGGTGAGAGAAAGAAAGACACGTTTGATAGAGTTGTGAAGAATGTTTGAATGGCTATTGGGTGTTGAGCATTGTCTTGCAGTGACCTCAATTCGGTACAGTAGAGACCCTTGAAAGCACTGTCTGAAGTCACAATACCACTATTCTCCTCCATTTACTAAAAGGGATTAGTTAAAAGGGTGACGTTCCGTGCAGAGAGTTCCAAGTATTCCATGAAACAAAAGGCTCTGAAATGTTTTTGAAGTTATTTTTAATTGAGTTGAACTAATTTAATAAAGGTCCTACGGAGGAAAAAAAAATAAAGGAATGTGATTGTTTTATGATTCCTCACAGATGGAACGGACATTTATAGCATACTTTTCCTTTAGTGTTCCAGAGAACAGTAGCTCCATTTACAGCTACTGTTAGCAATTTAAAACTGCTCCAAAATGAAGTCTTTCAAGAAGTTGACAGCTTATAAATAAATCTGTCTGATAAAATTGAACATAAACTGCATCTGTGGTTAGTTTGCCAAAATTAATTCTACATTTAATTAGAGATAGCAGTCAAACATATTTAATAAAAAACAGTCTTGGAGAGTAAATCAAATGAAGTCAGATTTTAGCAGACGTTTTGCGTTTTTTTGCAAGGAGTGATGAAATGACCTCACCTCTCTGATTCCCAGTTATATGGCAGCGTGAGCTCTGTAGTGTTATGGGGAAGCCAATGAGTTCACACTGCTTGGAAAGGTTCCTTGCTCAGCTTAGGGTAAAGAGAGAAAACGATCATTTTGTGATTTTGCTTGACTCCATCATTAGATTTTACTTTGATGCCATATGTATTAAACTAACAAGTTAATAAGCATATCACTGCTAATGATTACAGAGACCCAGCTAAGGTAATCCTAATTTATAAATGTACCAAGACATAGAATTGTCCTTAATGTTTTTTTCTGGCTTCCTTGCCAAGCTTGATTTGTTTTGTTTTGTTTTAATTTAACCATCACAATAAGAAATATTAAAATCATACACTGGCAACAATGCCGTTTCTTCCCCTGCAAAGACTTGGAAAAATCACCTTTGCTTATCAAATATTTGTGCTCACTCTGCATGGCTTAAGCAATGTGGCATAGCTGTGGAATCCTGGGGAAGATGCAAAAGCACACAGATCAATCAGAATGCAACAAACAATATTTTGGGACAAAAGTGACTTACAGTTCAAAGGGCAAAGAAGTAGATCTTCAAACATTGGAAGTTTCAACACAGTCCATAGTCCTAGGTGAAGTATACAGACAGACAATAGAAACTTGTATTAGCAATAACAGTTTCTCTCCTATTTGTATAAAAATTATATGCACCTTCAAAATGCATACAAAAATTAAAGTCAATTAAACCAACTTTTATTTTGATCTTTTAATGTAGTGGGATGTTACTTTCTAGTAATGTGGAAGAATTTAAGAAATGTGGGAGATTACGTTGCTGTACTTAGTTAATATCAAATTTGGATTAGACATTAAACATTTATTTATTGGGCTCCTCTATATTCTCAGCATTACAATCATGGAGATGGTTAATCTTTACTGAATACTTTCCCAAAATATCTACGTGCTTTGGTATCCTGCAGTTATTAATACCGTTTCTGACTGAAATATGCAAAGGCTTTTTTCCACTTCTTCAAGTTTCACTTAGATATTTTGTCCTTTCAGAAGAGTATTTTTATTTTACATACATGAATTTGCCCCCAAATAACTTTATCAAAATTTTGCTATTTTTTTTAGAATAATAGGAAGGAAAAGTAGTACACCCTAATTCCTGAATTTGAACAATGTGTCATTGTTTTGAGGTTTGCTCTGTGAGCCTTCCATTGCTTGTACTCTGAATAAATGAAGTGATGGAAATGTATACATCACACAAATTCTATCTGGCAGCCCCCTTTAGTTCTGTCTTGGAATAATTATGCTGTTTTAAAACTCAGAGGTGGACCTAAACACTAATGCATTATAGTTGTTTAATCACATACCAAAATACAAACCAGCTATACGCTGTAACTAGAAAAAAAGATTAAAAAATCAGGTATCTCAAAAAGAGGAATTGACCAGCTCAATCATGCTATAGGATCTCAGTCATCATTAAGATATCCCAAAGGACTGACTTATCTCCTTAACAATTTATATATTGGACCTGAAGAAATAATCATTTTAATCAATGGTTTCAAATTAGTTACATGTGTTTTAGTGCCATTTGCAGGCTTAGGATATTATTACTGAAACTTTGTAGATAAATACAAATAACTTCCCTCTCATTTAATAAAAATACAAATAAACATCTTCCTTAATTTAGGAAATGTAAAAAATATAATATTTATCATTTTTGTAAGTCCTTGAGAAAAAACTTTTTTCCCAAAATTTTATTAACAACTTTGTTATAAAGTAATTTATAAAATACAGTTTTATAAAATTTATAAAATAAACAGCTTTAGAAATCTGGGTTAACAGTTACATGGTTTCTTGTGTTCTTCTTAGGAGTTGATTTTATCTTGGACAAATCACTTACTCTCACTGGGTCAAGATTTCTTTATCTTTAAAATGAAAAAGTTGACTAAATAAATTCTAAAGCAGCTTCTTGGTCTCTAATGCCACGATTAGTGCATTCCTACCCATTCTATTTTTTTCCTCTCATTTCAGACAAATGCCATGTCTTTTCATCATTTTGGCTGGCTTGTGATATTGCGCAGAGCAAAACTAATGGGGAAGAGAGACCCAATTTGCAACTAGACACAGTTGTAGTTTTTGCTGTATCATCAGATGTAAAAGATTAATGACAAATAGAGAAGTAGGTCAATTGATGCTCTCAAGACGTTGATGCAGAGGCACTAAGTCATAGTTACAGTATTTCTATTAAAATGTTTTTCTATACCAAGTAAAAGTTATCCTTTTATTTCTAAGGAGGTTGAGAGGTTTGATTAAGAAATGTCTAAAGTTCTCTGCAAAGTTGTATGTTCTAGAAATGCTCAAGTTTCAAAAAGCCTTGTGGGTCCTTGAAATCAACACACTGGATTGGATATAGGGTTAGGGCCTCACGGAGAGCACAGAGACAATTGCTCTCAAGCGGCAGTGTTTGCACCTTACTGGAGGGTCTCACCATCTGTCACAGTACATCACAGATTTCTCCTGAGTGGATTCCTTGCCTCCTGGCTCTTGTTACAGATCTGTTTATCTCATTGATGATGCCAGTTATCTTTTAAAAATGCAGATCTGGTTATGTCATCTTCCTGATTGAAAACCTCTAAGGACTTCCAGTTGCCTACTGGATAAAGTCTAAACACCTAAGCCAGGTAAACGAGACCCTTCTCGATCTTATCCAAAGAGAACTTTCCGTCTTCCTCTTACGCAGTTGCTTATCCTTGTCCAGGATGTGCACCCTTCCATTCACAGCCTTCAAAAACTGGCTCATCTTCAAAAGCCAAAAGAAACATCATCTCTTCTGTCAAGCTTTCCTTTTCTCAGGCACCTCCCTAATATGTGATTCATTCTCTCTCCCTCTCCCTCCCTCTCTCTCTGTCTCTCCCTCTCCCTCCCTCTCTCACTGTCTCTCCCTCTCCCTCTCTCTCATATCACCCCTCCCTTCCCCATCTTCCCTATCTACTGTGCTTCTTAGTCACCTTTTTTAAGCCTGTTTTAAAAATATCCACCACTAAGCAAGGTGTATGTAAGAATAAATCAATGTGGGGCGCCTGGGTGGCTCAGTTGTTAAGCGTCTGCCTTCGGCTCAGGTCAAGATCCCAGGGTCCTGGGATCGAGTTCTGCGTCAGGCTCCCTGCTCAGCGGGAAGCCTGCTTCTCTCTCTCCCACGCTCCCTGCTTGTGTTCCCTCTCTCGCTCTGTCTCTCTCTGTCACATAAATAAATAAAATCTTAAAAAAAAAGAATAAATCAATGAAAGTTAACTCTGTAGGATGATAAAATGCAACTGACACATGAGATTTATTTTGTTGTCATGTGTTTTATGGAGGTCTCATTTCACTTATGTAATACTATAATATCAAATGTATGCCTTTTTCCAAATTCTAATAATATGCCTATGCATTGTGTTTCAGTGAGAAGATGTAGGCTGCAGTTCTCTATAGCTTTTGATATTATTTAAATATTTCCAAGTTATTCTTATGTTTTTTTGAAGTTTATGTATTTAATATAACATTCATAATTGCTATGGATATGTTGTTAAGATTTTAAATTGCCATTTTGAAGCCAAAACTGAGATTTCAGTGTGTGTGTGTGTGTGTGTGTGTGTGTGTGTGTGTGTGTGTGTATATATATGAAAATACCTTTCAAAGAGAAGTACCACCTTATATAAATTAGTAATTTCTTTTAATTGCCTCGAATATTTCAGTCTTATGTGGATTTTTGAAGTTGTATGCAGCTTTGATGTTTTATTAATTATTTTCAAGGTGGCTTTCTTTCCAGAGCAAAGCATACATATTGATTTTGTGTATGATGAAGACTGAAATTTCTATCTTGGCACTGATACTTCTTGCAATCAGATCTAGAAAGGGTTTGATCGTTTTTAAGCAACTCTCCAACAGTTAACTGTTGGCTGCCAAAGTTCAATTTAGATAAGTGAAGGGGAAGAGTTTAGAAATTTCACACATTAAATGTGTGATGGGAAAAACCCAATATAATGTATTAAAGATGCAGCCTTTGGAAGGAAAACATGGAGTATCGTAAGAATTGTGTGCCAGTCTCCAAAGGTTTTCAGTTAGGTTTGGTTCAGAAAAGCCCTTGAATGTGTTGGAAGCAGATCTTGGAAGGGGCTGTGTGGTGTGTCAGGGAAAGCACCAGAGTAAGTCTTGGTTACACATAGTCTGTAAAATCGACTGTGGTAGCATGACAAAAATTGGTCTGTGTAGTTTGCCACTGCCAATCTTCATGATTGATACAGATTGTTGGAGCCATATCTATCATATGGTGCTCCATATTGATTGTTAAAATCTGCAAAAATGAATTATTTGGAGTGTATTTTTCCATATCATTGGCTAATTTTTCCTGTATCAAAGAGTTTAAAAGCATTTGACCTTTGCTCTGAATTCTTACTTGTTACCATGACTAGAAGGAAAGGATACTGGCATTTCTTTATTTATTATCCTTGAATAATGATATTGTAATCTAATTCTTAATGAATATGGTAAAAGCTGCACATTTGAAAAGTCATTGTATAAAGGTTCTCAGTAAGTCAGTTCTATTTTTAGGGGCGGTTTAGCTATTTTATTTTTAAAATTGCCATCTAGACTTTAAGAGAATGAGAAGTCACATGCCAAATAAACTCTTTTAGGAGAGCTTTCCATCTTACCAATCATTACCAAAAAAAGCAAGAAGTAGCTTTCTCTCTCTCTCTCTCTCTCTCTCTTTAAGTATTGGGATTGGTCCTATTTATCTATAGAATTCAAATGCAACCAACATTAATAAGAAAATCCTCCAGACTTTTTGTGAATTGAAAAGATTCTGCATATTTGCAAGAGGCATAGGAGACTTTCCTTTAAATCACCTATAATGTTAGGATCTTTACAAAGTAAGCAGCCAGAATGCTGGATTGTATGGCTGGAAAGAACCCACATAAGAATGAAAACAGATGGTATTATCATTCTATCCCAAGCACTGTGTGGATTTTTTTGGTTAGAGTCTGATTAAGGTTTCTGAAATTATTAAGTGGCTAGATAATAGAGAATAAGAAAATGAGAGCACAGAGGACTTGCCAAGTCTTTAATGCTCACTTAAACAAAACTGCCTGCAGGTTCAACAAACCCATGCCTGGGTTTTGTGGGTTTACAAGGTCCTTCTCCCGAAAAGTTGTTTTGGGTGATGGTCACCATTTTAATTAAAGGAATATCAAACTATATGTTTAGAAAGATAATAATAAGCCACCCAAACCCAGATGCTAGATGCCACACATGTTGGAGAAGGGCTATAAAAAAAAAAAAAAAGGCAAAAAACCCCACAAAAAAACCCCTAAATACTCCCACATTCTGGAAGTTGGATTGAAATGAAACCAATGGGGGAAAAGGACCATTTCTGTTTTCCAATTCCAGTCATCTTTCTCCCCACTTTTCTTACTCCCTTAATCCACATCTAATTATCAGCTATCTCCCTATCTGCCTCTCCACTTGCTGACTTCATTTCTTTTGATTCGCTAATATGCATCTGATACGTATGTGGGAGGAAGCAGCATCTTGCCTTTGTGTGCGGGCATTTGTGCATTTTGAGTGTTTCCTTTGTACCACATTGTACATTAGTGTAATTTTATTTTGGCCTCCTAAGCTCCTTTGAAAAATATTCATGAATTAAACAGTTTAGCAAAAGTCAAACAAATAAAACTCAAGCCATGAGAGTCTGTGATTTCTTTCAGTTTGATTCCAGCTGAGGAACATTCAAACTTGGGGTTTGCTTATTTCAACTTTTTTTTTTCTTTTTAATTGTGGTTTCGGCCATACCTTTGAAAGTATAATTTTCTTAATTAAAATAATAAAAAAGTTTCTCAAAGTCAGGTGGGCTGCTTTGGATTATGGCTTTATCTCCTCTGTATCTGTCTGCCGTTTTACAGTGACCACTTTTCAAATTAAATCTTTTTTTTTCCCATCCCTTCTGCATCACAGTTCCCTCAGATCATAGCCCTCTGATGTGAAAGGATAGGATTTTTAACTGACACGCTTGTCTATTGAAAGAAGAGTTCAACAACTATATTATTTATTTTCTATTTAAGTCTTACATGGTATAAAAAGGAAAACCTGCGGTCCCTGTTTCTAAATGCCAGTGACTGTTAATGAAGTAAATGGTCTAGCAACACAAAGGTAGCACATTTAATGTTTGGAGAATTAATAAAAAGCAAAACAATTCAAAGAGCAGAAACCAAATTGCCCATATCATGCAGTAGTCATAGTTAAGATTTCTGAGTAGGGCATAGAACTTTTGAGAGAGGTGTGATAAATGCTCAGAAATGTTGAAAGCAAATTCATAAGTGTGCTTTGAAAGGCTTTGGGATTTTCTTTCACACATACAAGTTTTGTTCATGTGAAAAAAAAGTAGGACTCCTCGAATTGAATATTGAGCCTTTTTTTTTTTTTTTCCTTTGGTATAGAAATAAACATTGAGCCTGACACCAGGTTTGTGTGGGAGTAAGGTAAATTCGGGCTAAATGACTGATGTACTGTTTGGGTATAAACATTAGATTCCATATTGCAACTGTCTGTCACTACTTTTGTCATTAATCAGATAGGTACTAAAATGTACAGCAGTGCTTAACTGTATTTAATGTAGTTCATTTATATAATCACTGCTAGTAGCTATCCAGGTGCAGGTGGTAGCTTTTTTTTTCCCTCCCGGATTTAAGATTGTGAGATCCTTTACCGTCTTTCTATAGAATTGGCATCTGAGTATACAGGTTTGATTTGATCTGTTAAATTTAGTATTATTTGTGGCCTTGTGGCAGTGCAGGATTTAAAAATCATGGACATTGCTGAACTGTTAGAAGAGGAGGAAATAAATTCATCTGATTCTTGTGTGTGGCCTGATGCTAAGTCAAGCACATCGATATCCCTATTTGGAAATATCTGTGAATTTAGAAGTAAAAAGTGAATTTAAAAAAAAAAAAGAGGAATTGGTGTGATTCCATTGAACTTACTCTATACTTTGTCTACATAGAACTTTTTTCATTCAATTAGATTTGTTTAAAATGTCCTATTAAAATAATGACACAAAAATGTGCATCAAGTGAAGTCTTAGAAAATCTCTGTTAAAATCTCATAATTTTATGTTTGACCAAATGTTTTCATCATTCCTCCAAGCTTGGTTTGGAACATTCAGGTGTTTTCAAATTTTTCATCTTTCTCATTAAAACAAGCTTTCACTTTATCTAATCTGCTATAATGATAAAAATATCAATATAAGGTAATGAGTTCTACTGTTTGTTAATATTGTCAGGATATCCACTCTACCAGATAACTTCAAGTTCTGTGGGAGAAATTCTCTTGGAACAAATACATAGGTGGTATAGCTTAGCAAATTGCTTAATTTGGCTGCTATTTCCAAGAAGCTATGGATTTTCCTTATGACTTTGACCTTAAAATATGTCCATCTTCTTATAGATCCTTCCATTCATTGTCATGGTGCATCTTTATGACAGCAATGTACTGTCAGGCTGGTCTTCCGGAGTATAGAAAAAAATATTTTTATTGCAGGAATGAGGAGATATGTAGGAACAACATATCATAAGAGAAAATATAACCACAGAGGAATATCCAAGTCCAGCTTTGTCTCTCCCTCAATTAGAAGGAATTCTTACTGTCAAGTTAACTTATCCTATTTTCTTGGTCTGGAATGCTTCCACTTGGAAGTTGGTAATTTCTTTCTTTCGTTTTCTTCTTCTTCTTCTTTTTTTTCTTTTTCCATCCCTACCCCCCCTTTAGGCTGAACTCATCTCTCCTAAGTGTTTGAACAATTTTTCTATCCTTGTTCTTCCATTACTACTGTCATTTATATACCAACATACCAAATAAATAGCTCCTAGACTATAGGACTGTGTTAGAGATTGGTGACAATATAAAAATGTAAGGCATAATCTCTAGCCTCCAAGTGCTATACTCTAAATAGGAAGAGAAACCAGGTCCATAATACTGTGAAACAAAAAGACAGATTATTCAAATAGATTGCCAGAGTGGAGGGGGGTGGGGAATGGACAAAATGGGTGAAGGGGAGTGGGAGGTACAGACTTCCAGTTATGTAATGAATAAGTCACGGGGATGAAAAGTACAGCATAGGGAATATAGTTAATGGCATTGTTAGCATTGTACGGTGACAGGTGGTAACTACACTTATGGTGAACATATAGCATTGTCATATAGAATTGTTGAATCCCTCTATGTGGTACACCTGAAACTAGTGTAACATTGTGTGTCAACTGTACTTCAATTAAAAAAAAGGTAATAATAGCAAACATGTATATAGTGTTCACTCTATGTGAGGCACAGTATTAAGTGTTTTATGTATATTAACTTATTTTATACTTAGCAAACTCTATACTACTGGATGAGGAAACCAAGTTACAGAGAAGTTGTGTTACTTGCCTATTGTTGAGTAGCAGATCCAAGCTTGGAGCCATGTACTCTGGCTCTCCAAGTTCAGGCTCTCACCTTTTGTTTTGCTCTGCCTAAGGATTTTTTGTTAAGTTTTTTCTTTCTTTGTTTTTGAAGGGTGTGTAGTCTATACTGAGAATTTGGCAGTATGAAACACTCCATCACCCCCAGATGAGTTTCTCATTGCTCCATCCTACCCTGCTGCCAGTACCCCCTTGCCCACACCCATCTTCTTAGACCCTGAATTCTAGACGGGCTTTCAGCATTCTGTAAATATTGATGGAATAGAGTCTATTTGAGTAATCTGTATATTGAACATTGATAGAAACAAAGATGAACATATTTTGACTGTGAATTATCAGTTATTCAGTGTCAGATGTTCAGTAGAGTTTAATTTCCAATGAACTAAATTTATTTTAAATCTCACAGATTTAAGACTTAAGGTTACTTTTAATTTTCCATGCTAATGTCATTTTAATTGGCTCATTCTTTAAAAGATATGGTGAAAGGGACCAATTAGCTTTAAAAAATGAAATTTATAGATTATCCAAAAAAGGTAACTTATTAGACCACTAAAATTTTATCAGAAATTTATCAAGAAATCACCTGACAGAAGTTTCACTTTTTTTCTATGTTCATTTATTCTTTTGTATATTACCTATCAAATAGCCAAAAACTGGGAACAAGAGATGAAAAGCAATAAATAAATAAAAATTGTCTATTCTTTCTACCTGGTTTTGTACAATTGCTTAAATTCATTGTATATTATTTTTTATTTATTTTCCTTTTAGAAGGTATCAGAAGTGTGTAACTGGAGTACTTGCAAGGTAAAAGGTCTAAATTTGAATCACTATTGAAAAATTCTGGTTTCTAATACAAATGTTCATTTGAAAATGATAGATGGTCCTTCAGGGACCCTGAAGTGTTTTCATGGATTCTCATGCCTGGTTGGCAGTTTTATTGAAAATGGCTGTAAATCAGGAAAGAGAGCTGAAAATACATTTCATGTCATCTTTAAACCAACTGTAAGTTATTGTCCCAGAAAATGAAGATGCCATTTTTAAAGAAAGAAGCATGATAGGATATTGAAATGGCTAGAAAAAAACATGTTCCCAGAAAAATACCACCAACAGTTACTGATTAATTACAGTATAAATGGGAGTGTTATGGAAGATAAGGATTAAAATCAAGGTTGTGCATGGACTCTAAAATTTAAATTCACAGAACCTGGTGCTTTTAAATTTTTTATTTATTTTTAAATTTTTGGTGGTTTTTGCTCTTTTACAAGATGTTTATTGACTAGCAAATTAAATTTGGGCTCATATGCTATAGGAACCAGGTGAACTCACATTCTCCAAATGCATCTGTTATTTGCTCCTTCCAGAATAAATATTACAATTCTTGATGAACAACAGCTGGAAGGCTTGCCTGTGGTTGCATTCCTCATGGGTTCACAGGATGAAATCACTTGTGCACCACTGACAATTTTAACTGGAGAACAAAAGTATATCCCATCATAAGATGTCAGAAAAAAAAGTAGTTTTGTAAAAATGTATTTTTCATTTTTATTCTTCTTTGAGCTATACATTTTAAAAGGATAGTGAATGAGTTGGAAGATGGATTCTCTGGGACTTATCTTGTTTCTTTGATTATCTTTAAGAAATTAGTATGTACTAAGTGCCAAAGTCCAGTTGTAATACGTTCAAAATTAAAGCAATTGGGTCATTATACTGCTAAGTAATATTTTTATAGGTGTCTTTTAAGGCATGTGAGCCACTCATTAATGTTTAACTTATTTTACTGTATTGGGTGAGGACTAAGTTTTCTCTGTCAATATCTCATGGAGAAGTTGGTAAAACGGTGCTCATGGACAGAATCCTAGACTGGAACTGAGCGGCTGTTGCCATACTGCTGCTATCAAAGAGATTTGTGGCCATGGGCAAAGACTGTCATCTCCCTGAACACACTTCCTCTTGTATAAAATGAGGGGTTTGCACTGGATAATTTCTCTTCTCAAACCTGTGAGCCTTTGATAACTTCTACACTGGTCTTAAATTCCTTGATATTTGCTGCCAACCCTAATCTCACCCCTTCCTGACTTTCACTGTAGGTATTATCTCTTCCATATATTGTGCTGGTTGATTATATTTAATGATATACTTTATCATGCAGTCTTTTATAGGGCTGGGTTTTTTTTCAGGAGCACACATTTATTAATACTCGCTGTCTCATAAGGTTAATTCTTCTCGTGACAATGAAATGTCTAAGCATCTAACGGAAAGTAAACTTGTTCTATATTTTTTTGTTTTTCCAGTTCTCCTCATGATGCATTACAGAATAATTGTCACAACTATTTTGAAGTGTTGATAAACTTAACAAATTCAATTGTAAACTTATTTAGAACCCATGCAGTATGTTTGATTCAGAACCATAGAAACAGAACAAAGCTAATACTGGAACAAGGCTCAGGAAACCTGATTTTCAACCCAAGTCAACATTATGTGACTATATGTTGTTGAACAGGTAATTTTGTGCTTCAGTTTACTCATCTCCAAAATGAAGGAAAGAGACCAAGTAATATCTAAGGTTCTCTAACTTTCGATTTCTATAATTGTTTGGTGTTTTTTTTTTTTTCCTGTAAATGTCATCACGGAGTGATGAACAACTTTGCTTAGCATTTTCAAAACATAGTCTACTTTTCCTCAGCATTTTTATTCATCATTTAATTCAGTAATTCAACACATATTTATTGAGTGCTTATTACGAACCAACAACGAAGAGTCAGAAAGTACAAGATTTGAATCCACATATTATTTAAACGTGGGCAAATATTTTCACCTTTTTGCTCCATCTGCAAAATGAGATAGCAACATCTGCCTTACAGGGTTGCTATGAGGTTTAAATGAGGCAGTGCGATAAGCTTTTAGCTCAGTACCTGCAAGACAGGATGGGATTAATATTGTTATTAACACTGTTATTATGTGATGCATTTAATTTTTAAACCATTAATTGGGGATCATATTTAATGGTCTATATAGTATAAATATAACCTAACTGATTATTTGAGTGTAATAAATTCAGATTTTCAGATGCAATTTTATGTTGAACAAGTTACTTATCCTCTCTCTTAGAAACTTGGGACAGAAATACCTGTCTCTTCTTGTACTCAAGATTAAAAGGGTTTAAAGTGAGGTAATGTACAGAAAACTTGCAGCATTATGTTTGCCATCTACAGTTTAAACATGTTTGTTTCAGGCAAAAACTAATGTAGAGTGATTAGGCAAAACTAACCTAGTTTTGTTCTAGGGAATATTCACCTATGGAGGTCACCTCTGGTACAGAATTCTCTGGAAAGGGTCATGAGTAAACCATTTGGGGTGACAGAAATATGCTCTACCTTAATCTAAAATCAAAAAATTCTTTGAGGTATAGGCTTAAGATTTTTCCTTTTAGGGGCGACTGGGTGGCTAAGTCGTTAAGCATCTGCCTTTGGCTCAGGTCATGGTCCCAGGGTCCTAGGATCGAGCCCCGCATCGGGCTTCCTGCTCAGCGGGAGGCCTGCTTCTCCCTCTCCCACTCCCCCTGCTTGTGTTCCCTCTCTCGTTGTCTCTCTCTCTCTGTCAAATAAATAAATAAAATCTTAAAAAAAAAGATTTTTCCTTTTAGTGAACAAATTTTGCCTAAAAAGTGTTTTTCTTCCCTAAACATAAATACTGTAATACATTCTATAACCAGAAGTATCAATAATAATAATAATAATAATAATAATAATTTTTGAATGTCATAGCTAAAATATTACCACAACACGGTATTTTTTTCAACAGTACATAAAAATGAAAAAGGGCACCATGATCCCATGAACCTCCCGATGTCTGAGAGCAGTTGGAGGAACACTCAGTGGTTCTACATATTTCACCACCCAATTGTTTCAATTTGGCACACCATATTTTAGGATATTTATTGCCTGTCTAGTTCTTGCATCTACTCTTTTCCCTGGTGCACACAAAGCCATACGTTATGGAGTATTATTTTTACGAGGGCCTTGTCAAAAGGAACCTGGTCAGTCCTATTTCCACTTTCTTCATGTATTTTTCTGAGATGAAGAATAGCTTATGATTTACTTCAATCAAGCTTTATTTAGGATTGGGTCTGTAGGAAGGGGTGGAAATGGCGGGGGAGGGAACAGCATAAATATATACATACAGTGTGTGAACATAAAGAAAGGCATCTTTTGTTACAACTGGTTGCAAGAGAAGTGCCTGCTTGCACTGCTGAAGATAGTATGAGATTGGTGGAGTTGTAGCACAGTTGGGACAAAGACGGGCTGTGTGAGAGGAATCAGTGTGTTTGCTCAGTGGAGCTTTCTCTCCAGTTGTTGACAGATTTAACTGGTGTAATCTTAGGCCTGGCTAGCTCCACCCCATGATTGTTGAGAGGCAATCCTTGCAGTAGTAAATGGCCATGTGGAGTATACCATGAATTCCCTATTTGTGTAGTAGCTGTAGTTTAGGGTGGGGATTTAATATTGAATGGACTCCAGATTGTCTAAATTGCAATCACAGTGTTTATTTAAATACCCTATGGGGACCATTTAAGCATTTTAACTTTTGCTCCTATGTTTCTCATGTTATGAAATCGTGAAGCACACTGGGGAGAAAAGAAAAATTCAGCCTTGTAAAAGCATTAGGATGCTAAAAGTTCTCCCTGCTGCCAAAAATGCTTCAAGAGTTTTAGTTCTCTGAACTAACATGTGATGTGATGGATGGGATCCTGCTGTGGTCCCCAGCAAGGGGATTTTCCCTGTGCAGATACTCTGATCTGTCCCAGCATAATCACTGCTATCTTAGCCCTGGAGATTCTCTCTGATACGGGGTCTCCCCTTGTGGTGCTGAAGTCTGTTCTGCTCACATTTTTATAATGCTCACTATAGCTTTAAAACTACATAAAACTCTGTTTTAATAATGTAAGTGCTATACAATTATTAAACTTTTAACTTTACACACACCAAAAAAAAAAAAAAAAAAAGCGGTTTCTTTTACTCTCCTGGCAGAGCCGGGGTGATGGTGAAACTTGATGTTGGCGTGCAAGGACATGAACTTGAGGTGCAGAACAAACACGTCCATCTATTTCTAAGGCAGATCTCCTGAGGAGAAAGCATGGCTTCAGTTTTCATACTCTGATTTAAAACAATCAGATTAAAAACACTTCATAAGTAAATTTTTAGTTGGTTTCCTTCTCCAGGAAGCCTTGTGTTTTTGTTTTGTTTTGTTTTTTGTTTTTAAGACCCTAAGGGTGTCTGGGTGGTTCAATCGGTTAAAGTCGGTTAAGCGTCTGCCTTCTGCTCAGGTCATGGTCTCAGGGTCCTGGGATCGAGCCCCACATCGGGCTCCCTGCTCAGCGGGAAGCCTGCTTCTCCCTCTCCCACTGCTATTCCCCCTGCTTGTGCTCTCTCTCTGTCAAATAAATAAATAAAATCTTAAAAAAAAAAAAAAAAAGGACCCTAAGTCTGGAATAGCATTTGACAATGCTAAATATTTTCTGATTATGAGAGCAAGCTGGGGCCAAAGATCTTTCTGAATTCTGAGCTCAGTGTTCAACTTTTATTTCTTTTCTTCCTTTCTTTCTTTCTTTCTTTCTTTCTTTCTTTCTTTCTTTCTTTCTTTCTTTCTTTCTTTTTCTTTCTTTCTTTCTTTCTAAATTCATACTAAGCTTGTAGGGCTGTCCTTTGGGCTATATTAAAATGTGTTCCTATTCCTGAGGCTCCAGCTCTGAGTGAGAGGACAAGGTGTGCCTCATTAGACTGGTACAGGGCACTCCCAGGGCCCTCTCAACCAGCCCTTTTGCATCTTTTTTGCCCTGTGTTTATAGTGATGGTAACAATACCTATCCATCTCAGAAATAAACTGGGGGCTAATGTGCTAATGTATATAAAAAGCTTTGGCCTTTCTCAAAATAAAGACACTATAAGAGAGGTTTTGCTGAGAGCATGAGAAAAATCAGCAATCGCAGATCTGAAAAACAAATAACCTCCCTCTGCGGCTGGGCAGTGGCCATTTAACTTGATTCAGACCATACACCACTGAAGGTTCTTTTCCATCACAAGTTTTCTGAAATATCTTTTTATTATCATGATGTATTCTATAGGGCTAATTACTTCCAAATGCATCATGATGTAGGAGTATATTTTTTTACTCTGTTCTGCTTTACCCTGTTTTTTATTTTGTATCAGAATCAAAAGTTTCAGATTTCTTTTAACTCGGTGTGCCAAATTCTTGGAACAATATCCTAAGCATTGCCCACTTTTTCTAGGATACATTGTTGACTAACATCCGTAAGTTTTACAAAAGCCCCATTTAATTTTCTAGTTTCCCAATCACTATTAAAGTTCTTTTTCAAAAATTAATCTAGTGCTTATTCATTTTCGCTTTTAGTTTCACCTTCTTGCTTTTCAACGACCTGCTCTCCTCCACACTTCTCTCTCTCTTTCCCTCTTTTCTCATTGTGTACCTACTGTCAGCTAATCCACAGAATATGTAAGCTGTAGAGAGGAAGGTGAAGAATATTTTTAATCCCTAAAACTGATCAGAATAACAAGTTAACCATATGTCTTCTACTATTTAATCGGGAGTGACAAAGTATAGCGAATTAGAGGAGTCTCTGCTTGTTTTAAGAATTATACTAGATAATAATATCTATCTTCTTTTTATGTGATATCCTTCTGGCTTCCAGGAATTGTCGTTTTAGGACTCCTACCCCCCAAAAAAGATATTTTAATGTAATATACTATTGAAAGGCACTGGAGTTTGGGGCTGCAGAGGAATCTGTATGGAAATTATTTTATTTTTCTGGGGCAAACCCTTGGTACTAATGCTGTTCATGGTTGTTTTGACTATATTACATTTTGCTGAGCCCGGGACTGCTTTTGGAAGGTTTAGAAGTATCCAGGGAGGCGCCTGCCACTTTGATTATTCATACCCAGCTCTTTATTTTTATTTGAGACATAAAATAAAAACACACCCTGGCTTCTGCTCAGCCTCAACTGGCATTCATTTTAAAAACAAACCCCAAACTGACCAAATGGCAGCAATACAAGTTTTTCTGAGAGTGAGTCATCTTCCATGTCAATCAGAGTTCATTTATGGAAGCATTAAATTCTGGTGCTGGCCAGGCCACCTTTAGACGATTTAAAATGGGTTGGGATTTGGTAGGCTTGGAACAGAGAACCAAAAGGAAAACCAGGGTGATGTTATGACTCAGAAGGTGACTCTTTTCCTTCTGAATCAGAATTGAACCACTGGTAGAATTAGTTCTCGTAGGTAGATGGCAACTTTTAGGTGAAAGGTTAAATGGAATCTCTGACCATCTGTGTTTGTCTCCTTGTTGGTTCAACTCCGTGCCAGTTTGGATAATTACTTACTCTTCACCTTTTTCCCCATCGCTTACTTGCAAATAGGAGTCATATTTTCCTTCTTCTGTCTCTTGAAACATTTTTAAGAGTGACGGTGAACTTTTAACCACTGATACATTTTATTTCATAATGCGTTATTTCAGTAATGCATTAACTAATTTCTGCAAAAAGGACCACATTTTGTTCTACTCTGTCCTTCTGATAAACATTGGGAGATGTCTCCCTATATACTGACCCTCTGGAATTTGCTGCTTATTCTATTTATGTACAAACATCAATTCTAGTTTTCACACTTTTTTGTTCATTCTTAGTATTTCTATTTATATGCCCCTAAAAATGATTTTTCAGGGATTTATTCTTTCAGCAAACACTTACTGAACACCTATTTTACCTTTTCCAGTATGCCTTTATCAGAAGCTATTTTAGAATATTTTCATTTCCAGTATTGACAGATTTCTATTTCATGCTATCTGAAAGTTCAGGATTTTATTAAATCTTATAAATATCTGCATGGGTCAGGTTGTATGTTTTGGTATTGATACTTGTTAGTTCAGCATCAAGAGCAAATTTTAAGACTTTTATGCATTTATCAGCCTCCCCCATATCAACTAATAATCAGGAAAAGGATTTCTGTTTTCTTTGTCAAATTTATATAGCTCGTTCATTGAAGAATTATAGACATTTTAATCACAAGTGCATTTACTCATTCTGTATTTATTCACTTAATGCACAATTATTGAGTCATACTATTTATCATTGGACTGTAAGTTCCTTGAGGCATTAACATATTTTTTGAATGAAAAAATATATGAATTGGTAAGCATAGTTCCTTCTCAAGAATAAAGCTCCTTATAGTGAAGTTGCTTACATCCTAACCCTACTTGGAATTAATTCAGTATTCAGATGGTTTTGTAATTGTATATGCTGAGCCTTTCTTTGTGTCTTTTGCAGAGCAGAGCCAGATAAGGTGAAGATTAATGTTTTGTAGAAGCCAAGACCCTGGCTATGATGTGAGGAGATGGGAATGTTGACAGTGGTCATTGTGGGGATTTGGCAATTAAAATCATGGACTTTAGCATTGAACCTATTTAATGACTGTTCATTTTGGAGGTATCTAAGCCCCAAACTTAACCTTGTTTACTTACATATTCTTGAAGCCATCCTCATATACCCCTAAGGGTGATCGGAGCTAAATAACATCCTTTTGGAAACCAACTTCTGTTCTTGATTAGCAAGAGCATCACAGCCAAGTGACATTCATATGATTCTCCTGCCGTCT
Organism: Callorhinus ursinus; assembly: GCF_003265705.2. Classification (NCBI taxonomy): domain Eukaryota; kingdom Metazoa; phylum Chordata; class Mammalia; order Carnivora; family Otariidae; genus Callorhinus; species Callorhinus ursinus. The sequence goes on from NW_027397089.1 coordinate 10,324,723, forward strand.
TCTTAAGTCCTGATGTGCAACTAGTTAGATTCCCTTCCCTCATCTTTGAGGCGCTGGAGGGCATAGAATGATTAAACAAGACCTGGAGTCCCAGGGACAGCCCCTAGTTAAGATCAGGCTCTTGAACTTAATCTCTCTGCCAGCCTGTGGTTCTTTTAAGATTCCTGGACCAAATTCCCATTTGAGGTGTAGGAGGGTTACCCACACACAACACCAAACAATTTTCAGATACCTGCAGGGTGTCCAAGAATTCAAATCAATTATGACACTACTTGGGGATAACATCACATCCCATAGGTTAGAGTTTCAGCTTTACAAGACTGTCCCAACCCCCCACTTCAGATTATAGTCACAAGTCCCAGACTCTTATCCATGCTTCTGACCAACAGGCTACTGATTGGAGGTGACAATGACCTCCTCTTTAGATTAATTTGCTAGAGTGGCTCACAGAACTCAGGGAAACATTTACTTAACATTTACCAGTTTATTGAAGGATATGATAAAGGATACAAATCAACAGGCATGTGAAGAAGTACATCGGGTAAGGTCCTGAGCAAAGGAGGTTTTGTCTTCCTAGAGCTTGGGGTCCGGCTCCTTGGCAAATGGAGTGTTCTGGTTCCCTAAATGTAGAAGCTCTCTGAAAAAAAAAATAAAGGACCAGAAACTGTCCTCTTGAGTTCTTTTGGAAGCTTCATGACATAGTCATGATTAGCTAAGTCACTGAACAGTGGCAACTCATTCAACCTCTAGCTCCTCTCCATTCCCTGGAGGTCAAGGGGTAAGGCTGAAAGTTCCACCTCTAATCACATGTTTGGTCCTTGGCAATCAGTCCCTCCCTTAGGTGAGGTCCCAAACCCATCTCATTAACATAACAAAAGACAACCTTTATCACTCTCATCGCTTAGGAAATTCCAAGAGTTTCAAGGGCTCTGTGTCAGAAATGGGCATGAAGACCCAATTTTTTGTTATAATTTACAATATCACAATAGTCATTTTTTCATAACTGCAGGAAAACATGACCATTACACACCCTCAGATCCCAAAACTATTTTACCCTTTTGCCCCTCAATGCAGAGTAAAGTGTCATTCTTCCTCAGGAAAGCTTTTATATGCTCTGCAACTGGATTTAATTCTGGAATAAAAGCATCTGGAAATTGAGGACGATTGCTTTCCAGTTTGCATTTTTAACTAAACTCAGTTAAAAAATTAGTATCTTGAGGGATATGTATGAAATCTCCTCAGCTGATTGTGTATGTTGGGCCCTGTGTTCCTCCTTTCTTCTGATAAAAAGAACCTGGGCCATAAACTCTGTTGTACGAACCCATCCTTATGTACTACTGGGAAGATTTTAAGCCAACAACTCTTCTGAGATATGCATTTCACTTTTGCATATTTATTGTTCTGTTGGGTAAATATTTATTGAGCATCTACTATGTGCCAGGTCCTTTTTAGTGCCAGGATACAGCAGGGAACAAAGTGAGGTTTCAGCACCACATAGAACACAATCTCATAGAGAAACACAGATAACAACCAAATAAATGGTTTTTTTTTAACACATTTAAATTTTTTATGGACACAACTTTATTTTTAAATTATATTGTCTCTCATTCCTATAGTACTATAAAGTTTTTAAACCATTTCTCATTGTTGATATTTGTATTTCATGTATTTGAAAGCAGTTTATAAACTGTAAAAGGCTGGATATATAGACTATATGAGTTAAGAGCACATACCCTCTGTGAGTGAACTGATCTTGTGCCATAGTTACTGAGTGTCCAAAAGTAAATTTAAAACCTACTATAATTTACTTTTGGACACCCAGTAACTATGGCACAAGATCAGTTCTATAGTTATCTTGGGTGCTTGATACATTGCATTACAGTCTGCTTGGATGAGTTTTGGGGGCCTGCATTTTTGAAAAGCAAACCAGCCAAATCTAATGCTGGTTATGGGAGGACCACACTTTGAAGAATACCACACATATTAGAGAATTTATCAGAAGGGACCTTGGAAGGCCATTCTGAGAATTGAACACACAGATCTTATAGATGCTTCCAATTCAACAACTGACATTGATGGTTTGATGATTTGTTTTTTAAGCCACATGCTATGTATAAGAAGTATAAGATGAATATGTTACAGACCCTGAGCTTAAGGATTTTACAGTTTATTTACATTTCCTCTGCCATTTTGTACCTAGTTGTCATGCTGTATTGTGTGGCATTTTCCATTTATGTACTACTTTGTATACATTATTTAATTTATTAAATTGTCTCTTTGACCCTGAATGTATGAGGTTTTTTTTTTTTATCACACATAGTTGTTATTATAGATGAAACCAGAGGCTCAGAGAAAATTGTTAGGTAGGCCAAATTCACAGGGCAGGTATGTAGCAGAGCTAGATCCTTTAATCCCAAATCTAGAGTTGTTTCCATTTCATCACATTTATGTGCCGTTAATTCAAAAGTTACAGGATTTTTTTTCCACCTACCACCACCTATATTATAATATCAGAAATTCTTCAATCTGTGTAAAAGTTGTAATGTACCATGTTCCCAGCCATTGAAAAATGAAATCATTCAGCATCCTTAAGTAAAACCAGATGCCTCCATTGAGAATGGCAAGGATCTCTTGTCATAGGATTACTTGTACATTCCAGAAAGTTATGACAAATGACAAATGAACTAATACTAGGAAATAACATATAGACTTGCTGGGAAGGAGCCAATCTTTGACCACCTCCACTCTAAATATTTCTTGCATTAGAGACTCTTCTTAGTGGAGGTAGTGCCATTACTAGGGCTTATTCTTTGATTTACTATGTCTGACTGTTATCTGTTCATTCATTTGTTTATTCATTCATTCATTCATTTAATAAACAGTTACTGAGTACTCATATATACCAGAACAGGGCAAGTAACAAGTTATAAAATTATGGATAAGACGTGTTCCCTGCCCAAATATGAAACGAACTATATGTAATTACCACAGAGATGTGAATAAGGGTCTATTCTATGATTTCTCAACTCTGACAGTTACCAGTGGAAATATTGGTTGGAGAAGTGAGTGTGTGGGTGAATTCTTCCAAAAGGGTTGAAATTTGTTATAGCTACGCATCTGGCAGTACTTAAGAATTATGATTTCATGTTTCCATGGGCACATGGTACATTATAACACATTATGTAATATGCTGGTTGATAAAGCACTATGTAATAGTATATAACATTGTGCCTTTCTTCCCTCATTCTTAAATTCCTCTACATACATTAATTCTCACAATATTTTTCCTAGAAGTTATCGTTAGGGTGTTTTTATTATCAATAATAGCGGTGGTAAGAACAGTCTATTATTGAAGAAAATGAGACACAAAATAACTTGCCCAGGACCACTCCACAAAAGATGGGCAGTATCCCATCTCAAAATTATCTGTTCAGTCTCTAAGTCTTTGAAGGAATTGCTAGCCTGGATATTTTGTTCATTTATTTTCTTATAACTTAGTGTGATGCTTCATATAAGCCCAGAATTTTCCATGGGTGGCCGCTGGCAAGCTCTAACTTTTCAGGGCCATGTCTTTAGAAAGCTGTCAGAGGCCCCACCCTTCTACTGCCTACCACATTTTCCTACAGAGAAACCATAGCTGAAGAGCTCTGGTCTATAATAATGGTATGAGTCTTTGTTGGCTTGAATTTAAGACACCGTAATACATTCCTTCATCAGTCTCTGTCCACACAGAAACATTTACGGCCACTGATAGTTGACCAGGAGTCCACTTAGTTACTTTCTGGCAAATATCTGCATTATTCTTACATGCCATTCTTTAACACAAACCCACACAAACTAGCTATGTGAAAGATCAACTTAACTGAAACCAGAAAGATAAGTCAGATGTAAGGTAAAAATCTTTTCAGACTTGATGCCAATCAGTGCTTATTAGCTCTGCAATAGAGGGCATGGAAGAAAGAATGACGTTTGAAGTCAGAGGAGAATTTTCTTTGCTTAGGCAGGTCAGGTCAGATTCTTGTCCCTTTCTTGCTATTGCTGTGCATCCATTTGCCAACTGCTCTGTCAGGACGTGAGTTGGCCTCTTGGGCTTAGGAACCTGCAGTGTGTGGTTCCCATGCTAATATGATGATTGATGGCAATTAGTTGATTCAACTATTTTAATCTTGCATTGTTTCTTGAATATATCTTCTTTTTCTGTGTTTTTTTTCCTCTCCCAAAATGCTATATTAAAAAAGAACAAAACTCCCATTCAAACACAATAATTTGAAACCATTTTCAACAGAGCAAGAGAATACTTTCTATAGTAATGAGTAGCAAAGCCGTGTTTTAATGTTTGTGTGATTGACGCAGTGGTTCACAAAGGTTCCTGTGGAGCCATTCTCGCTTCTCACATTATAAGGCCTTTTCAAAGAAGAAAGCAGAAGAGAGCTCCTTTCCTGTCAACTTGATGCAATGGGTATATGGCAACCATATAAATCTTAAGTGACTCAGCTATTACCAGAAACCTAATAACTGACCTTAGACTTTTGGGTGACATGGATGAAAGTTTTCAGAACCAGATTGTGTAGCTTTTTGCAAGGCCCTATGTTTAGAGCTCTGTACAAAAGTTATCACTGACACTATAGTAGTAGCAAAATAAAGTGGGTCTTAGTTTATATAAAATGTTATTTCTATCTGGATAATTGTTTGGATATATGAACATTTTGACTACAAAGTGAGCACAGGGTACTAATTGCTTCTGGCTTCTTTGGAGACACAGCCAGGCCAACTGGAAATGGGAACGTTGGCTAGGAAGCAAGAAAAGCTGACTTTTGGTGTTTCTTAATACTTATGACTCCTTGAAATTTGTCCCTCTGTTCTTTGACTATGCCTGGTATAAAGAAACTAAACCATGGTGTTTTCATCTTTCTAAACCCTGGTTTTCATTCAAGATCCATAATTCTGGGGAAACATGACAACAGTAGTAACTAAAACAACAAGAGAAAGAGCCAACATTCACTAAGCGTGTACTAATTCCAGGTATTAAATTGAGTTCTTCACGTGCATTGTCTCTGTAGAGTGATTTATTAGATTGAACCTCTTTGGTCATAAGTGACAGAAACCCAATTAAAATATGCTTGAACAAAAGGGGGAGGGAGTGTTGTTGATTCATATAAATAAAAATTTCAGCAGCTCTTAGCTTTAGGCATGACCAACCCAGAGCTTGGTTGCTCTCTCCTCTCGTCTTTTCTTGCTTTTCTCTGTGTTGACTTCATTTTAGGCAGTATTTGTCCATATGGTCTCTATCCAAGCAGCCCCAATTTTTATCTAAAACTTTTAAAGTTATGGCTTCTTTCTTCATAGTTCTATCCCAAGTCCCATATAGGCCACCTATTGTACTGGCTTGTATATTGGGTCATTCCTGAACCCATCCTGTGGCTGAGAAGATAGGAACTTTTTGGCCAGGGCATGGTCATATGCGTGTCTCTTGTTTGAGAATTTTTCTGCTTCCCATAAAAAAAAATGAGTTGTTTATGAGAAGAGAAGATGCCAGGCAGGCCAAACCAACTGATATCCATGTCAATAAAACAGAATTGTTTTTCTCTCCTATGTTACAAACAAGGACTTTGCCTAAGCTCACATAGCAGGTGGGGACTGTAACCCCATCTGTCTGAGTCCAAACCCTATGTGCCCACAAGAGAGTTATCAAGGTTGAGAGTATAAGACTTGAGTCAGAATGTCTAGGTGTGATTCCCGACTATATGACTTAAGGCCTAGCTCTGTTGCCTTCAAGAAGTATGTAATCTTTTCAAGCTTTTGTTTCATTATACGTAAAATGAGAGTAATAATTACATATACTTCATAGGGAAATTGTGAAGATTAAATGACATAAATGAGTAGACTTCTTTCATTGTATGGTTTCTAGCGTATACAATTATTACACTGTTTTTTTTTTAATTCCAGTATAGATAACCTAATATGATATGTTAGTTTCAGGTGTACAACATAGTGACTCAACACTTCTGTACATTGCTCAGTGCTCATCATAAGTGTACTCTTCATCCTCTTCATCTAGTTCATGCATCCTCCCACTCACCTCCCTCTGGTAATCACTAGTTTGTTCTCTAGAGTTAAGAGTCTTTTTTAGTCTGTCTTTGTTTTGTTTCATAAACTCCCCATGTGAATAAAATCATATGGTATTTGTCTCTCTCTATTTCACTTAGCATTATATTCTCTAGATCCATCCATGTTGTTGCAAATGGCAAAATTTCATTCTTTCCTATGGCTGAGTAATATCCCATTGCATGCATATATATATATATATATATATATATATATATATATATAT